>NC_073394.1:26580084-27780084 GCF_028641065.1 Leucoraja erinaceus | reverse complement strand
TGATGGGATGGGAAGGTGATGTGGGAGAAGGAGATCATGTTATGATCCTGGTGTCTCCCTGCTGCCATTCTTGCCTGACAAAGGCAGGAAGGCCCAGAATACTGGGGCCCCATTGGGATGGGGACACTGTTTTAACCAAGGTCCCAGCTAAGGAGCACGTGGCCTCCAACCCATCGTGGCCATTTTTACAATTGAAGTTTAAGTCAGCAACATGTAAAATGAAGTGGGTTATGAAATGTGTTCCCACCCTAAGTCTCCCCGAGTCCCTGACTTGCAATTCCCTTAATTGCAAGGATGTAACACTGAGACAGAACTGTGTGATATATTTAGTGAATGGTGCAACAAGGTGTAATTAGCTATCTTAAGAGTGAGTTGATTGTTATAATTTGAAAGTGAGTCATCTAAATGATGGTCCTTGCACTGATCAATCCTTCCATTTTTGTTTTATTCTGTCTGGAGTCAGTAGGCCTGCAGTTATTGAACATTTTTTTGAACAGTCATTGGAATGAATCTCCATATGGGGGTTAACAAGAAATTGATACAATTTTTATAACTGAGCCAAGTGAAGTATTTTCTGCCAATAGGCGACAAATCCAAAAGCCGAAATCCGCCTGAATTACCTGGCCTGACTGGCTGGAGTATCTCAGATGATATATTAAACAGTGCAGCTCTGAATGCAGTGTACTGATCTTGAAATGAATGGGATGAAAATGAACCAGTTTAACTGTAAGAACTAGTGCTCATTGTTGTGATAATCACCTAAAATGTAGAAAGCATTTTATCAGGATGCATCACAGCATGGTTTGGGAACAGTGGGAACAGCTCCATCCAAGACAGCAAGAAATTGCAGAGAATTGTGGACGTAGCCCAGACCATCACACAAACCAACCTCCCTTCCTTTGACTCCACTTACACGCTGCCTCGGCTGGGCCACCAGCATAATCAAGGGCGAATCACATCCCGGTCACTCCCTCTTCTCCCCTCTCCCATCGGGCGAAAAGATATAGAGGTGTGAAAACGCACATCTCCAGATTCAGGGACAGTTTCTTCCCAGTTGTTATCAGGCAACTGAACCATCCTACCAACAATTAGATAGCAGTCCTGAAGTACTATTTACCTTATTGGAGACCCTCGGGCTATCTTTGATCGGACTGTATTAGACTTTATCTTGCACTAAACATTATTCACGTTATTCCCTTTATCAGGTATCTATACACAGTGGATGGCTCGATTGTAATCATGTATTGTCTTTCTGCCAACTGATTAGTATGCAACAACAGCTTTTCACTCTACACATGACAATAAACTACTCAGAACGGTACCGTGGCAACTGATTACTAAAAAGCTGAAGTTGGGAAACCATTTCAGTGAAGCCATTGAAATGCAGTTCTACGCCCACTTTGATCAAGCACAATCCAGAGGTCTTTGAGCAATAAATGTGGCATTTGCAGCCTAAAACCCGAATAAATTATCAATAATTATACAAATGCAGTAATGAATTAGTGCTGACACTACGTTTGGATGATCCTAGACAGTGCCTGAGGGAATCGATGCTTCCGTGAGCAAGCAAATAAGTATTTCCATGCAAAACTCTTCAATGAACACAATCTCACTTTTGACTGTTGCTATGGAAATGTCATCTATAAATGCACCAGTATTTCCATCAATACAGGATATAAACACACATGTTGTACATCTTCCTGCAAGTAATTGCAACATTTTCTTTATCAGGCCTGATTCAATAGATAGCACGGGTGGTTTTAGCAGAAATATTTGCCAATATTGTCAGCCATTCATCTCACTGCTTTAGCACCACATGTTGTACTAATCGCATGAAGATGGGACTCACAGCGTCTGCTACAAAACAAGAAAATAATTCATATTTCAGACAACATCAGCGCATAGATGTCCCAGCAACATCTATTATGTAAAATAATATGTGTGTTATGATTGTGTTATAATTTGTTTGGTTGTTTTGTTGTTCCGCGAGCATTGCCACTTTCATTTCACTGCACATCTCGTATGTGTATGTGACAAATAAACTTGACTTGACTTGACTTGACTTGAACAAGACAAGGCATCTAATAAGCAATCAGAGGGAGGTACGTGATGCCTCTTGAAGTAAATGACTACAAAGTATGTACTTAAAATAGCAAAAATGGTAGGGCAGCAAAGGGAAGAATAAAAGCGGCAATTTCAAGACGGCTCTGATGACCAAAACCTTGAAATGAGCACAGATGTGGCTGCAAACTGCATATTGCTATTATGTGAAAAGGGAAATATGCAACATAGAGACAGCAAAATCTCATTAATGAGCAGCAACATAATGTGACACACTTCTTCAGATAAAGCACTGGAAATATTGGAGCAAGTCTTCACTGATTGTGCCACCAAGATTGTAGATGATTACATATCTATCTCGCCAGGCAGAGATTGGTAGAAGGCACTCAAGCTTGACCTTAAAAATGTGTTCAGTTTCAGTGCTCAGTGTTGAGGAGGCTCTTGTTGAAGAACACAGATTTGTTCAAAGATTCCTACAGTGGCTTTGAGGGGAAGATTTGCATTCAGGACTGTTGTTAGAAATAAAAAGAAAAAGAGACGAAACAGTTACAATGAACCAGCTATACCAGATTTACAAGTCCAATCACTTCATCAATCTCCAAATTCCCTGGAACCTCTTCATTAGTGATTGCATTGCTTGTGTGGTTCTCAAATCATCGTTAGTTATTGACGGATGGTCATCTGGCGCACAATTTGCATGTGTGATCTCAGTTCACTCGTGTGATCACAATTCACTTGTGTGATCACATTTGCACTGTTGGTCACTGATTGCACATTCATTTGTTATGTTCTCTTCCACTGTATTTTCTATCCCATGACCTTGTTCACCACTAACGTTAGACTTTAGAGAAACAGTGCGGAAACAGGCCCTCCGGCCCACCGAGTTTGCATCAACCAGTGATTACCCCGTACACTAGCACTATCCTACACACTCGGGCCATAAAAGTGACAGAAAGCCCGAGCACCCGGAGAAAACCCATGGGGAAAACACAGGGAGAACGTACAATCTCGGAACAGAGAGCACCCGTAGTCGGGATCGAACCAGGGTCTCTGGCGCAGTAAGACAGCAGCTCTACTGCCGCGCTACTGTGCAGGTTAATTGGCCACTGTAATATTGTCCCGAGTGTGTTGGGACTGGATGCAAAAGTAGGATAACATAGAACTAGTGTGCACGGGTGATGTATGGTCAGCGTGGACTCATTGGGTTGAAGGGCCTGTTTTCATGCTGTATCTCTAAACTAAGCTAAACAAAACTAAACTAAATCATCCTCAACGTACTAACATAACCAAACCTTTCTACCTCTGTTGCAGCTTCAACAAGCTTCAGGATCGGGTTTCCATTCTTAGGAGAGAGTATTTCTACCATCCAGCTTGAATAACCTACCTCTAACTTTACGATAATGTTTCCTCTACCTGGACTCCTCTGTGGGCTTTCTATTTGCTGCTTCCAGCTGAAATTAAAATGTTGTCCCTCCCTGCAAATGAGATTAGAACTTTACTAAATCTTTGCAACCTCTGTGCTAAAAGGGCACATCAGAAACACCCAGTATACTCTTTAGTACACTCAAACCGGTCTGCCGTGTACGCCAGAACCAGAAGCTAACCAAGTGCTTTCAACCAATTTTCTTTCAGCATGAATGAATCTTCTGATGCTATATCCAAAATTGCATCGGACACCAATGATCTCACGGGAATTCAATCACTTTTAGAAGCTATTTTGGTTGAACTACACAGAGCCAATGACCTGAGTCAGAAAAGTAGTTACTTACTGACCAAGCCACAGAGTGGAAAGTGAGTATGAACGTAAGGGAACAAAGCAGAGCAATTGAAATGTACTATGCCTTGATTTACTGCAAAATATTAATAATATTACCCATCTTATATCTAGAGGAATTTTGATTGGTATCAATACACAATGTGTTTGATTCATGGCAATCTCTAAATGGAGAAACATCAGCGTATAGGTACAAAGTTAATTGAAAGTGACACAGGAAACAGAATGGTGAAGATATTATTCAAACTTGCCTTCATCATTCAGGGTATTGAGAACAGGAGTTGGGAAGCCATGTTGCAACTGTACACATCAACAGTGAACACCGCATTTGCGGTACTGTTTTTCTTGCCTAGTTATAGGAAGGATGTCATTAAGATGGAAATGGTACAGAAAAAAGCCTGTGAATGTTTCTGGGACAGGAGGAACCCTACAGTGCCGGACGACTACCCTTCTTCACACCCTGCCTGTTGCAAAGACTATCCCTAATCCCAATTCCATCTCCAGCGCAACTGCTCTCAAGATGAGGTGCTCCATACCAGGACATCTGAGATGCCCTCATTCTTCAGGGAATGAGGGGTCCCCTCTTCTATCATAGATGAGGGGCTCATACGTGTCGCTGTGTCCTATAGTTCTGCTGCTGCCCTACCCTCCCCCAGCTGCAACAGGGACAGAGTCCCCCTAGTCCTCACCTTTCACCCCATCAGCCGTCGTATATAGCACCATCTCCAACATTTTCAATGGGATCCCACCACTAGTCTCATCTTCCCATCTCCACCCCTTTCCACAGAGATCGTTCCCTCCGCAACTCCCTGGTTCACTCATCCCTTCCCTCCCAAAGAAACCCCTCCCCAAGAACTTTCTCCTGCAACCACAGGAGATGCAACACCTGTCCCTATCCCTCCTCCCTCGACTCCGTCCAGCGTCCTCCAACATTCTTTTCAGGTGAGAGAGAGGTTCACTTGCACCGCCTCCAACCTCATCTCCTGTATCCATTATTCTCAGTATGGGCTCCTATTTATCAGCGAGACCAAGTGCAGACTGGGCGATCATTTCGCTGAACACTTATGCTCGGTCTGCCTTGGCCTGCACGATCTCCCGGTTGCCAAACATTTGGACTCCCCTTCCCATTCCCATGCTAACCTTTCTGTCCTGGGCCACCTCCACTGTCAGAGTTAGACCACATGCAAATTGGTGGAACAGCACCTCATTTTTCATTTGGGCAGCTTACAATGCAGCGGTATGAATGATGATTTTTTTTCTAATTTCATTCCCTGCATTTCTCACTCCTCCTACCTGAGTTCCACTGTTCGCATCCCTGTGTCTTTTTGTTATCATCTTTTCCCCAGCTAACAATGAGCCATTATTGGCTTCACCCTTCCCTGGTCATCTGTTGCCAGCCTCATTTGTTTTGGCCTTTTCCTACCTCCCATTCCACCCCCCCCCCCCAATGTTATTTTCAGTCTAAAGAAGAGTTCTGACCTGAAACATCACCTATTCCTTTTCTTCAGAGATGCTGCCTGACCCACTGAGTTGCTCCAGTACTTTGTGCCTATCTTTCTTACAGACCCTTTACAGAGATGTTTCATAAATCGCCACAAAGATGTATTCTGTTGGGAAAGAATGGCTCTAACAGAAGTATGTACAGTCCAGGCTAACTAAAGAATTTTAGGGAAGACATCATACTGAAATAAAAAGCACACAAAGTTGCAGGATTGGAAAACTTTTAGAAACATCAAATTGAGAGGAAAATAATATGAAATAGGCGAGGAACGAGTTTCAGAGTAAACTAAATAATGTAATAATATTGTATATAATAGGAGCTTCTTCAGGTGTATAAAATAAGAGAATAGCTCGTTGGTTCCTTGGGGGATGAGATGAGAATTAATAACGGAAGATAGTGAAATGAAAGCAGTTCTGAATAATTAGTATGTATTGGTCATTACAGTACAAAACACCAAAGCATTGCAATAATAATTAATTAATGGGATACAAGAAAGGAGAATCTTAAAGCAATCTCTATCACTAAGGAAAATGTACAAATAAAACTATTGGGGTTAAAGATTTATTTGACAAGTCCACTGGACTTGTTGGCCTACATTTTAACAGGAGTGGCTGCAGTCAAAATGGATGCATTCATTGTTATCAACCAAAATTCCCTGGTTCATTGGAAAAGTTCCTCAGAATTGGAAAGGTAGTACCACACTTAAAGAAAGGAGTGGGACAGAAAGCAGGAAACTAATAGCCCTGTCCTATTCCAAGAGCTCTCCTGAGTTTAAAAAAAAAATCAAACTCGTAAGCATGGAAAATGAACGTAGCGGGTATGTCGGAGCTCGGGGACGTCTCTTAGTACTAACGGCAGGAAGACTCGCTAACGGCAGGTAAGCATGGGGAGACTCGTGAAGATTTTTCAACATGATGAAAAATGTCCACGAGAGCCCCAAGTTCCGACAAGTGGCCATTACCGTAAATCTCCGAGTTTGAATCAGGGCAAACTCAGGAGAACTCTTGGAATGAACTCGTACTGTGGGACAGGGGTTTAAGGGCCAGTTAGTCTTATCTCTGACATGGCTTAAGGTCAAACGGTCACTATATCCTTCCTCAGATATAGTGCCCAAAATTGTTCACAATATTCGAAATACGCCCTTAAGGGCCTGTCCCACTGTACGAGGTAATTCAAGAGTTCTTCCGAGTTCTCCCTTGATTCGAGCTTGTGTAATGTACGTAGCGGGTACGCAGGGGCTCGTACGAGTAAAAAGTAACAATTTTTTTCATCACGGATATTTCTTTACTCGTGGACATTTTGTACAGTGTTGAAAAAACGTAACGTGTTTACTGGATTTCCTGAGTACCGACCATTACGAGCCGCTATGTGACATCCACGAGCTCCTACATACCCACTGCGTACATTACACAAGCTTGAATCAGGGGAGAACGGGAGAACTCTTGAATTACCTCATACAGTGGGACAGGCCATTTACCGGTACTGGTGCCTTAATGCCTCAGCATTACATCTCTCTTGGATGGGCATGGACAAGTTGGTCCGAAGGGCCTGTTTCCCTTGTGTGACTCTGAGACCCTTCCATTGTTAATTGTTTTTACATAATTATTGCCTTTCTATCATTTTTATTCTGTAATTCTATCATGTTTTTCTGAGCTTTTGGACTGAGGGCACATCTTCCAGCGAGCCCTTGTTTACATTGGTTCCATTCTCTCCTGTCTTGCTAGTGTCCTTGAATGCTGCTTCAGTGCAGAGGCGGTGCAGCAGGTTCTGAAAAAGTCAACATCCTCGATAGCAGAGGAAATTCACCGCATGGAGGACAGTACCTATAAGGAAGTGAAGAGCTGGAGGCAAAAAGTTGAGGTAGGAATAGCAGCGGTTCCTGGAGAGAGGCCATTCTGCCCTATGAGCCTTTTCCACCATTGTTTTAGTTTTACAGACACAGCATGGAAACAGGCCCCTTGGCCTACCAGGCCCCTTGGCACCCCAGGCTGCCTGTCCCGCCGAGTTACTCCAGCATTTTGAGTCCATCTTTGGTTTAAACCAGCATCTGCAATTCCTTCCTATATATTCATCCAACTGCCTTTGGTTCCTGTCTTTTATATCCTTACCAGACAAACTCTATCAATTCCAATCTGAAAGACTCGGAGTCCCAGCACTGACTTCTGGTTAAGGTGCTTTCTAATTTCCCTCCTGAAGAGCTCAATTATAATTTTAAGATAATTTCTCCCTGTTCAAAATTGCCTTGCTAGAATAAATTATTGCTTTGAGTCCAACTTGATCAAATGTCTCCAGCATTTTATTCCACGATCAATTAATCCAGTAGAAAGATGGCCATGTTTACGTACAATCGCTTTCTCTGTAGCCCTGCATCGTTCTGGTGAATCTTTCCCATTACATAGAAATATAGAAACATAGAAATTAGGTGCAGGAGTAGGCCATTCGGCCCTTCGAGCCTGCACCGCCATTCAATATGATCATGGTTGATCATCCAACTCCGTATCCCGTACCTGCCTTCTCTCCATACCCTCTGATCCCCTTAGCCACAAGAGCCACATCTAACTCCCTCTTAAATATAGCCAATGAACTGGCCTCGACTACCCTCTGTGGCAGAGAGTTCCAGAGATTCACCACTCTCTGTGTGAAAAAAGTTCTTCTCATCTCATCTTACCCACCACCAAAGGCAAGCATAGCCTACCTGAGATATGATGCCTTGGATCAAACCAATTTTGCAGGTTGGTCTGGCCATGGCTCTTAATACCGAAGCTTTTCTTTCTTATTTATTAAAGACAAAATAGTCTATAAATTTATGAACATGGAAACTTGCTTAAGGCTGATGTATGGCCAAAGTGCAAATCAAATGTGATGAATTAAATCAGCCAGAAAGTATTACCTAAGTTTAGTCATGAGCATTATTTAAATCATTTTCTTTTATCTTTACAATTGACAAATCAAACCAATTCAAGTATAATAGGTAGAGTGAAGGAAAAAGGTACAGAGTGTAGAATATAGTTCTCAGCATTGCAGCATAACAATTCCAGAGACCAAGTCTTGTCCACAATAAGGCAGAAGGGAATTAAGCTGTACTCTAGGACAGTTCAGAAGCTTGATAAGGGAGGGGAAGAAACTGTTCCTGAGTCTGACGACACATGTTTTCAAGCTTCTGTATATTCTGCCCAATGCGAGAAGGGAGAAGAAGGAACAACTTGTGTTGGAAAGGTCCTTGATTATGCTGGCTGCCTTCCTGAGGCAGATGGAGTCAATGATGGGGTGTCTAGTCCGTGTGATGGACTGGACTACATTTACAACTCTCTGCTATTTCATGTGGTTTATAGAACATGTAGAAAATGATGAGCGGTCCCAGTGGATAATGGGACGTTGTTCCTTTTGGTGAGGAGTTGATGACCACAGGTCACATGATTAAATGAAACAGAGGAGAATGAAGAACAACATGAGGAAAGGTCTATGTCTTGGAAGGAACTGCAGATGCTGGTTTAAACCGAAGATAGACACAAAATGCTGGAGTAACTCAGCGGGACAGGCAGCATTTCTGCAGAGAAGGAATGGGTGACCATTCTTCAGACTGTCAACGAGAGAGGGAGATACATAGATAAAGAAGTGTAAGGTGTGAAAATGAGACAATAGAGATCAAGGAAATTAGAATAGATCATTGTTAGCTGGGAGAAGATAAAAACAAAGCAAACAAGAGATAAAATGTAATCGGAGACAGTCAGACTGATTGGAGAACTGGGCATGGAGAGAGAGGAAAAGCAAGGGTTACTTGAAAGAACGATCTGTGCAAGTGTGTGGAATGCAGTGCTCCCAGTTGTGGAGGCATGTTCCACAGTGGTCTTTAAGAGGTACAAGGATAGATATATGGAGAAGAAAAGCTTGTAAGGCTGTGGAGAAGAGGTTGTGGACAGTTGCTCTTGGAGAGGGCTGGCAGGGACGTGAGGGGCCAAATAGCCGCTTTCTCTGCAATAACCATTCTCTGATTCTGTGATCACCCATAGGACTTGCGTCACCAGCTGCACCAGGAACATTTTCGTTGCTGCAGCATGGAATATGAAACTCGTCTCATCAGAGATGAAATCATGCAGTTACAGACGCATCTGTTCTGCGAACAGTCATCTGAAAGGTATGCACCATGAATGCACTATCTGCCTACAGGTTCTAGGTTACTTCATACCGGCTGCTTAGTGTTAACAAAAAATAGATTTTGTTTTCTCACACCCTTCTTTGATGAATACAATCTCAACACAATACCTGTTCTTCATATTTCTGAACTAACGCAAGGGGCATTGGTCTGCAGGAAAGTTTCCACAACCAAGTCTTGTCTCCAAATACTCCCTTTTCGAGACCCTTTGTTAAGACCCTGTCCTGATGCAGATCCTTGACGCAAAGCATTGAGCATTCCTCCGTCTCCACGGGCGCTGGCTGATCCGCTGAATTCCTCCAGAAGTTGCTTTTTTTGCTCCAGATACCAAGATCTGCAGGTTCCCGTGTCCCATTTCACCTCATCTGGTTCAAAGGTTGCAAATTCGTCCATCTCTGCACAAGTCCGCCCCCTTGTGGATGGATAAAGCAGGATTTGAAAATGTCGGCTTAGGCACATAAGTATAAATAATTAGCTCCTAAATGAAAAGCATTTGTGCATTTCATTCATTGATTTTATAATATTAAACCGCTCACTGACTCACCATCTTATGATATGAGAATATGGGAAAGACAGATTTAATAGGTAGAGTTTTATTCAGTCACTATTTACCCTGTCATATTCTTCTGTAGGCTTAGATTTTCAAGAGGCTTGATGTATAATTAGTTCTTCTTCTCAATTTAGCCACTCAGGGCAGGTTGCCAACTTGAGACCAAAATATTAGGGCATTTAATCAGAACACAGATGTGTATTCTCCTGCTAAATTCTGCACATTTTGGAAACCGCTTGCGCATTGTAGTATCCATGAGTTTCTTTGTGTTGCTGTAAGCACACGTGACTTGGTGGAGAGGGAGCTGTACAGAACATCCTTTATTTACAGCAGTAACCCTCAACTAAACAGTAGTGTCAGGAACAACAATGTACCAAGATCATACCATGTGGTGCATTCATTACATTTGAGCCTGAAGAAGGGTCGGCAAACTGGAGGAACAGCACCACATTTTACACTTGGGTAGTTTACAACCCAACAGTGTGAACATTGAATTTTCCAATTTTTAGGTAACCTCCAACAACCTCCCCCCCCCACCAGCCGCCTCAACCAACCCCTTTATCCCCCACATTCCCTGAGCTCGCACCTATTTCTCCCCTCACAATCTCCCCCCTCCTACATTTCTTCCTCTGGCTACACATTTTGCAACACTTCAATCCACCTGTGTCACACCTTCTGCTCTAACCACTGGCCTTTGTTTCAACCAGCTTTTTAAAAAATGTTTCAAGGGTCCTACAGTATATTTGTCCCAAATGCAGCTGCACAGTAAAATTTGTTTTGCATAGATTACACATGTTGATATATTGCACATGACGCATTTTTTGCACCATTATTCAAAGTACAAAGTCCGGTCGGCCCGCACCCTCGCTCGATGTACTGGAGCAGTTCCCGTGAACCAAAGTCCCACTCCTCGTCTGGCCATCTTTGTGTCCCGGAGCACCTCCTGCAGCAGACCTTGCAGGCGCTAGAAGCATTACCCCGTTTCACCCTCCCACCGGCCCCCGTTGCTCTTGTCCAATGTCTCCGGCTCCCTCCCGGTTCCACCGTCCGACGTGCCTTTGGGTATTCTCCCATCAAACCCCCCCCCCTCGCCTTTTATCCAGACTCTCCTCTCTCCCAGCTATCTTTCCCCCAACTCCATCTTACGATCAGTTTGAAGAAGGATCCTGACCTGAAAGGTCACATATCCATGTTCTCCACCTATCCATGCTGTCTGACCCGCTGAGTTACTCCAGCGATTTGCGTCCTTTTTCTCGGGTATCAATATAGCGCTGTAAATGAGCTTTCTCAATGCTGAACACCTAGATATTTCTTAGAAATAAAAACTGGGCCAATGTTTTCTGTTGTTTTATTTATAACTACCGAGCCGCCATTAATCTTAAACCTCTGCTCTCTCATCCCGCTTTCCCATCCGTTACTCAACCAAGTTTTAAAAAGTCCAACACCGAGGACATCTTCCGTAAAATTTGTGAAATATGTGATCGCGTCCAAGAACTCAGCCAGGGGACTAGTCATCCTTTACAAGATAAAAAAAGCAGCTTCACCGTGTCCTCAGTGCAGAGGAGCTGACTGCTGAAACCTTGAGTGATAAATAAGACCACTGGAAATAAACCTCAACAAGGAAATCTAGGATTTCTGTCTCCATCCTGCAGATTGAAGCCTGCTTGTGTAAAATCTACTGGACGGCATTGAAGTATCATTGCTCTTTATAGTTTAATTTCCAAGGTCAGATAATTACCTGCAATAAATTCTGTCATAGATAACCGGCTTAATTGATGCATTTTATAACAATGGTAACATTAATTGTTTAATTTAGTCTAGTTTAGAGATTGTCTAGCACGGAAACAGGCCCGTCGACCCACCAAGTCCGTGCTGACTAGCGATCCCCGTACAGTAACACTATCTTACACATTCGGGAAATTTTACCATTTTACCGAAGCCAATTAACCTACAAACTTGTACCTATTTGGAGTATGGGAGGAAACCGGAGCAGCAGTAGAGTTGCTGCCTTACAGCGCCAGAGACCCGGGTTCGATCCAGATTATGTGTGCTGTCTGTATGGAGTTAGAAACATAGAAACATTGAAAATAGGTGCAGAGTAGGCCATTCGGCCCTTCGAGCCTGCACCGCCATTCAATATGGTCACGGCTGATCATATTCTCCCTGTGACCGTGTGCGTTTTCCCCGGGTGCTCTGGGTTCCTTCCACAACCCAAAGATGTACAGGTTGGTAAGTTAATTGGCTTCAGTAAAGATTGTAAATAATCCCTTGTGTGTAGGGAATTACTGTTCGGTGTGAACTCGGTGGGCTGAAGGGCCTGTTTCTGTGCTATATCTCTAAACAAAATGAAAAGAAACCAAAAAGTCTTAGATACCACATTTAACTGCTTCACGCTCAATAAATTCTGAATGGCATGTGTGGGCTTGATGAAATGATACCAGCTTCACACTGTTTGGTTTAAAGTCACTTGGCATCATTGAGAGCATTGACTTTAACTTTTTTCACTGCTATAACTACAGTGTGTAATGACTTGTGCATGCGATCACTGAGGTTTACTGCCATCAGATATTGGCAATGAATGACACAGTGAATGGTAAAGACATCTGCCACTGTTTTTTTTCAAGTAGACAACACTTACAACACAGTTGCAACCAGTCATTGATGTTGCTGCATCAGAAGCAAGTATGTTAGAATTTCCTTCTCTTTGAAGAACTGCTCAACAACAAAAAATATTGTCCCCCCTATGGTATCTTTAGTATGCTAAGATTGAGCAGGTTGGGACTCTATTCCTTGGAGTGCAGGAGATTGAGGGGCGATTTTAGAAAGGTGTATAAAAGCATGAGAGGAATAGAACGGGCAGTGTCTCTTGCCCAGAGTAGGGGAACCGAGAATCAGAGGACATAGGTCTAAGGTGATAAGGGAAAGATTTAATAGGAATCTGAGAGGTAGCGTTTTCACACAAAGGATGTACGGAACCAGCTGCCAGAGGAGGTAGGGGCAGAGGAGGTAGTTGAGGCAGGGACTATTGCAATGTTCAAGAAACATTTAGGTACAGGTTTAGAGGGATATGGGGAAAATGCAGGCAGATGGGACTAGTGTAGATGGGACATGTTGGTCGGCATGGGCAAGTTGGGCCGAAGGGCCTGTTTCTATGCAGTATGATTCTATGACTATCTGTTTCTCGTTGCCTTACAAATAACAGCTCTTGAGGTCAGTGCAGTGTACGGCAGAACAACTGAGCAATGTAAGCATGACAAGCGTGTACTGACATCTCTCTAGCCCAATGCCCCATCCATCTTCAGCATACTCCTGTCACCCCCATATCTCTTGGTGCCCCCCCCATCCCACTGCCCCCTAGGGGGCAGTACCGCCTACTTGGGGAACCACTGGCCTATAGCATGAAACCAATGAAAACATGGTTAAAGCAGAAGCAATGTGGGAAAAGTGAAGTGATTTATAATAGTCAACTATGAAGACAAAGGAAACAAGGATATTTTCTTCCACAGAGGAGTTATGATTGATGTTTTTTTTAAATGATGAAAGGAGACCTTGTTCAATATTCCTGGTAATTTCAGTTGGGACAGATGGGAGGACTTCAGATGCATTTATAAATAGTCTAATCAAAGAATGTCTGAGTAAAATATTACCCATGTTTTTTCCTTTTTTTGTATCTTTCATGTGATCAAGTGCTGTCTCCAAAACACTGAATGATTCTTGTCTAGTTTTTAAATAGAATTTTAAACACCTACGTTTCTGCAACATTACAGACAGCTAATAAGCGAGTTTGGTATCGCAATATACGCAAGGAATCATGGGATTTGTTAAAGGTCATTTGGGATTTTAAAAAAGTGAACACAGTGGTATATAAACTGTGTATACATTGATAACTATTCTACCAAGGAATTAATCTAGAATTCTGTCAACTCACCAGCTTCCTTTCTTGTTCTGCTGATCACACACTACTTACACAGCCCCAGTTCTAGTTCAGTTTATTAATCTGCAATTATGAGATATTCAAAAAGTTAAATAATTTATTATTTTAATTTAATCCTTAATGTGTTTGCTGCTGGAATAAGAAAATATTACTGGTGTTTGAAACATATTTTTATCTTTATTCATAATTTATGTGTAAAAATATATTTAATCTGAGGCAAGCAGCGACTGTATCAGTGTGATGTGGGCTGATGCTTTACCTACAGGCGGTGTGAATGTACCATTAAGGCAATGATTAATCCCCAAGGAAAACTGAGTACAGGGTTGGCCCTGTGAAGGAGCCGCCAATCCGATATAAGACATTTAACTGTGAAATGCCTTCCCTTTAGTATTGGATAGATTGAGTGGAGGGTCTGTGCTGTTCGGTGGTTGCGGTGCGCTTCCCCCAGCCATTTCGCCCAGTGCACGTTGACCAGCACAGCCTTCCTTTCGCCAGCCCTTGTTAGCAGAGGCTCTTTGTGCAGGGGTTACCCGAAGCCCAAAGATTTTGTGGAGGTTCTGCGTTAGGATCAGGCACGCAGCGAGCTAGAGAGAGGGCTGACTCAGTTGGCCGAAGGACCTGTTTCCACATTGTATCTCCAAACTAAAATTAATTAAATTTAGTGTTGCCTTCAGTCAAAAGTTGAAAGGCAAAAATAAAAATGCTTCTGCGGTAATACCAGTTCTAACCAAGAGATGGTGATGTTGCACTCTTATCAGCTTTTCTTTGCAAGTTCCTAATTCTGACAGAGAAGGAATTACCCCACAAACAAAAGCAGCAATGAATATATATTTCTATATTCCTGTCCAACAATTCTAGGAATCTCTTAATTTCCAAAGACAAAACAAAGGGTGTGTGATGGTGGATTTCTGTCCCTTCATGGTGTCCTGAGACTTCTGGGCTTTATCCAAGGTGTGAGTGTCCTGCTCCCTTATATAACCATGCCCCCACGCCACCTTCACCTTCCTTCCACACCCAGACACATAGGAAGGCTAGAATGAAGCCAAGGAATGGCAAACTAAACAAACAATGCAGAGGCACAAGGAGTTGCAGATGCTGGTTTACAATGAGATACAATGTGCAGGAATAACTCAGCTGGTCTGACAGCATCGCTGAAAGACATGAATAGGTGAAGAATGACAAAAAATGTTAACTGTGTTAAAATCCAGGAGATATTTATATGTTATTTCCTTTTTTTGGGTAAATTAATTCAGTCATTAAATACAGTAAATTCTGTCTATAAAATAAAATCAATCTTGAGTCACAATGTGGGTTATGCTCTCTCACAGTGTAATTTCAGGTTTGAAACATTCATTAGTAAAAAATGTCCTCACATGATCTTTTCATTTCCGACTATAACAGTAATTAAGGGGTGATTTAATGCAACCTTACAGAGTAATCAAGGAGTGGGAGTAGTTAAACTTGTCCAGGTTATTAATCTGATTTAAAAAAATAATTCTTATAGTTCTCAAGTGTTTTACTGCATAGAAGGAGGTCATTCGGTCCATCAGGTTAATGCTGGCTCAGTCTCTTTCCCTATTATCTACTGTAACTCGACATATCCAACTCCAATTAAGATGTGTTCTTTGTTCAGTAACCATCTGACGTTGCAAACTGTTAACTGCAAACTGCTATACACACCAGTTCTGGCCAAAATGTGACCTTAAACCCACCAATGTAGTAAGTACGGCCCTTCAAATGGCCTAATTAAGGATAAATGCTGGTTTTGCAGGCAATGTTCTATTGGGTTGAAAGCTGGTGGATGTATGTATCCTGGAAGGTTTTTTTTAATCGTAATAATCATAATCATCATCCTACTTAATTAGCCAGGTATGTTTTGCAACATACGAGGAATTTCATTTGCCATACAGTCATACCAAAAAAATGTAACAAAACATACTAAATACATTTTAACATGAACATCTACCACAGTGATTCCTCCACATTCCTCACTGTGATGGAAGGCGATACAAAGTTCAATCGCTTCCCTTCATTGTTCTCCCGCAGTCGGGGGCTTCGAGCTTTCCTTTGACGGGGCGATCTTGGCTCCCGTAGCCGGCGGCAATTGGCCCTCACATCGGGGCGATCAAGCTCCCGCATCGGGGGAGATCTCAGTTGCCCTGAGCCGGGCAATCTGACCCCGGGTCGGGGCTGTCAAAACCTTCTGCGTCATTTGGAGCTCCCGATATCGGTCTCTACCCAAGACTGCAAGCTCCTCGATGGTGAAATCCTCAGGCTGCGGTTGGAGCATCGATCCCAGGCAAGAGATCGGCTCTGATGGTAAGTCCATGTCCACGTCCCCGCGTTGGGGCTCAAAGTCAGTCCTGAGCAAGGGGGCCAGCTCCATGATGTTAGGCCGCAGAGCGACCAGAGATACGATCCAGAAAACAATCCGGCAAGGTAAGAGATTGAAGAAAAGTTTTCCCCTCCCCCATCCCCCACCCCCCACTCCCACATAAAACAAACCAGAGAACATGAGGAAGGACATTCTTGCTATTGAGGGAGTGCAGCGTAGGTTCACAAGGTTAATTCCCAGGATGAGAGGGGATCTTATTGAAACATATAAGATTATTAAGGGTTTGGACTCGCTAGAGGCAACAAACATGTTCCCGATGTTGGGGGAGTCCAGAACCAGGGGCCACAGTTTAAGAATAAGGGGTAAGCCATTTCGAACAGAGACGAGGAAACACTTAAGTTTCATGCTTCCCTTCTTATTCTCCACTGTGATGGAGTAAAAAAGCCAAATCGATTCCTTCCGTTGACGGGGGGGCCTCACTTTTTCACAAAGAGAGTTGTGAGTCTGGAATTCTCTGCCTCAGAGGGCGGTGGAGTTCTCTGGATACTTTCAAGAGAGAGCTAGATAGGGCTCAAAGATAGCAAAGTCAGGGGATATGGGTGGAAGGCAGGAACAAGGTACTGATTGTGGATGATCAGCCATGATCACATTGAATGACGGTGCTGGCTTGAAGGGCAGAATGGCCTACTCCTGCACTGATTGTCTATTGTCTATTTACACATACTTTTAAAACACACTAAAAATAATTTTAAAAATAGACGAAATGACAGTGTTGGCAAGGTTGCCATCGTGCCATGCCCTCTGGTGGTATGTGTAGATATACAGTCTTACTTCAGAATGGAACTGTGGATTCAGATTCGGATTCATTCAAACTTTATTGTCATTGTGCAGTTTACAGTACAGAGACAACAAAATGCAGTTAGCATCTCCCTAGAAGAGCGACATAGAATATGAGCAATAATAAATATATTTATGTGCATACAGACATAGTAGTGTAATTATTTTTTTCCTGGTGGAAGGAGTGTCCGGGGGGGGGGGGGGTGATTGGCAATCAACAAGGTGCAGAGCTAAGTAGTG
Source organism: Leucoraja erinaceus (assembly GCF_028641065.1). Lineage (NCBI taxonomy): Eukaryota > Metazoa > Chordata > Chondrichthyes > Rajiformes > Rajidae > Leucoraja > Leucoraja erinaceus. The sequence goes on along the minus strand of NC_073394.1, from coordinate 27,762,699 downwards.
TAACAGCCACAGGGAAGAAGCTGTTCCTGAACCTGCTGGTCCGGCAGCGGAGAGACCTGTAGCACCTCCCGGATGGTAGGAGGGTAAACAGTCTGTGGTTGGGGTGAGAGCAGTCCTTGGCGATGCTGAGCGCCCTTCGCAGACAACGCTTACTTTGGACAGACTCAATGGAGGGGAGTGAGGAACCGGTGATGCGTTGGGCAATTTTCACCACCCTCTACAGTGCTTTCAGGTCGGAGACAGAGCAGTTGCCATACCATACTGTGATAAGTTGGTAAGGATGCTCTCGATGGTGCAGCGGTGAAAGTTCACCAGAATCTGAGGAGACAGATGGACCTTCTTTAGTCTCCTCAGGAAGAAGAGACGCTGGTGAGCCTTCTTGACCAGTGTTGAGGTATTGTGGGTCCAAGAGAGGTCATCGAAGATGTTGACACCCCAGGAACCTGAAGCTGGAAACACGTTCCACCTCCGTCCCGTTAATGTGGATGGGGGTGTGCGTGCCGCCCCTAGACTTTCTGAAGTCTACAATGAGCTCATTGGTGTTCTTGGAGTTAAGGGCCAGGTTGTTGTCAGTGCACCATGCTGCCAGGAGCTGGACCTCCTCCCTATAGGCCGACTCATCATTGCTGCTGATGATTCCGAGCACTCCCTTTTCTTGATACACTGCATTCATTGCTAACCATCTTCTGCGTTGGGGACACCAAAGACAAATTCTGCAGCTTATCAGGATTCCAAAATAAACTAATCTCCTCCTTCTTTCTGCATATCCATGTGCCCATCTGAAAGCCTCCGAAATGCTACTATCGCATCTGCCTCCACCGCTACATCTGGCAGTGCGTTCCAGGGACCCACCACCCTCTGTGTAAAAAAGCTTGCCCCACATGTCTCCTTGGAACTTTTGCCCCTCTCACCTTTCGGCTATGCTCTCTAGTCTTGGACATTTCCTCTCTGGGAAAAAAGTTCTAACTGTCCACCCTATCAATGCCTCTCATATTTTTCAGTACTTCAATCATGTAGAAGGCTACAGCACAGGGACGGGCTCCTCAGCCCACAATGATCTCCGCTCAACCTTTGGTGTTCCTTTGTGAACTTCAGCCTCCATTCATCCGCCATCTTAAAGCCATCACTCCTTTATGGCATTGCTATCCTTAGCCCCCTTCACCATTCCAATAAAACTCAATATAAACTTAAGCAACTGCACTTTCATCCTATGATTAGGCACTTTGCCACCTTCAGGACCCAACATAAAATTGACAATTTCAGATCGTAAACCCTTACCCATTTTATCAAACAGAATCTGTTGACTTCAGGTAGCCCCGGTATTCCCTCTCTCTCTGTCCCAAGTCACACTAGCTTCTTGTTTTCATCTAACAAACAGCTAACAATGGCCAGTTTCCTTTATCATCGTTACTTTTTTGCATATCTTTCATTCATTGTTCTTTATCTCTCTACATCATTGCCTATATCTCTCGTTTGCCTTATTCCTAATCAGTCTGAAGAAGGGTCTCGACCCGAAACATCATCCATTCCTTCTCTCCAGAGATGTTGCCTGTCCCGCTGAGTTACTCCAGCTTGTTGTGTCTGTCTTCTGTTGATAAAGATTCAGATTTCCATAGCAACATCTCTTCTGTGCCAATGTTTTGGTGATTTGCCTCCTTCAACCTCTTGCATTGAATGTGGCATCATCACTTTGGTCAGTCCCACCTTTCACCATCCCACTGCCTTCTCTCTATTTCCCCTCCCTCCCCTTCTCCCTTTCCCTCTCTACAAAGATGTACCATAAACAAGTGGCCAGAGGTTTCGGGTAGGGAGTAATAGGTTTGGAGAGGCAATGAGAAAGAACTTTGAGGTAGTCTGGAAGCAGAAACTCTCATCATTCAAGACGTATCCAGACAAACACTTGACCCCCAAGCCAAATTGCTAACTGGTAAATGGGAATAGTGCAGATACATACTTGATGGTCAGCATGGACGTGGGTTTGGCCAAAGGGCCTCTTTCAGTGCCACATGTCTCTATAACTTAAAACAGTTTACATCTCTTAACGCTTTACAGTTCTGATGAAAGATCGTTGATCTGAAACATTGGCCCCGTTTCACTCTCTGCGGAGGTTGCCTGACCTGCTGAGTATTGCAATTCATTCATGGTGCTTGGTAATATCTGTAGAGCCAGCGCGACCTAGCAAGCAGGTGAATTAGACAAAGTAATGAATGCGTAGGAGGTGATCATATTTTGACAAGGATCTTCAACACCTGGTAGATGGGAGGAGAATCTGGAGAAGAGTTTCCTGGAGTAAGAAAAAACAGACTTTATTTGCCCACAACATTAAAAAAAAACATGGGAATTCATTCCTCTGGGATTGAGCACTAGGTACTTAACTTTAAACTGGAATGGTATGAGAATAACACGATGACCTAACTGATTTAGACTACACATACTAATCTAATTACCGAGAAGGCAGAGTAAAAAATACTGTTTAATTCAGTTGGGGAATGGAAAACCTAAAGGTGCAAGGAGGTTGATTGAATGTAAATATTGTCCTGTACAGCTGACAATTCTATACCAGCTCCCAAACAGCATGCAGACCACGAGCATACAATCCACAAAATATAACAAGGAACATTTGGATTATTCTCCTTCCAAGAGTGTTTGCAACAGAAGGCAGCGAGACTGAACAGAAGGCAGGAAACATCAGAGCCAAGGCACTCAACCGCATTGAATGTAGGCCATTGATTGGGAAGCTGCATGAAGCTTAGTTACTGGGCAAACTGAGGCGAGGAATATGCTTTCCAATTTCTACAATTGTAAGCACACTGCTGATCTATGCCTGTGCATTTCAGTCAACATTAGACAATATGAAATGTGCTGCTATTTCGTGCCAGAGAATATAGTTTAACATATTGTGCCAATATCCTCTTACTACAATTATGCCAAAACGCTGGAGCAATGAGCAAAGTCGAACACGCAATCACAAACACGGCCAACTCTTGAAGGTGGCACATGTGCGAGTGTAAAAGACGCAACGCAGATTGAGTCATTTCCCAATCTGTGGGTGGACACAGGGTAAAGCTGAAGTGTGGCAGCTGCTGTGTGCTTGCTTCCAAACGAGAACTAAGTCTGAAATGATCTGCAATTCATGCAGATGATTTCATGCACCAACACGAAAGACAATGTAGAGTGATTATTCTACAATAACTTTCTAATTGACTGTAGTCACTTAGCAAGGGTGCAGAACATTCCAATTAACTTCATAGGTTCTAGGAGCAGAATTAGGCCGTTCAGCCCATCAACTCTACTCCGCCATTCAATTATGGCTGATCTATCTTTCCCTCTCAACCTCATTCTCCCCATAACCCCAAACAAACAATCAAAAAAATGTCAATCTCCACCTTAAACTGATACGATGCCACCAATGTTTTCTCCCCAACAGTGTCCTATTCCAAGAGATTTCTCCTTTACACCAGTATTGTTAAATACACCAGATGGTGCTTGCTCGAAGAAATGTACACTGCTCCATAAGAGTATGATGCTGTACAAAAGGGGGACGCCCTTCTGCAGGTGTGTGTTGCATTGAGGGGGTGCATTCTGCTCCGTGTGAGATAGGTCATGCTCAAAGGGCTCTTGCACAGCGCACTGTTCCTGTGAGATGAAGGGGCAGGATTTTGTACTTTTGTTGTGTTTGTGGAGGAGTGTTGTTGGGGGATCTAGGAGTACAGGAGCATGGTTCCTTGAAGGTCCAGTCGCAGGTTGAAAGGTGGTCAAAAAAGCTTTTGGCTCATTGGCCTTCATCAGTCAGAGTATTGAGTATAAAAGTTGGGAGGTCATGTTGCAGTTGTATAAGACGGTGGTGAGACCGCATTTAGAATAGTGTCCAGTTCTGGGCAACATGTTATAGGAAAGATATTGTCAAGCTTGAAAGGGTTCAGAAAAGATTTACGAGGAAGTTGCCAGGACTAGAGGGTGTGAGCTATAGGGAGAGGTTGAGTAGACTTGGTCTATTCCATGGAGCGCAGGAGGATGAGCGGTGATCTTATAGAGGTGTACAAAATCAGGAGTGGAATAGATCGGGTAGATGCACCAGAGTAGGGGAATCAAGAACCAGAGGACATAGATTCAAGGTGAAGGGGAAAAGATTTAATAGGAATCCGAGGAATAACTTTTTCACACAAAGAGTGGTGGGTGGATGAACAAGCTGCCAGAGGAGGTAGTTGAGAGTTGAGGCAGGTTTGGAGGGGTGTGGACTAGGCGCAGGCAAGTGGGACTAGTGTAGTTGGGACATAGTTGGTGGTGTGGGCAAGTTAGGCTGAAGGGCCTGTTTCCACACTGTATCACTCTATGACTCTATGATGTAAAGTTGTGTTCAGCATTGTGTTAACGCTCATGAATCAGATGTCATAAGGTCAAAAGGGATAGGAGTAGAATTAGGCCACTCGACCAATCGAGTCAACACCGCCATTCAATCATGGCAGATTTATCTCTCCCTCATTCTCATCTCAATCTCATTCTCCTGCCTTCTCCCCATAACCTCTGACACCCATACTAATCACGAATCTATCTATCTCTGCTGTAAAAATATCCACTAAATATTCGTCATTTGTGACAAATATTTTTTCACAAGCTGCCAAAGATACTGTGCTATCGAAAGGAAATATTCAGGTATTTCCTAATTGACTTAGAATAGAATGGCGGTAGAGCTACTGCCTCACAGCACCAGAGACCCGGGTTCAATCCTGACTGCAGGTGCTGTCTGTGCGGAGTTTGTATGTTCTCCCCATGACCTGCATGGGTTTTCTCCAGGGTCTCCGGTTTCTTCCCACACCCCAAAGACGTACAGGTTTGATTGGCTTGGTATAAATGTAAAAGCAAATTGGCCATAGGCTAATGTGCGGGGATCATAGGCTTCTGTAAATTGGCCCAAGTGTGTAGGATGGAATTGGTGTACGGGCGATCGCTGGTCGGAACAGACTCGATGGGCCGAAGGGCCTGTTTCCGCACTGTATCTCTAAACTAGACTAAATAAGTTGTCAGATATAAAGAAAGAGCGACTGGAACTGAATGGAATGTCTGTGTAATGGAAAATGCACGAAAGTTAAGTGACAAAAATAAATGATATTTCTTGGCAGATAAATGTTGTAATGGAACATAAAAAAGGTAAAAGTCCAATTTGCAGGAAGACTGCGGTTAGAGAATCGCTATTTGAAATTTTTGAACTTGACATTGAATATAGAATCAGCATTTCTTTATTTTGAGCTACAACAATTTACCATATTTTGGATAATCAAAAAATATGCAGATGCACCAGAGTAGGGGAATCAAGAACCATAGGTTCAAGGTGAAGGACAAAAGATTTAATAGGAATCCGAAGAATAACTTTCTACACAGCGGTAGAGTTGCTGCCTTACGGCGCCAGAAACCCAGGATCGATCCTGACTATGGGTGCTGTCTGTACGGAGTTTGTACGTTCTCCCTGTGACCACGTGGGTTTTCGCCGGTTGCTCTGATTTCCTCCCAAACTCCAATAACATGCAGGTTTGTGGGTTAATTGGCTTGGGTAAAATTGTAAATTGTCCTGAGTGTGTGTAGGGCAGTGCTACTGTATGGAGTGATCTCTGGTTGGTGCGGACTCAGTGGGCTGAAGGACCTGTTTCCACACAGTATCTCTAAAGTCTAAACTCTACTTGACATTGAATCTGGAATCTGCAGTTAGCATTTTCTATCTTTATTTCAAGTTACAACAATTTACTGTATTTTGAAAAATAAAAAAAACTGCAGATGCTAGAAATCTGAATTAAAAACAGAAAACTGGAAACTCAACAAGTCAGATGGCATCTCTGGAAAGGGAAAGAGATCTGAAACTATTTTTTATCAAAGTATTTAGGAGTCATTTCTGGAATAAGCAACCTGTGCTTAGGACGAATATAAACGAAAAATCAGGTAAAAGGTATCACTGAATATTAATCATATATCACATCTTTTACATTGACATCTAAATGCATAATCATTCCACCCCCTCCACACACTGCAGTTGAATCGTGAAATTGATTCGATTAAAAGATGAAACATAGAATCATCAGAACCAAAACTTGTGTTGATGGAGTGTCTTTCACATTTACAAATATCACATTTTCAAATTAGATCTTGCTGCTATTGTACTATTTGCCTTGACCTACGATGTTTATTGCACACTTACCGCCATGATTTCAACAGGCTCCTTGAAGTGATTAATAGCATTGAGCAGAGCCAGATAGATAGACACCAATTATACAACAAAACAAGATCAAAATTGCTGGGTTTAAGATAATTTTGTAAAATTGCCTGGCACAAAAGAAAATAGTCATCTAATCTGATCAGCGAAATTTAAGAGAGTCTCTTCTCAGTTTTATCAATGATAATCCAGAATATTTTCTTGTTAATGCCATGGATGGTGCACAGTCCCTTCAACGGCCCTCAGCATTAAGCTACGAGACAGGGAGCGTTATTTATTATTTGTAAACATGTAGAGTACTCAGTTATAAATCCCCATCATAAATCTTGAAGAGCAGAAAGCAATCTGCTGGAGGAAGTCAGTGAGCCAGGCAGCACATGTGGAGGGAAATGGTTGTGATGATCATAGAAACATAGAAAATAGGTGCAGGAGTAGGCCATTCAGCCCTTCGAGCTTGCACCGCCATTCAATATGATCATGGCAATATGATCATCCAACTCAGTATCCTATACCTGTCTTCTCTCCATACCCCCTGATCCCTTTAGCCACAAGGGCCACATCTAACTCTCCTCTTAAATATAGCTAATGAACTGGCCTCAACTACCTTCTGTGGCAGAGAATTCCACAGATTCACCACTTTCTGTGTAAAAAATGATTTTCTCATCTCGGCTCTAAAAGATTTCCCCCTTATCCTTAAACTGTGACCCCTTGTTCTGCATCATTGATCATATCTTGATGATTCGAGTCACAGAATAGTTAAGGGTCTTGTGAATTGGCATGCAGCTCCCACAGATGGTTATTGAAGGTAGTTTAATTTAGTTTAGAGATACAGCGCGGAAACAGGCCCTTTGGCCCACCGAGTCCGTAATGACCAGTGTTCTTTCATTCGCTCGTGTGTCAGACGACGTATAGCTCGCTGTTGGCTTCTGTCGTTGTCCAACATGTTGACAGAATTGGTCACCCGACACGTCACAGAGTACATCGCGTCGTCGTTTTTGGGGGAGGCTTCTGTCATGAGTTCAAGTTCAAGTTCAAGTTCAAGTGAGTTCAAGTGAGTTTATTGTCATGTGTCCCTGTATAGGACAATGAAATTCTTGCTTTGCTTAAGCACACAGAAAATAGTAGGCATTTACTACAAAACAGATAAATGTGTCCATTTACCATGATATAAATATATACACACATGAATAAATAAACTGGTAAAGTGCAAACAACAGAAAGTGGTTATTAATAATCAGAGGTTTTGTCCGAGCCAGGTTTAATAGCCTGATGGCTGTGGGGAAGTAGCTATTCCTGAACCTGGTTGTTGCAATCTTCAGGCTCCTGTACCTTCTATCTGAAGGTAGCAGGGAGATGAGTGTGTGGTCAGGATGGTGTGGGCCCCTGATGATACTGCCAGCCTTTTTGAGGCAGCGACTGCGATAAATCCCCTCGATGGAAGGAAGGTCAGAGCCGATGATGGACTGGGCAGTGCTTACTACTTTTTGGAGTCTTTTCCTCTCCAGGGCGCTCAAATTGCCGAACCAAGCCACGATGCAACCGGTCAGTATGCTCTCGACTGTGCACCTGTAGAAGTTAGAGAGAGTCTTCCTTGACAATCTGACTCTCCGTAATCTTCTCAGGAAGTAGAGGCGCTGATGAGCTTTCTTGATAATTACGTTAGTGTTCTCGGACCATGAAAGATCCCCACTGACCAGCGATTCCCGCACATTAACACTATCCTACACACATTCGGGACAATTCACATTTATACCAAGCCAATTAGCCTACATACCTGTACGTCTTTGGAGTGTGGGGGGAAAGATCTCAGAGAAAACTCGATAACGGGGAGAATGTACAAGCTCCATTCAGACAGCATCCATAGTCAGGATTGAACCCGGGTCTCTGACATTGTAAGTGCTGTAAGGCAACTACTCTACTGCTGAGCCACAGTGCCACCCCAAAGGTAGTTAGGTAAAGTTTATGAATCTTTACATCTGGTCCAGTCTCCCACCTGCCTCACTATTGATCGGATCCCATCCCTCCCCCACTGCCTGTTTGAACCGTCCCTTGTAGCACTAGCATATCTGCCCACCAGGATATTGGACCTTCTCTAGTTAGGGTGCAAACCATCCCTCTTATAAGGTCACATCTTCCCCAGAATAGATCCCAATCGTCCAAGACCCTGAATCCCTGACTACTACACTAACTCCATAGCCTAGCATTCACCTGTCATAATTTCCTATTTCTACCGTCACTAGCTCATAGCACTAAGGATAATTTGGAGATTACTATGCTTGAGGTCCAGCTATTAAACCTTCTGTTTAACTCCCAGTCTTCACGCTGCAGGACCTCATCCTATTTCCTACCTATATCATTTGTGTCAACATGCAAAATGACGTCTGGCTGCTCAACCCCCATTGTGAGAATGTTTTGCAGCTGCTCTGAGACATCTTAGACACTAGCACCAGGGTCAGGGTCAACACACCTTCCTGGAGTTTTGCTGCCACACAATCTCCTATCCAACCCCTAACTATCGTGTCTCATAACAGACTGGACTTCCCACCATTGACACTGCCTTGGTAATGTAGCCAAGATAATCAAAGACTTGTCAATCCTTCTTCTCCTTGCTCCCATCCGGTAGTAGCCACACAAGCAATCACCATGACCACTAGCACAATCCTACACACTAGGGAAAATTTACAATTTACAGAAGCCAATTTACAGAGCGGCACAGTGGTAGAGTTGCTGCCTTACTGGAGCGAAGGTACACAAAAAAGAGACCAGCGGGTGTGATGGAACGAAGGAAATACGCAACTTTCGGGCGCCCTTCTTCAGTCCTATTCCCTTCGCTCCACGCTGACCCGCTGAGTTTCTCCAGTTTTTTGTACAGTGGTAGAGTTGCTGCCCCGTGACCATGTGGGGTGCTGTTGTACGAGATTCTCCCCGTCGTGGGGTATCCTCGGTATCCTCCCACACTCTAAAGACGTAGAGGTTTGTAGGTTAATTGGCTTGGTATAAGTGTAAATAGTCCCTAGTGTAGGATAGTGTTAATGTACGGGGATCACTGGTCAGTGCGGACTCGGTGGGCAGAAGGCCTGTTTCTGCGCTGTATACCTAAACTAAAAAAATGTACCTACAAACCCGCATGTCTTTGGAGTGTGGGAGGAAACCGGAGCACCTGGGCAAAACCCACATGATCACGGGGAGAACGTATAAACTCCGTATGGACAGCATCCGTAGTCGGGATGGAACTCGGTTCTCTGGCATTGTAAGGCAGCAACTCTACCACTGCGCCATTAGTGCATGAATGATATTGAATGGCAGGGCAGTCTGAATGAGTCTCACTGCTTATGCCCATATCGATATTATATGTTCCTTTCCACTAATTCAGACAAGTAATTTATCTCTTTATTTAGCTCTTTAAACTTTTTGTTTCATGCTCCAAGAAGAAATAAATATGTATTATCATTCTGTAAAGAAATTAACCAGCAGATTTCTCTTATTCTCATGTTAATTGATCTTGTTAGATTAATTTACAGAACTAATTGATCTGCACCATTTAAATGCATCTTACTTTAACTCCGAACTATATCATAATCACGATCCGGGGATTTTTGCTGTGGCTTCATATTACTCACAGCACAAGCGTTTTTCTGAACACGCAATTCAACATTACATTAAATCACTTCATTTTTGAAACAAGTGCAATTAATGTTTAATGTAAACTAGAGCAATGGATCTGCAGACTGGAAGCATGTTGAATAAAGAGAGAAAGAAAGTAAAACAATGCCATCTACCTTCATCAAATTAGCCATCAAACTCATACTACAGCTCTACATTTAAAAGCTTGCATTTATATTGAGCCCTGCAGACAATGAGTTAAATATTTTAAAATCAGCTGAATATTTTTGAAGTGTAGTCAATGTAGTATTAATGGAAACATTGCAATCAATTCATACACAACAAGCTCTCACAAGCCTCAATGCAAAATTGACCAATTCATCTGTTTTAGTAACTAACCACCCAGTGACACTTATGTTCACGGAATGAATATGTTTATAAAAATGAGCCAACCGTATATAATTACACATGATCAGTTGCCTTGGAAAAACCTTTTGCCACATATTGCATAACTCATTGTGACAACAGTTTTTAGAGGCCAGTGTCTAGGAATTATTCCCTTGTTGGCACATCTAAATACGCTACAAAGACCTGTCAACCACTCAACATCACTCTACTGCCTTCTCCCAGTAGTCGTAGACAAAAACATGAATTACGACTTTATAAATACCCAATGATGGCCTCAACAGCCATCTGTGGCAATGAATTCCACAGATTCACCAACCTCTGGCTGAAGAAATTCCTCCTCATCTCCATTGTAAAGGGACACCCCTATACTCTGCCTTCATTTAGGCTATGCCCTTGGGTCCTAAACTCTCCCACTACTGGAAACTATGGAAGAAGGACCTCAGTGAGGGCAATGTTTTCACTCAGATCTGGAATGAACTACCGGAGGAAACTGGAGAAGTTATTACAATTGTGACTTTTAAAAGGCTTTGGACAGACATGCAGAAAGAAAGAGTAAGGAGGGCTATTAGCTAAATGCAGGCAAATGGGATTAGTCCAGTATGCCAACTTGGTTAGCCTGGACAAGGTTCCTGTGATGTACAGCACTATAACTATGACTCTTTTGGCTGATAGAATGAACTGAGGCTGAGTACAACAAACTTACTTACACAGCCACATGTCACATTGTGTGGAAATGACTGGGTCTGAATGTCTCACATCACTCACAGGGTAGATTTTAAGAGGCCTTTTCCTCAGGCTGTTGAACATCTGAGTAAGAGGTTGAGTGCCAGGATAAGAGGTAATCGTTCTAATAAAGGGGGCCTTTCGGCCCATCGAATCTGTGCTAATTCTCAGAGCAATACCATTCCTCCACTTTTCACCGGAGCCTATTCTCTTGCAACTCCAATGTAGAAAACAAGAAACTGCAGAGGCTGGTTTACTAAGGAAAGACACAGCTGGTCAGGCAATATCCCTAGAGAACGGGGATAGGCAACCTTTCAGGGTAGGACCCATCTTCAGACCGATGGTCCCAACTCGAAACGTCACCTATCCATATTCTCCAGAGATGCTGCCTGACCCTCTGAGTAACGGAGTTACTGCAGCATTTTGTGCTTCTCTCAACTCCATGATCCTGATTCTCCTAAGACCAACCTACAACAGGGGCAACTTCTAGTATCTGATCAACCTAAATTAGTTATATCTAAGATAAGTAGACATTTCTTTCCAGAGAGGGCTGTAAATATTAGAGTTTACCATGCTGTGGTTGTGCATGCTGGGTCTGGAAGGAATTTTAGGATTGAGGGGGGGGGGGGAGTTCAAGTGAGTTCAAGTGAGTTTATTGTCATGTGTCCCTGTATAGGACAATGACATTCTTGCTTTGCTTAAGCACAGAAAATAGTAGGCATTTACTACAAAACAGATAAATGTGTCCATTTACCATGATATAAATATATACACACATGAATAAATAAACTGGTAAAGTGCAAACAACAGAAAGTGGTTATTAATAATCAGAGGTTTGTCCGAGTCAGGTTTAATAGCCTGATGGCTGTGGGGAAGTAGCTATTCCTGAACCTGGTTGTTGCAGTCTTCAGGCTCCTGTACCTTCTACCTGAAGGTAGCAGGGAGATGAGTGTGTGGTCAGGATGGTGTGGGTCTTTGATGATACTGCCAGCCTTTTTGAGGCAGCGACTGCGATAAATCCCCTCGATGGAAGGAAGGTCAGAGCCGATGATGGATTGGGCAGTGTTTACTACTTTTTGGAGTCTTTTCCTCTCCAGGGCGCTCAAATTGCCGAACCAAGCCACGATGCAACCGGTCAGCATGCTCTCTACTGTGCACCTGTAGAAGTTAGAGAGAGTCTTCCTTGACAATCTGACTCTCCGTAATCTTCTCAGGAAGTAGAGGCGCTGATGAGCTTTCTTGATAATTGCGTTAGTGTTCTCGGACCATGAAAGATCCCCACTGACCAGCGATTCCCGCACATTAACACTATCCTACACACACTCGGGACAATTTACATTTATACCAAGCCAATTAGCCTACATACCTGTACGTCTTTGGAGTGGGGGGGGAAAGATCTCAGAGAAAACTCGATAACGGGGAGAATGTACAAGCTCCATTCAGACAGCATCCATAGTCAGGATTGAACCCGGGTCTCTGACATTGTAAGCGCTGTAAGACAACTACTCTACTGCTGAACCACAGTGCCACCCCAAAGGTAGTTAGGTAAAGTTTATGAATCTTTACATCTGGTCCAGTCTCCCACCTGCCTCACTACTGATCGGATCCCATCCCTCCCCCACCGCCTGTTTGAACCGTTCCTTGTAGCACTAGCATATCTGCCCACCAGGATATTGGACCTTCTCTAGTTAGGGTGCAAACCATCCCTCTTATAAGGTCACATCTTCCCCAGAATAGATCCCAATCGTCCAAGATCCTGAATCCCTGACTACTACACTAACTCCATGGCCTAGCATTCGCCTGTCATAATTTCCTATTTCTACCCTCACTAGCTCATAGCACTAAGGATAATCTGGAGATTACTACGCTTGAGGTCCAGCTATTAAACCTTCTGTTTAACTCCCAGTCTTCACTCTGCAGGACCTCATCCTATTTCCTACCTATATCATTTGTGTCAACATGCAAAATGACGTCTGGCTGCTCAACCCCCATTGTGAGAATGTTTTGCAGCTGCTCTGAGACATCTTAGACACTAGCACCAGGGTCAGGGTCAACACACCTTCCTGGAGTTTTGCTGCCACACAATCTCCTATCCAACCCCTAACTATCGTGTCTCATAACAGACTGGACTTCCCACCATTCACACTGCCTTGGTAATGTAGCCAAGATAATCAAAGACTTGTCAATCCTTCTTCTCCTTGCTCCCATCCGGTAGTAGTCACACAAGCAATCACCATGACCACTAGCACAATCCTACACACTAGGGAAAATTTACAATTTACAGAAGCCAATTTACAGAGCGGCACAGTGGTAGAGTTGCTGCCTTACAGCGCCAGAGACCTGTGATCGATCCCAACTGCGGGCGCTGTCTGTACGGAGTTTGTACATTCTCCCCGTGACCATGTGGGGTTTTATACGAGATCTTCGGTATCCTCCCACACTCTAAAGACGTAGAGGTTTGTAGGTTAATTGGCTTGGTATAAGTGTAAATTGTCCCTAGTGTAGGATAGTGTTAATGTAGGGTGATCACTGGTCGGTGCGGACTCGGTGGGCAGAAGGCCTGTTTCTGCGCTGTATACCTAAACTAAAAAAATGTACCTACAAACCCGCATGTCTTTGGAGTGTGGGAGGAAACCGGAGCACCTGGGCAAAACCCACATGGTCACGGGGAGAACGTATAAACTCCGTATGGACAGCATCCGTAGTCGGGATGGAACTCGGGTCTCTGGCATTGTAAGGCAGCAAATCTACCACTGCGCCATTAGTGCATGAATGATATTGAATGGCAGGGCAGTCTGAATGAGTCTCACTGCTTATGCCCATATCGATATTATATGTTCCTTTCCACTAATTCAGACAAGTAATTTATCTCTTTATTTAGCTCTTTAAACTTTTTGTTTCATGCTCCAAGAAGAAATAAATATGTATTATCATTCTGTAAAGAAATTAACCAGCAGATTTCTCTTATTCTCATGTTAATTGATCTTGTTAGATTAATTTACAGAACTAATTGATCTGCACCATTTAAATGCATCTTACTTTAACTCCGAACTATATCATAATCACGATCCGGGGATTTTTGCTGTGGCTTCATATTACTCACAGCACAAGCGTTTTTCTGAACACGCAATTCAACATTACATTAAATCACTTCATTTTTGAAACAAGTGCAATTAATGTTTAATGTAAACTAGAGCAATGGATCTGCAGACTGGAAGCATGTTGAATAAAGAGAGAAAGAAAGGAAAACAATGCCATCTACCTTCATCAAATTAGCCATCAAGCTCACACTACAGCTCTTCATTTAAAAGCTAGCATTTATATTGAGCCCTGCAGACAATGAGTTAAATATTTTAAAATCAGCTGAATATTTTTGAAGTGTAGTCAATGTAGTATTAATGGAAACATTGCAATCAATTCATACACGACAAGCTCTCACAAGCCTCAATGCAAAATTGACCAATTCATCTGTTTTAGTAACTAACCACCCAGTGACACTTATGTTCACGGAATGAATATGTTTATAAAAATGAGCCAACCGTATATAATTACACATGATCAGTTGCCTTGGAAAAACCTTTTGCCACATATTGCACAACTCATTGTGACAACAGTTTTTAGAGGCCAGTGTCTAGGAATTATTCCCTTGTTGGCACATCTAAATACGCTACAAAGACCTGTCAACCACTCAACATCACTCTACTGCCTTCTCCCAGTAGTCGTAGACAAAAACATGAATTACGACTTTATAAATACCCAATGATGGCCTCAACAGCCATCTGTGGCAATGAATTCCACAGATTCACCAACCTCTGGCTGAAGAAATTCCTCCTCATCTCCATTGTAAAGGGACACCCCTATACTCTGCCTTCATTTAGGCTTTGCCCTTGGGTCCTAAACTCTCCCACTACTGGAAACTATGGAAGAAGGACCTCAGTGAGGGCAACGTTTCCACTCAGATCTGGAATGAGCTACCGGAGGAAACTGGAGAAGTTATTACAATTGTGACTTTTAAAAGGCTTTGGACAGACATGCAGAAAGAAAGAGTAAGGAGGGCTATTAGCCAAATGCAGGCAAATGGGATTAGTCCAGTATGCCAACTTGGTTAGACGGGACAAGGTTCCTATGTTGTACAGCACTATAACTATGACTCTTTTGGCTGATAGAATGAACTGAGGCTGAGTACAACAAACTTACTTACACAGCCACATGTCACATTGTGTGGAAATGACTGGGTCTGAATGTCTCACATCACTCACAGGGTAGATTTTAAGAGGCCTTTTCCTCAGGCTGTTGAACATCTGAGTAAGAGGTTGAGTGCCAGGATAAGAGGTAATCGTTCTAATAACATTGAAGGGGGCCTTTCGGCCCATCGAATCTGTGCTAATTCTCAGAGCAATACCATTCCTCCACTTTTCACCGGAGCCTATTCTCTTTCAACTCCAATGTAGAAAACAAGAAACTGCAGATGCTGGTTTACTAAGGAAAGACACAGCTGGTCAGGCAATATCCCTAGAGAACGGGGATAGGCAACCTTTCAGGGTAGGACCCATCTTCAGACCGATGGTCCCAACTCGAAACGTCACCTATCCATATTCTCCAGAGATGCTGCCTGACCCTCTGAGTAACGGAGTTACTGCAGCATTTTGTGCTTCTCTCAACTCCATGATCCTGATTCTCCTAAGACCAACCTACAACAGGGGCAACTTCTAGTATCTGATCAACCTAAATTAGTTATATCTAAGATAAGTAGACATTTCTTTCCAGAGAGGGCTGTAAATATTAGAGTTTACCATGCTGTGGTTGTGCATGCTGGGTCTGGAAGAATTTTAGGATTGAGATTGATTATTTTTTTAAACATTCATTGGATAAAGGGATTGGGGAGGAAAGTGAGTTGCAGGATTATCAATGATTTTAACGAAGAGAGGAGCAGGTCTGGAGCTCTAGGCTTCTCTCTGTAACTTTTCTCTCTCTATGGTGAAGACTATCCAATGAAAGATCTCATACCTGTATGTCCATCAACAGGAGCATTTACTTCACTAAGACTTGGTGGCTGATTCCTCCTTACATTGACATCTGCTTCATGAACCCTGACACCTTATTTCGAAGGGAGACGAGGCAGCCTACAGAGAGGAAGTCCTGAAGTTGACAACCTGGTGCTCAGAAAACAATCTGGCTCTGAACACCAGGAAAACAAAAGAGCTCATTGTCGACTTCAGGAGGCACAGCACCGACTTAGCCCCCCTACACATCAACGGCGAGTGTGTGGAGAGGGTCAACACCTTCCGGTTTCTCGGCGTCCACATCGCTGCTGACATCTCCTGGACGGACAACACGACAGCGGTCATCAAGAAGGCTCAGCAGCGGCTGCACTTCCTGAGGGTCCTCAGGAAGCACAACCTGGACTCTAACCTGCTGCTGACCTTCTACCGCTCGTCCATCGAGAGCCTGCTGACATACTGCATTACAGCATGGTATGGCAGCTGCACCATGGCAGACAGGGAGAGGCTTCAGAGGGTAACCAGGACAGCGCAGAGGATCATTGGCTGCCCTCTCCCCTCCCTGATGGACATCTACACCTCCCGCTGCCTTAGCAGGGCAAAGAAGATCATCAAAGACAGCTCCCATCCTGCGTTTGGACTGTTCGACCTGCTGCCCTCTGGAAGGCGCTATAGGTGCATCAAATCCAGGACAAACAGACTCAGGAATAGTTGCTTTCCGAGAATTATATCTACTATAAATTCAAATTCACACATGCACTGACTACACCGCCCAACACGGACTTCCATCTGTATATATGTATATATGTATGTAGCGCCGCAGAATTTGTGCACCTATTCCACCCCCCATCTCCCTTCTGTTTTTTGTTTTTCTGTTTCTTGTTTTTTGTGCTAAATTGTATGTATGCACTGAGTACGAGCAGCTTTCAGTTTCACTGTACATGTATAGTGACAATAAATGGCATATCTATATCTACCATGGGCAAACTAGAGATTATGATCTTCTTGAAGGGACATCAACCTTCTCGAAGGGACGTTCTCGAAAGGACATGTTTCCTGCCATAAATCATCTGTTAACAAATATATTCACAGGGATATGTGCACCAACAATAATGCCCTCCGTACTTTTCAAATTCTGACCAAATGGAAAAATTGTCCAGAGAGTCAAGAGTGATTTATTGTCATCTGCCCGAAAAGGAACAATGGAATTCCTACTTGCAGCAGCACAACATATATATAAACATTGTAATCTGTAAAACCCATAATAACAACAAAAAAGGTTCAGTTTAGTTTGGTTTATTTTAGAGATACAACACGGAAACAGGCCCTTCGGCTCACCGGGTCCGCGTCGACCAGCGATCCCGCACATTAACACTATCCTACACCCACTAGGGACAATTTTTACATTTACCAAGCTAATTAACCTACAAACGTGGACGTCTTGGAATGTGGGAGATGTGGCAGGTCTCGGGGAGAATGTACAAACTCTGTACAGACAGCACCCGTAGTCGGGATGTAACCCGGGTCTCTGGCGCTGCATTCACTGTAAGGCAGCAAGTCTGCTGCAGTGCCACCATGACCATCCGTGAAGTTTAATATATGTATATTAAAAAAACAAAAATAAATAAACAATAATAATGCAAATTAAATAAATAATCCCCCTCCACCCAAGTCTATATACGTAGTTCAGAGCTTATTTGGAGGTTATAGTGTATAACAGCCTGATGGTTATTGGGGAGAAGTTGCTCCTGAACCTGGACAATGCCGTTTTCAGACTCCTGTACCTTTGTTCTGATGGCAGGAGTAAATGAGAGTATAGCCAGGGTGGTGTGGGTCTCTGATGATGCTGGCTACCTTTTTGAGGCAGTGACTCCTGTAGACCTCTTCAATAATGGGTAGGTATACAAAAATGCTGGAGAAACTCAGCGGGTGAGGCAGCATCTATGGAGTGAAGGAAATAGGCGACGTTTCGGGTCGAGACCCTTCTTCAGTCTGATGTGGGGGGGCGGGGAGGCGGGAGGGCGGGAAGAAGAAAGGAAGAGGTGGAGACAGTGGGCTGAGGGAGAGCTGAGAAGGGGAGGAGAAAGTAAGGACTACCTGAAATTAGAAAAGTCAATGTTCATACCGCTGGGGTGCAAACTGCCCAAGCGAAATATGAGGTGCTGCTCCTCCAATTTACGGTGGTCCTCATTCTGGCCATGGAGGAGGCCCAGAACAGAAAGGTCGGATTCGGAATGGGAGGGGGAGTTGAAGTGCTGAGCCACCAGGAGATCAGGGTGGTTATTGCGAACCGAGCGGAGGTGTTGGGTGAAGCGATCGCCAAGCCTACGCTTGGTCTCACCGATGTAGAGCAGCTGACATCTAGAGCAGCGGATGCAATAGATGAGGTTGGAGGAGGAGATGCAGGTGAACCTCTGCCGCGCCTTGAAAGACTGCTTGGGTCCTTGAATGGAGTCAAGGGGGGGGGTAAAGCGATAAGTGTAGCATTTCCTGTGGTTACAAGGGAAAGTGCCCGGTGAGGGGATGCTTCGGGTGGGAAGGGACGAATTGACCAGGGAATAATGGAGGGAGCGGTCTCTGCGAAAGCCAGACAGGGGAGGAGATGGGAATATGTGGCCACTGGTGGGATCATGTTGTAGGTGGCGAAAATGTCGGAGGATTATTTGTTGTATGTGACGGCTGGTAGGGTGGAAGGTGAGGACAACGGGGACTCTGCCCTTGTTACGAGTGGGGGGATGGGGAGTGAGAGCAGTCATGGGGTATAGAAGAAACCCTGGTGAGAGCCTCATCTATAGTAGAAGAGGGGAACCCCCCTTCCCTGAAGAATGAGGACATCTCCGATGCCCTGTTGTGGAACACCTCATCTTGGGTGCAGATGCGGCGTAGACGGAGGAATTGGGAGTAGGGGATGGAGTCCTTACAGGAAGCAGGGTGGGAAGAAGTGTAGTCCAGATAGCCATGGGAATCAGTGGGTTTATAGTGGCTGTCGGTCAGAAGTCTATCACCTGCGATGGAGGTGGAGAGGTCAGTACATGTGATGGAACGGGCAGTGTTCATCATTTTTTTGCAATCTTCTTCGTTCTTGGGCATACCAGTTATGCAACCAGTCAATATGCTCTCTACTTACACGTGTAGAAGCTCAAGAGATAATTCGTTGACATTGAAATGCCTTCTTGCTTTACTTCCCTGTGTCTTGTGTCTGGGGAAAGCAATAAAGCAGCTTCCCTGCAAAGCTAGGAGCTTACAATCTGTTATATGCATCTGCTGATGAGCAATCTTACTTACATCCCCTGCTGCTATTGAAAAAGGATGCCTGCAGTATGTACATTCAAAGCTGTGAGAATCTTGTCAGCCACCAGCAGAGTAGTCGCTGTAAATAGGTCTCTCATGAGGAGAGAACTTAACTCCACGAATGGCTTTCTGGTTAAATTGTTTTAACACAGGCAGATCTTGTTATTCACTATGCAGGTGCCTGCCTTTGCATCTGTGGGAGGTTGTGTTGGGTCAAGTACAATCTGTATAATTTGCTTCTGAACCAGTCCCTTAAAATGTTCTGAATTCTGATCGTGGCACATTACCCAGCCTCGGGACCAAAGACCCCACACCCCCCGCTTAAAAATATGAATAATGCACATCGTAGGCTTCTCCAGAAACCGAGCCAAGGCTTGTGACTGTGGTCATCAGACTTACCTTTAACAGTTCACTCATTAAAATAGTTAGCTGCTTTTATAAATCGGTCAATGCTTAAGCACTTGTTTAAGGAGTCTGGAGAGTTTAATTGTCATATGTACTGACAACAGTACAACAACATTCTTATTTGCAGCATCTTTACAGGCCTGTAAACACAATACTCACAGGGAAACAGATACTAAAGAAATACTAAATCAATAAATCAATAACCAGTGCAGAAAAGCCCAATGTTCCTCATAAGGTCACAAGGTCATAAGGAATAGGAATCGAATTAGACCCATCAAGTCTACTCCGTCATTCAATCATGGCTGATCTATCTCTCCCTCCTAACCCCATTCTCTTGCCTTCTCCCCATTACCTCTGACAACTGTACTGATCAAGAATCTGTCTATCTCTACCTTAAAAATATCAACTGACTTGGCTTCTACAGCCTTCTGTGGCAAAGAATTCCACAGATTCACCACCCTCTGACTAAATAAATTTCTCCTCATCTTCCTAAAAGAATGTCCTTTAATTCTGAGGCTATGACCTCTAGTTCTAGACTCTCCCACTAATGGAAACATCCTCTCCACATCCACTCAATCCAAGACTTTCACTATTCTGTCTGTTTCAATGAGTCTGTGACTGTGTCCTAGTGCAAATGGTATATGGACACACTGATCTGTTCTGTATTCGTGCCTACTATGTTCTGGTGTGCTAAAGCACAGCAAGAATTTCATTGTCCTATCAGGGACACATGACAATAAAACTCTCTTGAACTCTTGAAACGTTAAGAATTTGGTGATGGGTGTGCAGATAGTGCATGAAGTAAATCATAGCCCTTCAGATGAAATATAGGTCCTTCACTATCAAAAATCAGGCCAATTAAAAGAAGGAAAACTGGGTTTGTAATTTAAGCAACTCAATTAAATGTTGCATAATCGCGCTTTGCCAAATAGAGAATCGAGTCTGTAATTAAGGTCATGATAATATGAGAAATAGGAAGTAGAAGGAATATTATGCAAAATGGATGAGAATAGCTCAGGCTGCCATCATAGACCTTCTCAGATTTTTCTTTCTATCAAGACCATTGGAAACAGAAATCAGGTAAGTGGTGTAATGGTGCTGGATGTTCTGTCACTTTCTCTGTAGTTTTAGGTTTAGGTTTATTATCTTATGTAATAGGATAAAATATCTAGGGCATATTATTACAGAACAAATGACAGATGATGAGGATATTTATAGGCAACGACGCATGCTGTATGTACAGGCGAATATTCTCTTGCGTAAATTTGGTGCGTGTGCAGATGTGGTGAAGATGTCGCTATTTAGAGCATACTGCACACCACTCTACACTGCGCACCTGTGGTCGAACTATTTAAAGACTAGTATGCAGAGACTAAAGGTGGCATATAACGATGCCATGAGAACACTGCTATGGCAACCTAGATGGTGTAGTGCCAGTAATATGTTTGTGGCTGCAGGAGTCAGTACTTTAGAAGCTATCCTAAGACACCACATGTATAAATTCATTTGCAGGATAAATGACTCTAAAAATGTGCTTATTGTGGTCTTGTCAAACATAAGGGTTAGCACTACACGCTACGAATCCCAGCTGTGGAGACACTGGTATCGTTGTCTCGTTGTAGGACATTGATCATCTTTTAATCTGGATTTTTAACTTATGTATTGTGTTTTTAAAAAATATATAAATTATGATGTTTTTATAAGTGATGTACCAAGATTTTATATGTATTTATGATATTTAATATGCAATGCATTTTTAATGTAATGTTGCCCCTTGTCTGGACCTTGAGTCCGTAATAAAGTTTATTATTATTATTATTATTATTATTATTATTATTATTATTATTATTATTATTATTATTATTATTATTGCTGAAAAGCTTTGTTTTGCGTGCTATCAGGGCATGATGGCATCTGAACGTGGCAATACTTTGTGTGCTTTTCCCAGAGAAAGAGGCACAGTGGTGCAGCTCTAGGGTCAGAGACCCAGGTTCAATCCTGCCTACAGGTGCTGTCCGTGCTGAGTTTGTACGTGCTCCCTGTGACCATGTGGGTTCCCTCCAGGTGCTCCAGTTTCCTCCCACATTTCAACGATGTCCAGTTTTGTAGGTTAATTGGCTTCTGTAAATTGTCCCTGGTATATAGCATAGAACTAGATCATTGGGTGGCGTGGACTTGTTGGGCCGAAGAGCCTGTTTCCACGCTCTATCTCTGAAAAACTAAATCTCTACCATCCACTACATTTCCTCAACTATTTGCTTTGTACTCATGTGTGGTTGTTATTTTCTTTCCCTCCTCATGCTGCACTCACTGCCTTTTCTATCTTAATAATCTTTGAATCCATCTCACTTATTTCCCTCAGGATTTCAACAACATGCAACTTTGTTTCTTCAGTTGTCCCTTTCTTCGGCAGTCTGCGGCCTTGAGAAAAACTCAAACAGTCAAGTCAAGTCAAGTCAAGTTTATTCGTCACATTGACGCTGTGGCGCTGCGGCAATTAATTGACACTTTTAAAGTTATTTTTTATCTTTGTGAATATTCAATAAATAAGAATAAGTCACAATTCAATTGCTCGTTAGTCACATGTAAGGTATTTATGGAGCTAATTTGCTGAAGTTTAGTATCGATGAGATCCAAGCTCTTTGGATTTCTATGCCTCCACGAGTGACAGGGGTTATGGAGAGAAGACAGGAGAATGGGGTTGAGAGGGAAAGATTGATCAGCCATGATTGAATGGAGGAGTAGACTTGATGGGCTGAATGGCCTAATTCTGCTCCAAGAACCTATTAACATGATTAGTCTGAAGAAGGGTTTTGACCTGAAACGCTGCCTATTTCCTTCGCTCCATAGATGTTGCCTCACCCGCTGAGTTTCTCCAGCACTTTTGTCTACCTATCAATTTATGATAGATTATCTGAACTAAAAGAAGCATGTTGTGCCTTCCCATTGCTGTTTCGTGAAGAAGCGATGTGGTCAATTAGCAGTCCTCGAGGGATTCAGCACAGGGAGGCAATGTGACAAAAAAAAAATGCACATTCAGCACATTCAAGAATCTTAATGAGCCATTTAGAAACAGCGAAACATTGCAATGGGAACTGCCTTATCTGTCTTTGAGATACTGATTTAAATTAATAAAATTTAAAAGATGTTGGTGCTTTACGCAATCAGATTCAAAAAGCAGCATTGTTTGGCTGAAACCCAAACCAAATCATTCCTTATCAGTCTGCTGTCATAATATGTTCACATTTTTATGAGCTGCGTCACTGCTTTCTCATTTTGTGTGAGACTCGGATCTACAGAATGACAGGAAATATTCAGTGAATCCCCCAAAGACACGGCAGATAGCAGAAAAAACAGAGTGAACGCATGATATCACTGGGAACGCCAGCCTTCCAGGACTTTGCAGAAATTGTCGATATCTGTCAGGGGCTTGCGTCAAGCCTCCCTGGAGAAATGTCATCCAGACATATCTTTTCCCACTGGGTACGCACTCACTTATGATGAGCAAAAATAACGGAGATTCAGAAGAAATGAAAGAACTGTTTTGATTGCATGTAAAAAAAAAGTGTTGCCTCACATTAAAAAATAGGGTAGATTAGGTCCCAACCCAAAAAGTACCTGTCAATTTCCCACTAGCTCACTGAGTCCTCCCAGCTCTAGTTTAGTTCTTTCTTTGTCAATTTCTCAGTCATCTTTTATTGGATTTTAAAACACTTCTAATATGAGGTTGAATGCACTCTCTGACAACTTTACATGCCTTTCCCCCTACATTTAATCCCATTTTAAATTTCTGCTGCAATCCAGTTGGATTATTTTTGCCTATCCGGAGTTTGCTTCTTGGAGGAATGTGTATTTGTTGCCTGCCTCATAGTTTCCAGTCTCCCACTGTCAACCTCATGATACTGAAATCCATTTTGTATATGTTCCAGGAATTTATCATCTACATTGGTAATGTTGACTTGATTTATCCAGGATTAAGGTTCCCCGTCCGTGTTTACCTTTACGCAAACACCCAATTTATGTTGACAGCTGAGCTTTCAGCAACCTGGGCTCTGGAACACTCTCACCCACCCTCTCGTTTTTCCCCAAAAAGATAAACTTTATTCAGCATAAAAATAAATACAAAACAAGAACAGTGCAAAACTCTTCTGACATTCTCAGCGTCTATACATTCATCAGTGTTATGTTTCCATACATTCAGTAGTGTTCGTACCTACTTAAACCAAGCATCCTTGCCATCTCGTGGTCCCCTGGGTGATATCCCTTCTTTTGTTTGAAGGGTGTCCCAACTGGACTCTGCTCCTAAATCTCCATCTCTGTCTCTGTGTCTGTCTGTCTGTCTGTCTGTCTGCCCCCCCCCCCCCCCCCCCCCCACCATTTCTATCCTCTCTCCCCTTTCTCTCCATCACCCCCCCCTCTCTCTCTCCTCTCTCTCTCCCCCCCCCCCCCCCTCTCTCTCTCTCTCTCTCTCTCATATATCTCATCATGTACTTCCATGTTAATATGCTGTTTAGGGAGAGGATCAATATAAATTGAGACTTTGATGGTTAACACAGACCTGGGGTCTGCTTCTGTGCTGCATGGTGCTAATTTCCTCATGTATACAGTTTCCGACTTTAATAATGCAATTCAGGGGCTAATAAACAACTCCCTCTCATGTTTTTGGTCCCCTGTTGCTTCTCAGCTCCACCTAAAGTACCTCCACATTAATATCATCAGAGAATTGATGATCCGTTCTAACTATTGTTTCATCCTTTATTAATGTTGTCGCATATATATATATATATATATATATATACTCACACATGCACACACACACACATATGGATATATGTATAGATACATAAATGTGTGTGTTTATGTTTATGTGCATGTGTATATATTACTAGACTAAGTGGGACCCGTTGGGGTTGGTCCCCCAACAGAATATTCCACCTCTCCACCACTTCCAATATTGGTGGCCAGTGGGGGGGGGGGGGCTTTCTGGAGTGCTAGTATGGGTGCTGTGGGCCGAAGGGTCAGGTTTCCAGAGGGCTAGTATGGAAATTGTGGGCCAATATTCTTTGGCTGGCAGTTCAGTCACTCAGGCCTGGTGGGCTGGCAGCTCAGTCACTCAGGCCTGGTGGGCTGGCAGCTCAGTCACTCAGGCCTGGAGGTCTGGCAGCTCAGTGCAGGCCACCAAATTCAGGCAGAGTGCAGGCCACCAAATTCATTTCATACAATCTCAGCAGAGTGCAGGGCACCAAATTGATTTCATACCATTTCAAGCAGCGTGCAGGCCACCAAATTCAAATGCAATTTCATACCATTTCAAGCAGAGTGCAGGTCACCAATTTCAAATGCAATTTCATACTATTTCAAGCAGAGTGCAGGCCACCAAATTCAAATGCAATTCAGGCCATTTCAAGCAGAGTGCAGGCCACCAAATTCAAATGCAATTTCATACCATTTCAAGCAGAGTGCAGGTCACCAAATTCAAATGCAATTTCATACCATTTGAGCTTTATACTACTGGCCCCCCTCGGAAGGGGTGTTACCTTCAACATGGGGATTGACAGGTGAGAGGACCAATCAGTTGATCTCAAGATTTTTTAAACATTCATAACTTTTTTATTTTTCATCGATCGGAAAAATCTTCAGGGCTGCCTCAGCGGAGGTGTACTGTAAGTAAGATGGCCAACAATCATAGTGATATATGGTAGCGTTTTTTCTAAAATCAATATACAGCGCAGACAGGAAGTGGTCTAGATGAGACTTAGTTATATAGATATATACTGATTTTAAAAAAAAATTGTTATACTGTTTGCAGAGTACTATGTTTACATATTCTGTTGTGCAGCTGCAAGTAAGAATATCATTGTTCTGTTTGGGATATATGGCAATAAAACACACTTCACTCCGTTTGGAAGAGAAATTGAAGTGACATTTTTGAGGAGCCCTTGCATAAGATGGCACAGCAACACCCACAGTACTCATCCTCATAATGACTAGAGTTGCACATTTGGGTAGCTGCCATCAAAATAGCCTTGGTGAGCTGCCTTGCTCCATCCTCAAACCAATGATTAAGGAAGACGATGATGTTTTAATGTCTTGAACAGCAAGCACGAGCAATGAAAAGATATAGTTCCCAAATGATCACTAAAACCCTTCAGGATAAAATGAGGGGAAAGAGTTGGGCATGGACTTGGAGACAACAAATTGAAGATCAATTGAAACATTAAATATGTTCTGAAATATCATAACCAAATGGTACAGAACCAAAAATATATGCATGTGAACAACAAAGTTAGAAGTTTAAAGTTGCAGGAATATCAATGATAAAATGAGTTACTGTATCTGTTCCCTTGTGGGAACAGAATTGAAACAAAAAATATCGATCCTACATCTTTCCAGCTGGCATTTAAAAGAGAAATGCTTGAATCAGGAGTCAATTTTAACGTCTAAAACAGCAAATTTTAGAATATTTTAATGGACATTTCAACTTTATTAATAATCCTGTAGTATGTCAGGATGTGTGGGTGAGCAACATTTAGGGAAAGACAACTGGCAGTTCGTCCGAATCTGCAATACTGTGGCATTGCATTAACCTCCAGAACATCACTGAGTAATAAGGATGGAAAATATCTGACACCCCCCCCCCCCCCCCCCCCCCCCGACGATTTACAGAGGGCCAATTAACCTACAAACCCACATGGAATTATTTGCCGCAGGAGGCTGTGGAGGCCGTCAATAGATATCTTTAAGGCAGAGATTGATAGATTCTTGATTAGTACGGGTGCCAGGGGTTATGGGGAGAAGGCAGGAGAATGGGGTTGAGAGGGAAAGATAGATCAGCCATCATTGAAACCTCCTCTGGACCCTCTCCAGAGCCAGCACATCCCTCCTCAGATATGGGGCCCAAATTTGCTCACAGTACAAATGCAGCCTGACCAGTGCCTTAGCAGTCTGGATCAAACCTGGTTTCTGGCGCTGTAAAGCAGCAACTCTCAAGCTGCGCTGCTATGTCCCACTTAATTAGTATTGGATTTCCACACAGATAACATCCATGGTCAGGTTCAGAACCTTAGTCTCTGTGGCTGTACCAGTTGCTTCACAGTTTTGAATTTCACTTTGCCTATATTTGCAGCTCTTTTAGCTTTTCAATTATTTTTTTCTGTTTTCTTTGACGTATAGCACATTATCCTGTTATAAGCTTCCCTGGCTGGTGTCACACATTAAAGCACATTGGCAGAGCTAAGTCATTGAGCGTGGTTGACGATAATAAGGCAATCCATCAAAGAGAGAAAATAAAAATCCAGCAACGCAGTCTGAGACTATAAGAGAGGCGTGTGAGTAAACTTCGCACCAGCCGCTGAAATTTTCAATAAACAATGATAACCTAAAATGACTCCAAGTCTCTTCATAAATTTCTATGAGGAATTCCAGAGACTATAGAATATGAATTGCCCTGGTTTAATCATTGTAGCCAATCATGGCTGTGCTCCAGTGCCCCATAGAGAGTTAAATCAGCAGATCTTATAACCTCCAGCGCTATGCCCATGTCAGCTGTTTACCTTATTCCATTATTTATCACTTTATGTGTACCTCGGTCAATTGTAGCTCGGTTCATCTGCACCATTTTAAGTAGTTGCCCCCTATTTCCATTTGAATCCTATTATTTATTTCTCTTTTATTCACTTTACCACTCAACCTCCTACTCTCTGTTCCTTCTTCCTTTTACCTTCACCATAAATCACTATGCCCCATTGGACAAAAGGACACAAAGTGCCGGAGTAACTCAGCAGGTCGGGCAGCAACACTGGAGAACATGGACAGGTGATCTTCAGACTGTTTACGTTCTACATCATGTTGGGCCTGGATCCTGTTGAGGTGGGGGGAAGCGGAGATGGTACAAAAGTAAGGCTTCTGTTGAGGATAGACCATTCAGTATAGGAAAGAGGGAGGATGGATGGTCCGAATAGAAATACAAACTTTATAATTTCAGCAATACTTACATTGGTGTCAGATCATCCAAATGCGTACTATCAGCTCCTGGCTCCTCTTAGTGCCCATTAACACCTGTGCCCAAAACCTGACCCTCCTATCCTGTCTGTAGAAGGGTTGCGACCTGAAATTACACCTATTCTTTTTCTCGAGAGATGCTGCCTGACCCACTGAGTTACTCCAGCACTTTGTGTCTATCCTCCTATCCTCATTCTCCCACCCAGCTTCTCCCTCCTCCAACTCCATCATTCATTACACGGTGCCTCACTAATTGGCATCCTCAGTAATCCCGGTTTCTTTAAGTCTGCCCATTCAATTCTCATTACCAACATTGCTCTTCCTAAGGTCTCGTTGCACTCCCCGGCATCCTCAGTAACTGCTTGCAGAAGACACTGATCAAATATATCTATGGAAATAAAATGGAATGTGATGCTCAAAACCTTCCCATGTCATCTTCCTGCAGTTTGCTCAGTGGGATATTCTTTAACAAGTCTTTATCCTCATTATTTATTGCACTGTCTCAAATACATCTCTGTCCGCTAAATCTTAACAGCTAAATCTTCAATCCTTTTTTTTCCAAGCTCATCAATACCTATTACTTTCTCTCCCCAATCCATATAACAATTTCATACTGTTAAATAGGCAACAAGCTTTCTGGAAAGCATTCAGTTGTACTCAATATAATGAAACCGCACTGATTCAGAGACACAAGGAAATACAGCTTCTGGAATCTTGATCAAATCAGGACAGATCTTTAGAGATAGACAGAAAAAGCTGGAGTAACTCAGCGAGACAGGAAGCATCTCTGGAGAGAAGGAATGGGTGACGTTTCGGGTCGAGAAGTCTTCAGTCTGAAGAAGGGTCTTGACCCAAAATGTCACCCATTCCTTCTCTCCAGAGATGCTGCCTGTCCCGTTGAGTTACTCCAACTTTTTGTGTCAATCTTCAGTTTAAACCAGCATCTGCAGTTCCTTCCTCCATAGATCTTTAGAGATATGTATGGTCAGGAACTTGAAATTGCTGGCTCTTCCTCTGCCGTCCCTCCAGAAGATAGATTTATGGTTTCTTGGCTTTCTCTTCCTGAAGTCAACAATCAGCACCTTGGTCCTGCTGGCATTGAAAGCAATATTGTTGTTCTGGCACCACTAAACTAGATTACGAATCTCCCTCCTGTACTCGTTGCCTTGTCGTCCAATATCAGTGTGTCTGGCAACTTGGTCGAGTGGCCAGGTACACCAACTGAGTCGGATATTCTGAGGATTCTCTCTGAAGACACACCATGATATCAGTCTCCAAGGCTAAGAAGGGGAATTCAAGATTCAAGATTCAAGATTCAATTTAATTGTCATTTGGACCCCTTGAGGTCCAAACGAAATGCCGTTTCCATCGCCATCGGGAATGTTGGGGCTCGTGAAGGTATGTGTGGAATCAGTGGCATGGGGAAACCCCCATCCCTCCGACACCTTATACATTTATAGTGTGGCTAAGTTTGTATCATCTAATGGCCACTAAGTACCACTAATCAATACTACGTGGATGTTCGTTCTATTGCATCATTGGCTTTTACTTAGAAAAGTTTGGGTTGTTTTGCATTTTTTATATTTCCTTCAAGATTGAATTTTAACCAACACATTGATCTAATTGAATTCCAACTCTGGTGTTTCATTACAATAGATTTCAGCTATTACATTTTTCATGCTGTCTCAGAATGTACCCTGCATAACTGTAGGAATTAAATGAAATAAATGACAATGAAATAAGCGAAGGCCAACCTGATGTACGACTTTTTCAAAGGTTGACATAGCTACAGATCGGCGTTGGAGAATGGGAATGCTGTAAAGCCCAGCTGTAGACCTTGTGTTCAGTCAGTGAGCGCTAGCACAACACGATAAACAACGCTACGGTAGAGCAATGTGATTGCTTATTAGCTCCAATCCCTGATATCAGCCAGCCTGCCATAACGATTGGTATGCAGGTGATGTGATATCAAAGGGTAGGGTGGATAAAACAACAACAGAATTGATTTCATTTCTGATTAAACCAATTTTCAATCCATGATGCAGAATGATATAGTGAATATTCAAGGAGAGCAATTTTGTTGAGAGAATTGAATGAATAAATGAGGTCAGTGATAGGCTGCAGTGGTAGAGTTGCTGCTTTACAGCACCAGAGACCAAGGTTCGATCCTGACTACGGATGCTGTCTGTACGAAGTTTGGACATTCTCCCTGTGATCGTGTGGGTTTTCTCCGGGTGCTCCAGTTTCCTTCCACACTCCAAAGATATACAGGTTTGTGGGTTAATTGGCTTTAGTAAAAATCATAAATTCTCCCTGTTGTGTAGTGTAATGCCCTTGTCCCACTTAGGAAACCTGAACTGAAACCTCTGGAGACTTTGCGCCCCACCCAAGTTTCCGTGCGGTTCCTGGAGGTTTTTGTCAGTCTCCCTACCTGCTTCCACTACCTGCAACCTCCGGCAACCACCTGCAACCTCCGGGAACCGCACGGAAACCTTGGGAGGGGCGCAAAGTCTCCAGAGGTTTCCGCTCAGGTTTCCTAAGTGGGACAGGGGCATTAAGGGTGATAGCTGTTGGCACAGACTCGGTGGGCCAAAGGATCTGTTTCCGCGCTGTATCTCTGAAGTCTAAAGTAAAGTCTAAAGAGAAGCATGGTCATAGATTCATAGAGGGGCACAGCACGGAAACGGACCATTCAGCCCATTGAATCGATGCCGACCATTGACTAGGCATTTACACGAGTCCTGCATTAATCACATTTTTTTTAGGTCTCCCCGCTTTCTCATTAACTCCCCGAGATTCCACTACTCACCTACACACTAGGGGAAATTCACAGAGGACAATTACTCTTCCGACCCGCATGGGGGAAAAAAAGGAGCAGCAGGAGGAACCCACACAATTACAAGGTGATAGAAACATAGAAACATAGAAAATAGGTGCAGGAGTAGGCCATTCGGCCCTTCGAGCCTGCACCGCCATTCAATGTGATCATGGCTGATCATCCAACTCAGTATCCTGTACCTACCTTCTCTCCATACCCCCTGATCCCTTTAACCACAAGGGCCACATCTAACTCCCTCTTAAATATAGCCAATGAACTGGCCTCAACTACCTTCTGTGGCAGAGAATTCGAGAGATTCACCACTCTCTGTGTGAAAAATGTTTTCCTCATCTTGGTCCTAAAAGATTTCCCCCTTATCCTTAAACTGTGACCCCTTGTTCTGGACTTCCCCAACATCCGGGAACAATCTTCCTGCATCTAGCATCTAGATCATGCAAACTCCACATAGACTGTGCCCTGAGTCAAGATTGAACCCAGGTGTCTGGTGCTGAGAGACAGTGACTGCATCACGGGCTGTCCTGGGAGGGAGAATAAGAATTTGGATGGAAGGGATAAGATGTTCTCGACATTTCTTGATCAAATTACCAATGGAAATAAACAATAATTACAATGATGTAGTTATCGTTCCAATGCCTAACAGCAATGGAGACCTGGTTCAATCCTAACCTTGGGTGCTGTGTGTGTGGAGTTTGCACGTTCTGCCTTTAACCGTGTGGATTTTTTCCAGGTGCTTTGCTCTCAGGTACCTCAGGTACATGCAGGTTGGTAGGTTAATTGCCCACTGTAAATTATTTCTAATGTGCAGGTGAATGGTAGAATCTGGTGTGAGTCAATGTGGTGGTGAGAATAAAAATAGGATTTATGTTATTCAGTTGAGTAAATAAGTGGCTGATGGTCAACACTGACCTGGTGGGCCGAAGGGCCTGTCCAATGCTATCTCTCTCCCAGATTCTATTATAGCAAGTTGACACAGTGGTGTACTTGGCAGAGCTATTGCCTCACAGTGCCAGAGACCTGGATGCCATCCTGACCTCGGGTGCTGTCTGTGTGGGGTATGGAAGTTTGCCCACTCTCCATGGGTTTCCTCCGGGTGCTCTGGCTTCTGCCCACTTCCCAAAGAATTCCCCCTAGTGTGTAGGGAGTGAATGAGGAAGTGGGATTATATAGTGTGTGAACGGATGATTGATGGTCGATGAGGACCCGGTGGGCCAAAGGATCTGTTTTCAATCTGTATCTCTGAACTAAACTAAACCTGCTAATATGAAAGCACAAATTGTCCATTTTGTTCATATGTTTCTGAGTTTTTTTAATTCTCTTTTTTATATCCCTTTGGAATTTCTCCTCCTTTTGTGACTTTAATTAGCCCACTTTGATTTAATGCTCCATTGTTTAATCTGCTTTGTGGGTTACCATTAGTCAGGAATGTACATTGCTGGCCTGTTGATCGGCAAAAGTCCCAGATGTACCAAAGATGCTGATGTGTACAATCAGTAAGTTACATTGCAAAAAATAAATCAAGGCCATTTTGGAAAAAAATATAGTCTTGGGATTTGTTAAATTAAATACAAGTTTTAATTATAAGAGTGGCATGGTGGTAGAGTTGCTGTCTTAGAACAGAGATGCGGATTCGATCCTGACTAGGGGTGATGTCTGTATGGAGTTTGTACGTTCTCCCCGTGATCTGCGTGTTCCTGCTCTGGTTTCCTCCCACACTCCAAAGACATATAGTATGCAAATTGGCTTGGTAAACTTGTAAATTTGTCCCTAGTGTGTGTTGGATAGTGTTAGCGTAAGGGGATCACTGGTCAGCATGGACTCAGTGGACCGAAGGGCCTGTTTCTGCGCTGTATAATAATAATAAATACTTTAAATATCTCTTAACTAAACTAATGTTCGCGATCATTCGCTCGTGTGTCAGATGATGTAGCTCATTGTTGGCTTCTGTTGGCGTCCAACATGTTGACAGAATTGTCGCCCGACGAATCACAGAGTGTATCGTGACATCGCTTCCAGGGATCGCCATGAGGAAGCTTCTGTCATGATCCCCAACTAATGTTCATAAGTTATAAGAGCAGAATTAGGCCATTCGATGATTCAATCATGGCTGATCTATCTTTCCCTCTCAATCCCATTCTCCTGCCTTCTCCCCACAACCCCTAACACCCGTACTAATCAAGAATCCGTCACTCTCCACTTTAGAAATATCCATTGACTTGGCCTCCACAGATTCACCACCCTCTGACAAAAGAAATTCCTCCTCATCTCCTTCTATAAGAGATATAAGAGCCGGTGGTCCTGAATGACAGTCGGATGAACCTGTGTTGTCAGTAAAGTGTTCTGTAGTTGCAGTGAACAGTTAGCTCAATTTGAGAGTTTTTTATTGCAGACTTGGATTCCAACTGGAATTTAAGGACTCTAATCAAAACAATGAACGATGATCCAGGCTGTGAATCTGACCTATAAATTACTGACTTTTGCAGCAAAAACCAAGTAACTACAATCCTGAGCATTGACTCCTGGCTTATACTCAACTGTTTTTTTTAATATATGGTTAGAAGCTGCTTCCGTGACAGAGATAAATTACTTTATAATGAGGCTGATCTTTTATTAATTTCTAAGGCATATTCCAATGGTCTAAGAAAGCTGACCAACAAGAAAATAAGGAAGATAGACAGAAATAGTAACTCAGCAGATCAGGCAGCATCTCTGGAGAAAAGGAATAAGTGACATTTTGGGTCAAGACCCTTCATCAGACTGAGAGTCGGGGGGGAGAGGGGAAATGAGAGATATGAAAAGCTACATAGAACAAATGAATCAAATTTATGCAAAAGGATTAATCAAGGCCCGCAATGACGATCAAGGAAAGGGAGCCCACAATGATCCATTGTTGGCTGTGGAGAAGGTGATAATGAGTGAAACAAACAGTGAAGCTCAGCAGGACGACAATGAAACTAGTGGATAGATGCAAAGTGCTGAAGTAACTCAGCAGGTCAGGCTGTATTTCCAAAGAAAAAGGTTGGGTGATGTTTTGGGTCGGGACCATTCTTCATTCTTCAGACATCAGAGAAAAATAAGGACTCATGTTTTCATTGTAAGCTGATGGTAATTTCAGTATAAAATGAATAGTACCGTAGCCATTTATTTAGACCAAGACGTTTTGTCATTAAACAGTAATTGCATTGCAGGCTGAGCTTCAGTCTATCTGGTGCATGGAGTTACATCACTGTATCACAGGTCACTAAAAGTTCAGTGGAAGCAACATTCCAATGTTTTATTTAACAGAAGTGGACTTGCACTACATTTGCCTTGGACAGATGATCACCAGCAGCAGAATCTCAGCAAGTTCTCTGCATTAACAATGATTGGAATTCTAATGACTTAACTCGGCATTGTTCAAGGCGGCAGGTTACACTGCGAAGTAAGTTACTGTCTTATAGACACAAAAAGCTGGAGTAACTCAGCGGGTCAAGTAACATCTCTGGAGAAAAGGAATAGGTGATATTTCAGGTCAAGACCTGAGAGTCTGAAGAAGGGTCTCCACCCAAAATATCACCTATTCCTTTTCTCCAGAGATGCTGCCTGACCTGCTGAGTTACTCCAGCATTTTGTGTCTATCTTTGGTGTAAAATCGTGCAAAATAAATGTCATTGTTTTTTTTTTAGTTTTAGAGATACAGTGTGGAAACAGGTCCTTCGGCCCACCGAGTCCGTGCTGAGATCACACGTATGCTAATTCTGTCCTACATACTAGGGACAATTTACAGAAGCCAATTAACCTACAGACTTTCGCATTTTGGGAATGTGGATGGAAGCTGGAGCACCTGGATGAAACCCATGTGGTCATAGGGAGAAGGTACAAACTCCGTACAGACCGCACCCGAGGTCAGGATTGAACCTGGGTCTTTGGTGCTGTGAGGTAGCAACTCTGCCACCGTGTTACTGTGTCGCGCTAAATAAAGCACAACGAGGAATTATTAAGGCAGGTAATTTAGTTTAGTTTTTAGGTTTGAGATACAGTGTGGAAACACAGTTTTCGGGCCAGCATGTCTGCGCCACCCAACAATCACGCATACACTACTTCTATGTTATCCCAGTTTAACATTTTACATTCTAGAGAAAATTAACCTACAAAGTTGCACATCTTTGGAGTGTGGGAAGAAACCGGAGCACCCGGGGAAAACCCACATGGTCGCAGGAAGAAGGTACAAGCTGCAGCACCCGGTCAGGATCAAAGCTGTTTAAGAAGGAACTGCAGATGCTGGAAAATCGAAGGTACACCGAAACGGCCCGAAACGTTGCCTATCTCCTTCGCTCCATAGGGTTTGCTGCTGCACCCGCTGAGTTTCTCCAGCATTTTTGAGTACCCAGGATCAAAGCTGGGTCTCTGACGCTGTAAGGCAGCAACTCTACTGCTGGGCCACTGTGCCGCCGCATTGTAACTGTGAACTTGTGCTACTCTAACTGGTGATGAAGGGATGAGATCAAAGTCATACCAATAAGTTAAACGGGCACCTGCCCTCTTCAGACAGTGGGAGGGTTAGATTGAGGTTTATTATCGTCACGTCTGAGGTACTGTGAAGAGCTTTGTTTTGTGTGCTATCCAGTCAAATCAGATAATACTGTACATAAATGAAATCAAGCCAAGCGCCAGCATATTCTCTTTGTCATCCTTAAAAAAAGACGGCACTGGGAGGGGGCTCTCGACCCGAAACGTCACCCATTCCTTCTCTCCAGAAATGCTGCCTGTCCCGCTGAGTTACTCCAGCACTTTGTGTCTATCGCTGGAATAACTCGGCGGGTCAAGCAGCATGTCTGGAGATCATGAACCTGTGACATTTCGGGTCCAGACCCCTCTTCACGTCGCCTATCCCTTTTCTCCGTGGATGCTGTTTCGGCCGCTGAGTTACTCCAGCATTTCAGTCTGAAGGGTCTCAATGCGAAACGTCACATATTCATTTTCTCCAGAGATGCTGCCTGACCCGCCGGGTTATTCCAGCACTTCGTGCCGATCTTGAGTCTTGGTATATTTGAGTTCAGTTCACCACTAACGTGCAGTGAGTGGGTGGCTAGAGTTGAGCTTCGCTTATTTAGATCCTGATCAGCGAATTGATGACTATGCACGTTCAAGATAGTTTCAGCAAGAAGTGATTTATTTGCACTGACATAAGCTGTAATTTCCTTTCACTGAAGTTGCTCTGTAACTCCGACTGTGTGTAATTCCTGGCAGCAGACCTGAATCGGGAACTTGTGGAACCGAGCCCGATTTCACAAACTTAAACACGCATTATTACAGTGCAGAATCGGGGAGCGCTTCTGCATCTGTAGAAGTGACATTATCTGACTGAGGTGATAAAGAGAAGCCCCTGTCGTTTACTCGTGTGGACGGGCTGGGGTGGCGAAACAAACATCTCTAATGGGACTAATTTGAAAAATTGTAACAGGGGGAAGATTTGTCCCCGTCCCTTGCCCGTAACTGAGACAGCGTCGCTGTGAAATGCTAAAACCGCTCCACTATCACATTGCCTTTGCGGGGGATTGATGGGTTCGTTGCTTCACTCGCCACTTTACTATCGGCGACTGCACCTTCACCCATTCCGAGGAACATCGTGTCATCTTTCGGGCACCGAAATCTCTCAATAAACGTAAGTCTTTTTTTCTTCCCGGGCAAGTGAGAGGCTTTGTGTGCGTCTGCCGGCGATTTCTCTCTAGCTCTGCCCGCGTGTGACATATCTTTCCCTGTATCTCACAGCGAGACCCTGCTCTGGTTATTTTAGTGCCAGTGCTTTTCCCTGTCCACCCCCCCTCCTCCCCCCCTCCTGTGGTGTGACTCGTTATTATTCGATCCTTTCCTCACCTGCCCATTTTTTAATTAATTTTCTCCCAAACGATGCATTTCTAGTCAGTGTGCGAGTGCCTAGCTCTCCGCAGGGCGGTCCTTGCGCAGTGAGACCGGTCTAAGTGGCAGGGAGAGGGGAAGAGGGAGAGGGAGAGAGAGAGAGAGAGAGGGGAGAGAGGGAGGGAGGGAGAGAGAGAGAGAGACAGGGAGACAGGCAGTGCTTTCCTCTGTTTTACCAGCACACGTTCCCTGGCCACAGAACTGGAGTTATTCGGGAGAAATCTTCGCGACTGCACACGCCGGTGGAATCCCCAGCGCGTTAACAACTCGCCGGGTTAATTTCATATCAAGAGAGACCTTGGCTTTGCCGAGTGCTCTGACACAGAGAAGTAGCGGGGACACGGCTCGGCTCCGGGACCGGGCAAAGAACCCCGAAGGGTCTTGTTCGGAGCTTTTGCGCCACGATCTGTCTAGTCTGCGCCAGGAAAAATAAGCTTTCAAGCCTTTGCGGCACCATCCGGAGAGAAGCAGGACCGCAGAGAGAGAGAGAGAGAGAGAACATATCCGGCACGCCAAGTGCCAGCCGAGTTTCAACGCACGGACCTCTCGCCGCTTTGCAAGTAAGTGCGCTTATGGCAGAGCGTGGCGGAGAATGTTGGGGTGATTCATTTACAAGCTGTTAGGTTTCACCCAAACCTAAAGCCCGGGGTTAGAGGAACGAGAGTTGGACGGCGAAACTACCCTTCCCATCTCAGGAAGAGTTGTCTTGTGTGTCATTTCTGGCCCGTGTCTGGTCATCTCCAATTAGGGGAGATTTGGGGGTTTATTCTCTGGAATTGCGCCGTTGGAACTAATCGAACACATTGATTGGTGATTATTTGAGCAGGTTGCGCGGCGTTGCAAGATGTGTTTGTGCCTGCCTGCCTTTACTCGGGGCTGTAGGGAGAGCATTTAACGGAGGTTGGAAACAATTGCCACGCTTAGATAACGCTGTAATTGGAAATATATCGATAAGGAATCTTTTGCGTGTGTTATCCGGTACAGTTATGTAGCTAAGAATATTGTATCCGGTGTATTGTGGACAACAGGGCGCTCCGTTTGACTGCTTTCCATTGCATGGTGATTGTTGGGGCATTGTATTTTGGCGCTGACTGAGCGGATGTATTTGGTATCGACTTGGAACGAGGATATACCTTATTTCGCGTTGGGTTATTTGATACAGTCTTTGATGTAACCCCGGATTGTGTGTGCTCGTGTTCCGTGCATCCGTGTAGTAGCCGGAGTTTCCTATACGTGTGTAGCAAAGGAACTGCAGATGCCGCTTTACATCGAAGATAGACACAAAAAAGCTGGAGTAACTCAGTGGCTCAGGCAGCATCTCTGGTGAAAAGGGACTTGCACCCCACCCCCCCCCCCCCCCCCCCCCCCTCTCTCCCTCCCTGTCGACCAAACTCGTTGTACTACACTAGTTTCACTGTCGTCCTACTGAGTTAGTATTACACGTTATCATCTACCCCACAGCGAACAATGGATCATTGCTCCACTTTTCCTTGATCATCGTTGCCGGATCTGTATCTTTGTATATCTTTCATTCATTTGTTCTATCTACTTTGTTCATATCTGTCGTTTCCCTCTCAGTCTGAATGTTTAAGAAAGAACTGCAGATGCTGGGGAAATCGAAGGTGGACAAAAATGCTGGAGACACTGAAGAAGGGTCTCGACCCGAAACGTCACCTATTCCTTCGCTCCACAGATGCTGCCTCACCCGCTGAGTTTCTCCAACATTTTTTTTTTGTCTACCTTCCCTCTCAGTCTGAAGAATGTTTCCTGTACACGTTGAGGCAGGTAGTATAACAACATTTAAAAGACACCTGGACGGGTTCATGGATAGGAAAGGTTTAGAAGAATATGGACCAAACGTGAGCTTGATCTCCAGGCCATGAGGGCTTGAGCTATTGGAAGAGGTTGAGCCGGTTAGGAGCGCTGGAGGGTCAGAGGTGGCCTTATAGAAGTGTATAAAACCATGAGGGGAATAGATAGGGCAAATGCAGAGAGTCTTTTATGCAGAGTAGGGGAACTGAGTACCAAAGTAGATAGGTTGAAGGTGAGAGGGGAAAGATTTAATAGGAATGAAGGGCATTTTTTTCCAGAGAGAAGGTGTTGGGTATATGGAATGAGATGCCAGAGGAAGTAGTTGACAGAGATACTATAACGCCATTTAAAAGACATTTGGATAGATGCATGGATAAGAAAGGTTTAGAGGGGTATGTGCCAAGTGCAGGCAGGTGGCAGGTTCACGGGAGTCCTGATTCTACTGCATCTCATTAAAAGAAAAATGTTAAATCCTATTGAAATATTTGAAGAACTGGTGATCTCTTTCCTTTCGAGAGGAGATAACATCTCACATCTACACACTCTCAAATGTACTGCATCAGGGATTGTTTCCAACAGTTTTTAAATTACCAATACAAGGATGTGACCAGGAACTTGAGGGCCTGAACTATAGGGAGAGGTTGCGCAGGCTAGGACTTTATTCCTTGAGACTCAGAAGGATGAGGTGTGATCTTGTAGAGGCACATAAGTTCATGAAGGGAATACATACGGTAGATGCTCAGTCTTTTACCCAGAGTGGGGGAATCAAGAACCAGAGGGCATGGGCTTATGATGGGAGGCGAAAGATTGAATATGAACCTGAGGGGCAACAGAGGGTGGTGGGTACATGGAATGAGTTACCAGAGGAGGTAGTTGAGGCAGTAACTATATCAATATTCAAAAGTAATTTGGACAGGTATGTGAATAGGAAAGGTTTCAAGGGAGATGGGCCAAAGGCAGGCTATAATGTAGATTGGGCATCTTGGTCAGTACAAGCAAGCTGGTCTGAAGAGCCTGTTTCAATGCTTTATGCCTCTATGACTCTTTAAATAGTGTGTGTGCTTTTGAATGTCCATGTCCTGACCTTTGAAATACTCTTTCCATGTCTCTATCCTTTTTGTTGTTGCAATGTTCCATACACTGGTATCTTGAACTAGATGTTGGCTATCCACTCTAATAATTCCTAGAATTATTAATTTTGTTTGATGAGTTAAAGTTTATCTTGAGTGTTTCTTTTACATGAAAGATGCCATTTAAATACAAGGTTTTTGCTATCATAGAAAAAAACATAGAAACAACGAAAATAGGTGCAGGAGTAGGCCATTCAGCCCTTCAAGCCAGCACCGCCATTCAATATGATCATGTCTGATCATCCAAAAAAAGTACCCCTTTCCAGCTTTCTCCCCATATCTATTGATTCCGTTAGCCCTAAGAGGTATATCTAACTCAGTTTCATTACGCTCTGAGCCATAGAGACACACAGCATGCGTCTAAACTGATGATTGTATTTGGACCCTATCCCTCCAAAACCTTTCCAAACCACGTACCTGCCCAAATGTATTTTAAATCATGTTATATTACTGGTCTCAAAGACCTCATCTGGCAGGTCGTCCCATATGCCCATCACCCTCTGTACAAAAACGGTGCCCCGAAATCTCCCTCCCCCCCCCCCCCCCGGATCTTAAACCCACCCTGGGTTCAAACCCACCCAGAAATAAAGGTCTGATTATCTACTCTATAGAGTCTTACAGTCATAGAGTCATCATCTTTTATGGACTGTTTGTAAAGCTATCCTGTCATATGACTGTCCTATTGTACAGGTTTGTACTTTTTTTTTCAGTGTGACTGTTCTGTATTCAGTGACGATTGAGTGGGATTTGGGTTCATCTAACCTGCGAGTATCATCTTCATGTTTATAAACCCTTCCTTGCAGAGAACATGGATGTTTAATAGGAAAGTAGCAAATAGTAAAAATTTATTTAAATAATATTTAGACTGTCTTGCACTGACAGTAACTGTCTTTGGAAGTATTAATTTTTGCACTCGAGTTCATTTATACCACTTCCATTTATTCAACTACAAGAGGTTTCCCCCTTCAAGTAAATAATTAAATTGATGAATTAATGAGATGATTCAAGAATAAGCACATCGAAATAGGAAGACTAGATTCTATAATAAGACATGCATTCATAATGCATTGCTAACAGGTTCTTGGTGCCTGTCAGTATAATATTAATCATGCATCATCTTTGGTACAGACTGCAGAGGGTATTTTGAAGCAAAAGAGATCTTCACTTCTCACAATGGGAACTTTAGTTTGCATTTCATATATTGTGTGAAGAACTTTGCTGCCAAAAGAATATTTGTTTTCCTGGTCCAGTTATATCGATGAAGAAGTGTGTTAGGTTGTTCTGAGAGAATCATGAATAGTTCTTCAGCAGGAGTAGGTTACATGGATAAATGAGACTGCTGTGCCATTTAAGATGCAACTCTAGAGAAATTCTACATTACCAATACCTGTTGCCCAGCAAGGCCACTAGCCTAAACAAGGACTAGTCTCACCCCAGTCGCACCCTCTTCTCCCCACTCCCATCAGGCAAGAGGTACAGAAGTGTGAAAATACACACCTCCAGATTCAGGGACAGTTTCTTCCCAGCTGCTAACAGGCAAGTGAACGACTCTATCAACAGCTAGACAGTGGTCCTGAGCTACTATCTACGTCATTGGAGACCTACGGACTATCTCCAATCAGACTTTATTGGACTAAAAGCTTATCACTGTACCTCAGGGTATGTGATAATCAACTAAACTACTTGGTCAAACACTGAAAGGTAATTTAATTGTGATTAGTTTGGTTTAGAGGTACAGCGTGAACACAGGCCCTTCGGCCCATCGAGTCCGTGCCGACCAGCAATCCCCATACACTAGCATGATCCTACACAAGAGGAACAGTTTACAATTTTTTTTTAGAAAAGCCAATTATCCTACAAACCTGCACAATTTGTAGTGTGGGAGGAAACTGGAACTGGAGAAAACCCACGCGGTCAGAGGGAGAACGTACAAACTCCATACACTAAGCACCCATAGTAAAGATGAAACCCGGGTCTCTGGAGTTGTAAAGGGCCTGTCCCACTTGGGCGACCTAATCCGCGAGTTCTGGCCCGTTTGACCAAGACTCATACTTGCAGCACGGTCGACACGAGGTCGTAGGAGGTCTTCGTAACTCTCCTTCATGTGCGAGAGTGGTCTCCGGGTACTCGAGGCCTCAGCTAGGTCGCGGCGTTTTTTTAAACATGTTAAAATATGCCCGCGAGTAAAAAAAGGTCGCCATGAAAAAAATCGATACTTTTTTTACTCGTAGGTTTAGCCATAGTAGGTCATATCGGCATGTTAGTCGTAGGTAATCAAGGGTAGTCAAAGGTAGTCATAGATAGTCTTCATCATAGTCGAAGGGAGGTCGAAGGAGGTCGAAGGAAGTCATCTTCATTCTCCCCTATCCGAGTCCAATTTTTCGCGAAGTTAGTCGTAGCTAGTTGTAGCTAGACGAATCTGGTCTTCTACATAGTCGAAGGAGGTCTTCAACATGTCATTTTTTTCAAACACTTCTAAACTCGCCAATTATCTCACCAAGGCAAATTCCTTGTATGTGAATACTTGGACAACAAACTTACTTGCTTACTGACAAGTGGGACAGCCCCATAAGGCAGCAACTCTACCACTGCGTCATAATGCCACCTTTGTTTCTTTTATATTTCAACCACATTGGAATAAAAGCAGAGATGTTGCCTGACCTGCTGAGTAACTCCTGCATTTTGGGTCTAACTTTGGCATGGCCAGCATCTGCTGTTCCTTTTTATTTAATTTGCCTTCTGAACTTCATGCTAACATTAATATGCCTGCCCAAGCAGCCCCAAACCCCTCTGAGATTTGAATGCTTATTAGTCTCCCGCCTTCCAAAATATATTCTCATTTTTCTTTTTACCTACGAGACCAAATACTTTCACATTTGCACACAATGTGTTCCATATCTCATGTTTTTGCCCAGCCACTTAAGGGCCTGTCCCACTTAGGTGATTTTTTCGATGACTACAGGCGACTAGGCTGTCGCCACATGGTCGCTAGGTGGCGCCTGCATAGTCGTGAGTTGTCTCCTCAAATCGCCTAAAGAATCATAACTTTTTCCTCGTCGCGCTGGATTTTGAAATGTTCAAAACCTTTTGGCGACTGTGGGCTTGATGTAGTTTGTTTTCGCCTGTCGTGGGTGTTGTTGCCAGGAGACGTAGGTTGTTGCCGGGTGCTGACTTTGGTGAATTCCATTGGCGACTACCTATGTCAACCTACGTCAACCGGCGACTGAATTGTCTTCAGTTGTCGCCGACAGGGTCGTAGCTTGTCGCGAGTGGACGCAGGGTGACTTCGCTTGTCGTAGGTTGTCGCCTGTGTGGTCGTAGGTGGTTGTAGGTGGACGTCCTAAGTCGCGAAGAATTGGGTCGCCGGTTGTCGTAGCTTGACATAGCTTGACATCGACTAGGTGGTAGGTTTTTCGGCCACCAGCTACGACTGTAGCTGTCGCCGAAAAAATCGCCAAAGTAGGACAGGCCCTTTAAACTGCCTCATACCTATGCAGCATGTTTGCATTTGCAAGGCTTCCTGCCAGCTTTGTAGTGCTGGCAATATACACTGTGTTACACAAGCCCCGTCAGATGTAGAGTGCAAGTAGCTGAGCTCCAAGCATTGATCTTTGATTCTCAAAGCAATCAATTAGTTGCGCTTTCAATCTGAAAATGCTGCTTAATGGCCAATTGTGCTTTCCATCCAGCAACCAAGCCTCAATCATTGTTAATACACTATATCCTCAAGTCTGTGAGCCCCGATTGTGCTAAACTATCTTTAATATGATTTTTG
This sequence comes from Leucoraja erinaceus, assembly GCF_028641065.1. Classification (NCBI taxonomy): domain Eukaryota; kingdom Metazoa; phylum Chordata; class Chondrichthyes; order Rajiformes; family Rajidae; genus Leucoraja; species Leucoraja erinaceus. Next base: position 27,719,615 of record NC_073394.1, on the reverse strand, counting down.
TCAATTGTCTTCTAAAAATACAAAATATACACCATTGACTGGTTCTCCCTTACCATGTAATCTATGTGTACCATTAAAATAACAATACATTTGTCAATTATTATTTTCTTTTCAACAAACATTAAGACATTGGCTAGACCACTTTTGGGGTATTGCATGCTGTTCTGGTCGCCCCATTTACTGCAAAGATGTGGAGGCTTTTAAGAGGTTGCACACGAGGTTTACTAGAATGTTGCCTGGATTTGAGGGTTTTAGCTTCAGGGGGAGGTTGGATAGAATTAGTGTAGAAACAAAAAATAACTGCAGATACTGGTTTATACCAAAGATAGATATAAAGTGCTGAGTAGCCAGGGAGCATGCTGCCTGAGCCGCTGAGTTACTCCAGCACTTTGTGTCTATCTTTGGATGGACTTGGATTGTTTTCTCTGAAATGTCAGAGATTGAGGGGAAACTTGATAGAAGTAGATACATTTATGAGAAGCATAGATAGGGTAACAGTAAGAACCTTTTCCCCAGTGTGGAAATGTCCAACATTAACGGGTGTAGCTTTCAGGTGAGAAAGGAAGAGTTTAATGGAGATGTGTTGGGCAAGTTTTTTACATAGAGAGTACTGGGGGGTCTGGAACGCATTGCCAGGAGTGGTGGTGGAGGCAGATATGATAGTGACATTTAATAGACTTTTGAAAAGGCACATGGAAGTGTAGATTGCTCATTTCTAAGCTTCCCCCAGTCTAGTTTAAGTAAAAACACTGAATCAAGCACTTGAAACAACTAAATTTTATTTTAACAAATGCGTGTCACAGTTCAACTACTGTACCTATCCCACCGCGGGTTCGATCCTCGAGTCTGCCTGTTCAAGCCCTCTAGACCTTGCTCAGATAGAGACACTCTATAAGTTCACGCAGTCCCAAGCGCTCTCCCATAAGATTGACGCTGGACCTCGTGGTAGCGGACTTTTATATGTCCCAGGACCTCGAGGGGCCGAACCACGTGGGTGTGGTCTCTTTATAACCCAATTACATATATCGATTAACCCCATACATAACAGACATTTCCCAAGCCCAATAATACAACAGCTCAATACATTTTATTCAAAACGGACTTCGTAAGGAAGCCAACTTAGAAACATTTACCCTGATCTGCCAGAAACCCAGACAAGGCTCAATACCTCATCCAATCAACATCGGCAAAGCCGAACTCTGCAACATTATTTACAATTATTTACAAGGTGTGTGTCTGGTTTGTAGCCGTCCAATCCATTCTATGCATTTTGCACCTAATTGACAGGGTTTGTAGACGTTCTTATTGTTTACTTGCAAATTGTGTCTAAGATCTAGACACACTGACACCTCTTCGCAGCTTGTCCTAGCTCTGCAGAGAGCAATTCCAAATTGACCAAATCTCCCAGTAGCCCTGAAGCTTTTACCCCATTTTGAAGTCCTAGCCTCTCCAATTTAGCCAGGTTTAACAGAAGTGCAGAGAATTGAGGGATATGGATCACATATAGGCAGATGATGCAAAGTTTAACTTTACCTCATGTTTGACACAAACATTGTGGGCTGAAGGGCTTGTTCCTGTGATGTGCTGTTCTATGTTTGATAAACGGTATTGCCACTGTTTGATCATATTGTCTCTGGTTTTCATTCTAATGTTTATATACATACATGCAAAATTATACAGACAGACAGACAGACAGACAAACAGGCGTTGGAGAAGGTGGAAAATTAGTTAATGGAAAGGCGCTATAACGGAAAGTGTATACCAATACGGAAGGATCGACCAGATTGGGACCTTATTCGAGAGGGGTGACCTGATGAAGTTTGGAATAGGTTTGCAGATTTGATGCAGAGAAACGGTTTCCAATTGCAGAGCAGATCAGAGCGAGCACTCAAAATTAAAGTCAGATGTGAGGAAATACATTTTAGGAATGTAAGAGTAATGGCAGGCAAGTGATTGGGACGTGAATTCACTGCCATATGACTGGTGGAGGGGTAAAACGTCCTTGTATTTCAGAGGAAGCTAAATAAATGGAAGAAATGCAAAGGGACAATAGCATCAGGAGAGAGGGAGTTGAGTTGTGTTGACTGCAATTATAGGAATAGACCCATTGAGCTAAATTTATAATATTGAAGCTGTAAATACGGCAAAACACCAATAATCTGGTGTCTGATTATTCTGAATTCTTGAGTCACTCGTTAGTCCTGGATGGGAGCTCGGGATCTGGAGTGCACCTGGAGCAAGCCTCAGCTCTGTGGGCTGGGTCGACTGCTTGGGTCATAAGTTCATGTCAGGGGAGCTGAATTAGGCCATTTGGCTCATTGAGTACTCCGCCATTCAATCATGGCCGATCTATCTTTGACTAAAGAAACTCCTCCTCATCTCCTTTCTGAAGGTGTGTCCTTTTATTCTGAAACTGTGCCCTCTGGTCCAAGGCTCTCCCACTAGCCACTGGACATAGAGGTCAGGAAAGCAGGTAGGTTCACTGCTAGAGCTGGGGTCTGGAATGCTTGAATATTTCCCACCCTTTCATCTCCCTTTAATATATCAAAGTGTAGCATATTTAACAAAAAAAGTGAAAATAAGATGTGTAGGAATGAACTACAAATGTTGGTTTAAACCGAAGATAGACACAAAATGTTGGAGTAACTCAGCGGGACAGGCAGCATCTCTGGAGAAAAGGATAGGTGATGTTTTGGGTCAGTCTGAAGAAGGGTCTCGAACCAAAATGTCACCCATTTCTTCTGTCCAGAGATGCTGCCTGTCCCGCTGAGTTACTCCAGCAATTTGTGTCTATCTGAAATTAAGGTGTATTTGGGTATCAGAGGTAGCATCCAGTAGTGTGGATAATGTCAGTCTGATCTCGCAACAGTCTCGAGGGTGTTGTCTTTTCAGAGTCTCATTGTATGGTAAGACACGGTGGTAAAGAATGCAGAAAGCCGAACTCTTGAACACTATCACAATTGTAACACACATTTAGCAGGAGAGTGGCAGACCAGAGGGCTTGTTCGATGCTTCAGTAGTCAGAGGAGATAACTGAAGATCAAAATGTTGCCAGATGCAAAGAGAGCAGTCTGTGAAGTGCAGCATGTGAACATTCATTCCCCGTGCAGGAGCTCCCCACTCAGGCGTAGCTCGATCTTCTAATCCCCATTCTAGTACAATGTGTTCTTTGCTTAGTTCTATGTAGGCTGAATTGCAATTCAGAACATTCTACAGCAAAAGTAGACAAAAATGTTGGAGAAGCTCAGCGCCGGTGAGGCAGCATCTATGGAGCAAAGGAATAGGTGACGTCACCTATTCCTTTGCTCGCTCCATAGATGCTGCCTAACCCGCTGAGTTTCTCCTGCATTTTTGTCTACCTTCGATTTTTCCAGCATCTGCAGTTCTTTCTTCAACATTCTGCAGCAAAATGTCAACACCGAATCACAGAAACTCCTTCTAATATTTTAACACTTAAGTTACAATGAACCCTAACATTAAACAAAATGTATTAAAACAAAATGAGAAGGGTCTCGAACGAAACATCACCTATTCCTTTTCTCCAGAGGTGCTACCTGACCCGTTGAGTTACTCCAACATTTTGTGTCTATCTTCGATTTAAACCAACATCTATCTGCAGTTCCTACAAAAAATGAGAAATGTCCATTTATCTAACGTTGACCTTGTCACATCCAACCTATATACTGGGGTCAGAAGAAGGGTCCTGACCCAAAACGTCACCTATCCTATTCCCCAGAGATGCTGCCTGTCCTGCTGAATTACTTCAGCACTGCCCTGTTTCGACGAAAGCAATCAACCCGGCGTGCACAATCAAATAAGATCAAATAGAACAAGTTGTCCTACAAATTTAGGCTGTGCACACCATACGCAAGAAGAAGACTTCAGCACTTTGTGTCTATCTTTCCTATATAGTTTTTTTGATTATTTTCTGATATTTTCATAACAATCCAATTTTAGTAATTTGGCTTTCCTACTGAAGATGAACTGAAACTTAAGCCGTAGAATTATTTACTTACTAGTCACTGACAAGCATATCAAAATCCCATTATTATTCTGAACTCTTCAACCAAATCTTCCCTAAAACTTGTTCTGGAAAAAAATCACCCCAGTTTCTTTCATTTTGCTTTCTCAGTCAAAGGACCTTGTACCTGGTATGATTTTTGCAATCTCTCCCTTCCCCTCCCTTGGAACCTGGACCCAAAGATATCCCAAATTGAGCACAATTGTAAGAGATTATATTTTGTTATTGGCTTCTTTTCACAGATTAATTTTTTAAATTCTATGCCTTAATGTAAACTTTGAACCTCACATGTTATTTGTTTGCAGTTTTATCAACTTGCATGTCTGGTTTTAAAGGCTGTATTTAAACCAACTTATTCCGTGTTTCAGACTTCTATAAGCATTTTCGATGTTACGCATACAGTATAACCTCCTTAGAAAATGTAGCCACACAATTTCCCTTTCATAAATTTAATCTGATACTGTTACATTTAAAATATCTGGTAATTTAAAATCTGTGCAACCTGTATTCATGTCGAGACTCGTTAAGAGGAACAATGGTCCCAACACCACCTTTGAGGAACATTACTCTTAAAAGCTTTCATGGTCATCTGCCTCTACTCTTTGTTGTCATATGAAACTGTAATCTGACTTTCAATTTCAATTTTATTTTTAATGTTTTATTATTTATTTATTATTTATTTATTTTTTAATGATTTTTTTTTATGATACTGCCTGTAAGGGAAATTCATTTCGTTGTCCTAAATTGAGACAATGACAATAAATTTGAATACAATACAATACAATACAATACAATACAATATAAGTTTATCTTAAAGAAGCAAGTCTGCTAGACAGCACTTCACCCAATATCTTTCAGAAAGTCATGCAAATGATCAATAAGTCTGGACTTCCTTTATTGATGCAACCTCTTGTTTCTTCCAAATTGATATCTCAAAAACATCATCACTTAAATGTATTCTATTGTGCCCCTTCATGTTTGAGTGGTTAATTATTAATGCATGTCCATATGTAGACACATGTATTATTATCCATGACAAACAAGAATGTGTTTTTTTAAATAAATGCCTGATTTGGATATTTAAGGGGAAAAAAACCTTCGGAAAATATTGTCCATTGCATGCCTAAGTAACTTGTTTTGGGAATCTTGGGGAATTGAGAACCAGAGGACATAGGTTTGAGGTGAAGGGGGAAAGATTTAATAGGAACCTGAGGAGTAACTTTTTTTACACAAAGCTTGGTGGATGTATGGAACGAGCTGCCAGAGGAGGTAATTGAGGCAGGTACTATCAGAACATTTAAGAGATAATTAGACAAGGACAGGTACATGGATAGGACAGGTTTAAAGGATTATGGGCCAAGTGTGGACGGGTGTGACTAGCATTAATGGGGCATGTTGATCGGTGTGGGGAAGTTGGTCCGAAAGGTCAGTTTACACACTGTATGACTCTATAAAGTCGTGCTTGGCACACTTCACAGCTTGGCAAATCTGAGTTTTGGAAAGGAAAGGTCATAACAACAATATTGAGTACACCTGTCAGATTTTAATACATGACATTGTATGGTTAAGTCCATGGATTGTTGAAGATCATAGACTTTGTTGTGTATTCAGGAACCTAACATTGTTGCTCTAATTCCCTGATTCGATAATTTGCTTTTTACCAAATATTGCAACATATAACAACATATGGGAATTTATTCAGTTTATTAAAAATCTTTGCTTCATATTGAGCATTGGACCAACTATAACTCTGGGTGAAATTATTCCACAATATCTTCACGTGTTATTGTGTATGAGCAGGAATCCAGTTGGAAATGGCAGTACTGTTATCACCGATTTTGCCCCCAAATCAGTCCCATTGCTTCAGTTAATGTGTTCTGATGAGATCTGAAAAGTGGATCGCTTTTATGTATAATAATCGCAGGTATATCAACAGGGTGGCACAGTCGCATGGTGGTGGAGCTGCTGTCTCACAGCACCAGAGCTCTGGGTTCAATCCTGACCTCGGGTACCATCTGCGGATATTTGCACGTTCTCCCTGTGACAGCGTGGGTTTTCTCCTGGTGCTCCAGTTTCCTTCCACATACTAAAACCGTGCGGATTTGCACGTGAACTCCAAAATTGCCCCGAGTGTGTAGTATGTGATGGTACACAATGGTACACAAAAAAGCTGGAGAAACTCAACGGGTGCAGCAGCATCTATGGAGCGAGGGAAATAGGCAACGTTTCGGGCCGAAACCCTTCTTCAGTCTTCAAACCCTTCTTCAGTGTATGGTGACCATTGGTCAGCATGGACTCAGTGGGCCGAATGGCCTGTTCCCATGCTGTATCTCTAATCATAGTAACCAGATAAGAATTGCATCTAATTAAAATAGTTTCCTGTAGTTTCCTGTAACTTTGCTGGTGTTTTGGCTTTTAAATCATAACACTTCATGAAGAGGTGAGGACTTTTGATAAGCAAGATATATAGACTAGAAAATCTATGAATAATGTTAGATTTACACAAAGTTTATCTTTCATCTTTTGTAACTGCGTGAAGAAAACATAATCCCAATAACTCACTTCACCAACCACACAATAGGATATACTGAAACACTTCCAGTCATTCACTCCTGTCTAAAAATGAATAGTGCCCTAATTATAAAATATGAAGAGTATATGCTACAAAGCCAAGTAGTTAAAGCATTGAAACTTTTCAATATACAGACGGAAACATACCCTGGTGATTCCACTAATCCGTACTGAACGATAAATTTGTTAGACGCACAGATTACACAACACTACCATTTTTGTTTATAAAGGCAGTAGATAACATTTGAGGACATTTACTGCTTTAATTCAATTAATATGCGCATATACAGTTCAAAGAAATATTCCAAATGAATATTTCTTAATTTGAAATATTCTAAATGAATATTTCTTTCATTTTTATATTTATTTTGTTTTTACATTCCGTCTGAAGAAAGGTCTCAAGAAACTTCACCAATCCACGTTCTCCAGAGATGCTGGTTGACCTGCTGGGTGACCCGAGCACTTTGTGTCCTTTTGTGTGTTAGCCACCACATGCTTGTTTCTTCGTTTATTTTTGTTTGAAATTTTATTTTTCTTGGGCAATTATTGCTGGTGGATTGGCAGCTATATATTCTTAAAATGGAAGCGCAAGGTCTATTACAGAATATTGGAAAATTTAAAATCTAGTATATTTTCTAAAAATAAAGAAATGTGCATTATATTTCATCATCAAAAATTCTAATCAGTAAATACTGACATGGGTAATATATCTAGCAATAAAGAAACATTTGTTAACACAAGGATATAAGGATATGTGTTAAGTAACAAGACAGTGTCAATACGAGAAGAATTGTTTTAAGAATTGCATCAAGGACAGTACCATTTCAAGGAACATTTCTATTTTTACTAGCCTCTAAATTGTATATCCTTGGTTTGGTTGGATTGCCTTTGTGGCTGCTTGAGCTGAAGGGTGGCACATGCACAAGTCGACGTGACAGGATCGAGGGCCAGTGGAAAGGGCTGCTGGAGGCCCTGCAGCAGCCTGGGGCTCGAGTGGATCAGTGTATCCATGAGGCCGAATGTGTTGATCGGTTGCTGCCTTCAGTCGGCATGGCGCACCAATGGAGGATGCCAACGACATTACCCGACCAACAACTCCAACGTTGGGTCCTGCAACTCCAACTCAGAGGCACCCAGGGCAACAAGTTCAGACTCTACATTTTTAACAATTTTGGACTTGAATCATGACATCAGAAATGTGGTGACTCTATAAGAGTCATAGAATCATACAACATGGAAACAGGCCCTTTGGCCCAACTTGCCCAAACCAACCAACATGTCCCATCTACACTAGTTCCGCCTGTTGTGTACTGACTCCGAGTAATCTATAGTTCCTATACACTGGTACTTGGGTCTAATTGTGTCTATGTATTGTAAGATTTTCACTGAACTGTATGCAAAGAAAATACTTTCACAGCACCATAGGTACCTAATGACAACAAAGTACCAATAATGTAATCATTTTATCTCAAGACATATAGTCGTGGATTCAATCTCTAATTCACAAATCCGAGAACTCTGTCCAGGGGAATACCCAAGTCGAGACAAGCTGTACTGTTGGAGATCGCTTTGTAAGCAAGACGTTAATTTACATATTCTCCCCATCTTTGGGATGCCTAACTCATCGGCATCTGTTGGCGGCCCTGATTTGTTCTGGCCTTTTTCTACCTCTAGTTCCCTCCCCACCACTTTCAGTCTGAAGAAGGATTCCGACCTAAAACGTCACCCATCCGTTTTCTCCAGAGATGCTGCCTGACCCACTGAGTTGCTCCAGCACTTCGTGTCTGCATTATATACAGCCTGTACATATGACTGAGCATTTGGGAGACTGGCAGGGTGAATTTGATGGCTGCTGCACAGATCCAGGCATCGTCTGCTGCCTGAGAACTCAGTACACAGCCACGTTTCTGAACTTCAGGTTCTGATCAATTATGCTTGTGCACATATTTGTTTGCAGCTTCATGAACTTGCATTTCTACTTTTAAAGGCTGTGTTTGAACCAATGATTTTCAATGTTTCAGACTTTTAAAAGCATTTTGATGTAACGCATACAGTATGTTCTCCTTACAAAATGTAGCCACTCAAGTTCCCCTTCATAAATTTAATCTGATACATTTAAAATTAAAATATCTGCCAACAAAATCTGTGCAATCTGTATTCATGTCTGGACTATTTACATATTAAGAGGACCAATATTCCCAACACCACCTTTGAGGAACATTAGTATTAAAAACATTCACAGTGTTCTGCCATCTCCTCTTTGCCATGTAAAACTGCAATCAGACTATAAGATTCTCTTAAATGCACTTCATCCACATAATTGCAGACTCAGATATGTACATATTCTGTCTTCACACCTATCCTTCAATTTAGGCAACCCAAGCAGAATATGAGGTGCCGTTCTTCCTGTTTGCTGTAGCTTCACCCTGGCAGTGGAGAAGGCCAAGGACAGGCAGGTCATAAGGGAATGTGGAAGTGGAATTGGCTTCCAACCAGGATCCATGACATTCAGAATGCATGTGTTTGGCGAAGTGATTGCCTAGTCTACGCTTGGTCTCACTGTTATTGAGGAGACAACATTGAGAGAACAGAATGTTATAGATGTGGTCTATTTGAATGATGCAAGGGATTCAAAGGACCCAATAGCCTACTCCTGATTTGTTTCCAGGATTGTTCACTGAACAGTTTGGATCAGAGATGCAGCATGGATACAGACCCTTTTGGCCACTGAGTCTACACCAACCATTGATCATCCATGTACACTCGTTCGATGTTATCCCACTTTCATGTCCACTCCCTTATCCACTAGGGGAGATTTTTATTTACTGAGGCCAATCACCTACAAACCCACACATCTATGGAATGTGGGAGGAAACCGGAGCGCCCGGAGAGACAAAGGGGGACACGGCATGGTGGAGCCGCTGAGAACTAAAGGGGACCGGGGCTGTGCCACTGTGCCACCTTAGTTAATTGGAATTTTGCAGGTGCCCCTCCAGAGATTTAGACAAGCTTTGACCAGAGTTGCAGATTATTCTACCAACTGGGATTTCCAGCTGCTAGTTCCATCATCTTTCAAAGTCCGGAAAGAAGCTCCGAACTGTACTGTGTTGTGGAATACGATTTTGACAGGATGTGCTGTACCAGCATTTTACATGGATCCGCAGTGGATGTTAATTTACATTTTGTAATGGGTTTCCTAATCTCTCAATTGAAGAAGTACATAAGATCAGTGGCAAGGAGACAGGAGTAATCTCAAAGCACAAATAATGCTAGATGCATCATATTGTGGACACTCTGAAGCTCGTTTTTATAAAATATGTTTTTTTTTCCCCCATTATCGTGAATAGGTTATTACTCATAATCTTATTTTATCTTGGGCAATTATTTAGTTTAGTATATTGTCACGTGTACCGAGGTACAGTGAAAAGCTTTTGTAGCGTGCTAACTAGTCAGCGGAAAGATTATACATGATTACAATCGAACCATCGACAGTACAGATACATAGTAATGGGAAGAACGTTTAGTGCAAGATAAAGTCCAGTAAAGTCCGATTAAAGATAGTCAGAGGGTCTCCAATGAGATAGATAGTAGCTCAGGACTGCTCTCTGGTAGAAATGGGTACAGGCAGGGAATAAGAAATTTGAAGACATATTAAATGTTTACCGTTTAGAGAGGGGATAGCATTGACCTCCATGGATATAACATAAAAAGTGACATCCACTCACAAACATTTAAGAGTAAGGGGATTTTTGAGTCTTTAACATTTGATTTTCCATGAATGTATCTTGCACCGAATGTCTACAAATCTTTGAGCAGAGAAAGTGCTTCCTGATTTCATGTCTAACTGAGAAGCAAGGAACTGCAGATAAAGACACAAAGTGCTGGAGTAACTCATTGGGCCAGGCAGCATTTCTGAGGAACATGGATAGGTGATGTTTCGGGTCACGACCCTTCTTCGTATTGACCTTCTTCACATTGATCATCAGTACGTAGAAAGGTCCCGACTCGAAGTCGCCGACCTATTCATGTTTTCCAGTGGTGCTGCCTGAGCTGCTGAGTTACTCCAGCACATTGGGTTTTTTTTTTAAACTATTAACAGGGCAGGCTTTAATCTCCTTGATTCCCCATTCAGAGAAATTAATTTTCTGTGTAGGAAGGAACTGCAGACGCTGGTTTGTACCGAAGATAGACACAATGTGCTGGAGTAACTCAGTGGGTCAGGCAGCATCTCTGGAGAAAACGTACGGGTGACGTTTCAGGTCAGAATCCTTCTTCAGACTGAAAGTGGAGGGGATGGAACTAGAGATAGGAAAAGGCCAGATCAAATCAGGGCCGCCAACCTTTCTTCCGACATTTCCAGTGTAGGGGAATCCCGGGTCTCTAGATTTGCTGGATTTGTTCTATATTTTATCACCTTAAGTACCTAGATGGGATCACTCCTGACTCTTCTGAACCAAAAGGAATCCAGTATATGTTTTTGCATGTCTATCTGAAGAACGGTCCTGATCTTAAACGTCACCCATCCACGTTCTCCAAAGATGTTGCTTGACCCACTGAGTTACACCAGCGTTTTGTATCTATCTTTGGTATAAACCAGCATCTGCAGTTCCTTTTTATTAAATTATGTCTTTTGGAGTGGCGGAGCCTTGTGGCAGCGGCTCCCTGTCTTTTTTTCTTTCTTTTTGTCTTGTTGGGAGTATGTTTATGGTTTATTTTTAGCTGTGTATATGTGGGGGGCGGGTGGGGGAAGCTTGTTAATCTTTTCCCTGAACTGGGACGAGATCTTTTCCTTGTCGTGTCCCTGTTGTAGTTGGGGCCTAACATCGTGGAACTGGTGGCCTCCAGCCGGAATCGACCTGAGGGCTCCAGTCGTAGAGCCTGCGGACTCACCATCGTGGAGCTGGCTGACTTCGGAGCTGTGGTAGCGCTGCGATTTTTCCCGATTTCGGAGCTTCGGAGCTTCGGTCGCAGGCCCTGTGGACGGTAAAATCGGGGGATTGCAGGTCCCTTGTGGGAGACCGATTTTCGGAGCTCCCGCAACGGCAACTTCGCCCGCCCGAATCGAGGGGTTTGAATGGGCCCGGAGCAGGGCGTTACATCGCCCAGTGCGGCTTAAACGGTTGCGGGACTTACCATCGCCCGCCGAGGGCTTTAACATCGGGAGCCCCGGTCTCCTTGATGTTGCAGTTTGGCTGCCTGACCGTGGGAAAAGAACTAAGGGAACAGATAAGACCATTGCCTTCCATGACAGTGAGGAGGTGTTTGGATGTTTATGTGGAATTGTGTTAATTGTGTGTTTTGGTCATTTTTTTGCTGTTATGACTGCAGGAATGAAATTTTGTTCAAAACTTGCATGTTTGTATTGATAATAAAGGGCAACTGAATTGCATTGAATGTTTTCAGCAGTTATTTGGTTTAAGGCAAAGATTTTTTTTACAAGTTTACAACTAGTACTACTTCTAAGGATGAGTTCTGAAATATAACTTAGTTTAACTGGGCAAGTTAACTAATACAACCTACAACCTTTTCCATGGATATAATTATAAAAGCTGTTGGATTCTCCATAATCGTACCATGCAAGATATCGGCAAGGCCACATTTAGAGTACAGTCTTCAGTTTTCATCACCTTGTGATAGGAAAGATGGAAACGGTGTAGAAAAGATTAACGAGGATGTTCACAGGACTCAAGGGCCTGAGCTATAGGGAGAGGTTGGGCAGGCTAGGACATTATTCCTTGGAACACAGGATTACAAGGGGCTATCTTATAGTGGTGTACACAATCTTGAGGAGAATAGACAGGGTAAATGCATGGAGTCTTTTAGCCAGAATAGGGGAATTGAAAACCAAAGGACATGGGCTTAAGATGAAGTGGGAAAGATTTAATAGGAACTCGAGAGGCAACATTTTTAAACAACAGATAGTATCAATTCAGTTTTAGTTTTATATGTCATATGTAGGTTAACACAGGGTCAATGGGACAATGAAATGTGTTTGACAAGACAACGGGTCACCTCAGCAATAATATAACAAGGATAAAATAAGATAAAAATGTCATTGGTAAGGTAAAAATAAAACAATAAAAGAAAATAATCAACATATATGATGTGAAATGTGCTTATGAGTTCAGAAGCCTGATGGCCTGATGGTGAAAACTGTTCTTAAGTCTAGTGGTACGTGCAGCCATGCTCCTGTATCGTCTGCCTGATGGTAACAAGGAGAACAGTCTGCGCGCTGGGTGGCTGCGGTCCTTGATGATGCTGTGTGCCTTCCGCAGGCTCCGCCGGTGGAAAATGTCCTGAATGGCCGGGAGACAGTTGCCAGTGATGTGCTGTGTCGCCTTCACCACTCTCTGTAGTGATTTGCGTCTGTGGGCAGAACAGTTCCCGTACCAGACTGTGATGCAGCCCGTCAGCAGGCTCTCGATGGTGCAACTGTAGAGGTTTGTGAGGTTGCTGGCGTTCATGACAAAAACTTCCTCAGTCTTCTCAGGAAAAAGAGCCGCTGCCGGGCTTTCTTTGTTATTGTGTCCGTGTGCAGTGTCCAGGAGAGGTCCTCAATGATGTGCACACCGAGGAACTTGAATCTGCTGACCCTTTCAACCTCAGCATCACCGATGTGGATGGGGAGGTGACCACTCCCCTGCTGTCTCCTGTAGTCCACGATCATCTCTTTAGTTTTGCTGATATTGCGAGAGAGAGGTTACTTTCCTGGCACCAGCTGTTTAGTGCCCTTAACTCCTCTCTGTAGGCCGTCTCATTGTTGTCTGTGATGAGGCCCAGGATGGTCGTGATGTCAGCAAACTTTAGGATGATGTTGGAGCTGTGCTTAGCATTACAGTCGTGAAACAGGGAGTACAGGAGAGGACTGAGCACACAGACTTGTGGTGTGCCTGTGTTGAGGATCAGTGAGGAAGAGGTGTGGCTGCCAATTCTCACTACCTGGGGCCTGCCCGTCAGGAAGTTGAATATCCAGCCGCAGATGGAGGTCTCCAGTCCAACATCAAGGAGCTTGGGGACGGGTTTTGAGGGAATGATGGTGTTGAATGCTGAGCTGTAGTCAATGAAGAACATTCTCACATATGTATTTCTTTTGTGGAGGTGGGTGAGCGCAGTGTGTGTTGCCATGGCGATGGCATCGTCCGTGGCCCTGTTTGATGTATACGCAAACTGAAGAGGGTCCAAGGTGTCAGGGAGAGAGGAGCAGATGTGAGTTTTGACTAGTCGCTCGAAGCACTTCATGATGACTGATGTAAGTGCGACAGGACGGTAGTCATTTAAGCAGGAGGTTACAAGTTTCTTTGGAACAGGAATGATGGTGGATGCTTTGAAGGGGGTGGGAACCATAGACTGACTTAGGGAGAGGTTGAAGATGTTGGTGAACACCTCTGCCAGTTGAACAGCGCACGCCCTGAGAGCCCGCCCTGCAATACCATCCGGCCCTGGAGCTTTGCGGTCGTTGACCTCTTTGGATCTCATCAGCCTCATAGTCGGTGTATGGAACAAGCTGCCAGAGGAGGACGTTGAGGCAGGTACGATTACAACATTTAAGAAACATTTAAACATGTACATGGATAAGATAGGTTTAGAGGGATATGGTCCAAGCACAGGCAGGTGGAACTGTTGGAGGTATGGTATGTTGGTCGGCATGGCAAGGGCCTGATTTCATGCTGTTTGACTATGACTTTATCTGACGGGGCCAACTCATGTCCCCTCTTTAGGATGAGCCTATCCTCCTGTGGGTTGTAAGTTGTGCATCATGGCCATCAGTCCTGGCATAATTCAGGAGATATTGCAGTCTACCCTCCAAGAAAATATATCCTTGCTGATGTTGAGTACCCTGTATCAAATAGAGTTTTGTGGATGGGCTCTGAACAAGACTGCAGAGGAGCCAGATCACTCTTTGCTATTGTGAATCTTTTTGATTTATATTTTTGTCTGTGCAGAAGCTTTTAGCGATTTTTCGCACATGGACGTCTAAACTGCTTTGCCCCTCTAGTGCTCGTGTCTCTTGCCGTTAAGGATATATTTTGATCTGCCTTTTCCAGACCCAAAATGGTTGACCTGACTATTCACTTAAAAGACAGCAAAAAATTGAGTAAAGCAATCTGAAATTGGGGTGAAGGTTTTTCAGGCCAATACTTTTATGCCTGTGTTGGACTGTATACAGTTTATCCGTAGCATTTCATTACAGTATACCACTTCATGTGCTGCTGAATGGTTTCAACATGTAACAGACTCTGAGTGATGTACTAATATTCTGCGGGTATTTCCCAGAGCTATTGCAAGATTACTTTTGATTAATCTGTGTGCACAAGTAAAATTGTTGCGGGAAGTGAGGTCGCCAGAATTCTCGCTCTTAATGAAATGTGACTTTTACGAAAGGTTTTTTCGTGAGGCAGCATTATGGTACATTTATTAGTATTTCTACTTATGGTCACTTAACATACACCTCCCACCTTCCCCCCCTCTCTTCCCAAGGCATATGTCACAGCAATTTTAATCCCTCTTAATTTTTTATCCCCTTAAGGGCAGGATGGTGACTTAAGAATGATTTGAACAGTGAAAGACCTGGATAGAATGGATGTGGAAAGGATGTTTCCACTAGAGGGAGAGTCTAGGACCAGAGGCCATAGCCTCAGAATAAAAGCTGATGTAACTTTAGAAAGGAGATGGGAAGAAATTTCAGAGGGTGGTGAATCTGTGGAATCCATTGCCACAGATGACTGTGGACGCCAAGTCGAAGGATATATTTATAGTGGAGATAGATAGATTCTTGATTAGTCAGGGTGTCAGGGGTTATGCGGAGAAGGCAGGAGAATGGGGTTGAGAGGGAGAGATAGATCAGCTATGATTGAATGGTGGACTAGACTTGATGGGCCGAATGGCCTAATTCTGCTAGATCTTATGAACAATGAACTTTGGAAGCTCAGAAGATCAGGCAGCATCCGTGGAAGGAACGGACAGACGATGTTTCGGGTCGGGACTCTTCTTCAGACTGATTGTGATATGGGGAGAAAACTGGAAAAGAGGGGTTGGGGCTGGACAAAGCCTGGCAAGTGATGGGTGGATATGTTGGGGGGGGGGGGGGGGGGGGTGAGGGGGGGGGGGTTAGATTGGCAGATGGTTAGAGAAAACGACATGAATATTGAATTCTCCAAATTTAAATAATGACACCCCTCCCTTCCCGACCTCCTCCCTCTACCCTGTGCCTCTCCACCCCGATGCACACCATTTCTTCCACTGTCCCAAATGCCCTGCTCCTTATCTTCCGCTGTTCTTTAAACATTACCCAATCCTCTTGCTTCCCGCTCATCTTTGCTGCGTTGTACTTCTCTTTTATTTTTATACTGTCCCTGCCGTCCCCTGTCAGCCACGGTCGCCCTTACTTACTGAGGTTTTTAAGCATGAGAGTGTTTCAGTATCCAACAATGAGAGCTAAACACCGATATATTTAGACGTTTCCTTCAATGATGTCAGTTTGAAGTATACATTTACATGTGATGTTAAGCTTCATTTTGACATTGTAAAATGCAAAGTGAGCGTTAACTTGTGAAGAATAGCATTGAAAAACATTAATGTTGTTATATGTAGAAAATTGATGGCGCTGCAGTTAAGATATTGAAATTAGTTCTTGTTTCCAAATTATAATAACAATTCAATTGCTGAGTATCTGAATGGTAATTTTATCTGCAACGGTGGAATAAAACATTCATTTCCAGTGGGAAATCAACGGTTCATCTTTACCCACAGGGGGCAGCAGAGTGGGGCGACGGGTATAACTGCTGCCGCACAGCGCCAGAGACCCGGGTTTGTTCCTGACCTAGAGAGTCATTCATTGTATGTGAATACTTGGCCAATCAACGTACTTACTTATTTAGTCACACAGCGTGGAAACGGGTCCTTCGGCCCAGTTTGCCCATGCTGACCTTAGACACAAGCTGCTGGAGTGACTCAGCAGGTCAGGCAGCATGCCTGGGGGAAAAGGATAGGTGATGCTTTGGGTTGGAACACTTCTTCTGGCCCTTTTTTGGCCATGGATTCCTTGACTATGCTGACCTCGAGCGCTGTTTGGGCGGAGTTTCCACATTCTCCCTGTGATCACGTGGGATTCCTCCGGTTCCATCCCAAACCCCACGATGTGTGGGTTTGTAGGTTAATTGGCTTCTTAAATGCCACTTTCGCATCTGCCTCCACCACCATCCCTGGCAGTGGGCTCCAGGCCCCCACCGTTCTCTGTGTAAAAAAAAACATGCCCCGCACATCTCCATTAAACTTCCCTCTCCCGCCTTAAAACTATATCCTCTAATGTTGGACTGTTCGACCCTGGGAAAAAAAGGTTCTGATAGGTTTCACTAATTCATGATGACGCATCACTTTTGCTGCAATAATGCTTATTGTAAATGTTCCATACATATCACAATCTTGAAGATTGCCCGGAAGAAGGGTTTCGGCCCGAAACGTTGCCTATTTCCGTCGCTCCATAGATGCTGCTGCACCCGCTGAGTTACTCCAGCTTTTTTGTGTACCTTCTGATAATCTACCCTAGTTGTGCCTCTCATAATTTTATATACTTCTATCAAGTCTACCTTTAAACGATGTTTCAGAGAAAACAATCCAAGTCTATCTAAACACTCCTTGTGGCTGAACTCTCTAATACAGGCAGCATTCTGGTAAATGGAGGTCAGTAGATGGAAGAGTGTTTCTTGTACTGTGCGCATGTCATTTTAAAGGGTTGACTGCTGAGATTGCAGCAATGATCTCAAGTGCCAACAGCTGGAAATCTTGCAATAAATGTAATGTAGAAGCATGCAGCAACACAGACAGGCACAGAAATTGCTATCGAAACATCCGGGGGACACACTTTATTGGCGGTCGGCGCGCACACATGCGCACACACACGCGAGGCTTTGGCCGTGGGCCCTGTGGACAGTAACATCGGGAGCTGACCTGGTTTGTGACCGACTCCAGGGGTGGATGAACCAGCAACAGCAGCTTCATCCACCCCAAATCGTGGGGCTTGAATCGGCCCATTCACGGGGTCTTTCATCAGCCGGCGGGGGCTTCAACATTGGGAGCCTCGATCGCCTTGAGGTAGCAGTTTGATTTTAAGCCGCGCGAGGTGCTGAAAGGCCCCGCTAACGGACCGATTCAGCCCTTAGAAAGCGTCTGATAAAGTCCGGATTACAAAACATGGGGGGGGGGGGGGATTGTCCCCCACCTTTCAAAGCGGGGGGGGGGGGGGGGTCCCCCTGTCCCCCTGTCCCCCCCCAGGATTTCCGCCCCCTGCACACAAACACCACCCGGTGTCTTCATAAGGAATCCCAGTTCACTATTCCGGGCAATCTTCAAGATTGTGATATGTATGGAACATTTACAATAAGCATTATTGCAGCAAAAGTGATGCATCATCATGAATTAGTGAAAGAATGTCTAAGCCTTTATATAGTTTAGTTTATTGTCGCGTGTACGGAGGTACAGTGAAAAGCTTTTTGTTCCAGTCCAAATATACCTGTTTCTTCCTTAGTGTTTAATCCATTAAAGTGCATACATATATTTCATTTTACCTCCATAAACTCGGATACTGTCCGCTTCACCTCTACCACATTTTGGACATTGGACAGTCTATGGGACTGATGCGCTACAATACTGAGAACTATATCCAGTCAGCGGAAAGACTGTACATTATTACAATCGAGCCGTCCACAGTGTACAGATACAGGATAAAGGGAATAATGTTTAGTGCAAGATTAAGTCTGTGGGTCGCCAATGGGGTAGATGATAGCTTTACAGAGTCATGCAGCATGAAAGATCCTTTGCACACTTAGTGTGTGTCACACATCAGCTACCTTCACACTAACCCAACACTAATTCCATTGTAATCCCCTCACTTTCACATCAGCTTCCCCCTCAGATTCTGCCACTCATTTGCATACTGGGTGGGGTTACATCGGCTACTTAACCCACCCACCCACGTGTTTCAGTATTGGGAGTTAACCAGAGCACTCGGAGGGAAACCACAGAGTCACACGGAGAACATGCAAACTCCACATAGACAGTGCCGGGGCTCAGGATTGAACCTGATCACCAGAGCAGTGAGACAGCATCTCTGCTGCTAATAATGCTGCTTCATTAATACTAATTCATGATTAAATGTCATTGTTGCTGCCATAATGCTTATTGTAACTGTTCCATGCATAATATATTCTTCCCTCACAACATTCCCAGAATAGCGTACTGGGTTTGCTGGCATATATTATGTCAATAAAATATTATGCCCAAATGTCCCTGTTTATTCCTTGGTGTTTAACCCATTAAGGTGCACAGATATATTTCATTTTACCTCCATAAGCTAGGATACCGTCCGCTTCACCTCTACCCCATTGTGGACATTGGACTATCTATGGAACTGATGCACTACAATGTTGAGAACTATATTCTGAATTCTGTTTCTTCCCTTTGCTCTACCTTTTGTACCTAAGGTTGACTTGATAGTTTTTATCTATGGTACAACTGATCTGTTTGGATAGCATGCAAAACAAAGTTTTTTACGGTCCTCGGTACACGTGACAATAATAAACCTGAATATTACAAATCAAGTCTACAATAATAAAAATAATACAAATCAAGCCTTCAAATTATTTCAGTTGTTTAATGCACTTTACGACCAAATACTTAATTACTGCAATTAAGAATAGCTTATTCAGCAGCTGAATAATTTCCCCCAGAGTTAACTGTGTTAGATTGTAGTAGTTTGGGAAACTATTAGGATTTTGAAAAATATTTAGCTTCTACTTTGAGTTTGGTTTGGGGCCAAGTCAGATGTTGCTTTTAATGGAGATAGACACAAAGTGCTAAAGTAACTCAGCTCCTCAAGCAGCATCTCTGGAGGAAAAGGATGGGTGGCATTTCGGGTCGGGACCCTTCTTCAGTCTTGCGTTTCTAAGAATGGGGGAAATCTGAAACATGTGGGGAAAAAGTAAATCTCTTTACATGCACTAACCGGAATCTGAATGTTGCTTTGATGAAGTTCGCTGAGATGTGACAACTCGACCTTCATTAAATGATTCCAAATAAAGTTTGTAGGAACCCTAAGCTTGTCCAATAACAATTGCCAGATCTTCTTAGCCTGGTCTCTCCAGCAGCTGCAGATTTTCTTGCAGCCGCCAAGAAACGGTTGATTTCACACACGATCTCCCTTCACACAAATTGTAATGATGCCA
Organism: Leucoraja erinaceus; assembly: GCF_028641065.1. Classification (NCBI taxonomy): domain Eukaryota; kingdom Metazoa; phylum Chordata; class Chondrichthyes; order Rajiformes; family Rajidae; genus Leucoraja; species Leucoraja erinaceus. The sequence continues at coordinate 27,699,803 of NC_073394.1, read as the reverse complement.
AGCCAAAAGCAATTTGATTCAAGATAAACCCAGTTGTACAATTGGTTTATCAAAAACTGGTTATTAACTTTCAAATCTAGTAAAGGTTTAATACAAAATTGCCAAAGCATTTCAGCAAGCAAGAAGTTTCACTAAATTCAGGTTGTATGAAAAAAAATGGACTGTGTTAGCAGTTCACACGTATACCAGTAAAAGTTCCACCTTTGAAGTTGGATGCCATTTGTTACAATGCAGTACCTTTCCAATGAGGTCAGAATCAATTTGATTCCATCTACTTGTTATTGACAGCCACTCCAAGCTAATATTACTTCTACATTTAACAGGAAGTGCTGGATGTATGCAATAGACTCACCAGCATGCGATATCTGGCATATCTAGCGTGGGCCATTCCATATTTGACATGACCAGGTGAACCGCCAGACCTGGCTTATTCAGCAAAATGTTAAGACACTTTCAAATCTCTCCTGCTTTCTGCCACCGTTCACTCAGCCATCAAAGAAAGGCCAGTGACCTGAAACATCGATGTTCAACATAGGAGCAGGATAAGGCCCTTGGAGCATGCTCTCATTTAGTTTAGAGAGATACAGCATGGAAACAGGCCCTTCAGCGCACCGAGTCCCCGCCAACTATCGATCACCTGTTCACACTAGTTCTATATTATCCCACTTTTGCAACAACTCCCTACCCTCTAGGGGTAATTTACAGTCCAATTAGCCTACAAACCCGCATGTCTTTGGGATGTGGGAGGAAACCGAAGGAAAACCACATAGTCGCAGGGAGAACATGCAAACTCCATGTGGACTCAGTGGACTGAAGGGCCTGTTTCCATGCTGTTTCTCTAAAACTAAAACTTGTAAAATTCAGTGTGTCAGTCTGCATCTCTGGAGAGCATGGATAGGTGACGATTTGGATTGAGACTCTTCATCAGACTAAATGTGGTGGTGGAGGAGAAGAAAGCTGGAAAAGCGGAGAAAATATAGTTATTTGGCTAAAATAACCAGCCAGCTGTCATTGGTGTCAGCGTTCATTCAATAAAGTGGATGTGAGGATCCGCCATGGTTTGCACTTGATGCAGTGGCTGGGAGCAAAGGAAGAGGGTTTGGAAGTGGAATTGGATAATAGGAAGTGGAATGTGTAGGGTCAGGACCAACACTTCATAGAATAATCATGTCACATATGAGTAGAACATTTAATCATAACAAGTGAAGCACTTGGTTTATGGACATAAGGAAGTGGTTTACAAAACCCCCACAAAATGCTGGAGTAGCTCCGCGGATTAGGCAGCATCTCTGGGGAACAGTGATAGGTGACGCTAGTCCCGACTGGAAACGTCACCCATCCGTGTTAAAGAGCACGTGGTTTGTTTCATCTTGGATTCTTCCTTCTTTCTGGCATCAGTGGCCACTTCTACAAGCAGAGTTTATGCTCTAGAAACCAGAGCAAGTCTTCACCTGCCTGGCCTGAGGGACAGATGTTTAAAGTTCATCATTCTTTGAGGTAATAGTGAGAGGGATGAGAGGAGAGAGGGGTGGGAGGGAGTGGGAGGGAGAGGAGTGGGAGGGAGAGGGGTGGGAGGGAGAGGAGTGGGAGGGTATAGGAGTGGGAGGGAGAGGAGGGGAGGGAGAGGGGTGGGAGGGAGAGGATGGGAAAGAGAAGGATGGGGAGGAGGAGAAGGATTGCAAGATAGGGGGATGATGGGAGGAGAGAAGAGAAAGGGGGTGGAGGAGGGGCTAGAGAGGGTATTTAATCCATCCTTTCCATGTCAGGTGCTATCAGAACAATCCCTTTAGTTCTATTCCCACTCGCATTCCTGCAATTTATTTTATTTCACATATCTATCTATTGCCCTTTGATTTTTTGCAACTAACCCAGTCACGGGGAGAACGTGCAAACGCCACACAGACAACTCCTGAGGTCAGGATTGAACTTGGGTCCTTGAGCTGCAAGGACATGTGAAAGCGAGTAAATAGCAGGTTTAGAATGGGAATAGAAGCAATGGAATTGTTCTGATGGGAGCTGGGATAGAACTGATGGGCCAAATAGCCTCCTTCACTGTGCTCCCCCTACCAATGTAAACAGGGCAGGTTATCTGGTCATTGTTATTGTCGTTACCTCCACCGTGGTAGCCCTTGTCCTTACTCCCACCTTGAAACATAATCACACATTCAAAGTACTTCAGTAGCTGTAAATGCTGTCAGATGATCTGAGTTCTTAAGAGGAACTATATAAATGCAAATTAATAAGGTTGATTTATAATGGGTGCAGATATCATTAATCTCCTCCATTCCGTGAGTTAATTCACATCGTAAAATTAATCTTTGATGTTTGCATCCTCTGTCTCCTGGGCGAGGGGGGGAAACAGGCTTCAACCTTTACACTGGGAAGCTTCTCATTAAATAAACGTAGAACATAGATCGATCATAGAAGAGTACAGTGCAGGAGTAGTCCCTTCGGCCCACCGTGGTCATACCCAACATGATGTCAAGATAAACCAGTTTAGTTTAGAGGCACATCACTGAAATAGGCCCTTCGGCCCACTGAGTCTGTGTGAACCAGCGTTCCCCGCACACTAACACTATTTCACACACACACACACACACACTAGGGACAATTTACAATTTTACCAAAGTCAATTAACCAGCAAACCTGCTCATCTTTGGAAATGTGGGAGGAAACTGGAGCACCCGGAGCAAAACCCACACGGTCACAGGGGGAATATACCAACTCTGTACAGACAGCACCCGTAGTCAGGATTGAACCTGGTACCCCGGTATTGTAAGGTAGAACGTTTATCACTTTGCCACTGATGCCCTAATCTCTAAACTTGTCTCCTCTGCCTGCACATGATCCTTATCCCTCCATTCCCCATGGATAGGTAATATCCATGTACCTATCTAAACTCCCTCTTAAAAGCCACTAACATATCTTCCCCTACCACCACCACCCCTGACAATGCTTTCCAGGCACCCACCACTCTATGTAAGTTATTGTTCGTTTTTGCTCATCTTTTCTTCACCTTCTCCAAGGATTTTGATGTCCTTTTTAACGCATCGACCACAGCTATCCCTCCATTCCCTGCATATCCATGAATCCATCTAACATCAGACTGCACACGATAAATGGAATATGTAAATGGCGTACAGATTACAGCCACAGATAAACATATAGTTAGAGTGGCCGCACAACATATCTGTAATTCAATGTGATAGTTTGACTTCTGATTGCCTGCACTTCCCTTGCTTATAAACACATGACTGTCTGACGTTTTTTATTTGTTCAGGCAAGCATCATGGGCATTGCTGGAAAGAATTACATTAAGGCAGAAGTATTCAAGAGAGACCAGTATGTTAAGTCACCCTTCATTTTCTGGACAGCAGAGTAGTTAAATGGAACCAATTTTAAATTGATGATGCTATAATTAGCACAAAGCAGATGGACACAAAACGCTGGAGTAACTCAGCGGGCCAGGCAGCATCTCTGGAGAGAAGGAATGGGTGATGTTTTGGGTCGAGACCCTTCTTCAGACTGATGTCTCAGGGGAGAGGGAGATACATAGATTAGCAAGTGTAAGGTGTGAAAATAGGACAAAGGGAATGGAGATCAAGGAAAATCTAGAATAGGTCATTGTTCGCTAAACGATACTGCATGAATAAAAGAGCTTCCTTTCATCATCTGCATTACAGAAACTAAAGCACAAAAAATCATAGCATGGCCTTTATTTTAAGTGTGTCTCAGCTGGTCAGGTACATTCATGGAGAACACGAACAGGTGACATATCAAATCAAGACCCTTTTCAGATGCAGTCTGATGTTAGATAGATACATGTATATGCAGAGAATTGATAGTTGTGGTCACTGCATTATAAAGAACAAAAGAAACCATGGAGAAGGTGCAGAATAGATGAGCAAAAACATACCATGTAGTTTAAAAATTGGCTTTAACCCTGTTGTCCACAAATGGATTCCAAGTGTCCTTCATTACTTGAAATTTAAAATGTAAACCTTTAAGCCTAACATTTAAAATTATATTTGAGTGGCTTGCTGAGTGACTTACAATGCCAATATCTTATTAAGGGTTTCATTTGGACAAACTGCTACTCCATCTATTTAGGATCTTGATTACTGGAATGAACAGATTAGTATAAAAGATTCAATCAGTTTGCCTCAATCTTCCTTTTGTGAATGTCTTTAAGACTGCATGTTGTTTAACAAAGGAGAGCAGAAATTTGAATGCATAGCATTTGCTTCTTTAAACCGCGAGCATCATGAAAGATTCTTGCTGCCATTTCTGTGTGTGCGACTGACAGGAGAACACAAAGCTAGCGTGCATGATATACGTCACGGTGTGATGCTTTTTGGAACCTCCACACTGAAAATGCACCGTGTAATTGAAATGAAGCTTTGGGTATAGCACCAGTCGAAGCAGGATTTAACATTTAAAGGGGCAGACGACAGCTTGTAACCTTCCTGCAAAATAATTTGGATTGTTTCAGGGGTTTTGTGCATTGCAGCCATTGTTCTCGGGTGTGTGAATGAGCATGAAGCAAGATTATGTACTTAATGCCGCTATGCCTTAGTTGCTTCTGTGGTGGTCCTGCTGGATGTAGAATGAGATGTGGAGAGAGTAGACTAGACTTTAGAGATACAGTGCGGGAACAGGCCCTTCAGCCCTCCGTGTGGGCGCCGATCAGCGATGCCCGTGCACTAGCACTATCCTACACACTACGGACAATTTACAGATGGCAATTAATCTACAAACCTGTACACCCATGGAGTGTGGGAGGAAACTGGAGCACCCGGAGAAAGCCCACGCGGCCACAGGGAGAACGTACAAACTCCGTACCGACAGCCCCCCCGTAGTCAGGATCGAACCCGAGTCTCTGGCGCCATTAGGCAGCAACTCTACCACTGCGCCACAATGCCACCTATAGAACACAGAACAGTACAGCGCAGGAACAGCCCCTTCGGCCCATAATGTCTGTTCCGAACATGATGCCAAATTAAAATAATCTCCACAGCCTGCATGTCATCTGTATTCTTCCATTCCCTACACATCCATGTACCTATCTAAAATCCTCTTAAATGTCACTATCGTATCTGTATTCAGCATCAAGCAGACAGGAAATCCTTGTAATCACACAAAATGAAGGCTAACAATGAAGTAGCTACAAATACTGCTGAATAGTCAGGTCAACTTCAGCCAAATATACCCCAGGAATTGATAGAACTAATGGGGGCTCGAGTTTAAAAATTACTTGACAATAAAATATCACTTAACATGATTATTACAACACAGGAGGCCATTTAGTCCATTGCGATATTCTGGTTCCTAGTAGAACAGTCCCATCCCCTTTAATGTATTGGTCTACTCTACAGCACTGGTGTGGCACAATAAAGCAGTGGTAGAATTGCTACCTTACTGCGGCAGGGACTGATGCGGCCTGATCCTTTTTGAAAGCCAGCATTTTTCGTTCCTAGTGTCTACTTGGATGCAACGTTGTAAGGTGGTTCAATAGTCCCCAAGGAATGATCAGTCAGGGATCGCATCCTTAAATGAGGTTTCCTCCCAGCCTCACCACTGCAATCTGGTGTATACAATTCACCACACTGCCACCACTCTCCTCACAGCAATCTGTGGAAGCCTCACAGTGTCAGCAACCCAGGTTCAATCCTGACTACAGGTGCTGTCAGTACCGAGTTTCTACTTGTGACCACGTGGGTTTCCTCCAGGTACTCCATTCTGAAAGTTTGGAGTAAGGTCCTTGTGACCACGTGGGTGCTCCGGTTTGATCCTACATTCCTCGGGCGTTGCGATTTGTAGGTTAATTGGCTTCTGTCAATTGTCTTTAATGTGTAGGATAGATCTCGTGTCTATGGGTGATTGTTGGTCGGCGTGGACTAGGTGACCCGAAGGGCCTGTTTCCACACTGTATCTTTAAACTGAACAAAACCACTGCAAATGATTCTCTGTCCCATGTTCGCCAGATGCCCCTTTTTGATTCTTTTACCACCTAACCCATGGTACAATAGCCAATGAACTTACCTATACACAAGGATGAGGGACGGAACTGGAGTATGTCAAAGAAAACCTGTGTTGCCATGGAGAGAATGGGCAAGCCTCACACGGGCAACATCCGAGATCAGGATTGAACCTGGGTCCCTGAGCTGAGAAGCAACAGTACTAACTGCTGTTATCATTGTGCTACCTGTGACCCATAGCTTTTTGTAGTAAAAAAACAATGTTATTTGTCTTCAATGTCATTATCACACAAAATGGGATTTTGGTGCCTGTACATTTGTAAGTTGTAGGTGCAAGTGTACGGGTAATCGCTGCTCGGAAAACCCACACAATGGACAAACTCCTTATAGACAGCGCCCATAGTCAGGATCAAACCTGGGTGTTGCAAGGCAGCAACACTACCGCTGCACCACTGTGCCATCTTACTTGTTACGATTGGGAGAAATTTATCTTTGTCGCTGGGTCTCAAGTGTTGGAGAATATTGCCACTTTTGTTAAACTGAATGAGCGACCAATACTGCCATATGCTTATTGCTGGTGGCTAAAAACTAATATCTGCCTCAACATTTTCTCATGAACTGATAGACCAGACTCAAGGGCTTTGGAAGATTTGTATAAGCTTCCCCGCTAACATTTATCCTCCCATCACACTGTTGGTCAAACTCTGAAGGAGTGAACTGTTATTACAAATGCCCAGGGCATCGATTCCCCAGGGATATTGTGGCATTTGCATATAGAATGGTGCGTTCTGGCTGGTGTACTTTTCCATTCTATTTATTGATTTATGCATTTCCAATCTGCAACACAAACACACCCAAGGCAAGGGTTTCTCAATTACATGCAGACAAGGTCTACGTAATTTGCTGAACACCTCCGCTTTGTCTGCCCTAACTTACCTGATCTCCCGGTTGCTCAGCACTTTAACTCTCCCTCCCATTCCCAATCTGACTTTTCTGTCCAGGGCCTCCTCCATTGACAGAGTGAGGCCCAGCGCAAATTGGAGCAACAGCACTTCATATTTTACGTGGGTAGTTTACCCCCCAGAGGTATGAACATTGATCTCTCTAACTTCAAATCAAAGATCCTATAGCAGATCCGCTATAGGATCTTTGCTTCAAATAGCCCTTGCTTTCCCTCTCTCTCCCTTCCCAGTTCCCCCTCCCCCTTCCCAGTTCTCCCACCAGACTTACTGTCTCCGACTACATTCTATCTTTGTCCCACCCCCTCCCCTGACATCAGTCTCAAGAAGGATCTCGGCCCAAAACGTCACCCATTCCTTCTCTCCAGAGATGCTGCCTGTCCCGCTGATTTACTCCAGCATTTTGTGTCTACCTCCTACATACTTAATTCCTTCATTAATTCCTTCATTGATATTAATAATACCACAGTGATATACTCCTTCAGTCTTAGTTTTAATTTAATATCTTTCCAGTTCATTTCCACTTCTTCTCTCTCTTTGTATTTTTGCTGTTTGTACTTCCTTCTCAATTCACCTTTCTATGCGTTTCTTTCTCATTTACATTCTCACTGTTCCCAGTGTTGAGTTGAGTTGAGTTTAGTTTATTGTCATGTGTACCGAGGTACAGTGAAAAGCTTTAGTTGCATGCTCACCGGTCAGCGAAAAGACAATACGTGATTACAGATCACGAGCCATCCACAGATGCATGACAGAGGGAATAACGCAAATAATATTTAGTGCAAGATAAAGTTCAGCAAAGTCCAATCAAAGATAGTCCGAGGGTCTCCAATGAGTTAGATAGCAGTTCAGGGCTGTTCTCTGGTTGTTGGGAGGATGGTTCAGTTGCCTGAGAACAGCTGGGAAGAAACTGTCTCTGAATCCTCTTTATTTTTCCCCTCTTACCTGTAATTCTTTATAATCATACTTCTGTTATTCTATGTCATACTCTTCAATTGACCTTTATTGCTCCAACATTTCCTTTATTCCTTTCTCCATGTTTTTCTTTCTCATCCTCTGTCTTTCTCTATTATCCTTTTATGTTATATTGTTATGTTATATTTTATGTTATGTTATATTATAAAGCTGGTCTTTGCTGACAAGGTCTGCGTTCATTGCACATTGCCGAGGAGAAGGTGGTGAAATACTTGGACTGCCGCAGTCCTTAAGGATTCAGACCCAATGGCAATGAAGGACCAGCTATATCTTTCCTTCTTGGAGGGAACCAGTAGGTGGTGGTGACCGCACTTCTATCTGCAGTAGAGGTTGCAGGTTTGGAAAATGCTGCCAACCTCCAAACTACAAACCTGGATGTCTTTGGAATATAGGAGGAAACTGGAGCACCCGAAGAAAACCCACATAGTCACGGGGAGAATGTACAAACTCCTTACAGACAGCTCCCATAGTCCGGATCGATCCCGGGTCTCTGCCGCTGTAAGGCAGCAACTCTACTGCTGTGACACTGCGCTGCCCCACTAGATTAAACCTTAGCAAGTACCACAAACTGACAGGAAAACAGTTATTAATGATTCTTATTAACAAAGGCAGTTGATGCATGCCTGGCTCCTGATAAAAAAAATGTGTAACTGAAAAGGGCCTTAAAGATCAGCATCCACGCAGGTGAGTGACAAATGTTATTCAGCACAGAAAATCCTGTGCTAGAAATAATAACTGTGGTCAATGAGAGACACAGCCGTACATGCAATGAATCAAAGAAGCTTTCATGTGGTAGCCAGTTCAGCAGTCAAAGCGGCTTTATACCACAAGGCAGTAATTGCCAGTGAAAATTCAGATTGCCGAATACGTGGACTGCAAGCCTAAGGAAGCAGTTATAGTTGTCCGTGAAAAGTTGGTGCAAAGCACTTAAGGTATTGATTTTAGTTCTGGTCATTGTGTTTCTGGAAAGAGCCTGGGCAAAGCAATAAATGTGCAACAGAGCAATATATACGAGCATGATGCTTAGTCAAGGAACATGTCTGTTTGCAATAGAGACAGCTGATGAAAGTTTGAGTTAAATGTTCAAAGCCAGGAAGGGAATTTGGAGATGTAGTTTGATGTTTGTGCAATTTAGAACTGGTGCCATGACTGGAGAAGATGCACAACAACATGCTTTATGTCTCCCTCCTTATTGGCAAGCAAAGGGGAAAAAAGTGCAAAGCTTCATGAAGATTGATTGATTGAATGATACATCATGGAAACAGACCCTTCGACCCACCGAGTCCACACCGACCATCAATCACCCGTTCACACTAGTTTTATACTATCCTACTTCCACATCCGTTCTCTACATGCTAGGAGCAATTTAGAGTGGTAATTAACTTGCAAACCTGCACATCTTTTGGATGTGCATCAAAACCGGAGCATACGGAAAATTCCAACATGATTACAGGAAGAACGTGCAAACTCCACACAGACAGCGCCCAAAATCAGGATCTAACACGGGTCTCTGGTGCTGTGAGACAGCTGCTCTATTAGCTGTGCCATTGTGCCGCCCTTAAAATGGGAATGGGAATAGGAATGGGAAAAATAGTGAGTGGGAAACATTTTTTTTAACGGTGAAGAATGCTGGAAATGGCTAAAATGCCTCCATTGCACACTCTCCACTCCTGTGAAAAATTCTTCACTAGAAAGACAGGGAAATTGTTGCAGTGGGTCCTCCTACTCTAAGAGAGGGCAGACACTTCAACTTGCATGGAGAGAAGAGCAGTGTTATGGACCCTGCCCAAGTTCATTCCTTGAATGGTAGGGCTCTTGGGAGTGTTGTAGAACAGAGGGATCTAGGAGTGCAGGTACATAGATCCTTGAAAGTGGCATCTCAGGAAGTTAGGGTGGTCAACAGTCTCAACCAGAGGACATAGGTTTAGGGTGAAGGAAGGGGGGGGGGGGGGGAATATTTAATAAAAACCTGAGAGGTAACTTTTTTTGCACAACAATGGTTCAATGGCCCTTTATTGTCACGTGTACAGAGGTACAGTGAAATTTGATTTGCCAACAGTGATACCAAAAAAGCAACAAGATACAAAACTACATAAAAATTAAACATAAACAACTACAGCAGTGTGTGAGAATCTCCAGGGCACACAGCATAAGCGGAAACCCGCAGCCATCAGCCCAATGTCCGGGCCACACACACGCTTGTTCACCGTGAGTTGTACCGACCGCTGTCACTCTCTCTGCAGTCCCTGTCCAGCCGAACAGTCAGAAAGCCGTTCACACTCGGACCAGACTCTGGGATGTCCCCATGGTGCGATGCCCCGCAAACACCGAGATCACCGCAAACGCTGCAATCCCTCAGAGTCCCCACCAGCGCGGGCTGCACGTCCATCTTGTTTTTTCGGTGGTCTCACCTTCTCCACTGTGATGGAAGGCAAATAACTTTTACCTTCTTCCTCCTTTTCTCTTTGTCGGGGCGAACGAAACATCCGCAGTCGGGGCAATCGAAGTTCCCACAGTCGGCGATCGAAGCCCCCGTAACGGGGCGGTCAAAGCTCCAGCAATCGGGGCGGTCAAAGCTCCCTAACAAAGTCGATCCCTAACAAAGGGACTGCCAACTCCACGATGTTAGGCTGCAGTGCGGACGGAGATACGATACGGAAAAAGTCGTATCTCCATCGAGGGAAGAGATAAAAAATGTTTCCCCGAACCCCACCCCCACATTAAAAAAAACCTAAAAGATCCACTAAAACATCCAATTAAAACAGACTAAAAACTACAAAAGAAGAAAGGGATGAGACAGGCTGTTGACGAGGCTGCCACTTACGGCGCCACCTGGTGGTGGGTGTATGGACCGAGCTGCCAGAGGAGATAGTTGAGGCAGGTAGTATCTCAATAGTTAAGAAACACTTAGACTGGTACATGGGCAGGATAAGGTTAGAGGGATATGGGCCAAACACAGGCAGATGGGACTAGTGTAGATAGGACATGTTGGTCGATGTGGGCAAGTTGGGCTGCTAGGCATGTTTCCATGCTGTATGACTCTATGGCTCTATGAATGCTAGAGAGACAGACAATATATATATATGTTGTGGTTTTAGTTACACGTTTAAGTAGAGGACATGTGAGTGAAATGATTATCTTGATACCAGGGCATAAAATAGGTTCTGCAATTGCTATCTCCTTTAAATGGCTCGACTTTCACATCCATTGAGGGGTAGAATTATAAGCAGAATTATGAACAGAGAGATCCTGGGGTGTCCTGGGGTGTACCTTAAAAATGCAGACATCATTCAGAGCTATAGAAACGTACAGCTCTGAAATGGGATCTTTGGCCTATCATACCCATGCCCATCGATACTAATCCCATTAGGACCATATCCTTCAATGCCTTGTCTTCAAATGTCCACCTCAATGCCTCATGAATGTAGTGATTGTAATTGATTCCACCATCACCTCTGGCAGCACATTCCAAATATCAACCATTTTGTGTGACAATAACTTTCCTCTCGAGGTAGCATAGTGGCGCAGCGGTAGAGTTGCTGCCGTACAGCGCCAGAGACCCAGGGTCGATCATGACCGTTCATACGTACAGAGTTTGCACATTCTCCCCGTGACCGCATGGGTTTTCTCCAGGCCATGGCCCGCTGGTCCTCCCTCTCAGCAGTGCTGCCTATGGTTGATGCTTAGCTGCAGTGCAGCTAGTGCTAACTAGAGGGAGGACTCTCTTAATCGGACAGGCCTCGATAACCAATACTGTTGATTGTACTTTCTGTGGCTACTTGCAGGAAAAGGTTTAGTTATCCAGAAGCCCACAGACTTCACTTGTCGAAAATCACCAGCCACTGAAAGTATCAATGAAGATGGACCCCCCTAGATCTCTTAGTTGATCAAAATTCCTTTGCGCACTTTCATTTTTTTGAATATGTCCTCCCCCTATTGACTTGCATCACCCGGCACCTATCAGGATTAAATTCCAATCTTATAATTTATTATCTGTAGTGAACAACTTTATAGAATAATGTAAACGACTTAATAAATCCCTGAGGAGCAGAGCGGTAGCAAGTATGTTATGAACATTAGCTACCACTGTTGTTTTATTCCGTGATATAGTTTACAACCATAAAATACTCCTCCTCCTCCTTGATTATTTATTATTTAAACACTTTATGTTCCCAAAATATCACCACCGCAACCCACAAAGTGCACAGTAAATGCCAGCCGTCGAAACGATGATTCATTAATTTAACAATGCGGCTCTAACTCAGAGCTAAAAATAATTATTTAGACTTTAGAGATTTAGGTTACATGAGATCTAGAGATTAGTTTAGTTTGGTTTAGAGATAGAGTGTGGAAACAGGCCCTTCGGCCCACTGAGTCCGTGCCGTCCAACTATCACCCGTATATTAGTACTATCCCAGTGCTAGTATGAACGGGTGATCGATGGTCGGCGTGGAACGAAGGCCTGTTTTTAAGCTGTATCTCCAAGGTCTAAAGTGAAGTAAAGGAATTAAGTCGCAGGATGTTCGACTGAAATAATGCCAGGAATCAGTGGGCAAGTGCATCATTGATAGAAAACATGAGAACATTTCAAAGAAACATGGATCAAGATGCATCTTGCTCAAAATGCAAATCAAAAAGTAAACTCAGAGCAAGGCATAGTTATTTGTGTGGAAACATTTCTTAAAATGGTACAAAATTGTCAGTGCTCCTTTTATTTGCTGATCAGAGTTTTGACTTGAAGCACTTTCCTTTCAATGTTTGCCAGGGTGGAGAAAGTTTCAGAGCTCATAGGGTGAGTGATGGCGGAGACAGACAGTACAAACAGCGCTGGAAAACGTGTGCAAGGTGCTGTGTGGAAAAGCTGGTAGAAAGTGTGAGTGGAGCCCAGAGTGCAGGCTTCCTCTGAGATAATTGTACCACACTTAGAGCTGGGCTTGTGGATGAATTCATATTCACACTGTGCATCTGGCCATTGAGATTCAGGTCGAGATGGTGCAGAAGTTTTCACTACACTGCAGGGCAATGGACATACATAACTATTCAATTACAACAGGTCTCTAGCTTATAAATAATACAGCACAGGAGGCAGCCATCCAGACCTGCATGCCAGTACTACTGTGTGGGCAAGAGCCCATACCAATTACTCCCACTCCTGCTCAATCTCTACAGCCGTGGAATTACTTCCTTTTTAAATTATATATGCACCTGCATTTCAAATACACAGTTCAATTAGCTTTGATTCAGACAGTGCTTTGCGGATCATAAACATTTTCATAATAAATATTTTTCATTGGGCAACACAATAGTTGGGCGGTCACGGTGGTGCAGCGGTAGAGTTGCTGCCTTACAAGCGAATGCAGTGCCGGAGACCCAGGTTCGATCCCGACAACGGGTGCTGTCTGTACGGAGTTTGTTCGTTCTCCCCGTGACCTGCGTGGGTTTTCTCCGAGATCTTCGGTTTCCTCCCACAATCCAAAGACGTACAGGTTTGTAGGTTAATTGGCTTGGTAAATGTACACATTGTCCCTAGTGGGTATAGGATAGTGTTAACGTGCGGGGATCGCTGGTCGGCGCGGACCCAGCCAGACGAAGGGCCTGTTTCCGCGCTGTATCTCTAAACTAAACTAGTGCAGAGGTAGAGTAGCTTCATTACAACACAAGAGATAGGCACAAAATGCTGGAGTAACTCAGCAGGACAGACAGCATCTCTGGAGAGAAGGAATGGATGACATACCTGTATCGGGTCAAGACCTTTCTTCAGACTGAGAATCAGGGGAGAGGGAAATTAGAAATATAGAAGGGCAAGGCGTGAAAACGACAGATCAAAGCAGATGCTAATCAAGGAAATATGGAATGGTTCATTGTTGGCTGAGGGGAAGGTGACAACGAGGCATACAATCAGAAAAATTAATCAGGAGGACAGTGAAACTAGTCTTAGAGTTAGGGTGGGGGAGGAGAGAGAGGGAAAAGCAAGGCTTACTTGAAGTTCGAGAAATCAATATTCATATCGGTGGATTGTAAACTGCCCAAGCAAAATAAGAGGTGCTGTTCCTCCAATTAGTGATTGGCCTCACTCTGACGGTGGAGAAGGTCCAGGACGGAAAGGTCAGTGTGGGAATGGAAGTGGAAGTTAAAGTGTTTAGCAACTGGGAGATCACACATGCCAAAGCGGACTGAGTGAAGGTGTTCAGCGCCCAGTCTGCCCTTGGTCTCATTGATATACAGGAGTCCACACCTGGAACAGTGGATACATTATATGTAGTTGGAGGAGGTGCAAGTGAACCTCTACCTCACCTGAAATGACAGGGTCCTTAGACGGAGTCAAGGGAGGGGGTAAAGGGACACGTGTTGCATCTCCTGTGGTTGCAGGGGAAAGTACTTGGGTGGAAAGGGATTGAATTAACCAGTGATTTGCAGAGGGAACGGTCTTTGCTGAAAGCAGAAAGGGGTGTAAATGGGAAGATGTGGCTAGTGGTGGGATTGCGTTGGAGGTGGCAAAAACGTTGGAGGATTATGTGCTGTATGTGATGGCTGATGGGGTGAAAGATGATGACCAGAGACTCTGTCCATGTTGTGACTGGGGGGGAGGGGGAACAAGAGCGGAGCTGCGAGATACCAAGGAGACCCATGTGAGGGCATCATCTATGATGAAAGAGGGGAACCTCCGTTCCCTAAAGAATGAGGACATCTCAGATATCCCGGTATGGAACACCTCATCTTGGGTGCAGATGCTGCATAGAAGGAGGAATTGGGAGTAGGAGATAGAGTCTTTGCAGGGAGCAGAATGGGAAGTAGTGTAGTCTAGATAGCTCTGGGAATTAGTAGGTTTATAATAGGTCAATCGATAGTCTATCTCCTTTGATGGAGATGGTGAGATCAAGGGAGGTCGGAGATTCTGAGTGAATTTGAGATCAGGATGGAAACTGGTAGTGAAGTTAATGAATTCCATTAGTTCTGCATGGGTGCAGGAGGTAGCTGATGCAGTCGTCAATATAGCGGAGATAGAGCGGGGATAGGGCCAGTGTACCCCTCGAACAGGGATTGTTCGATATACCCTAAAAGAAGCAGGCATAGATGGGCCCAGAGCTATGCCTTGGACTTGGAGGAAGTGGGAGGAGTCGAAGGAGAAGTTGTTAAGGGTGAGGATCAGCTCGGCGGAGAAGAGTATTGGTAGAAGGCTGGTACCTCGGTCGAGGAAGAAACGGAGGACTTTAAGGCCTTCCTGGTGGGGGGTGGAGGTGTAGAGTGAGTGAACGTCCATAGTAAAGATGAGTGAGTGGGAGCCTAGAAAATAGAAGTCATTGAAGAGACGAAGGTCGTGTGAGGAGTCTTGAACATAGGTACGGAGGAAAAAGGCAAGAGGGGATAGGATGGAGTCGAGGTTTGTGGAAATGAATTCAGTGGGACAGGAGCAGGAAGAAACTATGGGTCCACCAGGGCAGTTCTGTTTATGGATTTTTGGGAGAAGGTAAAACTGGGCCGTGCTGGACTGGGGAACGATAAGGTTGGAGGCTGTGGAGGACAGACGGCTGGACGTGATAAAATCAGAAATAGTCTGTGAGATTATGGTCTGGTGTGCAACTGTGGGGGAAATGGTCCAAGGATAAGTAGGAGGAGGTGTCTGAGAGCTGGCGCCTTGCCTCAGGTGGTAGAGGTAAGCTTGCCAGGCCTTAAAGTCCTCCATTTCTTCCTATACTCATATAGATGAATGGAATATAGGTCTTGGTGAATGGGAGGATGTTTATTTTCTCCAGTGTGCTGGATTTTGTGGAGGGTTTTGGCATGATGGGGTACAGATGGCAGAATGATGCACTGCCAGTCACGGTGTTGGAGGGGACTTAAACAATGCATCGTATTACAGCACAGAGTCGCATATTGCCAAGTAGTTGAAGTTCAACGGTCCTCACTGGCTCATAGCACTCGTCTTCTGAGTATGCAAAGACCATGTCTAATAGCGGCAACAGTGAATGAATAAACTGTGTCCCAGTATGTCTTTCTAACATGAAAGAATGAATGATTGAATGACACTTTAATATCACATGTGACATGTGTGACGGGTCTGTGAGGTCTTATCTGTTGTAGAGTTGAGATTCTATTTGAGATTCTATGGGCATTGGTATTAATGCAGACAAATATCTATGTTTTCGGACACAGGATGTTACTGGGCACTCCCATGGCACATTGTTGACAGATATATGAAGAGCAGCAGGATACTATTTTGCTTATTTGGGGAAGCGTGGCATGTTGATTATGTTATGTTTTTATGCAAAGGCAATTTGCATATATTTAATCTCATGTCAGTGACTAACAGTTGTTCTGTGAACTCAGTCAATGTAGAATGAAGTAGATCATCATTTCATATCAAAACTCGCAGCATAAATTATTTTCTCTCTTCAATCTTCAGCGAGGTGACAATAAAATTAGCCTAAACGCCATTTCTGATGGTAGGAGGATATAATTGTTACCTCTCACCTCTTTGAGTAGATAAAGGCATACACTAGACCCTTGTTAGTATGGACGTCTTTATAATGTATGGCTATAGTGGACTGAACTTCTGACCTTCACTGCCAGGCTGTGTTGCCGATGCCATCCCTGGCCGGCACCACCTCCCCAACCGCTTCCAGGCCGGATCTAATGCCGCCACCGCTGGCCCACACAACTTCCTCGGCCACTTCCAAGCCACGCCTGCCACCGCCACCACTGCCAACGCTTACCTGCACTCCCGCCGCCTGCTTCCCCCAATCAATGACTCCACCGATCCTCGCCTCGGCTCACTTGGATTCCCGGCCCAGTCCAGACCCAGAGTCTGGAAAAGGGTCTCATATGGTCACAAGTGATAAGAGCAGAATTAAGCCATTTGGCCCATCTAGTCTACTCCGCCATGCCATCATGACTGACCTATCTCTCCCTCCTAACCCCATTCTCTTGCCTTCTCCCCATAACCTCAGACACCTGTAATAATCAAGAATCAAAATATTTCTGCCTTAGATATATCCACTAAGGATATATCTGCCTCCACAGCCTTCAGACGCAAATAATTCCACAGATTTACCACCCTCTGACTAAAGAAATTCCTCCTCCCCTTCCTAAAAGAAATTAATTTACTTCTGAGTCTATGACCTCTAGTCCTAGATTCTCCCACGAGTTGAAATATCGTCTCCACATCCACTATATCCAAGCCTTTCACTATTCTTTCAATTCTTCTAAACACCAGCGAGTATAGGCTCAGAGCCGTCAAACGCGCATCATATGTTAACCATATGTCTCGATCCAAAACGTCACCTATCCATGTTCTCCAGAGATGCTGCCTGACCCACTGAGTTCCTCCAGCACTTTGTGTCCTTTTGTGTCTTAACCAGCATCTGCAGTCCTTTGTTCCACTACTTATACCTATATTACTCGGTAATCCCTTACTCGATAATAGTGGACAATCGGCATAACGGACCCCATCCCCCCATCCCTCGTTATAACGAGGTTTGCTGTATTCATAAAAAACCCACTAATGTTGCATCTGGAAGTATTTGATGCCACTGACCAAGAAGACACCTAAGGCCGACTCCAAAGTCGTAATCTAGAAAACAGCTAGTTATATCTTTGTAGTTTCAGTTTCAAAACTAGAATTCAATTTCAACCAAGTTATTATCAAGTTCAAGTTCAAGTTCACATTTATTGTCACATGCACCAATTAGTACAGTGAAATTTGCGTTACCATGCAGCCGTACGAATAAAAAGAACACAATACACGATAGAGTTTAACATAAACATTCACCACAGCGGAATCAACGCTTCACACTGTGATGGAAGGCAATAAAGTTCAGCCATCTTCCTCTTTGTTCACCCGTGGTCGGGGCCTTTGAACCCTCCGCAGTCGCCGCTACGGACGTCCCGATGTACAGGCCCTCTCACCGGGATGATCGAAACTCCGGCGTCGGAACAGATTTGTGGCTTGGAATTTCGGAACTGGCTGTTTCTTACCGGAGACTGTGGCTTCCGGTCCACAGGCCGAGCTGGGTGGAGCTCCAACACTGGCGATCCAAGAACAGTCGAACAACACAGAAACAAGCCCTTCAGTCCAACAGGTCCACACCAGCCAAGTGCCCACCTGAACAAAGGGTGACAAGGTGGTGCTGTGGTAGAGTTGCTGACTTTCAGTGCCAGACACCTGACTTTGATCCTGACTACGGGTGCTGTCTGTACGGAGTTTGTATGTTCTCCCCGTGACCTGCGTTGGTTTTCTCCGGGAGCTCCAGTTTCCTCCCTCACTCCAAAGGCATGCAGGTTAATTGGCTATGGTTAATTGGTAAAATCATCCTTAGCGCGTAGATAGTGTTAGTGTGCGGGTATCACTTAGAGTTATCAACTTTCTCACTCCCAAATAAGGGACAAAAGGTCAAAATATGGGACAAATTCCCGACGGCAATGCGTTGACCGACAGCCATGGCTGGGTGAATGATGAGTTGACTTGGGTGCTGGACTGCACACAAAGCCCAGCCGGCGGGCCAGCTGAGGAGTTTTGGCCCGTGCAAAGTTTTGGCGCAGACTCGGTGGACCAAAGGGCCTGTTTCCGTGCTGTATTCCTAAACTAAACTAAACTAAGCTAAACTAAATCAAACATCCCATGTGCCCATATTTAACTCATATCGCTCAAAACCTTTCCTAATGTCTGGTAGGTTTAAAATATTCTGCCCCTCGTGATTAAAAATGATCCTGAAATAAGTTAATTCGGCCCATTGGGATTATGGTCTGGTTGCAATATTGCCCTTAATTCAATGTTAATTGGTTGTAGTTGTGGTTGTGAGAGTGGGTTGTGTGCTGGAGCAGTAGGTTATGGCAGCTGAGATCAAGATGTCAGCACAGATGGGCCTGACTGGGACCACATTACCACGTGAGCAGCTAAAACCAGAGGCCTCTTGCTGTCTCAGTAAAGCCTTAGCAACTCCACAGTGGCCATGCCAATTAAACACTGTGCATTTGTGCAGCAGTCCTGTTAATTGATGTTAAGGTGGCACTATAGCTCCTCCTCAGCCAATAGCACAACCATGCTGGCACTTGTACACAGCTCTGTTAATTGAAGACTGTGTGAGTACAGCTGTTCCCAGCTGTGCCTGATTCATCTAATTTAATACCATCTGTTGTGTTGCTTTGAGATGTCCTCTGTTTCTTGATGCACTAAAAAAGAGGAGCTAGATTGTCAGCAATGATTCAGAAGAAATTCTAAAGCCCTCTGTTTAACCCTGGTTCCTGTGCATGCCCTAACATCAATGCTGCATCATCACTCATTATTCTTCTTCCTGGGTTTGAGGGTATTTGAGGCTCTCATTGCTGTCAGGTGGGCTCAGCGTCATTTAGAGTCATAGAGTCTAGAGTGTGGAAACAGGCCCTTCAGCTCAACTTGTCCACACCAACCAACATGCCCAATTGACACTAGTCCCACCTGCCTGCACTTGACCCATATCCCTCCAAACCTATCCTGTCCATGTATCTGTCCAAATGTCCCTTGAACGTTGCCTCAACTATCTCCTCCAGCAGCTCGTTCCATACACCCACCGCCCTTTGTGAAAAAAGTTACCCCTCGGGTTATTAAATATTTCCCTCCTCACCTTAAACCTCTGGTTCTCAATCCCCGTTCTCTGGGCTAAACACTTGTGTGTGTTTACCCGATCTATTCCTTGTACACCTCTATAAGCTCACCCCTCATCCTCTTGCGCAGTCCCTGTTGTTTGAACCTTGTTACCTTGTGAGTTGTAACCTCATGATACAAACCTCATGCACATCTGAGGTTCCACAAAAACATATGTGGGATAGAATGAAGCCCAAGTAAGTGAACTAGGCAAGAATATCTCCCCAGAGGAAAACCTGTGATCCTTAAGTTTCCCTTTCTCCTCTCCTTGACTCTTTCTGACAAACAAGGCTATGGGCTTGTAGGAGAATATTCTGTGCACCCCCTGGTAGTGACCTTTAGGGTGGGACAGTGGTGCAGCAGTAGAGCTGCCAGTGCCAGAGACCTGGGGGTTCGATACTGACTATGGCTGCTGTCCGTACGGAGTTTGTACGTTCTCCTTGTGACCACATGGGTTTCCTCCTGGTGCTCCGGTTTCCTCCCACATTCCAAAGACACACAGGTTTGTCAGTAAATTTGGCGTCTGTGTGCAGGATAGCGCTGGTCTATGCAGTGACCTCTGGTCGGCACTCACTTGGTGGACCGAAGGGCCTGTTTCCATGCTGTACCTCCAAAGTCAAAAGTAAAGATCTGATTTCCTGCCATTGGACATCTGACGTCCCATAATGTGAAAAAATTAATCTCAGTCCAGTAGCCAAATGGCCATTTTATCATAGGTAAACAAAACATGCTGGAGAAACTCAGCGGGTGAGGCAGCATCTATGGAGAGATGGAATAGGTGACATTTCGGGTCGAGACCCTTCTTCAGACATTTTATCATGCTTGCTCCTGGGTTTCCGTGTGGCAACATAACTTGGATTTTGGGAATACAAACCTCATTTCTCAAAGATGATTATTTCTGCACCTTGGATTGTATAGCTAGAACAATAGATTGAGCCCACTAAGAACAAGAATAGCAAGGTATGCATCTTTCTGGGGCAAGAAGGTCAAGAGTTTTTAATGTTCATACAGTATGTACCAACAATGGAACAATGAAATTCCAACTTGCAGTAGGGTAGCAAAAACCCATAGATAATATATAATAAACAAAAATAAATCAATAACCCCAATACCAGTGCAAAAAAGCCCCAAACCCTTACTGCACCCAAGGACAGTCCATAGTTCACAGTTGAGGTTAGTGTTGTGTAGTGTTCAAGAGCATGATGCTTGTTGTGAGGAAGGTATTCTTGAACCTGGTGGTCACGGTTTTCAGACTCCTGTACCTTCTGGTACATGGCAGGTGTGAAAGGAGAGTGTGGCCAGGGTGGTGTGGTTGTTTTATGGCACTGGCTGCCTTTTTGAGGCAGCATCTACTATCAAAATCCCTTAGAAATAACAATAGTGTTCATTCCGATGACATGGGTTGTATTTAAGGAACCGTGGGTGAACAAACTATTTAAAAGTTGATTTTTTTCTTTTCCAGTCTTTCCGTGGATTCATTTGGAAATAAAGTGTGGAAACGGACCATTTGGCCCACCAAATCCACACCGACCATCGATCACCTGTACACTAGTTCTATGTTATTCCACTTTCACATTCTACACACTAGAAGCCAATTAACCTGCAAATCTAAGGTGCTGGAGTAACTCAGCATGACAGACAGCATTTCTGGAGCGAAGGAAATGGTCACGTTTTGGGTCGAAGTGTTTCAAGTCTGTTCCTTCCTTTACATAACCTACAAACCTGTACATCTCTGGAATATGGGAGGAAACTGCAGGACCTGGAGAAAACAGGTCACAGGGAGGACGTACAAACACCGTACAGGCAGCATCCATAGTTAGGACCTAACCTGGGCTCTGGCGTTGTGAGGCAGCAACTCTACCGCTGCACCACTGTGCCACACCACTAATCCTGCTGAGAGGATTCTTGGAATAATGATTTAGACTCAAAAGTCAATATTGTATTGAAGAACCTAAATAAGATATTGATATCTAATTTGCAGGATTATTCTTACACTTTTAGTACTGAATGGGAGGCCTGGTCCCCCAGTACAACCCATTCCCCCAACGCAATATTCCACCACTCATCCATAGCCCCTAATTGCCAGGCGTGGCTCATTTCCCTCATCCCCGAGAGAGGTGGGGTGTGTGGCGGGGTATGAGGGGAGGAGGGGTGTGTGTGGGGATGTGTTGTGGGGGGGGGGGGGGGTTGTGGGGGAGGGGCTTGTGGGGGAGGAGGTTGTGAGGGTGTGGGGGGGTTGTGGGGGAATGGGGCGGTTGTGTGGGGGCAGCGGGGTGTGTGGGGGGGCAGCGGGGTGTGTGTGGGGGGTAAATGTGTGTGGGGGTTGTAGGTGTGTGGGGCGATGGGGTGTGTGGGGGGGGGGGGATGTGGGGGGTATGTGTGTGTGTGTGTGGGGGGGGGGGGGTGTGGGCAATGGGGCTTGTGGGGGGAGAGGGGTGTGGGCGGGGGGAGTTGTGTGGTGAGTGCAGTGTGTGGGCAGGGGGGGAGTGAGCTCAGAGAAATGATAGGGAAAGTGCCATGGGGAGAAAAGGGGGGCATCACGGGGGGGAAGGGGGGGAGGAGCCAGCGAGGGGGACCGGAGGGGTAGTGGCTGGAATTGGCGGCGCGATGGGGACTCGCAGCGAGTGCTGGTCATTCTCCTCCGCCGGGATCAGAGTCTCCGCTTTTCGTTTGGCGACATCTCCGACTCCGGGCTGGGATGGGCTGAGCTGGGCTGGGTCTCCGTCTCTGGGCTGGGCTGGGTCGGGTCGCCGACACTAGGCTGCTGCTTGGGGCTGGGCTGCTGCTTGGGGTTGGGCTGCTGGTCTCCGACGCTGGGCTGCTTGGGGCTGGGCTGCTTGGGGCTGGGCTGGGCTGCTTGGGGCTGGGCTGCTGCTTGGGGCTGGGTTGCTTGGAGCTGGGCTGAGCTGCTTGCGGTCCCTCCGAAATTGCGGTTGGAAACCTCCGCCAGCCATCCTCAGCTCCATTAAAGAAGCGATGGCGCAGGAAGGGGCGGACCGTCTCGGGAGTGACAGGGGAAGAGACTACGCAGACCGGTAGGAGAAGAGGTCGTTCTGCGTTCACGCAGTTTTTAAGATTTTTAAACCTCGCTAACTTTTACGACATTCAACTGATCGGAACTAAACTTGGTGCACTCGCAGCAAATGAGAACGATGAGTGAACTAGCGAAAAAACGTAACGCTATCGCAAACCGTTTTTGCGCAAATAGAAAGACCACCAAATCGGAAGATAACAAGATCAAAGTTTTAGATGTATAGATAGATAGATAGATAGATAGATAGATAGATAGATAGATAGATAGATAGATAGATAGATAGATAGATACATTTTCAGTTATAGGTTTTAGCTGGAGTTGAGTGTTTTCTTGATGATGCACAAAGATTAAAATTATATTGAAGTACCCCACAGTATTTCCAATGAATATCTGAAGGATCTGTGGATATTAATCCTTGATATTTTTTGACCGTTGTGATTCATTTTACAAGAAACAAGGAACTGACAATGGAAGCTGTTATCAATCAAGATCTCAAGTGGAAATTTGAGGGAAATTGTTTGAGTTATCACTGTGAGATTAACAGTTCTATTTGAATAATTGGCCAGAAATATGCAAGTTTAGTTTAGTTTACTTTAGAAATGCAGTGTGGAGACGGCCCCTTCAGCCCACCGGGTCCACGTCGACCAGCGATCCCCGTACACTAACGCCATTCTACACACATTCTACAAAGAACAAATTAATTATAGGTATGTAAAAGGACTCATCAGTATAGAAGAATGAGAGACGATCTCATGGAAACCTGACTTGACAGGTTGATGCAGAGTTGATATATTTCTCCTGACTGGGTTTATTTAGATTCAGATATTGCAGTGTCAAAGTAAGAGGTCCATCATTTAGAAGAAAGATAATGTGAAGTTTCTTCACTGTGTGTGCGTGTTTGTGTGTGTGTGTAGGTGTGTGTGGGTGGTTCAATAATTCTATCAATGATTCAATTGTCACATGCACCTGGAAACAGTGAAATTCTTTGTTTTGCTTGTAATTCAGTAAAATCATTCTAACCATAAGCACACTCATAGATACGTATTGAAGTGCAAGAGTAGTAGAATAGTGGAATTCATTGCCACTGATGGCTGTGGAGGCCAAGCCTCTTGAGTTTAGACTGTCGAGATACAGCACAGAAACAGGCCCTTCGGCCTACCACTCCCAGGCCGAACAGTGATCACCCCCTAAAAAAGGTAAAAAAATTAATAGCATGTACACGAATAGCCAGCTCCTGCTTCTATTACTCATGTTGATCTTAGATACACACTGTTTATATCTTCACAACTTGCTTGGGTAAGTAATGCCAGAGATCCACTACCCTATGAGTGAAAGATGGCACTCAGCATCATATGCAGTCTAGCAATAGAGGACTGGCATATGTGCTGGCATCGGCCAGTCAGCATAAACTGGGCTTGCAGCAAATTCAGGTCTGCCTTCACTGGAAATGGTCGGAATCTTGTATTATATAGCAGCACATGTTGGGTCCTTTTGTTCCCAATGTTGGGTGTGTCCAGAAGCAGGGGCCACAGTCTTGGAATAAAGGGGAGGTCATTTAAGACTGAGGTGAGAACAAACGTTTTCACCCAGAGAGTTGTGAATTTATGGAATTCCCTGCCACAGAGGGCAGTGGAGGCCAAGTCACTGGATGGATTTAAGAGAGAATTAGATAGAGCTCTAGGGGCTAGTGGAGTCAAGGGATAAGGGGAGAAGGCAGGCACGGGTTATTGATAGGGGATGATCAGCTATGATCACAATGAATGGCATGCTGGCTCGAAGGGCCGAGTGGCCTCCTCCTGCACCTATTTTCTATGTTTCTATGTTTCTAAGATAGACACAAAGCGTCAAAGTAACTCAGCGGGTCAGGCAACATCTATCGAGAAAAAGGATGGGGGACGTTTCGGGTTGGGACCCTCTTCTGACCTAATCTGGGTTAGGACCTTTCTTCAGAGCTGTCCCAACCCGAAATGTCTCCCATTCTTTCACTCCAGAGACACGCTGAGTTACTCCGACACTTTGTGTCTCTCTTTCGTATAAACCAGCATCTGCAGTTCTTTGGTTCTACACGTTGGGCCCTGTTTTGCTAAAGCAAGCCATCTCGTCACATCCACCGTCAGTGAAGCTTGTTCATGCGTGAGGCACTTCTACACATCTCGATGTTGAGTTGTTGAAAGCACAAGCTGCGGGTGCAAAATGGTCTGCCTGAGGTCTTGTAGCCAAATAGGTCAAGCAGCGTATTCTGTGATCCAGGACGATTACAGCATTGAAAAATACACAGGGGGGACCCTGAGAGGCAGGGTGAATGAGAGTGGGCGTATTCAATGTGCTGAAGAGAAACTTTTGTTGACTAATTCCACAAATAACAAAATGCTCTGCTGTGCACACAATTACTGCTGGGTGAATTATTGCAGAAAAAAACCCTTATTTTTAAAGAAACAAAAAAACCTGCAGAATATTCCTCAAATGATTCTTCTTTGGCTTACCTGCAATGGGAAAGGCACAAACGACCACAATCTGGATTCAGATTGCAAGTAAGGTTCAAAGTGGAATTCGTCATATGGATTCAGCACAGCCATCTTTTAAAAATCCCCTGAAGGATGTCAAAAATGGGATGCATTTTTACTTTGGCAATGTTCCAAATGAAATTACTCAAAAAATTATCATTGAAATAAATGATTAGGAGCTAGTTTGTAATGATAATTATTCACTAGATTTGTTGAATGGTTTGAAAAATTGGTCTCG
This sequence comes from Leucoraja erinaceus, assembly GCF_028641065.1. Taxonomy (NCBI): domain Eukaryota; kingdom Metazoa; phylum Chordata; class Chondrichthyes; order Rajiformes; family Rajidae; genus Leucoraja; species Leucoraja erinaceus. The sequence continues at coordinate 27,674,498 of NC_073394.1, read as the reverse complement.
TCCTGAAAGTTTATTGCTGTCTCCAATTACATTTTCTCACCCTCACTCAATGAAGCCTTGGTTGTAATGGCAAGTGAGCGATCGGATCATTATCTCCATTGGTGATGTGGGAGAGGACTGCCAGCCAATGCAGCTGCCTTTTCATCCTGAGATGGTGTTGAATGTTGGACATTCCCCACGGATGGCACAGTGGTGCAGTGGTAAAGTTGTTGCCATACAGTGCCAGAGACTCAGGATTGATCCTGACTGCGGGTGCTGTCTGTACAGAGTTGGTGCATTCTTCCTGTACATTCTTCCTGTAATCTGTGGGTTTTCTCTGGGTGTTTCCAGTTTCCTCCCATATTCCAAAGACGTGTGGGTTTGTAGGTTAATTGGCCCTAGTGTGTATCATGACTCAAGGACTCAGTGGACCGAAGGGCCTGTTTCCACACTGTGTCTCGAAACTAAAGTAAATCTGAGGCAAAACACAGTGTCGAATAGTTATCAGATAATGTTGACTTTGCATCCCAGTATACAGAAGGGAAAGTCGAAACTGCAGCTAGACCTCCAGCAGCAACCCCTTCACACTTATCTGCTTTTAAACTTCATTAGCCATTCCTCTGCCCACTTGCCTGCTGATCAATATCTCATTTTAATTATTGGTTCAATGGTTTCTTTATTATCATGTGTAGTGAAATATCTTTTTTGCATATAACTCGGCAAGATTATCACCACACATGCCCACCATACCCCGGTTAGACCAGAATGTACACAACAGCCCATTGAGTCCATATGCAAGAGCCACCATTTTGGCACCATTACAGTCCCAGTTGCAGCTGGCCACAAGGACCCGTTACAGCCATCAACACCAACCCGGTCATCGTGCGAACCCTTGTCCTTTCTCACATGGCGCTCTTCAGACCTTGCATGGCCCTCTTCAGCCCTTGTTCCATGAGGGGCTCTTCCCGCAGCCAGAAGGTAAGGCTCCATCATTCTTCTTACTGGGCCCTTTGTCTAGCGACTGCCATGGTCTCCCTCCATCCTCCTCTCAAAGCGAGTGAGCCAGGCTTGTTGATGAGATAGGCCAAGCTTCAACAGCAGTTGGTTAGCCATCTTCACTGTCTACAATGGCATCTATTTCAGTGTCATCTGCAAACCTATTAATCATACTCTATAGATGGTTGGAGATATGGTGCTGAGCTTCACTGAAGCAGCAAAGAGACTCCATTCTGGAGTCTGGGGACATGCAGAATTTAGAGCATCGAGACTTTTAACCCTGGCCCCAATCCCTGTAACAAGGATCAGAGGGTTGGGTGTGAGTAGAGGAAGTTGATGTTAAATCAGTAATCATGTGAAAACCAATGGCAACTTGCTCCAAATTCACTCACTTATGGTTTAACCACTTGTGTTTGAAGGTGATGGAGAATCATTTGGAAAACTGGTTCGGTGCTTACATTACATTTTAACGAGGCAAAATGCTTATTCAATTTTTTGTCAGAGACTAAGAGTCATTCTGCAATGAAACGGACCCTTCGGCCCAACTTGCCCATGCTGACCACAATGTCCCATCGACACAAGTATCACCAGCCTATGTTTGGCCCATATCCCTCTCTAAACATATCCTATCCATGTACCTATTCATATGTTTTTAAACAATGTAATCGTACATGCCTCAACTACCTCCTCCGGTGGCTCATTCCATTTACCTACCAACCTTTGTGTAAATTTCTTTTCCCTCAGGTTCCTATTAAATCTTTCCCATGTCACCTTAAAATCTCTATGTTCTACAACACCTATTTAATTTCCCCACTTCCCTCCTCATCTTAAATCTATGTCCTCTGGTTCTTGATTCCCCTACTCTGAGTATAAGACTGCATTTATCCTGTCCATTCTTGGATCATCAAATATCATTTCCAAACTCCCCCTTCACGCACTGATTTATTCGCACTCTCTCTTGCTCTGACCTTTAACTCAGTCACTGCTTCTTTAGTTTGGTAGCTGTTGCCTTTCAATCTGACAAGCTGCCAGGGAAGAAATTAAATTAAAAACTCTGGATGTGAAATTCAACATGACCTTCACAATCCTGGCACGTTGGGAGTTTCACCAACGTTCTACTTACCTGCACAGTGGCGCAGCTGGTAGATCTGCTACCCCACAGCGCCAGAAACCCAGGTTCAATCCTGACCTCGGGTGCTGTCTGTATGGACCTTACACGTTCTCCCTGTGACCTCTGGGTTTCTCCTCCGGGTGCTTGAATTTCCTCCCATATTCCAAAGTTGTGCAGGTCGGTAGGTTAATTGGCCTCTGTAAATTGGCCCTGCGATGCAGGGAATGGTAAGAAAGTGGGATAGCATAGAACTAGTGTCAACAGATGATTGATGGTCGGTGTGGACTCAGTGGGGTGAAGGGCCTGTTTCCATGCTGTATCCCTAAAACTAAACTAAACTAAACCTTTCTATCTTCCTGTAAACACTGTCAGCAATTTAGCAAAGAATTCCAGCACACCAAAAACAATTCAGTAAGCACTAATGTAGGTGTAGCTCAGTCATCTGGTGAAAACATTATCTTCACACTCATAACATAGAGAAATGGCAATGATTTTACTGCAGTGAACCTGCTAGGAACCAGCTTTCATCTGATATGCTTTTCCTGTTACTGCTCCTGGTTCATCTTGATATCAGAGTCCATTGCCTCGAGATATATCAGAGTGAATCATTCACGGATGCATCGTGATATAATTTAGCAGCACGCGGAACAGCAATCAAGATGTTAAGCTTCGAGGCTAAAATAGGTTGCCCGCATACTTTGCTTAATGCAGCAGTGAACTCGCTTTGCAGTCTGAGTCTAGCTTCAATTGGTTTCTAACAAACCTCCCAGAGATCTGTCAGCTGAGATGTAAATCAGACATATCACAGTGCATGGAAAGGAACTGCAGATGCTGGTTTGCACCGGATATAAACACAAAGTGCTGGAGTAACTGAGTGGGTCAGCCAGCATCTCTGGAGAACAAGGATGGGTGACGTTTCGGGTCGGGACCCTTCTTCAGACATATCATGGTGAGATGGATATGTGCTGTAGAGAGAATGAGAAGGGGGTCAGAACTTATGTAGTTGGACAGATTCTGGGGTATGAAGAAGGACTTAAGAGTTTAGATGATGCAAATTGGTGAAACACAGGCTTCAGCAGAAGTCTTGTGTGTGACGTTACAGTGGAGCATATCCATGTTGGGTATGAATTCTGAATGATGTTTTTACTTATTTAGAGATAGAGCATGGAAACAGGCCCTTCGGCCCATCGAGTCCACGCCAACCAACGATCACCCATACACTATGTTATCCCAGTTTCCCATCCTACACATTGGGGACCATTTACAGAAGCCAATTAGCCTACAACCTACACATCTTTGGAATGCGGGAGGAAACCGGAGCACCCGGAGAAAACACACGCGGTCACAGGGAGAACGGACAAACTCTGCACAGACAGCACCTGTAGTCGGGATCAAACCTGGGTCTCTGGCACTGTGAGGCAGCTGCTCTGCCGCCGTGTCACTGTGCTGCCCCACAGATTGTTGTGAGGAGAGTGGTGGCAGTGTGGTGACTTGTACCCACCAGAGTGCAGTGGTAAGGCTGGGAGGAAACCTCATTTACAGATGCAATCCCTGACCTTTATCATTCCTCAGAGGTTATTGAACCTCTCACAATGTTAGAGACACAAGGAACGGAAAATGTTTAGTTTAGTTTAGTTTATTGTCATGTGAAATGCTTTTGTGTCGTGTGCTATCTACAATCATGCATGTACATGATTACAATCAAGCCATCCACTGTGTACAGATACAGGATAAGGGGAATAACATTTAGTACAAAATAAAGACCAGTAAGGTCCGATTAAAGAAAGACCAAGGGTCTATCAGGTCTATCTAAAATGTTGGTTTACAAAGAAAGACACCAGGTGCTGGAATAACTCATCGGGTCAGGCAGCATCATGGGAGAACACACATACTGTAGGTGACGTTTCAGGTTGGGATCCTTCTTCAGACTGATTGTAGAGGGGAGGGGGGAGAAAGCCGAATGATTCAATTTTGTTTTTTCATTTATTGTGAATTTAGACTGAAGAATGGGCTCAAACCAAAATATCACCTAAACTCGACAGATGCTGCCTGACCTGCTGAGTTACTCCAGCCGCTTACTCCAGCACTTTGAATCCAAGTAACTCACATTTAACAATGTTATACAAAGGAATAGCACATTCTGGTTAATGCAAAGAATGACACAAAGAAAGACACAAGGTGGTGGAGTAACTCAGTGAGTCAGGCAGCATCTCTGGTGTAAATGGATCGGTGACGTTTAGGGCTGGGATCCATCTTCAGACCCTTCGTCAGACCTCAGGACCATTTTCGTGTCTGAAGAAGGGTCCTAACCTGAAACATCATCTACCCATTTTTTCCAGAGATGCTGCCTGACCCGCTGAGTTAGTCAGCTTTTTGTGTCTATCTTAACTGATGTTTCCATGTTACTTAATCCTGAGTGGTTTTAGACACTCATTTGGACCCCTGCGTATTGAACACCAACAATTAAATACCAATAATCACAAACTAAACACGGTGGCTAGGCAGCACAGCGGTAGATTTGCTGTCTTACTGTGCCAGTGACCTGGGTTCAATCCTGACTCTGGGTGCTGTCTGTATGGAGTCTACATGTTCACCCCGTGACTGTTGGAGTTTTCTCCCACACTGCAAAGACGTACAGGTTTATTGGATAATTCGCCTAGATAAAAAAGTAAATTGTACCTAGTGTGTAGGATAATGCTCGTGTACGAGGATTGTTGGTCGGAGCGGTGGGCCGAAGGGCCTGTTTCTGCGCTGTATCTCCAAACTAAACTAAACTGACCCCCCCCGCACTGCTCACTAATACTGCCAAAGTCTGGGATGATGCTGTCCTTTATTGTTTTTTGGCTCAGATCACCTTCCTCCAGGGATGCTGGAGGCTGCTTAACACCCTTTTAAGAGGCATAGGGCACTTTAACTGGAACTAGACAGTCAGTACATCGGCTCCACGTTGATGCTCTCAGCTCATTAACAGGGCACCTAGCACTGAATGGGCTCTTAAATCATTTAAATGATCAAGCAATATGAAGCTGGGCTACAATCAACCACAAGGTTTACAAGAATGATTCCAGGAATTAGTGGGTTAGCATATGATGAGCACTTGACAGCACTGGGCCTCTACTTGCTGGAGATTTGAAGATTGAGGGGGGACCTCATTGAAACTTACAGAATAATGAAAGGCATAGATAGAGTGGATGTGGAAAGGATCCACTGGTGGGAGAGTCGAGGACCAGCGGTCATAGCCTCAGAATTAAAGGGCGCTCTTTTAGAAAGGAGGTGAGGAGGAACTTTTTAGTCAGAGGGTAGTTAATTTGTGGAACTCATTTCCACAGAGGGCTGTGGAGGCCAAGTCAGTGGATATTTCTGAGGCAGAGATAGACAAATTCTTGATTAGAACAGATTGTCATGGGTTATGGGGAGAAGGCAGGAAAATGGGATAAGTAGTCAGAAATCAGCCATGATTGAACAGCCGATTAGACTCAATGGGCCAAATGGCCTGATTCTAATCCTAGAAATGTTGAACTGTGAACTTGTGAACCACTGTAGTGGAAGCACCACGTCACCAAGGCAGAGCGCATTCTAATCTCCGGCTCCTGTTTTTTGCCCCATCACACTTAGCCCCTATAAATCCCCAGTAACCCTGACGATAGTGCAATGTATACCAATGGACTGGACAGTTCTGAGAGCAAAAGTGAGTGCCTCTACAGTTCCTGACCAGACATAAAACAGCTGTAACATCATTGTTGTCGACTGCAGAAACCACCACGTACACATTGTGCACTGCCAACGACTGCTGACGGAGATTTGACCCAGATCAGTAACACCGGAATGAATATTGGTGATCAATGACAGACACCAATTTATTTTTTAACGATTCAGTTTAATCTCAGGGATGCTTCCTGCAGTCAGATCTGCACGGACATCTATACTGACCTCATCATCTCCCTGGATACACACAAAATACTGGAGTAACTCAGAGGAATAGGCAGCATCTCTAGAGAGAAGGAATGGGTGATGTTTCAGGTCAAGACCTGTCCTCTCCCTATGCAGCCTAATTGCACGTTGCATGCACACCTCACGTGCTCCAATAAAGGCCGATGAATGAGTGTGAACTTGGTGCAGTGAACAATCACAGCAAACGATCTTTAGTCTGCTGAGCACGTGAGAATTCCATGGAATTAAATCATGGGAAATGTTCTCGCTGCCACCAGTTCTCACCCAAGATAGACACAAAATGCTGGAGCATTTCTGCAGCATCTCCGGAGTGGAATGGGTGACGTTTCGGGTCGAGACCCTTCTTCAGGCTGAGAGTCGGGGGAGAGGGAAGGGTAAGGCGTGAAAACGGGAGATCAAAGGGGACGAAGCTCAAGGAAAATGTAGAATAGATCATTGTTAGTTAGGGGAAGGTGACAACGAAGCATACAAAGATAGAATGTAATCGGTGGGGACAGTCGGACTGGTCGGAGAACTAAGTTGGGGGAGGGATGGAGAGAGAGGTAAAGCAAGGTGTTAGATGCCCAAGCGAAATATGAGGTGCTGTTCCTCCATTTTGCATTGTGCCTCACTCTGACAGTGGAGGTGGCCCAGGACAGAAAGGTTAGTGTGGGAAAGGGAGGGGGAGTTAAAGTGTTTAGCAACCTGGAGATTATGTAGGTGACTGAGCAAAGGTATTCAGAGATCGCCGAGCCTGCGTTGGTCTCACAGATATATAAGGATCCACTCCTGGAACAGCGGATACAGTAGATGAGGTTGGAGGAGGTGCAAGTGAACCTCTGCCTCACCTGAAAGGACCCTCCGGGCCCCTGGACAGAGTCGACGGAGGAGGTATAGGGACAGGTGTTGCATCTCCGGCGGCTGCAGGTAAAAGTACCGAGGGAGGGGTGTGGTTTGGGTGGGAACCTGTTGGAGGTGGGACAAGTTAACCAGGGAGCTGTGGAGGGAACGGGCTCTGCGGAAAGGGGTGGCGATGGGAAGATGTGACTAGTGGTGGGATCCTGTTGGAGGTGACGAAAATGTCGGAGGATTATTTGCTGCATTCGACGACTGAAGGTGAGGACGAGGGGTCTCTGTCACTGTCCCACAACGGGGAATTTGCTTTCACTGGTCTTTCAGCCAATGCAGACATATCATGACAACTTACTGTGAGGAGGAAAGAAGCTTGTTTTGCCTCTGGTTCTTCTGGCAACAACAGTATCTCGAAGAGGGGTTAAAGGCTGATGCACGCTGGTTAAATAAATTGGCCGTAGCTATATTCGTGACAGCCAAGACATGTCAAGTATATTGTCGTATGGCCTGTGTGTTGAAGCATTGACACAATGAAAATCTTGTTCCCAGCAGCATCATGGGCACATAGACTTAAATAAAACACAAAACATGAATTACATGAAAGGCTACGGAAAGAAAAAGACTGTGCAAAGGAACCTGAGAAATAAGTTCATGGTCGTGCAAGCGAGGTAGAGTTCCATTGTTGACATAAGATTAGGATTGTGCAGGTCGGTTCAAGGGGTGGCGCAGTCGTAGAGTTGCTGCCTTACAGCACAAGAGACCCAGTTCGATCCTAACTAAGGATGCTGTCTTATTTATTTATTTATGCGTTCTCCCCATGACCTCGGATGTTTTCTCTGGGTGCTCCGTATTCTTCCCACACTCCAAAGATATGCAAGTTTGTAGGTATATTAGCTTTTGTACGAATTGTAAATTGTCCCTAGTGTGTAGGATAGAGCTAGTGTACTGGGATCGCTAGTTGGCACCGACTCTGTGGGAGGAAGAGCCTGTTTCCATTGCTGCATTTCTAAAAAAAAAGTCAAATCTAAAAGCCGATAGATGCAGGAAAATAACTGTTCCTGAAGCAGTTGCCAGGCTGCTGTACCTTCTGCCCTGTGGTAGCACCGATGAAAGTGCAAATGGGTTTGCAAGTGCGGTAGCAGAATCGCAAAACTAGAGCCAGCAGGAAGGATGGGGCGCTTTTCTCTGTGGGGAAGAGAAGGCTGAGACAATTAGCTGACAGAACTCTTTAAAATCATGGCTGGGTAACAAAATCAACCGAATGATTTACAAACTGAGACATCAGGGGAAATGAATGCTTCCTCTTCAAGATGCAAAGCTGCTGGCAGGGGTTGGATGGTGAAGATTGTTTGGCTTTGCAAATAAAGATAATAAATTGCCGATAAGATAATTATGAGAGTATTACAAGCAGGGGTTTACAGCACAGGAGCAGGTCTTGAGGCCATTGTGCTATGTCAGCATTTATGCTCAGCAGGAGCATCCTTTCACCCTGCTGTATCAGGTTGTAACTACACGTTGTCCTTTTCCTCCCCCCCCCCAGCTTTTCCTGAGTGGCACCTTTGCTTTTCGCTTCAACCTCCTCTTACGGCCTTCCCTCCCTGGATAGAGAAGTTTCTGAATCATTAATTAGGTTAGTTCCTACCTATTTTACACAAAAGACGAAAGCTGGGACTGTCTTTAAAACAAAGGGCGTATTGCAGATATAAATTGTGTTAGCTTATTGCAGTCATGTTTCTGAGTGAGTTAATAGCTGTCACCAGAGTGTCACGGTGGCGCAGCTGCTGGAGCTGCTGCTTCACAGCGCCAGAACACCCAGGTTCGATCCTGACCTCGGGTGATGCGGTTCGTCCTGCGTCCCAAAGACGTGCAGGTTTGTAGATGAATTGGCTTCTGTAAATTGTTGCTCTGTAAATGGGACGATTTACAGAGGCAAATTAATCTACAGGGAGTGGATGAAAAAGTGGGATAACATGGAACTAGTGTGAACGCGTGATCAATGGTTGCTTTGGTCTCAGTGGGCCAAAGAGCCTGTTTCCAAGCCGCATCTCTAAAACTAAAACTAATAAGGTCAGGACTATTCAGCAGGAAGTTTGTGTAAGCTCGTGCTGGTTTTCAAACAGTCAGCTTAATCAAATGATGCTAATAGTGGAGCAGTACCCAAATTTAATTGCATTTGAGATTTTTAACCTCATTGATTGATGACTTAATCGGCTTTATTCATTCCCAGTAGAACCACATTTTAATGACTGAAGATCATTTAAAAGAACAAATTCATGTCTGAACATTATTTTAAAGAGCAGACATATCTCTCCCACAGCCACGGATAGAATGCTGAACAGCTCTAGGCCATAAGAGCCAGTACGACCCAAAGTACCACATGATCAGCTTGGGCATCCTCACCCTCATCTACAAACAGAAGCGGGAGATGGAGGGCATCGAGAATTGGCAACAGTATCACAATTTGTATGTGGGTTCCTTTGCAATGGGATGACATCTCTACTGCGGGTGTTGTCTATGTGGAGTTTGTATGCTCTCCCTGTGACCGCATGGGTTTTCTCCGGGGGCTCTGGTTTTGCCGGTTTGCACTTGTTGTAGTTCTTGATTGCACGCGATGGTTCCTTCCATTCCACATGTTGCTATTCTCATTGTTCCTCAAGATGAAGTGTTGGTTCAATGGGAATCCAGGATTTGATCCTGAATGTTTCCTTCCATTTGGTTGAGTTAGGCTGAGTTTAGTTTATTGTCACAAGTACCGAGGTACAATGAAAAGCTTTTGTTGCATGCTAACCAGTCAGTGCAAAGACAATATATGATTACAATTGAACCAACTACAGTGTACAGATACATGATAAAGGGAATAATATGAATAACTTTTAGTGCTAGATAAAGTCCAGTATAGTCTGATCAAAGATAGTCCAAGCGTCTCCAATGAGGTGGATAGTCACTCAGAACTGCTCTCTAGTTGTATAATAGCTGGGAAGAAACTGCCCTTGAATCTGGAGGTGTGCATTTCATACTTCTTTGCCTTTTGCCCAAGGGGAGAAGAGGGAGTGACTGGGCTACGATTCATCGTTGATTATGCTGCTGGCCTTGCCGTGGCAGCATGAGGTGTAAATGGAGCCAATGGAAGGGAGGTTGGTTTGTGTGATGATCTGGGCTGCGTCCACAATTCTCTGCACTTTCTTGTGATCTTGGATGGATCTGTTCCCAAACCATGTTGTGTTGCATCCCGAAAAAATGCTTTCTACAGCGCATCTGCAAATGGGCAGCTGGGAACACACAAGATCAGGAAATATCGGTGGGTTTCAGGCATGCTGGTTGTCCTGTGGAGGGAAAAGAGTGAGTCCCACTATGGAAACCTGAGGTAAAATTACATCGCAATGTAATATTTATGATACGAGAAATGCGGAACGCTTGGAGACTCCTGCTAATCACTGTTTAAACCTCTTGTTACAGAATGCATTAGGTGGTGCGGGGAACAGCTGTGTCTCGTTTATACATCTAATTTACCAAGAGTGCAGTATTGTCAGTACAGCAGGAAAGTCTTGTATAGAGTTATCAACGTATTTAATCATGATCCTTGCCAGCTTCTCCAAGCCGGTCTGCAGTGAGATAGAAGCAGTTTAACACAGAAATGACCCCGTGCACTGAAACACAAATTTCATTAGATATTTAATCTAAATTACTGTCTAATTGCCGGAGATTCCATATATACAATTTTCTCCCGTGAGTACAATATTTTTCATTTAGCTCCAGCTACCATCTTCCATTCTGTTTGAATGCAATTTTTGTATATTTAAAAAAAGACACAAAGTGCTGGAGTAATTCTGCGGGTCAGGCAGCATCTCTAGAGAGTGTGGACAGGTGATGTTTCGGGTTGGGACCCTTCTTAACTGTCTAGTCTGATTAACTACCTTAAGAGATCATTGTTAGATTGTCTTCCTTCTGAAGTCCTGACCCAAACCATCACCTACCATGTTCTCCGGAGATCCTGCCTGAACCGCAGAGTTACTCCAAAACTTTGCACCTTATTTTGTAAATCAGGATCTGCAGTTCCTTGTTTCCATGTCTCTATATTTGGTTTAGAGAACTGCATTGGATTGAGTTAAAATAAAATTGTAAATTGTCCCTCGTGTGTAGGATAATGCTAATATACTGGGTGATCGCTCGGTGGGCTGAAGGGCCTGTTTCTACGCTGTATCTTTATTTCTACCCAGTAACTAAAACAAAACTATTGTGGCAAAATTCTGATTTCAAGGTTAAATCATGCATTGTGGCAAAGAGAGATGTATCTTTTGTCTACCACAAGTGACCTGACGGTATCTGGGAAAATGTCTAGGAAGGAACTGCAGATACTGGTTTATACCGAAGATAGACATCAAATGCTGGAGTAACTTAGCGGGTCAGGCAGCATCTCTGGAGATTTCGGGTCGGAACCTTCCTTCAATCTGAAGAAGGGTTCCAAACCGAAATGTCACCTATCCTTTTTTTCCAGAGATGCTATCTTTGGTCTTTGGAAAAAAGTAGGTTACGTTATTCACATCCAGAGATAACTCCCCCCCCCCGATCGACAAAGATGATGAACAATTCATTTCAGTTCTCTTCTGCGTCTGATTTCTAGCCGCACGTCAGAGCTGAGATTTCCCATTTAACAAAGCACGCATGACAACAGGAGCAGTGAAATGCCGTCATTGTTCAATTGAGTAAATCACCCACACAGTACTCTCCTATTCTGCTGCATGCCTCTTTATTCTTCATTCCACACTCCTTCGATTGATGCAAAAAAATTCAGCTGAGAAACATGATTGGAAAAGTTTAATATAAAAATCCATCGACCGGCTTCTTATATAAATCCTGGTGGATGGCAGCTAATTCTTCTCTTATTCTGTGTTCCCAAGGTGCATGTTTGTTCTCCAATTTTTCCAAAGACTTACATTTTAATAAGAGCCCCACTGCATCGCTTGTGCTTCGAACAAAACAACATTAACTTTCTGAACTGAATTCAATATTTGCTTTCCTTTCTCAACGCAATCTAATTTAATCTGCTTTTTCAATAATTCTACAACTAATCAGGGAAGCTCTTACTATGTCACTGATACACTTAATCAATGATCTCTTAAGGTAGCTAATCAATGATTTGAATTTGTTGGCTCAGCCAAAATTACTTGCTCTTGGTTTTGAAAAGTAAATTAGCTCCCTTCGTTAGGCAGAAAGAAAACTTTTAACACAGACAGGGAGACAGTGAGACTAATTTGACCAATTGAACAGTACAGCCCCATTTCTGAGGAAGGATGTGCTGGCACTGGAGAGGGTCCAGAGGAGGTTTCCGAGAATGATCCCAGGAATGAGTGGATTAACATATGATGAGCGTTTGATGGCGCTGGGCCTCTACTCGCTGGAGTTTTGAAGGATGATGAAAGATCTCGTTAAAACTTACCGAATAGTGAAAGGCATGTCTAGAGTGGACTGAAGTGGCTGTTTCCACTAGCAGGAGGGTCTAGGACCAGAGGTCATCATAGCCTCAGAATTAAAGGATGTTCCTTTAAGATGGAGAAGAGGATACATTTATTTGGTCAGAGGGTAGTGTATCTGTGGTGTTTATTGCCACAGACGGCAGTGGAGGCCAAGTCTCCACTTAAGGGAGAAGGAAAGAGAAAGGGGTTGAGTGGGGAGGATAGATCAGCTACGATTGAATGGCAGAGTAGACTTGAAGGCTCCTATCATTTATGAGCACCGGAAAAGGACCTTTGGCCCGTAATGTTTGTGCCAAAACTGATGCCAATATAAAATAATCTCATCTGCCTGTACATGATCCATATCCCTCTACTCCTTGCATTTCCATGTGCCTATCCAAAACCTCTTAAATGCCACAATCATATCTGCCTCTATCACCACCCCTGGCAATGTGTTCTAGGCCCTTTGTGTACAAAAACCTGTCCCACACATCTCCAGTAAGCATTCATCCCCTCTCATTATAGCTATGCACTCCAATGTTGGACTTGGAAAAAGGTTCTGTCTACCCTATCTATGCCGCTGATAATTTTATAAATTCTATTAAGTGTCCTCTCAACCTCCGATGTTCCAGAGAAATATGCACATTGCGGACTTCCAGCAACATTTGTGGCCATGGAGCCTTGCTTCAGATATCAGTAGCCTGGGCCATAGGTACAACTGATCAGCTACTTCATAAGTTTTAGAATAATAGAGGTACATCCATCAGATAATTGAGACCGAGTCTGGTAGCCTTGCCGAGGGTAGCGTGAGGTGTAAATGGAGTCAATGGAAGGGGGGTTGGAAGTAGACAAAAAATGCTGGAGAAACTCAGCGGGTGAGGCAGCATCTATGGAGAACAGGAGTAGGTGGCATTTCAAGTCGAGACTCTTCTTCGGGTTGGTTTGTGTGATGGTCTGGGCTATTTTTGCAGTTTCTTACGGTCTTGGGTGGAGCTGTTCATCATTTGAGGAGAGATTGAATAGTCTGGGACTGTGCTCTCTGGAGTTTAAAAGAATGAGAGGCAACAACATTGAAATTTACATCTATATATATATAAAACTCAAATCAGTCCGCCTGCAGTACGGATCCCTTCCTGCCTTTCGATTCGTTGACGGCTGCTCCTTCCTCAGCTTCCAACACACTTCGAAACAATGTTGCAAGACAGGAACACTGAACTTTTCACTGCTGCAGCAGGCAGGGATTTTTTTTAAAGAGGCAGGGCAGTGCTGGAATCTTACTTTTGAGAACGGCTTCAGTTCCATTGGAGGAGACGGGTGCATGGTGGAATATTGGGTTGGAGGATCACACCATTGGGGGAGCAGACCCAACGGGTCTGCACTTGGTCTAGTCATTCTTAAAAGTCTCATAAGGATAGGGCCGAGGAGATGTTAGTTCCCCTCATGGCCTAAAATTAGCGAACAGATTCTCAAAATATGGGGTTAGCCACCTTGTGCTGCAATGAGGAGGGATTTCTTCACTCAGAGGGTGGTGAATTTTTGGAATTCTTTAACCAGTTGGCTGTGAATGCTCTGCACTGAGGAATTAAAGGATGTGGGATAGGGCGAGAAAATGATGTTGAGTGTAGTAACCTTGTAGAATGGTAGAGCAGGCTCGAGGGACTGAATGGCCTCCTTCTGCTCCTATTTAATCTTTTCCTTTTATATGTTCCTATCTCACAAGTGGACATTCTTCAAATGTTTGACGTTTTACACTTTAGACTTTAGAGATGCAGTGTGGAAGCAGGTTCTTTGACCCACCGAGTCTGCGCCAACCAGTGATCACCCCTGTACCGTAGCACCATCCCACACACTAGGGACCATTTACAATTTTATTTAGGCCAATTAACCTACAAACCTGTACATCTTTGGAGTGTGGGAGGAAACCGGACCACCCGGAGAAAACCAACGCAGTCACAGGGAGAACGTGCAAACATCATACAGGCAGCACCTGTAGTCAGGATCGAACCTGGGCCTCTGGTGCTGTAAGGCAGCAATTCTACTGCTGCACCACAGTGCCGTTCTACAGTGAAAGAGGAATTAGAAGGAATGTACTACATATTACATTTCATTCGGAAAATATGCTCTCCCTAATCTGACATCCACTGCTACTTACTACTTACTGAGAGAACAAAGATCTTAGTTACCTGAAATTGAAATCAAAGCAAATGATACCCTTACAAGTCGGACTAGTAGCAATGAATGTCCATGTGAGCTGGTTAACGGAAATGAATGTCAATGCATTAAGCAGCTAATTATTATTGGATGCCCTCCAATTTTGTGATGGAACAGAGAGATAACTGTGCCACAATTTCTTCTCCTGTTTGAAATGAGTAATTGCATATTTCTAACACACTTGTGTAAAGACTATTGCCAGGCCTGTTCCAGCTGTGATATCTGATCTATATTGATGTGCTGGGACATGGGAGTCCAGCTTGAGTTTTGCTAAATTTGTACAGAAAAGAAAAAATGTTACAAACTGAACCAGGTGTTCAACGTTTGACCTTATATTATTCATTCATTGTTTGTGCGTTGCCAACATCTCTTGTCCATCCCTAAGTGCTGCTGAGAAGGCAATGATTTAGCTCTGAGGGCTAAGCTAATCAAGGGATATGGAGAAGAAGCCTGAACGGGGCACAGATTTTCGACGATCAGCCACGATCATATTGAATGGCGGTGTTGGATCGAAAGGCCGAATGGCCTACTCCTGCACCTATTTTCTATGTAATCACTCTTATTAAGTGCTCTGATTTTTGCAGTGAAGTACCCACTGTGCTGTAGGGTGGCAAACTGCAGGATTTTGACCCAGCGATAATAGATCTCAACATAGAGTCATACGGCACGGAAACAGGCCCTTTGGCACAACTTGCCTGTGCCAACCAAGATGCCCCATCTGCACTAGTCCCACTTGCCCGCTTTCAGCCCAGATCCCTCTAAACCTAAACTTATCCTATCCGTTATACACATGCATTATATAGCTATATTATTATCCATAATAATGAGTAATATTATTCCAAGGTACACAAAAAAGCTGGAGGAACTCAGCGGGTGCAGCAGCATCTATGGAGCGAAGGAAATAGGCAACGTTTCGGGCCGAAACCCTTCTTCAGACGTTGCCTATTTCCTTCGCTCCATAGATGCTGCTGCACCCGCTGAGTTTCTCCAGCTTTTTTGTGTACCTTCGATTCTCCAGCATCTGCAGTTCCTTCTTAAACAATATTATTCCAAGCCTTGGCCTCCTCCATTGCTAGAGTGAGGTTCCATGGAAACTGGGGGAAGAGCACCTTAGAATCCACTTGTGTAGCTTACAGCCCAGCAGCATGAACATTGAATTCTTCAATTCAAGATCACAACACCCCACTCCCTCCCACCGCCCCCCATCTTCTCCTCTTTCTACTCTGTGCTTTATCCAATGTGCATAAAATGTTCTCACTATTTCACCCTCCTCTTTCCTTGCTTCCACCCCCTTCCACATATATTCCTTCCTCTGGCTTTACATCTCACTCCTGATCGCTTCTTCTTACACCTATTTGTCTCCTTGTGATCTCTAGTCTTTGTGCATCCATCTGCCAATCTAAAACCCCTCTAACCTGTATCCACCTATCACTCGTCCTGCCCTGACCTCTTTGCCAGCTTTCTCTCCCCCTGCTACAATCAGTCTGAAGACTCCCGACCCAAACGTGATGCCAAGCTAAATGAATCTCATCTGCCTGCACGTGATCCATATCCCTCAATTATTCCAATAACTCTATCCAAGGCCACTATCAGAAAGATGACTGACTTCAGTAGCTTGACATCATTCACATCATTCACTCTGAATCATTTTCAGAGGTCCTGCCTGAGCTTACATTTAGTTTTTAGTTTTTTAGTTTTGGAGACACTGCGTGGAAACAGGTCCTTCAGCCCACTGAGTCTGTGCCGACCAACAATCACCTGTGCACTTGTTCAATTCTACTCACTCGGGACAATTTACAGAATCCAACTGACTTGCAAACCTGAAAGTCTGTGGAATGTGGGAGGAGCCCAGAGAAAACCCACATGGTCTGAGGGAGAATGTACAATCTTCGTGCAGACGGCACCCGTAGTAAGGATCAAACCCGGGTCCTTGGCGCTGTAAGGCAGCAACTCTACCGCTGTGCCACCCTACCGCCATAATTACTCCAGCACTTTGTATGTTTTTTTTAAACCAACATCTGCAGTGTCTAAATGGAAGGTGTGGTTGCAGCACTATACTGTCCTTGTCTTTCCATTTGGTATAGATTTTGGGAGGTAGTTACAACAAAGCCTTACTGAATTCCTGTTGATGATTAGAAGCCCAGCCTTGGCAGTGTGCTGGCGATGAAGGGATTGATGTGTCAAACTGTTTTGTGAATGATGACAAGCAACAAGTCAGTTACTTTCAGATGGTAACGTAGAGATATTGGAAGCATTGACCATATGGATTACATGCAGGCAAGTGAGATTAATTTAGTTTGGCATCATGTTCGGCACAATATTGTGAGCTGTAGGGCCCGTCCCATGCTGTACTTTATTATGTTCTGTGCTCTGTTCCAAGAATAAGTGTATGGGGAGATGAGCCACACGAAAAACACGTGACCTCCTCTTGAAGTGACGTTACTTATGTGGCAGGTTATTTATATTGCTGGTCCATGATGGCTCCTGAAATATTGGTGATGGGGGATTTGAATATGGTGTTCCCATTGGGTACCAGTTTTTGAATAGAAGTATGAAGAAGAGTCCCAACCTGAAACATATTAAAGAGTCATAGTCTTGCAGTGTAGAAATATGTCCTTCAGCCCAACCTGCCTACACCGGCCAACTTGTCCCATCTGCACTAGTCCCAGCTGCCTGCGTTTGGTCCATATCTCTTTGAATCAGCATGTAGCTGTCTGTTTCTTAAAAGTTGCGATAGTACCTGCCTCAACTACCTCCTCCGGCAGCTCGTTCCACAAACCCACCACCCTTTATGTGAAAAGGTACCCCGTGGGTTCCTACTAAATCTTGCCCCCATCAACTTAAACCAATGTCCTCTGGTTCTTGATTCCCCTACTCTGGGCATAAGACTAGGTGCGTCTACCCGATCTATTCCTATCATGATTTTGTTCTCCAGAGATGCTGCCTGACTGGCTGAGTTACTCCAGGACTTGGTGTCCTTTTGGGTACCAGGTATTGATAGCTGGACTGTCAACAATGGTCATGGCTTGACACACAGGTACAAATACTATTTGCCATTTTTTTCGCAAGTCAGAAAATTCTCAAGGTCTTACTACATCTGGGCACTGGCACCTTGACTGAAATTGTGTGAATGAATCTGAATTGTCTTTGTAATTTACTGATTGAGAGTGGCACAGTGGCACAGTTAGTAGAGTTGCTGTCCATCAGCACCAGAGAGCTAGGTTCAATCCTGACCTTGGGCTTCTTCTCTGACTAGGTTTGACTAGGCTTTGCATGTTCTGCCAGTAAGATATTATGGTAATGGCATGTAGATAGAAAAGCACATACGTTCCAGTCAAGCAATTGGCAGTGTGGGTCTTTATTGTTTAACACAAACACACTGCGCACACTCACACACATACTCACGAGACTGATAAGATATGAATGTATCACATGACTCAAATGACACCATCTGCTACACTCACGTTCACAGGTTATCGGAGTAGAATTAGGCCATTCGGCCCATCGAGTCCACTCCACCATTCAATCATGGCTGATCTCTGCCCCCCAATCCCATCTTCCTGCATTCTCCCCATAACCCTTGACACCCGTTCTAATTAAGAATTTGTCTACCTCTGCCTTAAAGATATCCACTGACTTGGCCTCCACAGCCCTCTGTCTAAAGAAGTTCCTCCTCACCTCCTTTCTAAAAGAGTGCCCAGAAAGATACAGTTGCCATTGTGTACACTGCACCACCCATGATCACAAGTAGAAACAGAGAGCACTGGAAATACTCAGCTGGTCAGGCCACATCGATGGGAAAAGAAAAGAAATAGAATTGATGATTCAGGTTGGAGACCATTTGTCAGAATGTTTAAAAAATGTTCATACCTTTGGAAGTCCGTCAGTTTCCTCTGGGTGGTCGAGAAAACTCCCTCATCTCTCAGACATGGGGTGGTTGGTAGGTTAATTGACCACTGTAAATTCAGGTACTCCAGGGTGCATTGAATCTCCTTGTTCACATACAGACTAAAGAGTGTACACACAATAATGATAAACACAGCCAGAAACACAATGATGAGTACAAAACAGCAGAATGGTGTGAGATCGGAGGCCGGAGCACCAAGGTCTGAGGTCACATAGCGGGACCGCTGAGGGTTGTCATGAACAAAGAAGGGGGGTCCCGGCGTGGGGGGCCCGCTGAAAACGAAGGGAGTGCGTGGAGGGGGGAACACGACCATTTGGTCAAAAAAAGGGTATTTTGAAACTGTGTCAACACCCTTTACTCTTTGTATGCCATACAGTCATACAACGTGGAAACAGGCCCGTTGGCCCAACTTACCATGCAAACCAACATGTCACATCTACACTAGTCCCACCTGCCTGCATTTGGCCCATATCTCTTTAAACCTGTCCTATGCAATGTACCTGTCTAAATGTTTCCTAAATGTTGCAATGGTACCTGCCTCAACTACCTCCTCCGGCAGCTTATTCCATACATCCACAACCCATTGTGTGAAAATGATACCCCCTGGTTCCTATTAAATCTTTCCCCCCATACTTTAAACCTTTTGTCTTTGGTTCTCAATTCTGTGTGTTTACCTGCTCTATTACTCTTATGACTTTGCGCACGTCAATAAGACACCTCATCCCCCTGTGCCCCAAGGATAGAGTCCTAGCCTGCTCAACCTCTCCCTATAGCTCAAGCCCTTGTGTCCTGGCAACATCCTCGTAAATCTTCTCTGCCCCTTCCCAGCTTGATAGGCTGGGTGAGTGGGCAAATGTTTGGCAGATGCAGTTTAATGTGGATAAATGTGAGGTTATCCATTTTGGTGGCAAAAACGGGAAAGCAGATTATTATCTAAACGGTGGCCGATTGGGAAAGGGGGGAGATGCAGCGAGACCTGGTGTCATGGTACACCAGTCTTTGAAGGTAGGCATGCAGGTGCAGCAGGCAGTAAAGAAAGCGAATGGTATGTTAGCTTTCATTGCAAAAGGATTTGAGTATAGGAGCAGGGAGGCTCTACTGCAGTTGTATAGGGTCTTGGTGAGACCACACCTGCAGTATTGCGTACAGTTTTGGTCTCCAAATCTGAGTAAGGACATTATTGCCATAGAGGGAGTGCAAAGAAGGTTCACCAGACTGATTCCTGGGATGTCAGGACTGTCTTATGAAGAAAGACTGGATAGACTTGGTTTACTCTCTAGAGTTTAAGAGATTGAGAGGGGATCTTATAGAAACTTACAAAATTCTTAAGGGGTTGGACAGGCTAGATGCAAATTCTGTTGGGGAAGTCAGGACAAGATGCACCTATCGTAGGTGTACAAAGAGTAGAGCGAGGAGACTGAGCACACAGGGTAGTTGAGGCCAGTTCATTGGCTATATTTAAGAGGGAGTTACATGTGGCCCTTGTGGCCAAGGGGATCAGGGGTATGGAGAGAAGGCAGGTACGGGATACTGAGTTGGATGATCAGCCATGACATATTAATGAAAGGCCGAATTTACTCCTGCACCTAATTTCTATGTTTCTATGTTTATGTTTCTATGTTTGACAACATCTCTCTTATAACATGGTGCCCAGAACTGAACACAATACTCTAAATGCAGCCTCACTAACATCTTATATACCTGTAACATGACCTTCCAACTTCTATACTCAAACCTCTGACCGGTGAAGCCCTTTGTGCTGAAATTCTTGATGCACCTATCGTAGGTGTACAAAGAGTAGAGCGAGGGACTGAGCACACAACCCTGAGAGACACCAGTGTGGAGGGTCAGGATGGAGGAAGTGAATCTTACTCATGAAAGATTTATTGGAACAATTCTAACCGACTGAGACCTAAGTCAGGAAGTCCTAAAGCCAATAGCTTATGGAGTCCCTAAGACCAAGGTTGAGAAGTTTAGGGATGACCTTATATGGGGCATTCTGATATTAATGGCTGAGCTGTAGTCAATATGCAACATCCCGACTGGTGTTCTTAGTGTCAAAGCGATCCATAGCTAAATGTAGTGCAGATGACCTGTTTTTACTATATATCAGCTACATCTTTTTGTTTAGTTTTGTTTAGAGGTACAGCGTGGAACAGGCCTTTTGGCCCATTATGAGTCCACGTTGACCAGCAATCACCCATCAGCACTAGTTTTATCTTACATACTAGGGACAATTTACAGAAGCCAATTAATCTACAAACCTGCACGTCTTTGGAATGTTGGAGGAAACCGAAGAAAACCCACGCATCATATGGAGAACAGACAAACTCCATAGAGGCAGCACCTGAGGTCAGGGGCGAAAATGGGTCAATGAA
Organism: Leucoraja erinaceus; assembly: GCF_028641065.1. NCBI lineage: Eukaryota > Metazoa > Chordata > Chondrichthyes > Rajiformes > Rajidae > Leucoraja > Leucoraja erinaceus. The sequence continues at coordinate 27,653,681 of NC_073394.1, read as the reverse complement.
GTGGTCATGTGCCAGACCACCAACTCAAGGCAGTCCTGAAGTAGGCCCTAATGTGTAGGTGAGTGGTAGAATCTGGGAGGAGATGATGAGAATATGGGGGGAATCAAAACAGGATGAATGTAAAACCATTGTAAATGGACAGTTGATAGTCGCTGCCGACTTGGTGGGTCAAAGGGCCTGTTTCCTCGCTGTATCTCTCTATGACACCCCCATGAGTAAGATTGGCCTTGGAACAGGTAAAGATAGCTGCCCGAGAGGAGCTCTTGCAGCTCCAATGGTTGGCTTCTCATTACTTAATCAGTCTTTTTTCCCTTTGCGCAATCCAATTATACCTGTGAACTGGTATGTAGAATGTGAGTAGTAATAACAATGCAAACTAATTAACCAATTTCGAAAGATAGTTATCAAACAGACCACTATCCATGGTGCACACCCCTGGAGATGGATTATGCCATCAAGCTTTGTACATCAGGATATTTGGGGATAGCAAATTGATGGAAGCAGATACAATGTAATCCGTAAACAGCATATCCAATGGAATAAACATAGATTTTAAATAACCATCTCCATTCTTAGTCTAGATTGATTGAATATGGAAGTGATTTTGGAAAGGGAACTATTGCTTTTGAAGTATCACTTCCGTGCCAAAATTGTTTTTGGTTGGCATGCTGAATGTGCTCCGAAATTGAAATGTTCAGCACTCAACCAAGCCCTTCCTTCTGTATTGATGTATTTCATTATTTTCTACTTAATCAGTGCATTGTCAGTAATCATAGTGCTCCTCACTTGTTTTGCTTTTTCCTGCCTCAGCAATAATTTCCCCCAAATCAGTTATTGCTTTTTTCTGCTTTGCATAAGTACTCAAGAAAAACAATTTCAACCACCATCAATCACTCCTTTTTTCAAGGGCAAAGTTATATTTTCTACAAATCAATACAGCATGGGATGCCACAGTGCTATTACTTTTGAAACAATATAATTTACTGAAGTGGTATTGAAATCTCCTCAAAGACTGCAGGGAATAAGAGGAAAGAGCTTTACTGCTGGAACTTCAGGAGATACACATCGGGGTAATTGCTGGAAAATTTTGCATCGCGGCCTGGTTCGGCAACTTCAATGCTCAGGTGTGAAGAAGACGGCAAAAAATGGCCAACACTGTCCAGTCCATCACAGGTACTGACTTCCCCTGCCTCAAAATGGCAGCCAGTATCATCAGAAAGGAGGCATAGAAAAATAGAAACGTAGAAACATAGAAAATAGGAGCAGGAGTAGGTCATCCGGCCCTTCGAGCCTGCACCGCCATTCAATATGATCATGGCTGATCATCCAACTCAGTATCCCATACCTGCCTTCTCTCCATAACCCCTGATCCCTTTAGCCACAAGGGCCACATCTAACTCCCTCTTAAATATAGCCAATGAACTGGCCTCAACTACCTTCTGTGGCAGAGAGTTCCAGAGATTCATCACTCTCTGTGTGAAAAATGTTCTTCTCATCTCGGTTTTAAAGGATTTCCCCTCTATCCTTAAGCTGTGACCCCTTTTCCTGGACTTCCCCAACATCGGGAGCAATCTTCCTGCATCTAGCCTGTCCAACCCCTTAAACATTTTGTAAGTTTCTATAAGATCCCCCCTCAATCTCCTAAATTCTAGCGAGTACAAGCCGAGTCTATCCAGTCTTTCTTCATATGAAAGTCCTGACATCCCAGGAATCAGTCTGGTGAACCTTCTCTGTAGTCAGAGGGACTGTGGCAAGAATGTCTTTCCTCAGATTAGGAGACCAAAACTGTACGCAATACTCCAGGTGTGGTCTCACCAAGACCCTGTAGAACTGCAGTAGAACATCCCTGCTCCTCTACTCAAAGTCATAGCAAAGGCATAGGAGCATGAAAACTGTAATGTCCAATTTCTGGAACAGCTTCTTCCCTACAGCCATCAGTCTATAAAACACTACAACCTCCAAATAATCTTTGAACTACATAGACTTCGAGGCATTAGTTTAGACTTTTTGCACTACTACGGGTTGTTCCTGCGTTCTATAAATGCACTGAACCTTTTTTTTTCATTTATTAGATTGTTTACAGCGTACTATGTTTACATATTCGGTAAGTAAGCATTTCATTGTTCTGTCTGGGACATAAGACAATAAAACATTCTGGACTCTTGAGATAATCATACGGCACTTCCCATTGCTCTGCTGGTTCCCAAAATGCTGATTAGCTGTCAAAATATCTTTTTGAATAGAATCCCCTTTGTTAATTGCGGCAAAGTGCCCCAGTGGTTGATGCAGCTGCCTCACAGCTGCAGGGATTTAAGTCTGACCGTGATCTGTGCTGATATCTCTGTAGACCTTGCACCTTCTCTGTATGACACCACACACACTGGTTTACATCCATATCCCAAAAGCAGGAAAATAAGAAGGCGGGGGTGGGAGGGTGGGGGGGGGGAGATGAATGGCCTCCTTCCGTGGTGTAATAAGTTAGAAAATAATCAACTGGAGACTGGTGTCTAAGTTGGAAGAGCTGTCCTACAGACTCGGTAACCAAAGACCTGATATGGAAATCTTACTGAATGCACCAGACTCCTTTATCTCAGCCCCTCGGTATATCTTATTCCACAGGCAATGTGGCATTGTGCCACAGCAATGAGCTTCAGGGATCCAAATTTGATCCTCACCTTGGGTGGAGTTGGTGTGCCCAACTCTGTATATTTGCCTGGTACTTTGTTGAATTGGTTTGTTGTACATTAACCCGTAGTGGAGGTGAAGTGACCAGAGAAAGGAAAGTTGATGGGTTTATGCAAGAGAATAAACATCGAAAATGGTGCAAGGGTAGTCATTTCGACCCACTACTATTGGGCACAAATCACGAGTTTAATGGAACGCTTTCACTTATCAGGGTGATGGTAGCTCCAATAACACGCAACAAGATCAATATCTTCCCACCCAACTCGCCACATTAAACATTCATTCCTTCCACCTCTGCCACAATGTGGCTGCAGTCTTTACCATTTACAAAATGGACAGCCGAGGTTTACCCAGACCGCTCTGACAGTATCAAACTGCTCTGACAGACGCAGCACAGTGACGTGGCGGTGGAGTTGCTGCCTTGCAGCACCAGAGGCCCGTATTCGATCCTGACTACGAGCGCTGTTGGTACGGAGTTTGGACATTCACCCTGTGACCATGTGTTTTCTCCGGTTGCTCCGGTTTCCTCCCACATCCCAAAGATGTGCAGGTTTGTAGATTAATTGGCTTCAGTAAATTGTCCCTAGTGTGTAGGATAGAACTAGTGTACAGGTGATCGTTGGTCGGCACGGACTCGGACAAAGGCCCTGTTTCTACACTGTATCTCTAAATTAAACTAAACTAAACTAAGCTAAACTAAATTACCTTCCAAACCAATGACCTTCCCCACCAAGAAAAATATGAGCCTCAGGGAACACCATCAATGAAAATCACGTGGCAACATATCACTGCTAACCTGTTACTTTGTTCTACTTTGTTTGGGTCTAAGTCATGGAACCTCTTCCCGACAGTACTATGGAGGTACCTTCACCAGAAGCACAGCTAAACACCACTCACCACCACCTTCTGGGGACCAATTTGGGATGGGCAATAAAGGCAGACCTTCCCAGCAATATCCAGATTAAAAAAACGGAATGAATTAAAAAAATATGCCATCTAATTTGTATACAGCAAGCTGCAATAATATCAGTATGTTTGGTTTAGTTTAATTTAGTCTATTATTATCACATTTACCAAGGTTTTTCTCCAATTTCAAGTAACCTTTGCATTCCCTCTCACTCCGTCCCCTCCCCCACCATTGTCGTCCTGCTGTTATCTCTTTGTTATCACCTCCTCCACAGCCAACAATGGACCATTGTGAGCTCCTTGCTCATCGGTGCCGCCTATGATTTGTTCTATACTTTTCCAAACCTCTAGTTTATCTCTGCCCCATCTCTCAGTCGACCTGAAATGTCACCTATTCCATTCCCCAGAGTTGCTGCCTGACCCGCTGAGTTTCTCCAGAATTTTGTGTCTTTCTATAGTGAAAAGCTTTTTTGATGTTGCGTGCTATCCAATTAGCGGAAATTAACTTTTTCTCACAGAGAGTTGTGAGTCTGTGGAATTCTCTGCCTCAGAGGGCGGTGGAGGCCGGTTCTCTGGATACTCTCAAGAGAGAGCTTGATAGGGCTCTTAAAGATGGCGGAGTCAGGGGATATGAGGAGAAGGCAGGAACGGAATACTGATTGGGAATGATCAGCCATAATCACATTGAATGGCGGTGCTGGCTCGAAGGGCCGATTGGCCTACTCCTGCACCTATTGTCTATTGTCTATTGTCTAAGACTATACATGATTCCAATCAAGCCATCCACAATGTATAAGTACGGATAAAGAAAGTAACATTTAGTGCAAGATGAAATTCCACAACGTTAGTTGTGATAAATACTGGCCGGAGGACTCTTTGAAGTGGATGAGTGGAGTTACTTCTGAGCTTTTATAAATGGTGGCATATCGATATTACAGTCTCCCCTTATGTTCAGTGGCTACCAATGACACAGTCAGCATTGCCTGTTTTAATGTGTCACATAAGATGAATTACTGCAATGCCAGGCATGGCAGAACAGATAGAGAAAGTTAATAATGCTCATGTAAGCACTGGGTAACTGTAACAGAAATGGATGAGCTTGCGGGAGATGCTGGGGCATGGTGATAAAGGGAAATATATAATTAGGTGAAGAGTGAGTAAAGGGATTTGTGGATTGTTTTAGCAGGAAGAATTGAGGAGAGAAGGGGAATGTGAGAGGGTGTCAGAGGGGATGGGAGGGGATTTGGAATATGGGACTGGGGGCCGTTGGGGTAAGAATGCAAGGGAATCAGATGTGAGGAAGTTTAAGTTATCGGGTAGGAGTGACGGGGAATCGGGAATGAGGGAGCGGGAGATGGAAAGAGTAAAAGAGAGGGGAATGATGGTGCGTAAGTCAGTGAGAAGGAATGGCGGGGAAGAGAAATGAAGTAGTATAAATCAAAAGGGAATGTGAACGATGGGGAATGGGGGTGTGTGATTTAGTTTAGTGTAGTTTAGAGATACAGCGCGGAAACAGGCCCTTCAGCCCAGCGCGATCAGTGATCACGACATACACTAGCACTATCCTACACACTAGGGACAATTTACAATTTGCAGAAGCCAATTAACCTACAACCCATTATATCTTTGGAGCGTGGGAGGAAATCGGAGCACCCGGAGTAAACCCACATGGTCATGAGGAGAATGTCCAAACTGTGTACAGACGCACCCATCATCGGGATTTAACCCGAGTCTCTGGTGTTGTAAGGCAGTAGCTCTACTGCTGTGCCACTGTGCTGCCCTGTGCCACCCTGTGCTGAGGAACTGGTGAAAAGCGAATAGGTAAATAGGATTTAGTAGGAAATAAGTAATGAGGGTATGTGAGTGCCAAAGGCTTGATAAAGAGGAACAGATTCTCAAATCAATACCTTGTTTGAATGTAGCAATAGACTGAAAATCTCGAGCGATTCGGCTATCCATGAACCATGTGAATATCAGCGCAGTGGCACGGCAGTAGACCTGCTGCCTGTGCGGAGTTTGTATGTTCTCCCTATGACTGCGTGGGTTTTCTCCGCTTTCTCCCACGTTCCAAAGACGTGCAGGTTTACAGGTATGTTGGCTTTTGTAAATTTCCACTAGTGTGTGGGATGCAAAAGCGAAATAACATAGGACTTGTGCACAGGTGACCAATGGTCGACCTGAACTCGGTGGGCTGAAGGGTCTGATTCCACACTGCATCTTAAAAACTCAAATCTAAAAGCCTCCAAATCAAAGTCCCCTTTCCGGGCCTTCATCCAACACCTGCTTTTAAGAAAAAGACTATGTGATTGCTATACGTTAATACATTTCTAATAGAATAGAATCATGTTAATAATCGACAGGGATGGGATACATTGGGCACTGTGCCTTGTGGAACGCAGAATTGAAAGGTCAATGGTAAATGTTAGAAATGAAGACTATAAACAGGATATGCAAGTGGAGAAAGAGAGAAAGTGACGGCTTATGAAGTAAAGACTGAATTGAATTCAAATGCGAATGACGTACTCACTTTAAGCAAAAAAAGAAAACACTGGAGACAATAATAATCCGGTGGATGAGTCACGGTGCGATGAATATACCAAGATAATTACAGGGATGGAATATATTAATAACAATGGAAAATATAAAAATATAATGCAGTATAGCAGAGAGCGGGTGTAGAGTGTTGCCATGCATGTGAATGAATCAGTTGGAAAGTTTTGTGCCCACGTTTGTAGTTGGCATTTTTAGGGTCCTCTGGGTAAATAGAAACTGGAGATTCTGAAGAAAATCCACAGGTTGAAATGAGTTTGGGAAGAAATGGCAGATGGAGATTAATAAGGGCAGCACTGTGGCGCATCGGTAGAGTTGCTGCCTTACCAAGCCAAAGGCCCAGTTTGGTTCTGACGATGGGTGCTGTCAGTACAGACTTTACACATTCTGTGGGTTTTCTCCGGGTTTCCTACCATGGTCTAAAGATGTACAGGTTTGTGGGTCAATTGGGTCAATTGTGTAGGATAGTGCTAGTGTACGGGGTCACTGGTCGGTGCGGACTCAGTGGGCTGAAGGGCCTATAGCAATCCATTGCCAACAGATGGCCATTAGATGGCAATTGAGAAGGGGAAATGTTCTCCTTATCCATTGCGATTAGGTACATGGATAGGAAAGGTTTAGAGGGATATGGGTGAAAAGCAAGCAGGTGGGACTAGTGTAGATGGGGCATCTTGATCGGCATGGGCAAGTTGGGCCGAAGGGTCTGTTTCTATGCTGTATACTGACTCTATAACCTGGTTAAGATATATCAACCTCAGATGAGATAGATGCATTCCAAACTCATCATAATATTGATTGGACTCAAATGATCAGCTTATAAAGGGATGTTTAAGAAAGAACTGCAGATGCTAGGACAATTGAAGGTAGACGAAAATGCTGGAGAAACTCAGCAGGTGAGGCAGCATCTATGGAGAGAAGGTAAAGGGAAGTTCATTGAATTGCTTTGGGATCCCTTGAGTTTAAATGTTTTAGGGGCAATGTGATGAGATTCCTACGGTATATGGCAGAGACTTAATGAGACCAGATAGCCTCCTTCTGTTTAATGTCAATTCTACAATAGATGGAAATGCAAAGTTTCCAGTGCTGCTGTGGCAGAGGCACAGCAGGCCATTATTTTACAATTAGTCAATTGCCAGGAGGAACAGGAATGGTGACAATAGACATCCCTGCTTGACGTCCATCCTGACACTAAAGCTCTGAGAGAGCTGGCCTGCATCAATAACTTTGCATGAGGTTCCATCATATGAGTTCTTGATTAAGTTTATGATCTTGGTGGGAATTCCATAGTGGTCCATTAGGCGCCATAAGCTGTCAAACGATCTCTCAAAGTCGATGAAGTTGATGTACAGGGACATGTTCCATTCAATAGACTGCTCAATAATGATGTGTAATGTTGCTGTGTGGTTTGTGCATGAGTGATCCATCCTGAATCCTGCTTGCTGGTCCCGTAGCCTCTTGTCTACAGCTTCCTGAAGACGGTTGAGGATGACCCGGTTGAGAATTTTACTGGGTACAGAAAGTAGGGTGGTCCCTCGGTAGTTGTCACATTTTCTTAGGTCACCTTTTTTTTTGGCAGTTTCACGATGTATCCCTCTGCCCATTCGTTTCCTCTTCCCAAATTCTCCCCAAAAAGCCATAGAGCATGTCTGTTGACATCTACTTTCAGGGCTTCAGGTGGAATATTGTCATGGCCAGCAGCCTTGCCAGTTTTTTGTTCCTTGATTTCAGCCTTCACTTCAGATTTTGTTGGTCAAGTCACACTGCATTTGTAGTGTTATCTTGGCTTTGGGAATGTGGGTCTGCACAGCCGGTGGTGGCCTGTTTAGGACTTCTTCGAAATGTTCTACGCATCTGTCGAGCTGTACCTCCTGGGTTGAAAGCAGTTGACCGTTCTTGTTTGTAATTGGTTTATTATTATGCAAATATGTCCCGGACAATTTCCTTGTGATGGTGTATAACTCCCTCATGTTCCTTTGAGTCGCCATAATTTCTGCCTCTTTGGCTAGCCTCTCCACCTGTGTTCTCTTGTCCCTCCTGGTGTTCTTTCGCACTTCTTTGTGGCATCAGTTGTACTCCTTTTGGGCCAAAGCCTTTTCAGCTCGATTCTTGAGTTGTTCACTTCCTCCTTTAACTTTCTCCTCTTTTGGATTGTGTTGAGGGTTTCTGGTGCTATCCACTCTTTGTGCTTTTGGGTCATAGAAACATAGAAACATAGAAAATAGGTGCAGGAGTAGGCCATTCGGCCATTCAATATGATCATGGCTGATCATCCAACTCAGTATCCCATACCTGCCTTCTCTCCTTACCCCCTGATCCCTTTAGCCACAAGGGCCACATCTAACTCCCTCTTAAATATAGCCAATGAACTGGCCTCAACTACCTTCTGTGGCAGAGAATTCCACAGATTCACCACTCTCTGTGTAAAAAATGATTTTCTCAACTCGGTCCTAAAAGACTTCCCTCTTATACATAAACTGTGACCCCTTGTTCTGGACTTCCCCAACATCGGGAATAATCTTCCTGCATCTAGCCTGTCCAACCCCTTAAGAATTTTGTAAGTTTCTATCAGATCCCCCCTCAATCTCCTAAATTCTAGCGTGTACAAGCTGAGTCTATCCAGTCTTCATATGAAAGTCCTGCCATCCCAGGAATCAGTCTGGTGAACCTTCTCTGTACTCCCTCTATGGCAAGAATGTCTTTCTCCCTTGGTCCTCCTCATAGCTTGAGCTCCAAGCAGCTTTTAGGTGTTCCCACTCATTTATTGTCCATCCTTCCTTTCTCCTCCGCTGTAGCTCTGTGTTTTCCCTTGAGAGGGTATCCTTGAACTTCTTCACCACTTGAGTACTACTGGGGTATTCAATGTTGTATTTAGCTCTTTGGCTTTTGGCCTGGTGGTGTCTCTTCAACCTCAGCTTGTATTTCCCCATCAGGGGATGGTGGGCTGAAGCTGTGTCTGCTCCTCTTCTTGTTCTGACATCTTCCATGGACCTTCTGAACTTTATACAGATACAGATGTGGTCAATTTGATTTTCTGTGACATGATCTGATGACATTTTATGTATATATCCTGATGTTTTGTAGATTGTTTTATGAGGGAACAATCACTAGGTTATTGTTAACACAGGTCTCAACAAACATCTCGCCATTTTCATTCATTTTCCCCACTCCATGCTTTCCCATTACTGCCTCATATCCCTCGTTTTGGCCTCCAACCTTAGCGTTGAAGTCACCTATGAAGGATAATGAAGTCTCTGCCTCCAATACTACCAAGTAGGTGGTTCAAGCTGTCATAGAACCTGCCTATATATATATCATTTTTCTATTCTTGTATTCAAGTTCCTTGGCTATAACAATCATCAAGAAATATGGATAGATGGATTTATCACAGATCAGTCACAATCTTATAGGATTGAAAACAAGCTGATGGACTGAATGGTCTGAAGAAAGATCATGACCTAAAACATCACCTATTCCTTTTCTCCAGAGATGCTGTCTGACTCGCTTATTATGTCCATCTTCGGTTTAAACCAAAATCTGAAGTTCCTTACAACACAATAGTTGAATTTAGTTAAGTTTAGAGATACAGCATGCAAACAGGCCCTTTGGTGCACCGAGTCCACGCTGACCAGCGATCCACATGCGTTAACACTCTGCGACTAACACTGGGGACAATTTACAATTTTACCGAAGCCAATTAGCCTAAAAACCTTTGTAGTGTGGGAGCAAACCGGAGCACCCAGAGAAAACCCACACAGGTTATGGGGAAAATGTACAAACTCCGTACAGACAGCACCCGTAATCAGGATTGAAACTGGGTCTCTGGCGCTGTAAGGCAGTAACTCTAACGCTGTGCCACTGTATCGCCCTGATGAAGCCGAATAAAGTTACAATTAAAATAGGTTTCTGGGCTAGCTTACAGCTTATATTTAGCGTCAAATTAGGCTTGCCTCAGGTTGCAGTGTGTGGGATAATAAATACCATAACGTTGTCTCCCAAGTGAGGATGTGACAGAGAAAGAAATAGCTAGTCACATCTTTGAAGTAAGATGCCATAAACATAGAAACATAGAAATTAGGTGCAGGAGTAGGCCATTCAGCCCTTCGAGCCTGCACCGCCATTCAATATGATCATGGCTGAACATCCAACTCAGTATCCCGTACCTGCCTTCTCTCCATACCCCCTGATCCCCTTAGCCACAAGGGCCACATCTAACTCCCTCTTAAATATAGCCAATGAACTGGCCTCAACTACCCTCTGTGGCAGAGAGTTCCAGAGATTCACCATTCTCTGTGTGAAAAAAGTTCTTCTCATCTCATAAACCAAATGACCAATGTTTATGAGGGGCGAAGTGACGAGAGAGGAACCAGGGAAGTAGAAATATAAGATGACATAAACCTATGTGTATGAGGGCCCAAGTGACAGAGAGGAAGCAGCAAAAGAGCTAGGGTGATCTCTTTGGAGATAAAATGACCTAAAACAAATGGCCAATGTTTTTAGTATATCTTGTACCATGTAAACAAAATGCCTTTGATGTGATGCATTCTGTGGAAACATTTTCCTGTACCTCTGACCACGACTAATGTCTGTGGAATGTGCTAAGGGGACAAAAAAACCCTATTTAAGGCAATGTAATTCTGTTGTTCAGAGAAGGGGACTGAGGACAGTCGAGTGTCTATATTGGTCACTTAGCTGGAATTCTCGCTCCCTTCCATCGGCCGATGTTAAGCAAAGTTTTGAACTGGTCTACCAAACAGTTTGTGTGGTATCTGTTTATTAAGAAGCGAACCTGGTTTAGTAGTTAAGAAAAGTAGCTTTTTCAGCCCTAGAGCTTCTTCCCAATAACTATCAGGCTCTTGAACACAACACCACAATAACCTCATCTGTGAACTATGCACAGTTTTTGCTTGCACTAAGGACTTTGGGCTTTTTTGCACTGGTATTGGGGTTATTAATTTATTGAACATTTGTTTATTATATATTATCTATGTGTAGATACAGTGCTTAGAGGCCTGTGTGCTGCTGCAAGTAAGAATTTCACTGTTCCGTTGTCGGTACATATGATAATTTTACTTCGGAGTCACGTGAGTGACTACGTGAAGAGCCCGCCAGCCCGCATGCGCGTCCGCGGGGTATCTACAGACCGCGGGGATCCCGGCAATGGGCCGTGGGAGAGCGGGTAGCCAGTGGCCGTCGGGTTCGCTGCCCGAGTCGCTGACAGCGCGGTCAGCCTCAAAAGAGGTGGACAACATCTCGGAGTCGGAGAGGCCTGGGCTGGATGAGCCCAGCCAGGAAGGTTCCCCTCCAACATACAGGGTATGTCCTCGGACGTTTAACCCTTCCTGATATGGTCCACGAATCAGGGCCGTATCAGCGCAGGTCCACGGGGGCCAACGTGGCCCTTCTCTGTGATCACAGATCTCCTCTCTGTGGAGGGAAGTGTGCGGGGTTAGTGTTTAACAGACTCCAACCCCGGTGGTATGTTCATTGCACATACTGCATTCATGAGTAAGGGGCCAGAGTTCCCCTCACGTTGCTAGCGGCAATAAACATACCTACGCCTCCTATGGCAGTATGCAGTTCTTTGAAGCTGGTAGCAGCTTAAAAGCTGGTTCTCTGGGCAGGGGTCTTCAGGCCTCCCCGCGGTCTGTAGATACCTCGCGGACGAGAAGTTCTTTGTTTTGTATATGTGTCAGTAAAATCATATTATACATTATCATAATTACACATTACAGGAGTGCAACGATTGGAGGGTAAGAATAACAGGTTACACTGAGGCAGTACACCAAGAGTCGCCTCATGTCCGACGCATTCTTGTACTCTTCAAGGTTCAAGGTTCTTAAACATGTTGCTTCATCTTGACAGGAAAGGCCTGTTGTCCTGACAGTGGCATTGGGTCAGTGTTGCAGAGGCTGGCCAGGCCTAGCGATGATTTTGCCATCCTCCGTTACTCTGCCGCTCCATGCAGCTGCAGGCTGAGACTGATCCGCATACCTGGCCTCTAAATGCACCCCACGTACTGCGATTTACTGCACAGTAAAAGGATTATTAAGTGCTTGCCTCTGAGTGGTCTTGGGCTGATCAACGTGGTGCAGTGGCAGAGTTGCTGTCTGATGCACAGGTTTGTAGGTTAATTGGCTTTGGTAAAAACAAATTGTCCGTAGTGTGTAGGATAGTGCTAGTGTACAGGTTAATTGAAGGTCAGCACTTTTGGTGGTCCAAAGGGGCTTCCGCGCTGTATCTCTAAAGTCTAAAGGAAGCTATTTCCCCCCAAAAAAAGTGGGATAGAATGCACTGCCTAATATTTGCAATTATAAGTTCATAAGTGATAGGAGCAGAATTAAGCCATTCAGCCCATCAAGTCTACTCCGCCATTCAATCATGGCTGATCTATCTTCCTCTTAACCCGTTTCTCCTGCCTTTTCCCCATCACTCCTAACACCCGTACTAATCAAGAATCTATCTATCGCTGCCTTAAAAATAACCATTGACACGGCCTTCTGTGACAATGAATTCCACAATGTGCAATTAATTATGTCATTTTCTGCAGTGCCTTCTTTGAGCTTTCTTTATGACCATGGGAGACATAATGGAGAACACTGGTCAAATTCAGCTGCACAAATTCACTGACAATTGAGCAAGGAAACGGTGTCCTCCTGCTGGTCGAACCAGGCACATGGCCTTTGGACATGGGTATTCAACCAATGCACAAAATCAGATCAGTTAGTGGAATTATCACCACTTGGGAATTTGCAATGTTCTTTATCATTTCTTGCAGTATTGTGTCACAGATTTAGAACGCTTGTGCTTAAAGTTGTTTTGGTTTTTTTATTGTCATGTGTACAGAGAAAAACTATCCAATCAGATCAGATGATTCTATACATAAATACAATCAAGTCAAACTCAAGTACAATAGGCAAAGCAATGGGGTACATACAGAGTGCAGAATATAGTTCTCAGCATTGTAGGGTAACAAAGTCCAATGTCCACAAAACCCCTTCTCCTCAGCTATGTCCAACTGCTAGTCTTTGGCCCGCCCCCACATCTCCCCCAGCTTTCTCACCCACTACTGCAATGTCTGAAGAAGAGACCCGACCCAAAACATCACATGTTCTCCAGAGATCTGACCCACAGAGTTACTTCAGTACTTTGTGTCTTTTTTGTGTGAAACAGCACTTGCAGTTCCTTGTGTCTATCTGCCCTCTACACTCTCCGTCTTGATGGAGGGTCTTGACCCAAAATGTCAAACATTCCTTTGCTTCCTCAGATGCTGCCTGACCCTCTGTGTTCCTCCGGTAGTTTGAGCAAAACACAATATGCTGGACCATCTCAATGGGTCATGCAGCATCTGTGGAATGAATGAGTAGGTGACGTTTTGGGTCAGAACCCGTCAGTCTGAAGAATGGTCCTGACCTGAAATGTTGCCTATCCATTCCATCCACAGATGCTGCCAGACCCGCTGAATTTCTCCAGCGCTTAGTATTTTGCTCAAGATACCACCATCTGCACTTCCTTGTGACTCCTCCAGTGGTTTTTGTGCTTGAGGTTGGGACTTATTTTAGGCAGAACTATTGGAGAATGAGGAGATAAACCAGGAAAATGGGACCAAGGTACAACGCAGCCAAGGGAAGCCTCAATTAGCTCAATGGCCGATTCCAATTCCTGACATGTATGGGGAGGGTGAGGGTGAGGGAGAAGAGGAGAGGGGAGGAATGCAAAGCAGCAAAGGGCAAAGGAAACAATGAGGTGAGGGAATGGCAGGAAGGTGGGGCCGGAGAACAGAGAAGAGTTTGGTGGGGAGGGACTGATGGAGGGAGAGAGGCATCTGAGGAGGTGGGAGGGCAGGTGGAGAACAAAGGTTGGTATTGTAATGGAGAGTGGGTAAGAGACCAGGTTCAGCTGGCGATGTGCTTGATATCAGAGACGAAGGGAAAGGCAAGGAATGAAAAATGACTCATCTCCCTAAGAAAATTAGTAAAGCCTTAGTAATCCAACCTTGCCCTTTTTCCAGATTTAACATCACACCAGCAGACCCCTGAGCACTGATACGGTTGTCAGGCTCCTTCGTGAAGTACATTCATACAACAAGGAAACAGGCTATTCAACCCAACTTGCCCATTCTGACCAAGATGCCCCATTTGCACTAGTCACACATGCCTGCGTTTTGGCTCATATATCCCTCTAAAACTTTCCTATCCGCTTTCTTGACCAAATGTCTATTAAATGTCATGATAGTACCTGCCTCAACTACCTCGTCTAGCAACTCGTTCCATATACCGACCACTCTCCATGTGGAAAAGTTGCCCCTCAGGTTCCTATTAAATCTCCTCCCCCTCTTTAATTTATGTCTTCTAGTTCTTGATTCCCATAACCTGCTTCTACTATTGACCCTATTATTCAATATTTTATACACCTCTTCCCTTCATACCCTTCATCCTCCTGTACCTGTTTTAGGAATAGCGATGGTATAGGTTGAATTTCCCCCAACTTAGTAATGACTATTCTTTTATCTTTGGCGTCCGGAGTCAGTCTTCCGAGAGTCACAGCATGATCTTCACTATATGCATGATCTTCAATCCCATAAGACACATAGAGTCACACAGCATGGAGACAGGCCCTATGGCCCAGCTTGCCCATGCCAACCAAGATGCCCCAAATTCACTAGTCCCATACTAGTTTGCCCATATTTCTACATACCATTCCAATCACAAACATGTCTAAATATCTTTTCAATGCTGTTATAGTATTCTTTGATTAGGAAAGATGAGGGCATCAGGCACATGGAAATACCACCACCTACAGGTTTTGCTCCAAACTGCACTCCATCCTATATCCATGTTCTCCCGAGGTGCTGCCTGATCCGTTGTGTTACTCCAGCATTTTGTGTCTATCTTCGGTACAAACCAACATCTGCAGATCCTTTTAATTGCACTCGATTTTGCCAAGGGAATGCTTCCCCTCTCTGCACCGCTGTTGGGTCTAAATCCTGGGACTCCTGATCCATCCCACAACTCCCTGGAGTATGTAGACCAGAAGGGTTGCAGTGTTTCAAGAATGTAAACCTCATATTTTGTATGGGGCAGCTTACAATCCAGTGGTATGAACGTTGATTTCTCTAATTTCAAATAAACCCTTGCATCAACCACACTGGCCATTTCCTGTTTCTCATTCTCATATACAACCTGGGCTTTTAAAACAATGACTTTGTGGCATGGAATCTTGCTAAGTTTACTAAAATTAATCTCGTACAGTAAAACATACAACAGCCACAGGCTCTTTGGTCCATGCTCCTGTTCCGACCATGAAGCCAATTAGAATAACCCCATCGACCTGCACTTGATCCGTATTCCTCCCTTCCCTGCCTGTTCACTTACTGGTCCAAGTTTTTCTTAAATGTCATTATATTCTCTGCTTTAAACTTACCTGCTCTCACTTTCAAACTACGCCCTCTAGTAATTGATGTTTCCATCCTGGGGAAGAAACAATGTCTGTCTACCTTGTCTAAGCCTCTCATAATTGTACGTTTCGCCTCTGAAGCACCAGAGATAATAATGCAAATGTACCCACCTGCTCCTTATAGCTACAATGGATCAACATGTCAAGTTGTGTGTATTCTTAAAACTCACAATGGCATTATCCAAGTCAAAGTCAGTAGATATATTTAAGGCAGAGTTAGATAGATTATTGATTAGAACAGATGTCATAGGTTATGGGGAGAAGGCAAGAGTATGGGGTTAGGAGGGAGAGATAAATCAGCCATGATTGAATGGAAGTAGACTTGATGGGCCAAAAGGCTTAATTCTACTCCTTTCATATAACCATATAACAATTACAGCACGGAAACAGGCCATCTCGACCCTTCTAGTCCGTGCCGAACACATAATCTCCCCTAATCCCATATACCTGCGCTCAGACCATAACCCTCCATTCCCTTCCCATCCATATAACTTTCACTTATGATCTCATGCTCTTAGTAAAATTCTCAGTGGGTTACAAGCAAGATTGTACTCCATTTCTTGTCCTTGGAGGGAACGTGAAAAAAAAGTTAACATAATTGTATGTCACACTGTCTGATTGCCTCAATTGTCATGCTTGCTACCTGACAGCACATATACATATTGCCAATTATTTCAAGTGTAAAATATATTTGCTTGAATTTAAATGGGAGGGTCACTTGGAGTCTACTTATGTGACCTGGAAAGTGTTAACAAAAACTTTAAAACACACACGAATAGGGCAAGGCAATCAAGGCTATACTTTATTTAAATACAACGGCTGGTGGGAACAGTCAAACAGACTGTTCACCAAACAAGGATACATGTGATCTTTTAGTTTGCTTGAGAGATACAAGCTCTTCAGCCCACAGAGTCCGCTCCATCCAGCGATCAACATTACACTAGCGCACACTGCACACTAGAAACATGTTACAATATTTACCAAAACAAATTAACCTACAAACCTGTATGTCTGTGCATTGTGAGGGGAAACCGGAGCACCCAGGGAAAATCCATGTGGTAACGGGGAGAAGGTACAAACTCCGTATAGACAGCACCTGTAGTCAGGATCGAACCCTGGTCTCTGGTGCTGTAAGGTAGCAACTCTACCGTTGCACCACTGTGCCGCCCTATATGACCTTCCTCACAAAGATTCCAATAAACCAGAACAAATCTACCTTTATGCAATTCTTTCTCTTTGTTGTGTATTTACTATTAACCATGACAGATTACACACAGGCACGCCAGCATTTTTTGTTCTCACAATGCTCTAACAATAAGTGTAAATCTTGCACCTCCGACAGACACAGAGCAGCAGACACGGATCAGGTCAACCCCCACGGTAGCTGAATAGACGTCCCGTTATCTTTTGACCTCATTCTCCCCTTCCACCTTCTACAATTTTACTTTTTTACAATTTTATTATTTTACAAAAGTGGTGGCGGATCAACCGTGGAAAGATCTAATTTGCATTCACCCATTCCTTCTTTCCAGAGATGCTACCTGTCTCGCTGTGTGACTCCAGCATTTTGTGTCTATCTTGCATTGATATTACATGGATTTGACATGAACCCAGGACATTCCAGGATACTGTATGGAAAGATGGGAGCCCAATTGTAGCCAGCAAGATCTCCCACAAATTAGAGCATAGAGCATAGAACAGTACAGCACATGAACAGGCCTTTTGGTCCACAATGTTGGTGCTGAACATGATTCCAAGACAATCTCTAACCCACTGTACCAGCATATAGTCCATATCATTCCATTCTCTGCATATCCATGTGCCTATCCAAATGTCCCT
Source organism: Leucoraja erinaceus (assembly GCF_028641065.1). Lineage (NCBI taxonomy): Eukaryota > Metazoa > Chordata > Chondrichthyes > Rajiformes > Rajidae > Leucoraja > Leucoraja erinaceus. The sequence continues at coordinate 27,636,248 of NC_073394.1, read as the reverse complement.
TCAATGCCACTATCGTATCTGCCTCCACCCTCACCCCCGTCAGCGAGTTCTAGGATTGATGTCATCTAAAATGAAGCAGGAATCATTATTTAGGCAAAGGACACTCTCAATTTACATGCCAGTGATAAACAATAACTATGCTTAAATAGCAGTTTTCAGTTAGTCACATTACAATCCATATATATTTCTCCTTATGATTGAAAAGAAAGAAAGTTGGTTGGAGTATCAGGACAAAGAACGCAGAGAGGACAAACTCCCTTCAAATATCTCTTCAGTTCTAGTTCTTTAATTCTAACGATAAACGCCAATCCAGACCCAAACATGGTCAAGAGTAGTTCAGCTGTACTGAAACGGAACAATCAAATCCTTACTTGTAGCAACACATGAAAGCTGTGTCTTTGTGGGAAATAGCCACACTGCTAATGCTCCTTCCTTAAAATTGATTAGATTGTGGGGGCATCAGAAACAAAAATTAAAGGGTTTCTCTACTTTCTGAAATTTAAGAGTTTGACTCTTTACAGATCTGTTTGAATACCTTTTCGTCCGTTCTCAAGTGCTCTTCACATTTTGGTTGAATTCCCTACAGACCTCATTAGCGATAATCATCTTACAAAGTTTCTTTCTGGGCCCAGGCACCACCTATCCGATAAAATTACCAGCGCTAAAGATTGCGTTTTGCATTGCTGTCGTCAACTTTTAATGTGATTCTGTTTCTCGTTGCATGAGGTGAGGGCGATCAATTCCTCTAACACAAAGCAATTTAAGTTTCCAAAGTTTTAATGACCACTTTCAGCCGTTTAGCCACAGGAGATATTTCCTCACATTTCTGAAGCTAAATTCCGTTAATCCTCAAGGATTACTTCAATCCTTTTCAATGCTCTTTTCAACACTCTACTCCCGTTGTTTAAAAATACCGATGTATTAATGATGTCCTCCCGTTTAAGCGACTCATTCTTCATCATCTCCGTTAATCTCAGGATTAAATCACTTGCCAGTTGTTAATAACTTGGATGAATGCCAAAGCCCACAAAATACTTCACTCTGTTGGGATTTAAAACGAGTGCAGGAACAGGCTCTTCGGCCCGTGTTGTCTGTGCTGTAAATGATGTTAAAGTAAACATATCCCTACTGCCTGCATATGAACCATATTCCTCCATTCTGATCTAAATGCTTCTCATAATCCACCATCGTATCTGCTTCCACCACCGCCCCGAGCAGCAGGTTCCAGGCACCCACCACTGTGGAAGATAAAATATTTTACAACGTTTTGAAACATCCCAAAAATTTAGGATTTTTGGGATGTTACTATCTCCTTTAAATTGTTCCCCTCTCACCTTCAGGCAATGTCCTCTAGTACAAAGGGGAAAGAAAAATTCTGGCTCGATACTCTCTATGCCTCTCATGATTTTATTTATCTCTAACAGGTCTCCCTCTGAGCCTCCAATGCTTCAGAAAACCAATCCAAATTCATCCAACCTCTCCTTATAGCTAATGCCCTCGAATCCAGGAATCATCCTGAAAAATCTCTTTTGCAGCCTCTCCAAAGCCTCCACATCCTTCCTTTACACACAGTACTCTAAATACAGCCCAACCAAAGTTTTATAAAGCTGTAACACGACTTTCTGATTTTTATATTCAATGTACCGAGTGATAAAGTCAACACTGCCACATGCCTTCTTCACTAGTCAGCTTACTTAGAATCAGAGGTAGACAAAAATGCTGGAGAAACTCAGTGGGTGAGGCAGCATGTATGGAGCAAAGGAATAGGGGACGTTTCGAGTCAAGACCCTTCTTCAGACTCAGATTCACAACAAGAATCATAGTCATAGAGTGATACAGGATGGAAACAGGCCCTTTGGTCCAACTTGTCCACACCGGCCAACATGACCTAGCTACACTCGTCTCACCTGGTCATTATCCATCCAAACCTGTCCTATCCATGTACCTGCCTAACTGCTTCTTAAATGTTGGGATAGTCCCTGCATCAACCACCTCCTCTGGCAGCTTGTTCCATACATCCACCACCCTTTGTGTGAAAAGGTTATCCCTCAGATTCCTATTGAATCTTTTCCTCTTCACCTTAAACATATGTTATCTGGTCCTCGATTCATCTTCCCTGGCCAAGAGACTCTGTGCACATGTGGTGCTATTTTCAGGGAGCAATGGACTTGGACTACATGATCTCTTTGTACATCAATTATTGGAGTGAAAACAATCTGTGGGCAAAATTAAGGAAAAGCTGAATTTTTCTTCTCCCTGCTACAGATTATATGGTGTATCACAAGATTACACTGAGGTCTGCTATGTTATGATTATGTCTCATTCCCAATGTCAAGTTTCCTTGTAAAGTCCAAGGTTTAACCAATCCAAGAGAAATCGATTAGGGGCCAATCCCAATCAATCTACAGGTACACAAAAAAGCTGGAGAAACTCACCCGCTGAATTTCTCCAGCTTTTTTGTGTACCTTCAATTTTCCAGCATCTGCAGTTCCTTCTTAAACAGCAATCAATCCACAGCCTCGCCACGGAACAGGTGTGAGAGGTGAACCTACAATCAAAGCCTCCAATAGATCAAAGATGGACACAAAATGCTGGAGTAACAGTGGGACAGGCAGCATCTCTGGAAGGAAGGATTGTGTGATGTTTCGAGTCAAGACCCTTCTTCAGACTGAATCGGGGAGAGGGAGATACAGAGATAAGGAAATGTAAGGTGTGAAAATGGGACAAAGGAGACGAGGCTCAAGGAAAATGTAGAATAGATCATTGTTAGCTAGGAGAAGCTAACAACAAAGCACACAGAGATAAAATGTAAAGGAGGATAGTCAGACTAGTCAGAGAACTGGAAAGGAGGGAGGGATGGGGAGAGAGAGGGAAGGCAAAGGTTACTTGAATGGATCCATTAGCAAGAGGCTTGCACCTTATCCCTAGGTTACAGACGTCTCTCTGGGCTACAAACAAACTCTTGTGGCAGGAGGAATGCCAGGGAGGCCACTTTAAAGACACAAGAAGAGTCTGTGGAGAAGCCTGATAGGCAAGCAAATGCCCAAGCCCATCCACTGGCCCCCTTGGGTTGAAGGAGAAGCAGATGAAGTCTCCTCTCCTTAAATGCAGAGGTGTGTTGCCTCAATGCAGCAGTCACGAGCAGTGAACTGTGAGATGTGCTGAGATCAGCAGCAGCCAAGAATGGTTCTTGTAACAGTAATTGCAGACACTATTGTAAAGCTCACAATAATTGGTTTTCTTTAAATGATCCAACATCTGCCTGCTGTCGGACAGTCTCTGTGGAGAAAAAAAAAGACACAAAATGTCGGAGTAACTCAAGGGTTCAAGCAGCATCTCTAGAGAAAAGGAATAGGTGGCGTTTCAGGTCGAGACCCTTCTTTCGGGTGGGACTGAAGAAGGGTCTCAACCAGAAACGTCACCTATTCCTTTTCTCCGGAGATGCTGACTGACCTGCTGAGTTACTCCAGCTTTTTAAGTCTATCCTCTTTTTCTATGTTCTACAATGCCTGATGTTTTGCTTCATTTTGTCTCTGAAAAGTGGTGCCGTGCTCATGTGCCAATAACCTGAGGTCCTATAGATGGAATAGACATTGTTGTGTTGCCTTTCCTTTCGCACTTGTTTCTTCCCTCAGGTTGAGGATGAGAGGACGTTTCCATTTTTCTGATATACCTTCACTGTTTAGAATCCTCTAGTCCGCAAAGGTTGTTAAATGTTGCAGGGTTTGCTGACTCTGAAGCAATCACACTTTCAGCAAACAGTGGGCTTAGCTCATAGTTCTAACCACATTAAAGTGTATCAGCAGGACTGCAACCTGGCTTGCAAGAATCAAACAATACCTTTTTTCCAAGGAAGGAAATTATTCTGAAAGCACCTTGCACAGAGTAATTGGGTGTTGGAAATTCTCCCCTTTCATCTCTTATGCTTTTGCTTTCCTCTGACGGTCTTGATCTACAGATTCCCTTCCTTCCTTCTTTGATTCTGGGCAGGCAGCAATTCTGAGCTGATTTTCTCAGTACAGGTGCACAACCTTTTATCCGAAAGCCTTGGGACCAGACACTTGTCGGATTTCGGACTTTTTCGGATTTCAGAATGGAAGATTTTTAGCGTAGATTAGGTAGGTAGCGCGGGCGGTTTGAAAAGTCTGGAGCAGCTGCCTCCTCCCCGGAGACTGGGAGAATCATTGCATAAATGTTAGTCAGTTAGTTTGGAGGGATTTTATGTGGTGGTGGTGGTGGTGTAGGGGTGAAGGGGGAAACTTTAATTCTTAGTCCCCTACCTACCTGGTCGGCGACTCCCAACCTCGCGGAGCTGGGGGCTCCGTCCGGCCGCGGGCGGCGCCGGTTGTAGCTCCGACCCCGGCAACTCTACCCCTGGCTGCGAGGCGCTCCAAATCCAGCGCCGCCCGCGGTCGGACGTCCCAGCTCCGCGAATGTCGGGAGTCGGCGACGTCGCAGCGCTGGGATACCAGCGGGGAGCGGGCAATGCCTTACCGGGTCGCCGTGCGGCAAGCTCCGGAGCGCTGTGGCCGCCTTCTTCCAACATTCGCGGAGTGTCGCTGGATTTGGAGCCGCGGAGCTGGGGGCTCCGTCCGGCCGCGGGCGGCGCCGGTTGGAGCTCCGACCCCGGGAACTCTACCCCTGGCTGCGCGGCTCCAAATCCAGCGACGCTCCGCGATGTTGTGTGTCGGCGGCCACAGCGCTCCGGAGCTTGCCGCACGGCGACCCGGTAAGGCATTGCGCTGCGACGCCGCCGACTCCCGACATTCGCGGAGCTGGGGCGTCCGGCCGCGGGCCGCGCTGGATTTGGAGCGCCTCGCAGCCAGGGGTAGAGTTGCCGGGGTCGGAGCTACAACCTGCGGCCCCACCGGCCACAGCGCTGCGGAGCTTACTGCACAGCGACCCGGTAAGGCATTGACCGCTCCCCGCCTCTCCGACCAGGTAGGGGACTAAGAATTAAAGTTTACCCCTTCACCCCCCTTCACATAAAAGCCCTCCAAACTAACTGACTAACATTTAAGCAATGATTTACAGATGTTTAAGCGTCTCCCGGTCTCCAGGGAGGAGGCAGCCGCTACAGTAGTACAGACCTGGGTTGACCGTGGGTCGTTTTGGGTCAGGTTTGGCGCCAAACGCGAGCTTTGGTGCGCAGACGACATCTGGAAAAAATGGCCGGTTTTCGGAGCTTTTCGGTTTCTGGAACACCGGATAAAAGGTTGTGCACCTGTAGTAAACACCGTGTGATGTGACAACTCTGCCGTTGCGAGCACCCATTTGAGACTTGCTCTTGAAACAAGCTCTGAGGTGAATTGGTGGAGTGTTACATTAGCTGGATGCAGAATGTTTCTCTGGCATTATTCAGACAGATTCAGGGACTATTCTACAATAAAAGTTAGTTAGAGCTGGAAATGTTCAGCAGTTCACTTCAAGGTGTGACAGAGAAACAATAGTTAAAGTGTTTGATTGCAAATCAGAGCTGGAAGAAGCAGCATAAAATAACAGAGAAAGCTGGGACAAAGATGCACTGATAGACAGTGAATGCTTTTTGTAAGCCGTGGCAGGCCATGTGTTCGGATAAAAGCAGCAGTAGTTCACGCGGCCTGTAGAGGGAGCTGCCAAGCCCAGACCCTGCTCGGCCCGTGATGACCAGAGATGCGGAGAGGAGGACGGAGGGAGCTGGCGATGGTGGAATCAAGAGCATGGGCCATGAGAGAGCGAACCAGGGTCTTACCTCCCATACCCTCAAGGTCAGCTGCTGGAAACACCCCCTGGGCACAAAGACTGAGGGTGGCCAGGCGAGGAAAGGGACGACAGTTTGCTGGACAATCTGGACGGAGACAACAACTGGAGGCCCTGCAACAACCCGGGGCTCACCTAGATCGAGCGCCACTCCAGAAGATCCAGCGCGGGACTTGCCAAAACGTGGCGACCTTTGCATGCAGTATCAGTGGACACTTCTATACACTTTGTACTAATCGGGGATTGTGCAGTAAGGTACGGCAATACTTTACTGAACTGAATGCAGAAAACTAAATCACTGTACGCCTGTCCGTACATTTAACAATAAAGAACCATTGATCATTGACACTTGACTATTGTTATCCAGCCTTATCAAGTGGAAGTTGTTTCTCATCTGCAAAGAGTTTGGGTGACACTATAGAATGAATGGATGCTTAGTGGTACATTGAAAGCAATAGGGGCTAGATATGAGATAAATGATAGACTGTTGACATTTCGGTAAGACAGAAGAGGCACACTTTGACACATTCCCTCACAAGAGTGACTTTTACACTACATCATAGAGTATAACTGTTGCACATCAGACCTTAATTGTGCTCTGTCACCTACGATAATCACCCAAGTTCTTGAGTGGGTGGTGTTCAGACATTGCCGTTCTGGAGTGAACTCCAGTCCTAACTCCAGGCCCAACAGATGTGAGTAAGGGAAGACTACTTTAGACTTTACACTTTAGAGATACTGCGTGGAAACAGGCCCTTCCAACCACCGAGTCCGTGCCAGTCAGTGATCACACAGTACCCTAGTGCTATCTACAAACTATGGACAATTCATCATTTACAGAAGCCAATTAACCTACAAACCTGTGTGTCTTTGGAGTGTGGGAGGAAACCAGAGCACCCAGAGAAAATGGTCATAGAGACAACGTACACATTCTGTACAGACAGCACCCGTAGTCAGGATGGAACCCGGATCTCTGGTGCTGTAAGGCAGCAACTCTACTGCTGCGCCACTGTGCCACATGCTGTATTTTCTTCTACCTATATTTGATGACCACAATGTTCTGAAATGCACAGAATACTGAATTAGTGATAGTGACTCACAAGGCAGGTGTTCATCCGTTCATGAAATATTAAACTGAATTTTCATAAAGGTCTAACACTCGAGAAAAATAGCAACGTAAATTAATTTTGCGCAGGGCATATCTTGCTGTATTCAGCATCGGCTGTGCTGAAATATTATCCGTGCAAAATAACTTGACGAACCCTTCTGCAAAATCTTCCCTCTTTAAAAATAGCTTGTTCAACTCAAGGGTGTGTCAGAAACAGATTTGATGTGTTTGAGTTCTTATTCAAATGACAATGCCCTCAAGTAAGCTGTTCCTATCTGTCCCTGTTGCACAAAGATGCATACAAGTTCCTTGCTTCTGGATCCAATTGTAGAAATGATTGACTTGACTCCACATCACATTTTCAATACCCACTGGCATTTTTCTACTTCCAGTTAAATCATTTGGCTCGTAAAATAGCTTCCATTTTCTACCCAGATCGCTGCATCTTATCCACCATCTCTACCTTATCTCTGCTCCCACCTCCCACTATCCCAGCTCACTGTCCCCACTAACACATGCACACAAACTAGTGTGTGTGTGTGTGGACACACATACTCACACACACACACACACATGTATGCACACACACAGATCCACTGAAGGCTGGGAGATGAGGCAACTCTTTAAGGAAACTGTCTCTATCAGTCTACTGTGGAAGTGAGGGAAAACTGAAGTCATGGATTGCTTGGGGAATCGCTCTGTGTGTATGGGCCTCTCCTCCCTATATCCAGTGAATCTGGAAGATTTTGCAGAGACAGCCTGAGTGGTATATTTCCGTTGCCTTGAGGTGCCCGTTGTATATATTGCAGGTCCCCAGGGCAGGGATCACTTCTGCCTAATGGGCCATCAATTTTGTGCCAAGTCTGGGGCCTTGCTCTTCCAATATACTTTTCTTCAACGGACCCAGGTTGATCTGCTGCATTGAAAGCAATGGTGAATCTCCCACCAATGTCTGCCTTTGCTGAAAGTTTTACCCTGAGATGTGCGGTGAGGTTCATGCTTCACAGGGTCCCACTGTGAACTTTTATTACCAGAGGACATTGTGGGGCAGAGAAGGCAGGAGAGTAGAGCAGCATTGTCTTGTAGGTACTGAGTGTGAAGCTCAACCTCTTGGGTGCTTCAGTGAACAGTTTGGCAATGGCCTAGAGTTCAGTCTACAAACGCAAGTGCCATCCACATACTGCACCTTGGTGACTGAGGTGGAGTGACCTTGGTTCTGGACTGGAGACATTGTGGAGGGAACAGGTTTCCATTAGCCCTATACGTTACATAGATAGGAAAGGTTTAGAGGGTTATGGCCCAAACGCAGGCAAATTGGACTCGCTGAGAAGGGGCATCTTGATCGGCATGGATGATTTGGGCCGAAGGGCCTGATTCTGTGCTGCTGGCTCTATGACTCTCAATGACTATGATTCAATGACTCTATGACACTATTAACAACATTCTGGCAAGAACATCATTGGAGCTGATTTGCAGCATTGGATTCATGAAAGATTAGAAAATGTGTCAGAACACCAGCATGTCCTTGCTTGATACCAATCTTCATTGAGATTGGTTTTGTAGTGGGGCCTTCGGATTGAAGAGTGGGTCTCAGGCTAACATGAACCAAATGGAAAATGGAGATGAATTTCTGTTGGTGTGAAATATAAGGAGTGCGCCCCAATGTCCCTTCCAGTTAATCGTGTCACAAACAAACACACACAGAGTAACTCTTTCATCTTGCAAAGGAAGGAACTGCAGGTGCTGGTTTACATCGAAGATAGACACAAAATGCTGGAGTAACTCAGCGGGTCAGGCAGCTTCTCTGAAGAAAAGCAATAGGTGACGTTTCAGGTCGAGACCCTTCATCCTGTTCCTTAATCGCTTTATCGCTTTCGTCTTATATTAGCACAAGAAAACATCCATCAAATTGAATACCTGTATGTTCTGGGTTTTTTTAAAGTGTTTAATAAGATTTATGAGCAATACTTAAAAAGTGACATGAAATGCTGATTAATTATTGAAATTTGCTTTGTGATTAAGTGATTTGCTCGACCGAAGGCTTCACTTTTGAATCCATTTGGAAGATTGCACTGTGATCATCCCACTAGTGCTGCCTTGTTATTGCAAGCGTAACATTTACTTCAAGCAGCCATTCGATTTGCTGATGCGCGGGACAAGTCATGCCAGAAGTTAATAGCTGAGGCAAATTAGTTGCGTGCATTTAATAGGAAGCTCGATAAATATGAGGGATAAACTGTGGTGAAGGATGATGTGGAGCACAAACGTTGGCAGAGAGTATGTGCGGCACGGTGGCACAGCGCTTGAGCTGCTGCCTCATAGCACCAGAGACCTGGGTTCAATCCCGACCAAGGCTGCTGTCTGTATGGAGTTTGTACGTTCTCCCTGCGACCGCATTGGTTTTCCACGGGCGCACCGTTTTCCAACTACACTTCAAAGACCTACAGGTTTGTCAGTGAATTGGCTTCAATAAAATAGTAATTTCTTCCTAGTGCGTAGGATAGGACTGGTGCTGAAGGGCCAGTTTCCGTGCTTATCTCTAAAGTCTAAAGTCTAACATAAAATAAAGTAGTTAGCTAAATGACCTGTGGTCTGTTCTGATAATTCTGTATAACATATGAACATCATCCATAAAAGCTCAGCAAACAAGCACTACGCACAATACTAATCAATAATCTCATTTTGCTAATATCCAACATTGCTGACAGAGAAGACCACAATTCTATAACGTTAATGACTTTCAAGCAATTAATTTAATCAATTGATCAATAGAAAAACAAACCTGCAGATGCGGCTTCACAAAAAAAGACACAAAGTACTGGAGTAACTCAGCGGGGCAGAGCGCATCACTGGAGAACACGGATGGGTGACGTTTTGGGTCAGGACCCTGCTTTAGATTGATTGTAAGGGGGGGCGAAATTGGAAGAGGGGAGAGGCAGATCAAAGCCTGGGAGATGATAGCTTGATTGAAGTGAGCAGGTATTTTAATAGACAGATGGTTGGGGAAAAGTCAGAGATGAAAGGACAGCAGGTGTGAGACAAAAGGATTGAATAGCTGTGAATTGTGAAGCTAGAGGAAGGAAAGTGGGTGGAAGACTAGGGGGAAGGGAGAAATACACTAGTTCTGAGGCACCTACACACCAGGGGCAATTAACCTACACACATGCATGACGTCAGATTATGGGAGGAACCTGGAGCACCCGAGTAAAACCCACGTGGGTCACAGAGAGAATGTACAGACTCTGCACAGACAGCACCTGAGGTCAGGATCGAACCTGCGTCTCTGGCGCTGTGGGACAGCAACTCTTCCATGGAGTAGTGAATTTCTGCAATGCTCTGAACCTGCCAGATCATTAAATATAATTAAGGTGGAGACAAATAAATATTTGAAAGATTGAGGAATTATGGGTTTTTGGGGAACTGGCACAAAGGAGGAGTTGGTGACTTCAGAGATCAGTCATTGTTGAAGGGTAGGACAGGCTTGAAGGGCCAAAGGGCCTGTGCCTATTTCCACGTTAATTAGAGGGTGTCATGCTCACAGTGAGATACGGGGTTCACACTCTAGGCTTTGCCAAGTTTTTTGCACATGTACAAAGCTGAACAAGCTTTTTTGAAGAGTATTGCTTTGGTTCTAAAACTGGCTTCCATACCACCTGCCGGAAGAATCCTGGAGGGGAAGGAATAACTTCCAGGATAAGATATTACAGATCCTAGTTTAGACTTTAAACTTTAAAGATACAGTGCAGAAACAGGCCCTTCAGCCCACTGAGTGTGATAATCAGTGATCACCCCTTACACCAGCCATATCCTACACACTAGGGACAATTTACAGTTTTTCAGAAACCAATTAACTGACAAACCTGTACATCTTTGGAGTGTGGGAGAAAACCGGAGGACCCGGAGGAAACCCACGCAGTCACAGGGTGAATGTATAAACTCCATACAAACAGCACCCGTGGACAGGATTGAACCCAGGTCTCTGGCACTGTAAGGCTGTAACCCTACCACCGCATCACTGTGTGGCCCTACTTGAAAATAGAGAAGAATACTACAGATATGGAGCAAAAGATGCAAATTAACAATATTTTTCTTCATCCAGATAATGGCTAGAAAGAATTGAACTTACAGCTTAAGTATAAGGGGGAAATCTGTTAGGACCGAGATGAGGAAAACTTTTTTCACACAGAGTGGTGAATCTCTGGAATTCTCTGCCGCAGAAGGTAGTTGAGGCCAGTTCATTGGCTATATTTAAGAGGGAGTAAGATGTGGCCCTTGTGGCTCAAGGGATCAGGGGGTATGGAGAGAAGGCAGGAACACGATACTGAGTTGGATGATCAGCTACGATCATATTGAATGGCGGTGCAGGCTCGAAGGGCCGAATGGCCTACTCCTGCACCTATTTTCTATGTTTCTATGTTTCTATGTATGGCAGTCACAAGAAGGTGCTTAAAATGCCTCTCACATTTGTTGAAGAAATCTCTCTCCAGATGTAGAAGTCTAACAGACAAGAACCTTTCCAAAATGAAGCAAGTTTAAGAGGAAAAACAAAAATGCTCTTCTCGTCAATGTGAGCACTGCTCAAGTTTAGTTGAGTTCAGTTTATTAGTGTCACCTTTACTAAGGTACAGTCAAACGCTGCTGTCCACTCAGCGAAAAGACAATACATGATTACAATCAAGCTTTCCACACTGTACAGATACAGGATAAGGGGAATAATGTTTAGTGCAAGATAAAATCCAATTAAATATAATTCAAAGGTCCCAATGAGGTAGATTGGAGGTTAGGACCGTTCTCCAGTGGGAACGGGAATTAATGATAAAAAATTACGAAGGTTACATGGGAAAAGTACTTGATATATATTCACAAATGTTCGATTAATGTAAGACATAATCTAATTCAATTAAAAATTTTACACATAGATTATATTATTCAAAAACAAGATTGAACAAATTCTATCCAAATATATCCCCCATTTGTGATAAATGTTTATCCCAAAACACAACTATAACACACTCTTTTGTTTCCTGCATAAAACTTTATAGATTTTGGAGTGATATTTTTGAAATATTTACCAAATGATTTAAGATAAGAATGGAACCTAATACTGAAATGATTATATCTGAAGTAATGGAAGATGGGAATAAATTGAACTCATCTCAAAATTTATTTTTTAATTAGGGTTTAATTAAAGCAAAAAAATTAATACTTAAATTTTGGAAAAATACATCAATACCGACGCTTAAAATGTGGATCGCAAGCATGCTGGACACTGCACATCTTGAGGAAATGCGATTCCTCCTAATGGATAAATCAGACCAATTCATAACGAGTTGGTCTCCATTTGTCGTCTTTTTGGAATCACATGGTACAACACAATTATAAATGCTAACTGTTTCAGGACTGGACGAGGGATGGTCAAGATGGTCTGCTTACTTCTTTTCTTTATGTCTTATTCTCTCTTTCCTATTTTCTTTTCTTCAACTTTCTTCATTCATTCTTCTTTTTTCTTCTTCTTCACACACCAGATATCTCACGTCTTTCTATCCTTTACTATCTAATTTATTTTTCTTATTCTTATTTTTCTTTATTATAACAAAAAAAAATAAGGTGCTGTACATAAAATGTATTATGAAAATATATATTAGGCACTTTGATGCCATATGATTGTACTTACTTCTAATAAAATAAAATATATTTTTTTAAAAAGGACCGTTCTCCAGTTGGTGATAGGATGGTTCAGTTGCTTGATAATAGCTGTGAAGAAGCTGTCCACAGTTAAGTCTGAAAGAAATCCGATTTAATCAGAAATAATGGCAATTATTGCTCACATGAGTTCGACTTACAATTATTGATAAATATAGCCCTTAATTAATTTAGTTTTAATTTAGTTTAGTTTAGTTTATTGTCACGTGTACCGAGGTACAGTGAAAAGCTTTTTGTTGTATGCTAACTGGTCAGTGGAAAGACTATATATTAATACATGTGAGCCATCCGCAGTCCTCAGCTACATGATAAAGGGAATAAAATTTAGTACAAGATAAAGTCCAGTAAATTCAGATTAAAGATAGTCCGACGGTCTCCAATGAGGTAGATTGTAATTCAGGACTGCTCTCTAGTTGGTGATAAAATGGTTCAGTTCCTGATAACAGCTGGGAAAAAACTGTCGCTGAATCTGGAGGTGTGCGTTTTCACACTTCTGTACTTCTTGCCTGATGGGTGGGGAAGAGGGAGTGACTGGGGTGAGACTGGTCCTTGATTATGCTGGTGGCCTTACTGAGGCAACATGAAGTTTAGATGGAGTCAATGGAAGGTAGGCTGATTTGTGGTCTGTGATGGTCTGTGCTGCGTCCACAATCTATGCAATTTCTTGCGGTCTTGGATGGAGCAGTTCCCAAACCATGCGGTGATACATCCTGATCTAATGCATTCTACGGCGCATCTGTAGAAGTTGGTGAGAATTGCTGGGGTCATGCAGAACTGCCCAAGCCTTCTAAGGAAGTAGAGGCATTGGTGTGCTTTCTTGGCCATTGCTTCGATATAGCTGGTCCAGGACAAATTGTTGGTTAAGTTTACGCCTTGGATCATGAAGCTTTCAACCACCCCTACTTTGACGCTGTCAATGTATACCACGGTATGAGTATCGCTTTGCTTCCTGAAGTCAATCACTATCTCCTTTGTCTTGCTGACATTGAGAGATAGTTGTTATCTTAACACCAGGTCACGAGGTTCTCAATCTCCTTGCTGCACTGAATTTGGTTACTTTGTTAATGCTTTTTAACAGCCACTATTATGTAGATTAGAGAACCTTTATAAAAGGAGAGAACTCAGGTAAAATATCTTGCAGAATGAGTGAATACCTCTCTTTCTCTGAGCAACCTGATTTGCAAATCAATGAAAACAAGTTCAACAAATCATATGGAAATGTCTCATTGATTTACTGACATTTACTAATCAGGTTCTCTGTGAATGGTGTATATGGTGATACGTGGTAAAAAGGCATTTACTAATGCTTGTGCACTGAGAAAATGGTCGCATTTATCAGTGCATTCCCGAACAGTTGCAATTAACAATTATTATTTACATGCCAAACACATGTGATGGCATTACAGGTAGATCGAGTGGTCACAAAGGCTTTTGGCACATTGGCCTTCATCAGTCAGAGTATTGAGTATGCATGGACCCAGCACAATGTTGATAAGTTGACCTTCGGTTGGACCAGTGTGATCTAACAATGGTGGAATTATAGAAGATAACCATTATAGAAGATAACAAGAAATACAAAGATTTGAAATGTAATTTCTTCAATTTAATACTCCACAATCTTTTGCACTGGTTTGGCCAATTTAACTTGGATTACAATGATCTGTTTAATAGCAATGTGGTGAGGTAGTGGTAGCGTTGCTGCCTGACAGCGCCAGAGATCCGGGTTCGATCCTGACTGAGGTTGCTGTCTGTGCAGAGTTTGTACGTTCTACCTATGACTCCATAGGTTTCTCCCGCATTCCAAAGACGTGCAGGTTTGTAAGTTAATTTGTTTCCCTAAGTTGCTCCTAAAGTGAGGGATGCGAGAGTGGGATAACATAGAACCAGTGTATGGGTGATCGATGGTTGGCATGGTACTGGTGGGCCGAAGGGCCTATTTCCATGCTGTATCCCTGAACTGAACTTTGCGGCAGATGGAAATTCCATACTTTTCCAAACTCCAAATCAATGGAAACATCTGGGTAGATTTGGAAGTTTACTGGGAAGCAGAGACTGCGTGTTGAAAAAAGCCGAAATGGTGCGAGACAGATAGGCGGAGGTGTTCTCACACATCAATCTGTCTTGTTTCACACTTGAGTTACATTGACATGAAGCATGAAGCACTCGACACCAATGCAACAGTGTTGTATAACTGGCCTAATAAATGCAGCCACCTTTAAATAAATGCCAACTTCTCAAAGAATGTCACTGCTCAGAAAGCAATTGGGCCAAATTTAGACTTGGCAAACTAAATAATTAGTGTATAATTTTCCATTAACTACGCAGTTACATAAGATATAGTGAATCTAATTTATATGTATGGTTGAGAGGTTTCAGCCTAATTTGTGTCTGGTAAATACCACAATTGTTCTCTGCCTCAGGAAGGAACACATCTGAACAATTTTCTGTTTCAAAGCAGCCAGTTTGCTCATGTATTAAAACCCTGTAGCGTTACTGCAGCTTCAATGCCTCACCACACACTGCACACGTCTTGTACAGAGTGGCCCAAAAATTCATTCACAAAGCAAAATGTTTTTGTGTGCAACATGATTGAAGTTTATGGAAAGCCTACGACTGTTGCTGGGTCTCACATTTACAGTCATAGAAGTGGAAACAGGCCCTTCCTTCCAACTTGCCCACACCAACCAATATATCTCATCTACACTAGTCCTACCTGCCTGCATTTGGTCCATATGCCTCTAAAACCTATCCCATCCATTTACTTGTCTAAATGTTTTTTTAAATGTTGCAATAGTCCTTGCCTCATCTACCCCCTCTGGCAGCTTGGTCCGAACACACACCATCATTTGTGTGAATAAGATATCCCTCAGGTACCTATTAAATCTTTTCCCCCTCACCCTAAACCTCTGGTTCTCGATTCCCTGACTCTGGGCAAGGGATTCCGTATGTTTACCTGATCTGTTCCTCTAAAGATTTTGTACACCTCTATACCTGCTACATTCCAAGGTGTTTCTAGCCTGCTCTTCTGCCATGTATAGGGAGTCATTTTATTCCCATGCTTGCCGGGTAGGTTATTTCCTTTTTACTTATTCATCCGGGAATTATTCAATTTGCAGGATGCAGCATTTGAGATGTGGTTGCATGAGATTGTTATGTCAATAGAAGAATAATGAATAAAGAAATGGAGACAGAAGGAACTGCAGAAGCTGACATCTCGTGCAAAACACAAAGTGCTGGAGGAACTCAGCAGGCTGGGCAGCATATGTTCAGAAATAAATACAATATTTCTGAGGAAATCATATCTCTAGTTTCCCTTGTCTAGTTTCCCAGTCTAAAGAAGGTTCTCACCCCTTAAACATCACCTATTCTTTTTCTCCTGAGATGCCGCCTGACCCGCTGAGTTACTCCGGCTTTTTGTGTTTATCTTCGATGTAAACCAGCCTCTGCAGTTTCTTCCAAAGCATTTCTGAGGAAATGGTGGATCCGAGACGTCGCCTGTGCATTCTCTCCACAGATGCTGCCTGACCCACTGAGTTCCTCCAGCACTTTGTGGTTTCCTCAAGAAATGTTGCTTCTTTCTTAGGAAAGGGTTACTGACATTGGAACTGATGGCACTTTACTGTATAAAGCCAAAGATGCACTACTTATGTATTCTTGTGAGGTTCTGTTGCTGTGATCAACAAACTAGCATCACGCAAATGTTGAAGTGTTGCTTCCAGCATCTGTTCTGTAACACCTAGTTCTTCATCTACTCTGAACTTCTCTAAACGATGGTGAACAGCCGTTGGTGACTGCATATTTTCTTGCCTTTTTTATTTTGCTTTTGCTCTATAGCGTTTCGAAGTTTCTGCAGTGTGGATGAACAGATGGATTTTATATATTTCAAATTTATTCTGCAGGTTAATAAAAGAATACCAAGCAATAAAAAAATAAGCTTGCAAACGTGAAAGTGTGGATGTGCTAATCTGATCAAAGGAATCCGTTATCCTCCCACTCAGTCATATAATTACCACTGCATTAAATATTCTCCACCGTAATATTTAATCAATTCAAATGCAGCAGATAAGTGGGTGGAAAATCAGTGAATTAGATTTGCAATGTAGACGAATGTCAAAAAACAGGCAGTGAGACTGGTCAGCAAAATAGGATAATATATAGAAGAAAACCCTGCAGTTTCTGTCATCTCTTGGGAGAACAGTCTTGTGCTGAATGTGTTGGGGAACTTATAGAAACATATAAAATTCTTAAGAGATTGGTCAGGCTAGACGCAGGAAAATGTTCCCGATGTTGTGAGAGTCCAGAGCACGGGCTCAGAGTTTAAGAATAAGGGGTATGTAGGCCATTTAGGACTGAGTTGAGGAAAAACTTTTTCACCCAGAGAGTCAAGAGTGTTTTATTGTCATATGTCCCAGAAAGAACAATGAAATTCTTACTTGCAGCAGCACAACAGAATATTTAAACATAGTACACTGTAAACAATCTAATAAACGAGAGAGCAAAAAAGTTCAATGTAAACAGGTTTGGGGATCCTTGGGGAAGGCCTTCATCTTCTGACATCAACAATGCAGTGTGCAGGAGTTATGGACTGAAGTTAGGGGTGAATCTGTCATTAACCTTGTTGCCCAGGTTATGGAACATTGCTAGTTTAGTTTAGTTTTTTACTTTAGTTTAGAGATAAAGTGTGGAAACAGGTCCTTCCGCCCACCGAGTCTGCATCTACCAGTGATCCCCGCACACCAACACTATCCGACACACACCAGGGAAAGTTTTGCATTTTATACCAAGCCAATTAACCTAAGAACCTATACGTCTTTGGAATAAGGGGGGAAGCTGATGATCTGAGAGGAAGCCCAATCAGGTCACGGGGAGAACGTACAAATGTCGTAAAGACAAGCAGCCATAGTCAGGATCGAACCCGGAACTCTGGCACTGTAAAGGAGTAGCTCTACCACCGAGCCACAATGCCACAGTGCCGCCCTATAACTGCTGGTATATGCCGATATCATACATTGCTAAGGCGGTGGATGTTGAGGATTGTGGAATCATTTTGCGATGATGTGTGGGGTGGGGACAGACACGACTGACGAGGTGGTGTTCATACTTTGAGTGGGTTCCGGCCCTAATTAGTGCAGAGGCCTTCCCAAGGTGCCTTGCAACAGAGGCCTTCATCAGGTGCTGTGGCTGCAGAACGGAGAACCTGCCTGGAGGACCCGAAGGCTTGGCGGACTACGGAACCAGGTCCGTATACTCTCCTGCTATTTATTCTAGTTATATCGCACCCTAATGGGAATCCATGGCCTGATTTGCTCCGAAACCTGGAAGACAGGACCTGTATCTCAGCACTTGGCTCACCACACCATGGAGATTTAAACTTGAAAGAAATACTAAGCCCCAAACACTTAAGGAATCAAAGCAACAGCCAGTATAAATCTGTCCGTAACTAACCTGAAAACAGTTGATAATCCTTTTAATTTGATTTGGTGCAGATCCAAGCTACTTCATAAATGCATTTGGAAATACAGAAACAATGAAACTGCAGATGCTGGTTTATACCAAGGATAGACAGAAAGTGCTGGAGTAATTCTGCAGGTCAGGCAGCATCTCTGGAGAAATAGGATGGATAATGTTTCAGTTCAGGGTTCTTCCCCCGACTGAAAGTAAGGGGTTGGCGGGTGGGGGAGTGAGTTGAAGAACTGAAGGTGAGTAAAGATCAGGACCTATCAAGCAGTAAAGTTGGAAAAGGTTAGTTAAGGGGCTGTCCTACTTGGGCGACCTAATTGGCGAGTTTAGAAGAGTTTAAAAAATGACTTGTTGAAAACCTCCTTCGACTATGTAGAAGACCTCCTTCGACCTCCTTCGACCTGCTTCGACTATGTTGAAGACTAGCTTCAACTAGCTACGACTAGCTGCGACTAACTTCGGGAAAATTGGACAGCGAATAGTGGAGAGTGAAAACGACCTCCTTCGATCTCCTTCGACCTCCCTTCGACTATGATGAAGACTATCTACGACTACCTTTGACTACCCTCGATTACCTACGACTAACATGCCAACCTACTGCGACTAAACCTACGAGTAAAAAACGTATCCATTTTTTCCATGGCGACCTTTTTTTACTTGGGGGCATTTTATAACATATTGAAAAAAACGCCGGGACCTAGCTGAGGCCTCGAGTACGTGGAGACCACTCTCGAGCATGAAGGAGAATTACGAAGACCTCCTACGACCTTGTGGCGACCATGCTGCAAGTATGAGTCGAGGACAAACTCACCAGAACTCGCGGATTTGGTCGCCCAAGTGGGACAGGCCCTTTACAGCATTAAGCATGAAATCTCTTTCAAATTCATGTCAGGCATTTGACAGCTCTGGCTTGTAACTTTGTTGATGTTTTTGGAGTCCGTTTGAAAGAACCATTGGAATGAGCAGCTATGTTTGTTACAACTCCTAGTCTTTTTGAGTTTTTCTTTCGATCTAATATGTACAAACCAAAGCCTGAGGAAATGATGCAAAACAGTTTAGACAACAGTGAATTGAAAGGAAGGAAAATGTCATGGAAACTATTTTTCTTCAAATAGAGCACCAAACATCACAGAAAATTCAACTGATTCAAATCAGTTCAATCTCAGCAGAAGCTCTGATTTAATCTATCATAATGCACATGATGTGAAAATAGGTTATAATTTTTAAAAATCCTCTCCATGTAATTAGTTATAAAGTGAGTTGATTGGAATTTTCTTTTTCAAGTTTTGACACATATTAGAACTTTTTTTAACATGGTCTTTTGGCCAAAAGATTGTCTTTTATCTATGTTGTAGAAACTTGCTATTTGTGACTGTGAGATTATACAACATGCAAACTTCAGGATAAGGTTTAAAGGGTCTTTTATCTTGAATGCGTCAGCCAATATGTTTCAGAGTGGGAAGATGAAAGACTCCCTTCTGCCACGTAAGATGTCCGTGCAGATGATCACAAACCTATCTTCCACTCAACTTGATACTGACTTGGAAATCTTAATGTGGGTAAACAATTAAATGACGGGCGTGAGAAATGCAACCAGTCCCGTTGATTTAACTGCGTTCAAATCAAGATGGGGTAGAGCTGCTGCCTCACAGTGCCAGAGACCCGGGTTCGATCCTGACGACAGGTGCTATTTGTGCACAGTTTGTATGTTTTCCCCGTGAACACATAGGTTTGCTCTGGTTTCCTCCCACATTCCAAAGATGTGCAGGTTTGTAGGTTAATTGGCCTCTTGTGAATTGCTCCTAATGTGTAGCAGATAGCATGGAACTAATGTGAACTGGTGATCGATGTTCGGCATGGACTCAGTGGGCCGAAGGGCCTGTTTCCACGCAGTATCTCTAAACTAAACTAGTGCAATGGGGGAAGTTATCCTTTCTAACATTATGGGAGAATAAAAGGTTTACAGTACCTCTGAAAATGGGAGAAATGCACTGTGCTGTTTACACTGTTGGAGAGGAACCTTTTAATCTATTACAAGTCATTATTAATTTGCCGTGGGAGTGTTTCCATCTGACTGCAGTTGTCTCCAATAAAACTGAGTTCCATTTCACAGAACTAGTCTTGACAAGCACAAAAATATTGTCAAAAGAAACGTAAATGCTGAACCAAAGATAAAGAAGTGAATGAAGTGGAGCTTGCAGCATCTTAATGTTTAGTTTAGTTTAGTTTAGTTTAGTTTGGAACGTTACAGTTATATTGCATGGAAGCAAGGCTTTCGGGCCACCGAGTCTACTACAACCATCAGTCACCCATTCACACTGGTTCGATTTATCCCACTGGGCTGCACAGTGGTAGAGTTGCTGTCTCACACCGCTTGCAGCGCCGGAGACATCTGTTCGATCCCGACTATGGGTGCTGCCTGTACGGAGTTTGTACGTTCTCACCGTGACCTCCTGGGTTTCCTCTGAGATCTTCAGTTTCCTCCCAAACTCCAAAGACAAACAGGTTTGCACACTATCCTAGTGTGTGTAGGATAGTGTTAATGTGTGGGGATCGCTGATTGGCACACATTCGGTAGGCCAAAGGGCCTGTTTTCGTCAACAGAGTGGTTGCCACCTATTGGGTGATATTCTCCAGATATGCTCCAGAGATAAGTTGAAAATTTTCATGTTATAAGTTCCAGTGACAGGGACAGGAACTCTTGTCAGCAGACAAGCATGAAACTTGGCATAAGGTTTCCGCTTGGCCTGTGCCAAGGTACCAGATTTGCTAGCTGGGTTAAAACGTTTGACTGGCAGAGAATAAAGTCACAGTGGCGTTTCCCATTAATCCAAGCTTTGAATTCAGACTCAGCTGCCGTGGTGGAGGTGAATTTGGAATAAAGTAAATTGAAGCAATATCAGACCAAATCTTTTACTGCAATAATATTGGTTTTAATTTTAAGATGTACAGCACGGAAACAGGCCCTTATGCCCACCGAGTCTGCACCGACCAGCGATTCCCGCACATTAACACATACCAGGGACAATTTACAGTTATACCAAGAAAATTAACCTACAAACATGTACGTCTTTAGAGTGTGGGAGGAAACCGAAGATCTCGGAAAAACCCAAGCGGTCATGGGGAGAGCATACAAACTCCGTACAGTCAGCACCCGTAGCCGGGATCGAACCTGGGTCTCTGGCGCCGCAAGCGCAGTAAAGCCACCATCCCACTTTCATAACCTAATTGGCGACCTCTGCCGGGTTTTCCCTTGACTCATACTTGTAGCATGGTCGCCATGAGGTCGTACGAGGTCTTCGTAATTCTTCCCTCAAGCTCGTGAGTGGTCTCCGCGTACTCGTGGCCTCAAGTAGGTCGCGGCGCTTTTTCCAGCCTGATAAAAAATGTCAACGAGTAAAAAAAGGTCTCCATGGAAAAAAATCGATACTTTTTACTCGTAGGTAGGTCGTAGGTAGGTCGTAGGTAGGTCGTAGGTAGGGCGTGAGGCTAGTCATAGGTGATTGCAGGTAGTCGAAGGTAATAGCTCCGGGGTGAAAAAAAGGTTAGTAGAAAAAAAAAGTAATTTAAACAGCAGAATGTCATCTCTTTCACTCCAAAGCATGTTCATTCATAGCTGGAGAGTTTTTTGGAGAGGAGACTTGTGTTTTAGAGATGGTACCAAAAGAGTAGGAGGAGAGCACAACCCTCAAAAAAACCTGCCATGCAGGTGTTGCCCACCCAGGAGGAGGAGTGGCAGGAGGTGATGCCACGGGATGTGATAGTGCAGGAGGGGGTAGCCCTGCATGAGAGACCCCTGGGGGAGGAGACCAGGGTGGTAGTATATGTCCCCACCACCACCCCATCCTTCTCTGCCTCATTTGAAGGCAGCAAAGCAGCCCTTTCTCCTGTGTCTGACAGCATCAGAGGCAGATGCCCCATTGGTGGTGAGGGAGGGCTGGAGCAAGGTTTTGCCCTACACCTTCACCAGGCAGCAGGAGGGGTCCCAGCAGAATGCCATCCTGTACTATAATTCTATAATTCTTATTATTTACTTTTAATATTATTGTGTTTGCATGAATAAATTGAAATCTAGCTTGAAATTCTTTTCAAATAATCATTATCATAATGTACTGTTTGATTGTAATTCACTTGATTAATGAAGTGTTGGAAAGAAAAAGTCCTTGGAAATACAAATGCCGCTGACTTAAATATCTGATTGAATATTTTATATTGACGATTGAATATTTTATACCTTTAAACGTGGTGCAAATATCTAGTGAACAATTCAGTGACATCTTGCGCCTAGCAAAGTCAACTAATGAATGTAAATGAAAATTTAAAAAAAGTGAAGATGCTGGAAATCAGAAATATAACCCTCAGTATGTCAGGGAGCATCTGTGGAAGGTAATATGGTGAATATGTTCAGAGCGGCACGGTGGCGCAGCGGTAGAGTTGCTGCCTTACGACGCCAGTAAACCGGGTTCGATCCTGACTACGAGTGCTGTACGTATGAAGTTTGTACGTTCTCCCTGTGACCGCATGGGTATTCTCCGGGTGCTCCAATTTACTAACACTTTCCAAAGACGTGCAGGTTTGTAGATTAATTGTTTTCGGTAAACATTTTAAATTGTCCCTTGCGTGTAGGATAGAGCCAGTGTGCGGGGTGATCGCTGGTCGGTGCTGAGTCGGTGGGCTGAAGGGCCCGTTTCCTCTGTTTCTCTAACGTCTATAGTCCAAGACTCTACTGATGAAAAGATTTAGGCCTGAAATGCTGACTCTTTCCACAGATGCTGCCTGGCTTACTGAATGTTTCCAATCTTTTCTGTTTTATTTTGTTATTAATTCTAAATTATAATGATGTCACTATGTCCTTCCAAGTCATTTCATTTTGTTTGAATGGCAAATTTTGGAGCAACACATTGCGGTAAGACGAATTAAGATGTTCCTTCCGATTGTTGGCACAGTTGGCACAGTAGCACCCATGCAGTCACAGGGAGAACGTCTTGGTGAGACCACACCTGGAGTATTGCGTTCAGTTTTGGTCTCCAAATCTGAGGAAGGACATTATTGCCATAGAGGGAGTGCAGAGAAGGTTCACCAGACTGATTCCTGGGATGTCAGGACTGTCTTATGAAGAAAGACTGGATAGACTTGGTTTATACTCTCTAGAATTTAGGAGATTGAGAGGGGATCTTATAGAAATTTACAAAATTCTTAAGGGGTTGGACAGGCTAGATGCAGGAAGATTGTTCCCGATGTTGGGGAAGTCCAGGCCAAGGGGTCACAGCTTGAGGATAAGGGGGAAATCCTTTAAAACCGAGATGAGAAAATCTTTTTTCACACAGAGAGTGGTGAATCTCTGGAACTCTCTGCCACAGAGGGTAGTTGAGGCCAGTTCATTGGCTATATTTAAGAGGGAGTTAGATGTGGCCCTTGTGGCTAAGGGGATCAGGGGGTATGGAGAGAAGGCAGGTATGGGATACTGAGTTGGATGATCAGCCATGATCATATTGAATGGCGGTGCAGGCTCGAAGGGCCGAATGGCCTACTCCTGCACCTAATTTCTATGTTTCTATGTTTCTACGTTGGGCTGAATGGCCTCCTTTGATTGTGCAATTTAGTGGGTGTTTGTAGGATCACTGAATTCTAAGTGATTTGCTGAGTCCTATCGTAGCGTTTAAAACTTTTTGTTTAGGCGTACCAAACGTATTAATTTTATTATATGGCATCAGAGTAAAACATTGCAATAACTGCAGAGCTTAACTACAACTGAACAAAACAAAAAACTGCAACCAAAGGACTGAAGACTGAACATACTGTAACTAGCAGACATGAGACACTGAATATTTCACTAACAACTTTCACACAGAACACACTGCTGAAAAACAGACTTCCTTATTTATGATGTATTTTACACCTTCATACCATTGAAGGGGTTATTGTTCACAGTACTGTCTAGGTTATTATCAGTTGCAACTTTAAGTTCACAAGCTGTTCTTTGTCACTGTGTTCAGCAGACCCATTCCCAAGCAGTTAATGGCTTTTTAAACGAACAAATCCCATCAATTCTAGACTAATCCCATCATTTCTTTGCAAGTTCCCAAAGGGTGGAAGTGGTCTCAGTTGCCATAACCAGTTGATAATGCACCATCACCTTCAATAGTCAATAGTCAATAGTCTATTTAATTGTCATTTGGACCCCTGGAGGTCCAAATGAAATGCCGTTTCTGCAGCCATACATTACACACAAATAGACCCCAGACACAACATAATTTACATTTTACATAAACATCCATCACATAGCTGTGATGGAAGGCCAAAAAAACGTATCTCTCCACTGCACTCTCCCCCACCTTCATTTTCATTGACTTCAATTGGTATTGGTTTATTATTGCCATGTATGCTGAGGTGCAGTGAAAAGCTTTGGTTTGCATGCTATCCAATGAAGTTAGACAATTAAGCCATACACAAGTATGATGGGTAGCGGAAATGATCTGCTAACAATTACACCAACAATGATCCTGAACAGTGAGGTGCTCAAATATCAAACCAAAATCTGAATCTAAATCCAAAGTCAGTCTGAAGCCAACATGAGCCAGTTGTTTGTAGTCTCAAACCAAGTTAAGTACATACTCAACCCAACCATCATCTGAAATATAATGATCTCAAACATGTAAGCGCACACAATATTATGAAGCAAATTATCTTTCCTTGGAGAGCAGGGCCAAACCTGACTTTGTTGATTAAAAGATACAGCATGGAGAAAGGCTCTATGGCCCACCGAGTCCATGCTGACCATTAATCACCCGTTCACACTTCTATGTTATTTGTACTCTATGTTATCCTATTTTCGCATCCGCCCCCTACCTACTAGAGGCAATTTATAGAAGCCAATAAACCTACAAATCTGTATATCTTTGAGATGTGGGTGGAAACAAGTACACCCGGAGGAGGCATTTGTGGTCACAGGGAGAACATGCAAACTCCACACAAACAGGACCCAAATTCAGGATCAAACCCGGCTCTCTGGCACTGTGAAGCAGCAGCTCTACCAGTTATGCCAATGTATCAGAATATTTTAGTTCCAGTCGGGTAGCAGGAATCTAAACCTGAAACATTAATGGGTGCATATCCTTGAGATGTTATTTAATCTCAGGGAACGCAAATCCTCTCAATAGGAAGACACCCAAAGCTTTGTGACCCTGAAGCAGAGAAATTATGTTTAGAATATATCAAACATCATTTATATTTGGAGTACAGTGAACAGTTTTTTTCTACATAAGCATTATTAAATATATGGAGGCATGTGGAAGGACTTTGAAATAGGCACCAAAACCAAGTGCCTCTTGAATGTGGTCTCAGTGGACTATCTCTGTACACTTTGCTAATCGGGGATTGTACTTACATATGGCAATACTATAGACAATAGACAATAGGTGCAGGAGTAGGCCATTTGGCTACTCGATTCAATGTGATAATGGCTGATCATCCTCAATCAGTACCCCATTCCTGCCTTCTCCCCATATCCCCTGACTCCACTATTTTTAATAACCCTATCTAACTCTCTCTTGAAAGTATCCAGAGAACCTGCCTCCACCGCCCTCTGAGGCAGAGAATTCCACAGACTCACCACTCAGTGTGAGAAAAAGTCTCCTTGTCTCCGTTCTAAATGGCTTACTCCTTATTCTTAAATTGTGGCCCCTGGTTCTGGACTCCCTCAACATCGGCAACATGTTCCCTGCCTCTAGCGTGTCCAAACCCTTAACAATCTTATAAATATACTGGACTGTATGTAAGAAAAATAATTTCCCTGCGCTTTTGCAATAAAAGCACCATTAAACCATTGAGGCATGAAGTACAACAGCAGGGTGTTTACAATTATCAGGAAGAAGAAAATAGGCTGGGACAGCCATCTACAAAAAGTGAGAGATGCAATGTCCAAATGGAAATCTTTAAAATAATGCTGAAGTTTGATAAGACAGATATACCGGTGTTTTTAATTGTAGGAAGTTAAAAATAAGATATTATATTAACTCAAAATCCCTAAATAGAAAATAGGTGGAGGAGTAGGCCATTCGGCCCTCTGAGCCAGGACTATTCAATTTGAGCCATTCAATATGATCATGGCTGATTATCCAAAATCAGTACCTCTTTCTGGCTTTTCCCCCATATCCCTTGATTCCCTTAGCCCAAAGAGCTAAATCTAACTCTCTCTTGAAAACATACAATGAAATGGCCTCCAATGCCTTCAGTGGCAGAGAATTCCACATATTCAAAACTCTCTGGGTATTTTTTTTCCTTATCTCAGTCCTAATTGGCCTATCCCTTATTTTTAAACTGTGACCGCTTGTTCTGGACTCCCCCAGCATCTGGAACAATTTTCTTGTCCAATCCTCTAAGAATTTTATTTGTTTCTATAAGAAATGCCTTTCATCCTTCTATATTCCAACGAATACCAATCTAGTCGACCCATTCTTTCATCATACATTAGTCCCGCCATCCCGGGAATTAACCTGGTGAACCTACACTGCACTCCCTCAATAGTAATAATGTCCTTCCTCAAATTAGCAGACACAAATTGCATACAATAGGTGCAGTCCCACCAGGGTCCTGTACAACTGAAATAGGACCTCCTTGCTCCTTAACTCAAATCCTCTCGCAATGAAGGCCAACATGCCATTAGCTCTCTTCACTGCCTGCTTTACCTGCATGCTTACTTTTAGTGACTGCTGTACAAGCACACCCAGATCTCGTTGCATCTCCCCTTCTCCTAATCTGACACTATTCAGATAATAATCTGCCTTCCTGTTCTTGCCACCAGAGTGGATAACCTCACATAACTCAGAATGCAACTAGAGATGAGAATGTGCTAACGTCAATATAAAGAATGAGGTTGCCTTTAAGGAGCATTTAGATGCGGAGGAAAGGAACAGAAACAGTGGAGTTGCTGGCTCACAACATTGGAGACGGTGGTTCAATCCTGACTGCAGGTGCTATCTGTATGGAGTTTGCATGTTCTCCCTGTGAATTTTTTCCAGGTGCTCCGGTTTGCAAATTAATTGGTTTCTGTAAATTGTCCCCAGTGTGCAAGAAAGAACTATTGTACAGGGTCACTGGTCGGCGTGGACACGGTGGAGCGAAGGGCCTATTTCCAGGCTGTATCTCTAAACTAAACTAAACTAAACTAAACTAAACTAAACTAAACTAAACTAAACGTTTGTAGATGGAATGATTTGAGATAAGGTGAGAAAAAAACGAGTGAAGCATAAACATCAGCAGAAAACTATCAGCCTGAAAATCTGTTTTTGTTATCTAAAGGGCCTGTCCCACTTGGGAGTAATTTGCGCGTCATTTACGCGACAGGCCGGTAGTGACTGACGTGCGAAAATCGTCTAGCAGTACGACAGTCGTGCGCCAAGTGCTCTTGAGGGCCCTGCTTCTTTCAGGAGCCATTTGCGATGTTGTTTGTCTTTGTCCGATCTCCGTGGCAAGGATTTTCCCAGTGAGATTTTTTCAAAACTATGCGCACTTTATACCCGGGTGGTCACGTGGGGCGGCGCTCAAATGGCGTTCAAATGACAGGCAAATGGCACGCCGACGTTGTACGGGCGGCGCATGGTTACGGACGTTGATGCATGGTGATGCATAATAAATTAGCATAGGCAATATTTGTGCATCACTGCGAGTAACCATGCATCACCACGCGCTACACGTACGCCATCAGTACATCAGCGTCGCCATCAGTACGTCAGCGTGCGCAAGGGATACGTCACGCTGGTGGCGCGCAAGGATTTTGAGCATTCCAAAATCCTGGGTGCCGCACGTTACCGCACATCACTGCGTACGCCCCTATGCCTCACCACATGCCATGCACGTGTCACGACGCGCCAACCAATTTTTAGGATGTCGCATAAAAGACGCGCAAATTATACCCAAGTGGGACAGGCCTTTCATTGATCTTTGCCCTTTGATATAATTCAACCTGAATTATGAGATCTATTATACGTGGGATAACTGTCATACTGAATGGATGTTATTACTGTGGTTTATACCAGCTCCTAAAATTACTCTGGTTAATGAATGAGGTAAAGTTGATATCAGAAAGACTTATTATGTTGTCAAAGTCTATTGCACTCTGAGGGTGCATGATTCTACAGCTGCGTGATGATTTGGGTATCTTATGGTGTCATTTCTCCCTTCAGGTACATTTTCCAAAGAAATGTAGTGGTAGTAGTTAGAATACAGGGAATAATCCATCTTTCCTCTGCTTGTAGCTTTATACTGTGTTCCCATTCAAGTGCAAATTGGAGAATTGTATTGTACTGCTCTACCTGATTGACGGTTTCATGCCCATTGAGAATGCAGAATTGCCAAATTTATCCTTCAGTCTGATGTGTGTCAATTCTGAATAGTGTAAGTAATATTCCATCCACAGTCAGATTCATCCTCATACAAATTGCACTGTTGTTGAAAATTGCTGTCGACCAATTCTTGTCTCATTTAGTAAAATTATTTGGCATGACACTGACCAGAAGCATTGCGTATATTTTAAGAAAATCTTTCCAGTATTTAGTTTTGATATTAATACAGGTTTATTATTATCTCGTGTACCAAGATACAGTAAAACGAAATTCAGATAAATCAGATACTCTTCATGAATACAATCAATCCGTATACAAAGTACCTGAGTGCAGAATATAGATTTCAGTATTGTAACATTACAGTTCAAGAGAAAAAGTCCAACATCTGCAATGAGGTAGGTTGGAAGATTGGGACTTCTTTCGAGCTTATGGGAGAACCAGTCAGTAGCCTGATAACGGAGGGGAAGAGGCTCTTCTGGAATCTGCTGGTGCGTGCTTTCAAGCTTTTGTGCCTTCTACCCATTGGAATTTGGGGAGAAGATGGAATAACAAGGGTGAAAAAGGTCTTTGATTATGTTGGCTGCTTTCCCAAGGCAGCGTGACATGCACAAGGGTCAATGGTGGGGAGTCTGGTCTGTGTGATGCATTGGGTTGCAATCACAACTTTTTGCCATTTCTTGTGGTCTCAGGCAAAGCTGTTGCCAAACCAAACTTGGGCAGCTTACAACCCAGCGGCATGAATATTGATTTCTCTAATTTCAAGCAACCCTTGCATTCCCTCTCTCTCCATCCTTCTCCCACCGTAGTTGTCCTGCTAATTTTACTGTTCGTGTCCCCTCGTTATTACCTCCACAGCCAACAATCGACCATTGTGGGCTCTTTGGGCATTGGTGTTGGCTCTGATTTTTTCAGAACCTTTTCATACCTCTAGTTTCCCTCTCCCCTGAATCTCAGTCTGAAGAAAGATGTCGACCCGAAACGTCACCAATTCTTTTTCTCTAGAGATGCTGTCTGACCCGTTGAGTTACTCCAGCATTTTGTGTCTGTCTTCGATGTAAACCATATCTGTAGTTCCTTCCTACACAAGCTGTGATGCAACCTGATTAACCTTGCAGCCTGAGTGTATGGTTTCCATGGTGCATCTGTAGAAGTTGGTAAGAGTTGTTGGACACATGCCAAATTTCCTTAGTCTCCTGAGGAAGTAGAGTTATTTGGCCGTAACTTTAATGTGGTTGGTCCAGGGCCGATTGTTGGTAATATTTACATCTAGGAACTTGAAGCTCTCAACCATTTCCACTTCTTAAACATCATATGAATGAATCAACTTATTTATAGTGATAATGATGAGTGTCGGTGTGCCCATAACAGATATAACCACCAAATGAAAAATTGTCATTAAGTAGCTTGAGACCAGAATTGATGATGATGAAGATACTTTATTATCACATGTACCTAGGTACAGCAAAATTCTTTGTTGTACATACAATCTGGTAAAATCACACAGCAGACCTCACCTAGGTAGTACACAAAGTCACCCCATTTCTGGCACCGATAAAGTTACAAAAAATTCAACGAAAGGTCTTATCTTCTCCGCTGTTCTCAGTAAGCACTAACAGTCTTGTTACAATGTGCGAATGGGCACTGTGTAAGTGACTGATTGCAAATTCTTAGCACAATGTAACTGAACAATACACAATCAGTATTGTTCAATAGGAGACAGCAAATCAATGTAGAGTTGCTGAGCGCAGTGAAATAAACACCATACAAGCAGGGAGTGTCAAATGTGCATTGCCAAACTGAACAGCTCCATGGATGGACAATGACATATGGTGGGCAAGGTTCATATGAGGAGGACTGTGGCAAAACAGAAAGATATGAATACATTTTCAGATCAGAAATGTAATTGGCAAAAGCAGTTCAGTGTACAAAGTTGTAAAAGA
Source organism: Leucoraja erinaceus (assembly GCF_028641065.1). Taxonomy (NCBI): domain Eukaryota; kingdom Metazoa; phylum Chordata; class Chondrichthyes; order Rajiformes; family Rajidae; genus Leucoraja; species Leucoraja erinaceus. The sequence continues at coordinate 27,605,955 of NC_073394.1, read as the reverse complement.
GCAGCGAAAGTGGAAATTAAAAAAGACACAATGCTCTGGAGTGATGATTTCAGCTCTCTTCTGAGCCTTTTAGGCTAAGCCAATCCTTGTTAACATATGGGAAATTGAAATCCCCTGATCCTATAACCCTCTTATTATCACATCTACCGACTATTTGCCTAAATATTATGTCCTTCCATTCCTGTAGTTGGGAACCCCCATCAACACTACCATGAGCAATGGAAGGGATAAGGAAGCTAAAAACTGACTGGCCCATTTACATAAATGTAATAACATGCAGTGATTGCATTGATGAATGCGGCAGATGAAGGAAACTTTGAAGGGTTTTTTTGTCTTGCCGCAGATTTATCCCTTCTTCAGATTTATATCTATCTATATCACATTGAATGGCGGTGCAGGCTCGAAGGGCCGAATGGCCTACTCCTGCACCTATTTTCTATGTATTTCTATGTATCTATATATAAATCTGAAGAAGGACCCAGCCCACAATGTCACCTATCCATGTTCCCCAGAGATGCTGCATGACCCGCAAGTTACTCCAGCACTTTGCGCCTATGCTCTATTCTCCCACCAGCTGATCACTACTGGGGCAGCTCATGGGGCGGCACGGTGGCACAGCGGTAGAGTTGCTGCCTTACCACACCAGAGATTGGGGTTCAATCCTGACTACGGATGTCGACTGTATGGAGTTTGCACGTTCTCCCTGTGATTGCAAGGGTTTTTTCCGGGTGCTCCAGATTCCTCCCACTTAACAAAGACGTACGGGTTTGTAGGTTAATTGGCTTCTGTAAAGTGTTCCTAAAGTGTAGGATAGAACTAGTGTGCAGGGTAATAGTTGGATGGCGTGGCCTCGGTGGGCCAATGTCCATGCTGCTGTACCTCACACGCTACAGTTAGCTTTTGCTCTGAACATTTGGATGTCAAAAATGATTGACAAGCTGTGCTCCTTAAATCTTCCAAAGCCCACGCATTTTGACTTTCTTCTGATGAATTAGCAGCACATTGACTTTAAAGGCGACTATTCCTTGTGGGATGCCACATGACGTTTTCTATGTAATGGATGACTGCAGGTTAGTACAATAATAATAATGTTGTCTTTCCCACAGCAGATATGCCCTCCTGCAATTGGTCTGCAATTGGTGCCTGACATCAGAAACAAGCAGCAGGTTTTTATGCCTCCAGGAACATTGGAGCAGACAGTTGAACAGCACCTGTGCTACAAGGTAAGAGGAACATACTGAGTTGGGACATCAATGTCAATTGAAAGAAAGCACAATCATGGGCAAAGCCATAAGCACACCTTTTCCAAAGTCGGCATACTGTAGATCACGGCCTGGACTTATAGAGCCGTTAGAATTGATTTAAGACTCTAGAGACAGGTTTAGTGGGATATGGGCCAAATGCAGGCAGGTGGGACTAGTGTTGATGGGACATGTTGGTCGGTGTGGGCAAGTTGGGCCTAGTGACTAAGAGTCCATGATTCTGTACAGGCTGGGAATTCACGATCACAACAACACTTCAATTCATGACAAATATTTTAAGCTTTAACCTCAAGGGTTTTTACAGGCTCTCAACAGTTGGATAACTGTGCATTCTAAAATTGCCCTGTGTCCCATTCGCAGCAAAATCAAAAGCCGCCGACTCACCATGGAAGGAAATCCAGCAGAACATTCCGCAAGTGGTAAGTAGTGGAGCCCACTCTAAAAGAACAAGCAATGCAGCTTCATCAGTTAATACTCTATTCCAACCATGAGGAAACAGGTAGTGGATCTGAGAACCTGAAGTGTGACTTTGGGCAACAGCACAAAGTGGGCACTGTTGACCCATTCCTTCTCTCCAGAGATGCTGCCAGTCCCGCTGAGTTACTTTGTGTCTACCTTTTAATACCTCTCCTGATTCCCTGTACCCTTGAAGTTGGAGAAATGAATACAAGGTTATACCTCACGTACCTGATTGTAATCATGTATAGTCTTACCACTGATGGGATGGCACGCATCTAAAAAAGGTTCTCCCTGTATTTCGGTACGTGGGACAATAAACTAAACTGAACTAAAAGAAGATGGGTCCATTATCCAAACGTCAGTAATTGGGAAAATGCTGGAATCTTTAATAAAAGATGGTGTAACAGAACACCTTAAAAAAAATAAGAGGATTGAGCAGAGTCAGCATGGATTTGTGAAATAAATATCGGTTTTTTTAATTCTACTAGGGGTTTTTTTTTAGCTTAGTTTATTAAGGTACAGTGAAAAGCTTTTTGTTGCTTGCTATCCAGTCAGGGGAAAGACTATACATTACAGACAAGTCGACAACAGTGTATGACTAGTGGAATAGAGAAAGAGGAGCCAGTGGGTTTGGTACATCTGGATTTTCAGAAGACTTTCAAGAGGATTCTACATGAAAGACGAGGGAGTCCTGGGTTCGATCCGGACTATGGGTGCTGGCTGTACGGAGTTTGTACGTTCCCACCCGTGACCACGTGGTTTTTCTCCCAGATCTTCGGTTTCCTCCCACACGTCAAAGACGTACAGGTATGTAGGTTAATTGGCTTGGTATGTATAAATTGTCCCTCGTGTGTTTAGTGTAGTGTTAATGTTCGGGAATCACTGGTCGGCACGGACTCGGTGGGCTGAAGGGTCTGTTTCCACACTGTATCTCTAAACTAAACTAAACTAAACAGTCAGCAGAAAGACAACACATGATTCCAATCGAGCCAGCCACAGTGTACAGATACAGGATAAAGGGAATAACATTTATAACATTTAGTGCAAGATAAAGTGCAGCAAAGTCCGATCAAAGATAGATAAAAAGGAAAACGATATTAGAAGATTTAAGAGGAGCTTCATACAAAACGTTGCACTGTGAGGTGCCAATTTTTGTATGACTATATGAATATATGCCCTAGATCCTTTTGTGCCTAGTTCCATTTATAACCTCGTTGTCCATGGAAGGCATTTTATTCCTTCTAGCATACTCATCTGTACTAAAATTCGTTCATATCATCTGTATTTATAATTCCTTATTCAATTAGTGGTTGAAATCAGAAGATCTTTAGCTTTATTCTGCAACACCTCATGGCAAGTTAGTTATATATGGTTCCTTCAAGATGTATTTGAAAAATGACCTAGTTCTCACTGTGTGATTTAAAAAAAGTCCAACATTAATATAAATGCAAAAAACTCTTTTGGCAAATTACATTCTTGCAGACTTCTGTTCTGCACACTGGAGAAATGTGAACTGCTCTTCTAAAAGCTGATTAATTATTTAGTTCAATTAAAGGTTTTTTAGGTTTAATTATAACCAAAGATCTGCAATGTCTGATTAGCCTGCAGGGAGAAATAATACCACATAAACGGATCTGACATGAAGACATACATTGTTCTTGAAGAGGGTAAAAAAATCTCATGCTTTATTTTAACTTGCCCAAATAATCCATTGCCGAAGAAGGCCATTTGGCCCATTGGGTCCATGGCAGCTCCCCGCAGAGCAACCCCATTCACCCTCAATGTAGTCACAACAAGTCTGTCCATTATTTTCTCTGATGCATCTCGAATTCCCTAAATTGCCAGCTTCTTGACGGCCAAATACATATGCTTTCCGTAGCCTGAGCTCCATGAATCTTGTGGGAAAGGGATTGAATAAGATAGACCTGGAGAGGATGGCCTCACCTGGGGAAAGAAGTTGGGAGCAGAGCCTAATCGAGGGACTGCATATAACTATATAACCATATAACAATAACAGCACGGAAACAGGCCATCTCGACCCTTCTAGTCCGTGCCGAACACGTATTCTTCCCTAGTCCCATATACCTGCGCTCAGACCATAACCCTCCATTCCTTTCCCATCCATATAACTATCCAATTTATTTTTAAATGATAAAAACAAACCTGCCTCCACCACCTTCACTGAAAGCTCATTCCACACAGCTACCACTCTCTGAGTAAAGAAGTTCCCCCTCATGTTACCCCTAAACTTCAGTCCCTTAATTCTCAAGTCATGTCCCCTTGTTTGAATCTTCCCTAGTCTCAGTGGGAAAAGCTTATCCACGTCAACTCTGTCTATCCCTCTCATTATTTTAAAGACCTCTATCAAGTCCCCCTTAACCTTCTGCGCTCCAAAGAATAAAGCCCTAACTTGTTCAATCTTTCTCTGTAACTTAGTTGCTGAAACCCAGGCAACATTCTAGTAAATCTCCTCTGTACTCTCTCTATTTTGTTGACATCCTTCCTATAATTAGGCGACCAAAATTGTACACCATACTCCAGAATTGGCCTCACCAATGCCTTGTACAATTTTAACATTACATCCCAACTTCTATACTCAATGCTCTGATTTATAAAGGCCAGCACACCAAAAGCTTTCTTTACCACCCAATCTACATGAGATTCTACTTTCAGGGAACTGTGCACAGTTATTCCCAGATCCCTCTGTTCACCTGCATTCTTCAATTCCCTACCATTTACCATGTACGTCCTATTTTGATTTATCCTGCCAAGATGTAGCACCTCACACTTATCAGCATTAAACTCCATCTGCCATCTTTCAGCCCACTCTCCCAACTGGCATAAATCTCTCTGTAGACTTTGAAAATTTACTTCATTATCCACAACCCCTCCTATCTTAGTATCATCTGCATACTTACTAATCCAATTTACCACACCATCATCCAGATCATTGATGTACATGACAAACAACAGTGGACCCAACACAGATCCCTGTGGCACCCCACTAGTCACTGGCCTCCAACCTGACAAACAACCATCCACCATTACTCTCTGGCATCTCCCATTCAGCCACTGTTGAATCCATCTTGCTACTCCACCATTAATACCCTTAATGCATGCGGGGCCATTAATAAATTCTATAAGGAATTCAGGAGAAAATTCTTTACTCGCACAATATGTTCAAACCATATAACATTTACTCTGGAGTTTCAGTGAATGAGACAATGGGATTGACTTCAGTTTGGTGTGTCATGCAGGGTGCAGGGTTCCGCAACATATTGGAGTCAGGTTACTGCTAAAACTCATCCATGGTCTCTAGCTTCTTTTTAATTGTCTATAATCACCCTTGTAATTTAGTCAACCCTCACTAGCCAGTGACTAGTGGGGTGCCACAGGGATCTGTGTTGGGTCCACTGTTGTTTGTCATGTACATCAATGATCTGGATGATGGTGTGGTAAATTGGATTAGTAAGTATGCAGATGATACTAAGATAGGAGAGGTAATTTAGTCAACCCTCACGTCATTTAGTTTGAAGAAAGGTCCCGAACCGAAACGTCCATGTTCTCCAGGGATGCTGCCTGACCTGCTGATGTTACCCTGGCAATTTGTGCCTTTCCATGGTAGACCAGCGTCCGCAGTTCCTTGTTCATACTCTCTAACTTTCTTTCTCTTTTATTTGACGTCTCCCGCTCTTTCCTGCAAATACATCCGGTGGGCGGCGCGGCTCTGGCCAGCAGCAGCCTCTGCAGTCTGTCCACGTTTTATTATTTTTCTGTCTGTGTTTTAATGTAGTATTTTTTGTTGGGGTGTGTCAGGTTACTGCTAGGGAGGGGGAAACTTTTTAAATCTCTCCCTGCATGGAGACCCGACCTTTTCTCTAGGGTTTTCCGTTGTCGTTTGGGTCGCAACGAGGAGCGGCCTCCAACAGGAAGAAGCCAGGGACTCTGGTGCTACAACTCACCGTCGCCGTCGCGGGGCTGGCCGAGTCCGGAACGGGTGGAGCGGTGGAGGAGCGCTGCTGCTGCGGCCCGACCGGAGAGTCGGAGGCTCCAACGACAGGTCTGTGGACGGCGGCACCGGGAGCCCGTCCCTGGAGGGAGACCGCTTTTCAGGGCTCTCGCAACGGCGACTCCCCCGCCCGAGTTGCTCCGAAGAGCTCCTGGAGCGCTGCCTGACCTCACCGCCCCGCGCGATGGCCGCGGGACTCTGCGAGCGCACGCCGGGGGCTCTAACACCAAGACCCGGTGTGCGACCTCGCACCACCCGGCGTGGCTTTAATGGCCGCGGGACAATTGCCATCGCCAGCCGGGGGCTTTGACTTTGACTCTGACATCGGGGGGGGAAGAGTGCAGTGGAGAAATAAGTTTATTTGGCCTTCCATCACAGCGATGTGATGGATGTTTATGTAAATTATGTTGTGTCTTGGGTCTATGTGTTTGTATGTATGGCTGCAGAAACGGCATTTCGTTTGGACCTCAAGGGGTCCAAATGACAATAAATGTATCTTATCTTATCTTATCTTATCTTACATCTCTGTAAGGTGTTTTCATAAATCAAGGTTTAAATGCATTTCATCAAGAGTTCTGAAACAAGTGCTGGAAGAACTCAGCCAGTCTGGCAACATCTGTGGAGAGAGAAGACAGTTAACATTTCGGAGCAGGCAACCCTGCCTCAGAACTGGCGGCAGAGGGGAGGTGTTCCCATTTTCATAACAGGCCTGGGAGCTGCAGAATGAGGTGTGAGGCAAAAGGTGAAATGGAAGACAGACACGGGTCCGGCAGAAACTCTGGAGGAAAAGGATGGGTGACGTTTTGGATCTGGACCCTTCTTCAGACTAAACGTCACCTATCCATGTTCTCCAGGGATGTTGCCTGACCTGCTGAGTTATTCCCACATTTTGTGCCTTTCTTTGATAAACCAGCATGGTAAAGTACTGTAGTTTGACACAAAATGCTGGAGTAACTCAGCGGGTCAGGCAGCATCTCTGGTGAGAAGGAATAGGTGATGTTTCCGGTCGAGACACTTCTTCAGACTAAATGTAAATTAGATGAGACAACACCACTTTCTCTGTCCCCAGTGTTAACTGCAGCAACGTTTTCTTTTGCTTCCCACAGTGATCAGAAATCCAGCAACCTGGGAAATAGGCATCTATGGATCTGGAGTCGTGATTATCCTGGTGATAGTCGGAGTGAACCTGTGGAAACTCTGGAAGTCTGGGAATTACCCGGCGCCCTCTCCATTCCCAAACTATGATTATAGATACCTGGAACAAAAGTACGGGACTTCATACTCTGAGGTTAGGCAAAAGGTAAGGCCAGAATAATTCTCCAACTGATTTTAGAGAAACATAGAAACATGGAAAATATGTTCCGGGAGTAGGCCATTTGGCCCTTCGAGCCAGCACTGCCATTCAGTATGATCATGGCTAATCACCCAGAATTGGTACCCTGTTCCTGCTTTCTCACCATTTCCCTAGATTCCGTTAGCCCTAATAGTTATATCTATCTCGCTGGTGAATACATCCAGTGAATTTGCCTCCACTGCCTTCTGTGGCAGAGAATTCCTGAGATTCACAACTATCTGGGTGAAATAGGTTTTCCTCATCTCAGTCCTAAATGTCCTACCCCTTATTCGTAAACTGTGATCCCTAATTCTGGACTGCCCCAACATGGGGAACATTTTTCCTGCATCTAGCCTGTCCAATCCCTTAAGAATTTTATATATTTCTAAATCATTCTAAATTTTATATAGTGAATATAAGCCCAGTCGATCCATTCTTTCATCATGTCAGTCCCGCCATTCTGAGAATTAACCTGGTGAACCTACGCTACACTCCCTCAATAGCAAGAATGTCCTTTCTCAAATTAGGAGACCAAAACTGCACACAATACTCCAGGTGCATTCTCACCAGGGCACTGTACAACTGCAGTAGGACCTTATTGCTCCTATACTCAAATCCTCTCGCTATGCCAACATGCCATTAACTTTCTTCACAGCCTGCTGTACCTGCATGCTTACTTTCACTGACTGATAAACAAGGACCCCCAGATCCCGTTGTACTTCTCCTTTTCCCAACTTGACACCATTCAGATAATAATCTGCCCTCTTGTTATTGCCACCTGAATGGATATGTTCACATTTATCCACATTATTCTGCATTTGCCATGCACCTGCCCACTCACCCAACCTATCCAAGTCGCCCTGCAGCCTCATAGCATCTTCCTCGTAGCTCACACTGCCATCCTGCTTTGTGTCATCCGCAAACTTAGAGATGTTACATTTAATTCCCTTGTCTAAATCGTCTAAGTTCCTTTGTCTAAATTTTCTGTGATTTTCATTCCAATAATTTTCCATGTGGGATTTGTGCCTAAATTTGGAAAACAAAAGGCTGGTGGTCCATAGTTAAAGAGCAGGGAAGAGCGACTATTCGGACTTTACTGGACTTTATCTTACACTAAACGTTATTCCCTTTATCATGCATCTGTACACTGTGGATGGCTCGATCGTAATCATGTATTGTGTCTCTGATGACTGGTTAGCACGCAGCAAAAGCTGTTCACTGTACTTCAGTACACACAACAATAAACTAAACTAAACTGTCACCACTTTCAAGAATGAGCACGGCCAGAGTGGGCTGAGTGAAGTACCGTGTTGTAATTCTACTGGTCAAAGAAACGGATTTTCAAGAATATTTCAAAGGAGGGGCTACACAGGAGGAAATTGCGAAATACTAGGGCCGAGACAGCTAAAGGCCTCGCTTATGTCCATGGTTGAGTGAAGAAGTTTGGACATGCTCATGAAACCAGGTGTGGAGGAGCACTGGGGTGTTCCAGAGCTGCAGAAGGCTACACACGCAGAGAAGTGATCGGTCAAATGTCACCTCTGGGTTGCGTGGTTGTGGTTTGACCAGCTCCAACTGCTCGTCTGTATTAGACACAAAGTGCTGGAGTAACTCAGTGGGTCAGGCAACATCTTTGGACAAAATGGATAGGTGATGTTTCGGGTCGGGTGAAGGGACCCCACTCGATACGTCACCTATCTATTTTCTCCAGAGATCCTGCCTGACCCACTGAGTTACTCCAGCACTTTGTGTTTATCTATGGTATAAAACAGCATCTACAATTCCTTCTTATTACATGTATGCCTGTCTATATTATTGGCTCAAGTCTTCATAGCCAATTGTACTTTGCTGGTGCAATCAAATCCAGGCTAAGGATGGTACTGATAGTTTAATGGTGGAGGTGTTTAATGGTAGAGTCTCTGATGAGGTTACAGCCCAACATCCGTGTACTTTCAGCTCACCCCTTCCTGGGGTATTTCACATGGCCGTTGATATCTACAACAACCTCCACACCCACAATCACCCAGGATCAAGAACAAAGGAGTTGCCTCACAAACCTGACCTGTTAAACATCAGATGGAATACAGCTTGCAGATCTGTTAACGTACACAGAATGTTAGAGTAGTTCACCGGGTCATGCAGCATCTCTGGAGAACATGGATAGGTCACCTATCCATAATCTTCAGACATGCTGCTTGACCTGATCAGTTATTCCAGCACTTTGTGTCCTTTTGAGTAAACCAGCATCTGCAGTTTCATGTTTTTACATGCAGATAGAGAATCAGAGAGTCATACAGCATGGAAACAGGCTCCCACACCGCCCAACATGTCCCATCGACACTAGTCCCGCCAGCCTGCGTTTGGCTCAGACCTGTTAAGTGCATTCAAGAGTTAAGCGTCACCTCTCTAAATGAGCTGTAAAAATATCTCCTAATACAATGTTCATAAATTGTCTAAATGCATTCAAGGACAAAAGCCTGGAGACAAAGAATGTTACTGGTTAAAATGGTAAATGGTCCAGGTACCTTTCTGCTCATTAGGAAAGCCTCTCAAGCTTCCCAGCTGAACACATTGAAGACTGATTCTTGCACAACGTATTAAAATTGAGGACAACTGGATGAACAGCCATAGAAGAAGAATTGAACCCAAGTGTGTGACAGACCTGGATTAACTTGCTCACTGTCTTATCTCCAAGTACCTGCTCCTGTCAATTACCTAACAACTTGGCACTGGAATATAAATAGGTTTTAGTTGCAGTGTTTGAGGTGAGTATCCAGTGAGTAGTTAGCTCCCTGGTCTTCCACTACTGAGTCATAAATCTGAGCACGGTTCAGGCACTTTGGCTGAAAACCACTTCTCCTTGCTGACTGATGTGCCTGTTAAATGAGCTTAGCCAGTCTAAAGGGACAACAAGCATAGCAGCTCCTATAATAGACGGCCTGGTGGTCAGGATCCTATCCACGGAGACCTTGCTTTCAACAGAGACCTAAACTAAACATAAATGGTAGAGCAGGAGGTCACCCTTGTGACTCCAGAAGATATATGACCTAAAGAAAGGACCTGACCTGAAATGTTACTTATCCATGTTCTCCAGAGATGCTGCCTGACCTGCTGAGTTACTTCAGCATTTGGTGTCCTTTTTTATAAACCAACATCTGTAGTTCCTTTTTATGCCATTTTGTTCAATGCATAGTGGTTTCAGAGATGTATCTCACTCAGGGAAGTTAAACTGTGGTCATAAGATGGACCATTCGGCCCATCAAGTCTACTCCGCCATACAATCATGGCTGATTTATCTCTCGCTCCTAACCGCATTCTCCTGCCTTCTCCCCATAACCTCTTACACCCATACAAATCAAGAATCTATCTATCTCTGCCATAAATATATCCACTGACTTGGCCTACTCAGCTTGCTGTGGCAAAGAATTCCACAGATTCACCACCCTCTGACTTCTGACCTGAGATTTTTTTTCTGACCGCTGTGACTGGCTGAATTATTTGAACATGGGTTGCGTATTAGTGCACCAGCTACATGGTCTTGATAAAGTGCATATTAGTCCAAAGGCAAGAAGATCCAATTTTAGATATTAAATTGCAAGGAGACCCCTCCCTTGCTGGTATAATCCTTTATAAGTACGCAGGTCAAGCAACTATATTGTCTCAGTGATGTCCTTGAGTGTGTGCTGGTTTCCATGTGTGTGTGTGGATAGAATGCTTACACCTTGCACTATTTGTGCAGCAGAGTGTGGTCTTCAGTCATCTTGGACCTTCTTGCCTTGGGATCAAAACTCCTTTAGTCAGCATGTTGGCACAGCAGTAGAGTCGCTGCCTTACAGCGCCAGAGACGTGGGTTCAATCCTGTGGGGTGCTGTCTGTACAGTGTTTGTATGTTCCCCAATGACTGCTTAGGTTTTCTCCAGGTGTTCCAGTTCACTCTCACACTCCAAAGACGTACAGGTTTGTAGATTATTTGGCTTTGGTAAAAAATTATGAATTGTCCCTAGTGCGTAGGATAGTGCTAGTGTACGGGGATCGCTGGTCGGCATGGACTCAGTGGGCCAAAGGGCCTGTTTCCTTGCTGTATCTCTAAACTAAACTTGCTTTGTCAAGACCATGTAGCGATGTACTAATACCCAACCCATGTTCGAATAATTTACAAAAAGGCAGCCCAGAAGCAAGGTGTAAGCAATATGATAACAAGGAACTGTAGATGCTGGTTTATACCAAAGAAAGACACTAAATGCTGGAGCATCAGTGGGTCACGCAGCATCCTTGTAGAAAATGGCCAGGTGACCTCATTTTGGGCCATGTTCTTCAGAGATGCTGTCTGACTCACTGGGTGACTTTGTGTCTATCTTTGGTGGGAAGCAATCCGCAATCCCCAGGGACTGTTTAAGAGAGGGAAAGAGGGAGAGAGTGAGGGAGGGGGAGAGATGGAGAGAGAGGGAGTGTGACAGTGGGAGAGAGAGGGGCAGAGAGGTGGAGCGGGAAGAATGGAGAGAGTGAGGGAAAGAGAGTGAGAAAAGGGGAGGGAGAGGGTGGGAGAGGAAAGGGAGGGGGAAGAGAGGGAGTGAGAGGGGGAGGGAGGTGGAGAAGGGGAGAGGGACAGAGTTAGAGGGACAATAAGAGGGGGGAGAGGGAGAGAAAACAGAATCTGTCATTCTAATCTTAGGCTGAAGTGTGGGTAGAGAGAAATGTTTGTGACATCCCTGAGTGGCCAAACATGCTAGGAACGTGAACCAGGGCAGTGCCGGATTTAGATGAAGAGAGGCCCTAGGCTATTCCACTTGTGAGGGCCCTCCCAATCCCCACAAATAAGCTTAGTTTTATTACTAACCTGACAGGGGCAGCCACAATACTACAGGTAGGTTTCTAGCAACGATTATCAGCTCTACCCCTAGCATTGCTCCTTGCCAACTTCCTAGTTCAAATATCTTTGCATTTTCCTACTTACCCCTGTGTTTTGACTTTTGAAGCCTGAAAGTATCCAAAGATGTTCCCTCTACCCGCCATCACTACTTACTGGAGCACGTGTGAAAGTTTGCCGGACCCCAGTGCCGCCAGATTGATACCGATGTGCAGCCGAGCGTGGCCAATGAGATAAGGGGCTGGAAAGCTGCGCTTTTTAAAAATGTATTTATTGCCGGTGCTAGTGTCGAGTTATCGGCTTAAAACAGTATTATTCTGAAATGGAGGGCAAGGACAATTACTAAAGGGTTGTTTAGAGACTACAGTGCGTTGTGACAGATATGTAAGAAAGGCTTATGACAGTGTCAAAAATATTATACACCGGAAGCCCCCTAGATTTTGAGGCCCTAGGTTTTAGCCTGTCAAGCCTGTAGGTAAATCTGGCACTGAACCAGTTGTATAACAATAGGGGATTCAGAGAAGATAGAGGTTCATTTTGTCCTAGAGATGAAGGATTTGAGTGGACCTATCATCAGACTTCCCCAGCGCACAAATTCACACCCCATTTCACTCCTGCTATCAGGAAGCAGACCATAGGAGCAATGAAAACAGTAATACCCAGCTTCAGGAACAGCTTCTTCCATTTTTTTTTCTCATGTATTATATTGTTTAGAGTACTATGTTTACATATTCTGTTATACTGCTGCATGTAAGAATCGTATTGTTCTATCAGGGACATATGACAATAAAACACTCTTGACTCTTGAACAGGGTCCAGTCCTGATGTAGGGTCTTGCCAAGTACATCAGTCATCCCTCTCTGCCCCTACAGATGATGCCTGACCCACTAAGCACCTCGCTCAGTTTGTTATTTTGCCACAGACATTGTATTGGAGATATGTTCATCCTGTAACCAAAAGTTTTAATGGATATTTCATGTCGACTTTGTTGATCGAATTTAACAAACAACATCACGATAAACCTAAATTGTGTGCTTTGTTGCACCATAAATATCCTTTCATAATTGAAAAACTTACCTGTATAAGAAAACGATTATTTTAATCATGGAGTTTGATTCGTCTGTTGGGTCTCCCTTCTGGTTTGCATAACTAATGCAACTTATTTGTCATAAATGTACGAACAAGATTTAAAAAATGGCATCAGCTTATAATTTGCTGTGGACCTCATTAAAGTTCCTGTGATTCATAGTGGTTGTTCACATTATGCCAACATAAACCCAGTTTAATACTGCAATAGTAAAGTTATGTGAAGCAGGTGGATGCTTGCCAATTTAGCTCATCATTAAGCAGTTTGATATGTTCATAAGTTCTAGGAGCAGAATTAGGCCATTCGGCCCATCAAGTCTACACCGCCATTCAATCATGGCTGATCTATCTTTCCCTCTCTACCCCATTCACCTACCTTCTTCCCATACCCCTGACACGTACTTATCAAGAATCTGGCAATCTTTGCCTTAAAAATATCCACTAACTTGGCCTCTATAGCCATCTGCGGCAATGAATTCCACAGATTCACCACCCTCTGACCAAAGAAATGCCTCCTCATCTCCTATTGTACGTCCTTTTATTCTGAGGCTATGGTCTCTGGTCATGGACTCTTCCACTAGTAATAATAATAATAATAAATAATAATAATAATAATAAACTTTATTACGGACTCGAGGTCCAGACAAGGGGCAACATTACATTAAAAAAATGCATTGCATATTGAAAATATCATAAAATACATATAAAATCTTAGTATATCACATAAAAGCATCATAGATTATATATATTTTAAAAAATGAAAAAAACACAATACATAAGTTAAAAATCCAGATTAAAAGAATGATCAATGTCCTACAACAAGACAATGATACCAGTGTCTCCACAACTGGGATTCGTAGCGTGTAGTGCTAACCCTTATGTTTGACCACAATAATTACATTTTTAGAGTCATTTATCCTGCAAATGAATTTATACATGTGATTTCTTAGGATAGCTTCTAAAGTACTGACTCCTGCAGCCACAAACATATTACTGGCACTACACCATCTAGGTTTCCTTAGCAGTGTTCTCATGGCATCGTTATATGCCACCTTTAGTCTCTGCAAACTTGTCTTTCCATAGTTCGACCACAGGTGCGCAGTGTAGAGTGGTGTGCAGTATGCTCTAAATAGCGACATCTTCACCACATCTGCACAGTAGAAACATCCTCTCCACATTTACTCTATCCAGGCCTTCAGGGGCCTAACTAAAGTAGTTTTTGCACCGACTCTGACAAGTAATACCACCCACCATTATTGTTGGCATTTATTTATAGACCTTGAGAGAGTCAGTCAATTAAAAATCTAGATACCTAAATCAACACTGTGCCATATCATTCATGATTCATGGCAATTAAGGCTAGATTTGTCGAGGCAGTCAAAGTTCACTCCTTACGAATGACAATGCATTAAACAAAATGCAGGGGACCTGGAGAAAAGTCATCTCACATAACGATAGGAAGTGCTAAAGTCGTGGTCATAAGTGAGTACAATGCATCTTCTTAAATTTGGATAGTGCAGAGAAACAGATTGGCTTTGTAGACATTTCTATGATGGCTTTCTAGGTTATCTGTCACTGTGGCACGTTGCAGCATGAATTACATCATTATACTGCAGCAGGGAGAGAAAAAAATAATTTGCTGGGATATTACCACAAATGTCATGATAGAAAAGGATTTTAAATACCACCTTTCACAGCCTTAGGCTGCCCGAAAGCACTCTGAAATGTTCTCATGTGAATGGCATAATGGTGACACTACTACACCAGAATCTAAAACTCTGGAATCTTGGGATCTACTACTGTCGGTGTGGCGTTTGCATGTTCTCCCTGTGATCCAATGGGGCTCCCTTGGACATTCCAATTTGTCACCACATCCCAAAGATGCATCAGTAGGTTAATTGGCCATGGTCAATTGTCCATTGTGGGTGATATGAGAATCGAGGACATGTGAAATATGTTGCAGGGAACTAAATGGAAGATTAGGAAGGTTCTCTGAGATAGCAAGGATTTGATAGACCAAATGGCCTCCTACATCAAAAGGCAATATAAAAATGGAAACACAACTCACTTATACAGATAGAAGACTTTTAGTCCATTGTCCAGATTCCATCTCTGGATTCTTCACTGCTCCACGCTCTCACTAAAGTTCAGCAGATATCTTCTGTTTCAGATTTATGTCCAATTCCCTTCTGAAAGTTGTTACTGAATTTTGCAAAGTTTGCTTTGGATTATTATATCACTGGGCACACAGTTCTCCTAATTTTCTCCCTGATTCATTTGACATTGATCCTGAAGCTGTGCGTTCTAGTAATATAAACATTTTTGTGGAAATAAATAGATTCCTCTCATTTATACCATCAAACCCCTCACAATAATGTCAATCTCCATTAAATGTCCTCTGGACCATCTCTGGCATGCAGACAACCCTAGTGTCACAAGTCCCTGCACATAACTCAACTTCTTTAGAGATGGGATCATTCTTGTTTAATCTCTCTAGGGCCTTGGAATCCTTATTAAAGAACAGTGGTCTTCAGATGCAAGTTAGATATAATATTTGTATGATTTATATGATTATGGAAAAAGAACAGAGTGTTATCCATTTGATACCTTGATTTACCCTTATTGACTTTGGACATTTTGACTAATCACTGACTTGTCATCCAATTTAGGACTTCACTTAGATCAGTGGAAACTCTAATCTTTAGATCTCATGTTACCTTGATCTCTGTATGCTTCCCACATCTGCATTTAATTAAATTTAACAAAGTGAATGTTATTGTTAAATAAAAACTGGCTCAAACCCTTGGGAGTAAACACCATTAGTCAGAAGTTTCCTTATCTGATTAAACCTTGCATATAACTTGGAGACAAAGAAAATGCACTTTTAGTTTTACAAGAGTTTTCAATTATATCTTGCAGCGCTATCTAGAGTATAGTTGTCATTCTACCGAATGCTAAGAGCATGAATATGCATTATTCTAATTAAACCCTCTTCTCTTTGTAGCAAAGGTTCTAGGCCAATATGAATATGTACGACATTGTGCTCCACCATATTATGCTGAAAATTGTAAGAAAATGATCTCTCATCGGAGGTTGAGGGGAATTCTCCCATTGTACTTCACTACTTTTTCTCGGATGGTAGAGAGTAAAAATCCTCCTTGATCACAATAACCAAAGTTGACCTATTAGTTTTCCTCTTGGTTAGTAATAAAGTCAAATCCGAGTAGGACCTTCACAGTGAATGGCTGGCCCAGAGGAGTGTGGTCGAGCAGCGGGATCTAGGAGTACAAGCACACACACAGTTCCCTGAAAGTGGCATGACAGGTAGATAGAGTGGTGAAGGGGGTATTTTTTGTTACATTGGCCTTCATCAATAGAATATAGACAATAGAGAATAGGTGCAGGAGTAGGCCATTCGGCCCTTCGAGTCAGCATCGCCATTCACTGTGATCATGGCTGATCATCCACAATCAGTACCCCGATCCTGCCTACTCCCCATATCCCCTGACTCCGCTATCTTTAAGAGCTCTATCTAACTCTCTTGAAAGCATCCAGAGAATTGGCCTCCACTGCCCTCTGAGGCAGAGAATTCCACAGATTCACAACCCACTGTGTGAAAAGGTTTTTCCTCATCTCCGTTCGAAATGGCTTACCCCTTATTCTTAAACTGTGGCCCCTGGTTCTGGATTCCCCCAACATCGGGAACATGTTTCCTGCCTCTAGCGTGTCTAAACCCTTAATAATCTTATATGTTTCAATAAGATTCCCTCTCATCCTTCTAACTTCCAGAGTATACATGTCCAGCTGCTCCATTCTGTTTGCATTTGACAGACCCGCCATCCCAGGAATTAACTTTGTAAACTTATGCTGCACTCCCTCAATAGCAAGAATGTCCTTCCTCAAATTTGGAGACCAAAACTGCACACAATACTCCAGGTGTGGTCTCACTAGGGCCCTGTATAACTGCAGAAGGACCTCTTTGCTCCTATACTGCTCAACTCCTCGTGTTATGGCCAACATGCCATTTGCTTTCTTCATTGCCTGCTGTACCTGCATGCTTACTTTCAGTGACTGATAAACAAGGACCCCCCAGATCTCATTGTATTTCCCCTTTTCTCAACTTGACACCATTTAGTTAGTAATCTGCCTTCCTGTTTTTGCTACCAAAGAGGATAACCTCACATTTATCCACATTAAACTGCATCTGCCATCTGCCCACTCACCCAACCAGAGTAAGTCACCCTGTATCCTCAGAGCATCCTCCTCACAGTTCTCACTGCCACCCAGCTTTGTGTCATCTGCAAATTTGCTAATGTTGCTTTTAATCCCTTCATCTAAATCATTAATGTATATTGTAAATAGTTGCTGTCCCAGCACCGAGCCTTGTGGTACCCCAGTAGTCACTGCCTGCCATTCTGAAAGAGACCCGTTTATCCCTACTCTTTGTTTATTGTCTGCCAACCAATTTTTTATCCATGTCAGTACCCTACCCCTAATACCATGTACCCTAATTTTGCCCACTAATCTCCTATGTGGGACCTTATCAAATGCTTTCTGAAAGTCTAGGTATATTACATCCACTGGTTGTCGCTTGGCCATTTTCCTAGTTACATCCTCAAAGAATTCCAGAAGATTAGTCAAGCACGATTTCCCCTTCATAAATCCATGCTGACTCGGACTGATCCTGCTACTGCTATCCAAACGTGCCGCTATTTCATCTTTTATAATTGACTCCAGCGTCTCCCCCACCACCGATGCCAGGCTAACTGGTCTATACTTCCCTGGTTTCTCTCTCCAGCCTTTCTTAAAAATTGGGATAACATTAGCTACACTCCAAACCACAGGAACTGATCCAGAATCTATACCGTTCAGGTTATTGAGTACAGAAGTTGGATACAAGATACAAGATACAAGATACATTTATTTGTCACATGTGCCAGATGGCACAGTGAAATGAGATCACCGTACAACCATACAATAAAAATAAAGAACACAACACACGATAGAATATAACATAAAACATCCCCACACAGCAGAATCACACAGGATGGAGCATTATGTTATTGCTACACAAGATGTTGGTAAGGCCGCATTAGGAGTATTGTGCTCTGTTTTGGTCACCTTGCTATAGAAAGGATGTCATTAAGCTGGAAAGAGTGTAGAGTATATTTACGAGGATGCTGCCAGGACTCAAGAGCCTGAGCTATAGGGATAGCTTGGGCAAGCTAGGATTTTATTCCTTGGAGCACTGCAAGCTGTGGAGTGATCTTATAGAGGTGTGTAAAATCATGAGGGAAACCAGGATCCAGAGACATAGGATTAAGGCGAGAGAGGAAAGATTTAATAGGAACCTGATGGGCAGCGTCTCCGGGGGTGGTGTGTTTACGGAACGAGCTGCCAGTGGAGGTAGTTGAGACCAGATACACTAACAAGATTTAAAATACATTTGGGCAGATACATGAATAGAAAATATTTAGAGGGATGTGGGCCAAATGTGGGCAAATAGACTTAGCTTGGATGGGAACATTTTAGTCAGCATGGACGATTTTTCCAGCATCTGCAGTTCTTTCTTAAACGGTGATTGATTAATGTGATTGACAAAGATGTATCATTGAGTCACACAACATAGGCAAGGATGTTCACATGCTGATTGTGGCTCTGGATTTTGTTCCTTGTTTTTGGTTCCGAAAAGTAATTTCCTTCCATTTGCTTCAGTTCCTCCTTGTTCTGCTGCAATGCTCTTTCTCTCAGCACTGACAGAGAGCCAAACCTGTCCAATGGGACTTCGTCAAGGCTAATCAGTAATCATACAGTGGGAGCTTCATGGAAACAGCCATGCATGAGTCACTCTCCAGTTTCCCATTGAGTGAATCATCAATCTTTATTCATTTCTAATTCTGCAAACAACAGTATATTGAAAGCTTTTCAGATTCAGGATGAGAGATAATAGCTGAAGTTCCAGATGACTTGCATTTATATAGCACGTTTCCTCAGATATCCCAAAGTACCTCAGAGATCATGAAGGTAGACAAAAATGCTGGAGAAACTCAGCGGGTGAGGCAGCATCTATGGAGCGAAGGAATAGGCGACGTTTTGGGTTGAGACCCTTCGTCAGACTGATGTGGGGGGGAGGGGGAAGAAAGAAAATAAGAGGCAGAGACAGTAGGCTGTGGGAGAGCTGGGAAGGGGAGGGGAAGGACGGTGAAAGCAAGGACTACCTGAAATTGGAGGGCAATGTTCTTACCGCTGGGGTGTAAACTAGCCAAGCGAAATATCAGGTGCTGCTCCTCCAATTTGCGGTGGTCCTCACTCTGGCCATGGAGGAGGCCCAGGACAGAAAGGTCGGATTCGGAATGGGAGGGGGGAGTTGAAGTGCTGAGCCACTGATTGGTTATTGTGAACTGAGCGGAGGTGTTTGGTGAAGCATCGCCAAGCCTGCGCTTGGTCTCACCGATGTAGAGCAGTTGACACCTAGAGCAGCGGATGCAATAGATGAGGTTGGAGGAGGTGTAGGTGAACCTCTGCCTCACCTGGAAAGACTGCTTGGGTCCTTGGATGGAGTCGAGGGGAGAGATAAAACGGCAAATGTAACATTTCTTGCGGTTGCAGGGGAAAGTACTAGGGGAGGGGGTGGTTTGAGTGGAAAGGGACGAATTGACCAGGGAGTTATGGAGGCAACAGTCTCTGCGGAAAGCCAAAAGGGGAGGAGATGGTAAGATGTGGCCAGTGGTGGGGTCCCGTTGGAGGTGGCGAAAATGTTGGAGGATTATATGTTGGCTGGTAGGGTGGAAGGTGAGGACAAGGGGGACTCCGTCCTTGTTACGAGTGGGGGGATGGGGAATGAGAGTGGAGCTACGGGATATAGAGGAGACCCTGGTGAGAGCCTCATCTATAGTCAAAGAAGGGAACCCACGTTCCCTAAAGAATGAGGACCTCTCGAATGCCCTGGTTTGGAACACGTCATCCTGGGTGCAGAATGAGGCATAGACAGAGGAATTGGGAGTAGGGGATTAAGTCCTTTCAGGAAGCAGGGTGGGAATAAGTGTAGTCCAGATAGCCATGTATATGGAAATAAGTTTGGTGGGATAAGAACAAGCAGAAACAATGGGTCTGCCAGGACAGTCAGGTTTGTGGATTTTGGGGAGAAGATAAAATCGGGCTGTGCGGGGCCGGGGAACGATGCGGTTGGATGCTTAGGAGGGCAGAGAGCTGGAAGAGAAGAAGCCAGTGATGGTGCTTGAGATAGTGGCCTGGTGCTTGTCTGTGGGGTCATGGTCCAAAGATAAGCAGGAGGAGATGTCTGAGAGTTGGCGCCTGGCCTCAGACCAGTAGAGATCATGAAGATCTTTTGAAGTGAGTGGCACGGTGGTGCAGCGGTAGAGTTACTGCCTTACAGCGCCAGAGACTCAGTTTCGATCCCAGCTACGGGTGCTGTCTTTACGGAGTTTGTACGTTCTCCCCGTGATCGTGTGGGATTTCCCTGAGTGCTCCGACTTTCCTCCAACGCTCCTGAGACGCACAGGATTGTAGGTTAATTGGCTTTGGTGAAAATTATGAATCGTCCCTAATGTGTAGGATAGCGCTAGTCAGCACGCTGGTCTGCACGGACTCGGTGGGCCGACAGGTTTGTTTCCGTGCTGTATCTCTAAAAGTCTAAAAGCCTAAAAAAATGTTTAAAAATGTAGTGACTGTAGCACTGTAGAACATATCAATCTAATTGAATAAAAGCTTGAAAGATACAGCATGGAACCAGGCCCTACAGACCATTTTATCCACGCCGGCCATCGATTACTGGTTCACATTAGTTGTATGTTATCCTACTTTCACATCCGCTCCCTACCCAAGAGCACCAATTTACAGAGGCCAACTAACTTACAAACCAGCAGGTCTTTGGGATGTGGGAGGAAACCGGGGCACCTGAATGAAACCCACAAGGTCATAGGGAGAGTATGCAAACTCCACACTGACAGCACCCAAGATGAGGATTTGACTAGGGTCTCTGATACAATGAGGCACAATGCTTCCATAATGATTAAATAAAATGTCTTTATACTTTGATTGAGGGATAATTGTTGGATAGGAATTACTGATGACCTGTACTCTTCTTCAAAATCGTGCCACAGGATTTTTGACATCCTCCTGCGAGGGCAGGTAGAAAAAAAGAACTGCAAATGCTGGTTAACGCAAAAAAGATACAAAGTGCTGGAGTAATTTAGAGGGTCAGGCAGCATCTCTGGATACAATGGATAAATGTTGTTTCAGGTCGGGACCTTTCTTCGGATGCTTCGGCAGTCTGAAGAGCGGTCCCAACCTAAAACGTCACCTATCCATGTTCTCTGGAGATGCTGCCTGACCCATTGAGTTACTCCATCACTTTGTGTCCTTTCAGGGCCAATGGGTGCTTGGTTTAACATCTCACTTGGTGGTACATCTGTTAGTGCAGGGCTCCCATAGAACTACATTGATGTTTGCCTAAAATGTTTCTCCTCAAGTCACTTGTGCCACAACCCTCTGTCTCAGGCCTGAGAGCTGTCTGCTGAGCCTCAGCTGAACTGTTGATCAGTACCAATCCACGGACAGCACCATGCATGTGTTAAGCTTGCAGTGAAGTGATTCAGTGCAGCTTCTAGTCATCAAGCCACAGAAAGATGCAGCAAGGAAACAGGCACCACAAGTCCACGTTAAATATCAACTACCCACTTACACTAATCCTACATTAATCCCATGTTTTATTCTCCCCATCTTCTAATTTCATGAACTCCCTCCCCAGGTTCAACCATTCACCTACACACTAGGGACAATTTACAGTAGTCAATTAACCTACCCACCTATACAACTTTGTGGTGCGGGGGAAACCAGAGCACTCGTAGAAAACCCAAAGGATCACAGGGAGAACATGCAAACTCCACACAAAGAGTGCCCAAGGTCAGGACTGAATCCAAGTCTCTCGCACTATACGGCAGCGGATTTACCAGCTGTGTCTCTGTGCCACCAAGGCTCAGAGATTTTTGAGGAAAGTTTCCATTGACCTCATTATATTCCTTTAAACCATGGAGATTATGTTCGCAAGTCATAGGAGCAGAAGTAGGCTATTCAGCCCATCGAGTCTACTCTTCTGGAGATGCTGGAGAAACGCAGCGGGTGAGGCAGCATCGATGGAGAGAAGGAATTGGCGACGTTTTGTGTCGAGACCCTTCTTCAGACAATATGGACAATGTTGCCTCATACGGAGATCTAGGAACCCAGATCATTGCACCGTTACTCAATTACTGAGAGTGGAACTGATTTAAAAATGCATTCAACTGAAGTGGGCATGGCTGAACAGTCCACCGCCAGTCCATAAAAGTGATATATAGCACACTGAGTTATCAGTTAATATCCCCACACCATTCAGGAGGCAGTATCAGTTCAAATTTTGTTAGTCAGCTAGATCCTACTACAGATAAAATTTCCTATTTCTTTCAGGAATATTTGCTATCTGTTTTTTTTTTTTTCATTTAAAACCATGTTGCAAAGGGTTGTTTGTGTAAAAGGACTATAGGGATTGTCTTTTATAGAAGCAATCTGATATAGCCAGCATTTAGCCATGCACGATAATTCATCCATTTGAAATATCTTCGATGCCGGGGTTTATCTGGAGCAAACACCATTGCTGCAAAAGCACATTGTTTCAGCAAACAAATCACCATCGTTAGTTATGGCTTTGGGATGCTGAAATCTGATCTATTAAGCCAATTTTAAGCTCGGCAGTCCGTCGCGGATGACAATTGCTTGCCTTGAACCGCAAACAACAATATGCATTGGCGCTTGTGCTGACTGTTTTATTTCTCCTTCTTTTCTCAGAGAACAGCGGCTTTGAGTTATAAGAAGCCGATAGAGAAAGGTTTCCCCAGCCAGCACTCAAGCCTCAAGATAGACGAAGCTTATGACACCATCAACGAGCTTGGGACTCTGGAGCTAATGACGAAGGATGTGGAGTTGAGTTCCTACGGATCGATGAAAAAATCCGTGTCGACGGACTCGCTGAATTCCATATCTTCGATCGGGAACAACTTTGGCCACGACTTCACTGTGGGCCAGATCGAGATGAGCTTGGAGTACGATGTGAGCTCAAACACCATGCACGTCACTCTGGTTCAAGGGAAGGACTTGTTGGAGAAAGAAGATGCCAACTTTGAATCTTGCTTTGTGCGCATCAGTTTGCTGCCCGATGAGCAGATTGTTGGGATTTCTCGGGTAAGTTGGTTGAATTTCTACTTTTTCATGTTTGAGCTGAGGTTTCAATGGATGGTGATGAGAACAATTCAGGCTGAGTGATTGAATATACTCATGGTTCAATGGTTCAGTGGTTCAATGGTCCTTTTATTATCGCCTATACCAAGTTACAATGAAATTATTTGTTTGCATACAGTCATAGAGTCGCATAGCGTGGAAACAGGCCCTTCAGCCCAACTTGCCCCACTCCGGCCAACATGTCCCATCTACACTAGTCCCACCTGCCTACTTTAGGCCCATATCCCTCTAAACCTGTCCTATCCATGTACCTGTCTAAATGTTTTTAAAATGTTGCCAAAGTACCTGCCTTAACTCCCTCCTCCGGCATCTTGTGCCATACACTACCACCCTTTACCATACAACAGTTAACCCCTCAGATTCCTGTTAAATCCCTCCCCCCTCACCTTAAACCTGTGTCCTCTGGTTCTCTATTCTCCTATCCTGGGCAAAAGATTTAACCAATCTATTCCTTTCATGATTTTGTATACCTCTATAAGATCACCCCCTCACCCTCCAGCTCTCCAATGAATAAAGTACTACTACCACCAATGATATTTTCTCTATAATGACAACTGTTCTGAGCGAGTTATAATTGAGACCACGTTGTAGGATGTAGATAAGATGAAAGCCAAGTATGTGTCACCATCCCCATGTGGACTCAACGTTAAAATTACTGAATGAGGAATGAAATGTGTATCTAATGTGTTTTTTGTTTTGTGGCTGGCTGCTTTGGCAGAAGCTAATGTTATTCACTTTGAAACTCATTGTCTTCTGAATCAGAAACTGTGGTGGTTGCCATATTTTAATCATTGCGTACAAACTAATCTTCAGTAGTAAATTCCTTATTGTTCATCAAAAGCACTCTCAGAAGAATGAAAGGATTATCTTGACAAAGAGTAGGAACATTATCCTGGCTGATATTTGTACCCTATTAACACCAAACAGATTTTCTGATAAATATCTCATTGCTGTTTGTACCGTATCGAACTATCTGATGATGTAACGTCAACTCTCCTTTTCTTCCAGAGCTCCCTATTGTCAAGCATCAAGCCAAGAGGGACATTATGCTCATGTGCTTGGGTTGTCTCAGCAGTTTGGATCTGCTGATTGTGGTGCCTCACAGCCTGCTGTCCTCCCCTCTGCAACTCAGCGAGATTGGCAGTGGTGATGGTCACACAGCATGGGAACAGGCTCTTTGGCCCAACTTCCCCAAGCTGACTAAGATGCCCTATCTATGATCATAAGACATGAGAGAAGAATTTGCCCATTCGCCCCATCAAGTCTACTCCATCATTCAATCGTGGCTGATCTATTTTTCCCTCTCAACCCTATTCTCATGCCTGCTCCTATAATCTTAAATGCCCTTACTAATCGAGAACCTATCAATCTCCACTTTAAAAATAGCCAATGACATGGCCTCCACAGCTGTTTGTGGCGATGAATTCCACAGATTCCCCATTCTCTGACTAAAGAAATTCCTTCTCACCTCCATTCCAAATGTACATCCTTTTATTCTGAGGTTGCACCCTCTGGTTCTAGACTCTCCAACTGCTGGAAACATCCTCTCCACATCCACCGTATTCAGGCCCCTTTGCCAGCATTTAGCCCATATCTCTCTAAACCTTTCCTATCCATGTACTTATCCAAATGTATTTTAAATGCTGTTATAGCACAAGCATCAACTACTTCCTCAGGCAGCTTGTTCCATAACCACTGCCCTCTGAGTTGCCCCCCAGGTTTCTATTATATTTTGCTCCTCTCATTCTAAACACATGTCTTCAGAATCTTGATTCCCCTACCATGGGTAAAAGATTATGCATTCACCTTATCTATTCTCCTCAGGATTTTATACAGCTCAATATGATCACCCCTCAGCCTCCTGCGTTCCAAGGAATAAAGTCCAACCATGCTCAATATTTTCCTATATCTCCTGGCAGCATCCTCGTAAATCTTACCTGCATTCTTCACAGGTTTTTTGCATAAAATGTTAAAGACAAGCTCAAGTGCCACAAAGGGTGAACTGAACCTAATCTGCATTCTTACAGCACGTTAATAATGCCTACGTTATCAAGTCTGATTTTCAAGATCTTCTCAGAAAGTCTATTACAAGAGGCCAGTTTACATTTTTATATTGTTACAGAGGAGATTGTTGCAGAGTTATTGTACATCATTATCTCATTGCTTTATAAACATCATATTTTAGTCTATTTTAAAATGCTCAATAGCGACAAAGTTCCAACACTGGACTAAGGGAAGTTTAAGAAGTCAATTCCTATCCAGACATTACCAAGGCGACTCCTCACTTTTAAATAAAATGAGCCTTGGTTTATGACACTAATTATGAAATGTTGTGTTAGTGGCACAGTTAACTGGTTTCTCCTTAAGGACCTGTCCCACTGACATAATCTGTGAGTTCTCAGATTCAGATTCAGATTCAACTTTAATTGTCATTGTCAGTGTACAGTACAGAGACAACGAAATGCAGTTAGTATCTCCCTGGAAGGGCGACAGAGAATATGATTCAAATCTATTTACATGCATATAGTCGTAGTGTTTTTCCTGTGGGAGGAGTGTCTGGAGGGGGTGATTGGCAGTCACCGAGGTACATAGTTGAGTAGTGTGACAGCCGCAGGGAAGAAGCTGTGCCTGGACCTGCTGGTCCAGCAACGGAGAGACCTGTAGCGCCTCCCAGATGGTAGGAGGGTAAACAGTCCATGGTTGGGGTGAGGGCAGTCCTTGGCGATGCTGAGCGCCCTTTGCAGACATCGCTTGCTTTGGACAGACTCAATGGAGGGGAGTGAGGAACCGGTGATGCGTTGGGCAATTTTCACCACCCTCTGCAGTGCTTTCCGGTCGGAGACAGAGCAGTTGCCATACCATACTGTGATACAGATGGTAAGGATGCTCTCGATGGTGCAGCAGTAGAAGTTCACCAGAATCTGAGGAGACAGATGGACCTTCTTCAGTCTCCTCAGGAAGAAGAGACGCTGATGAGCCTTCTTGACCAGAGAGAGGTATTGTGGGTCCAAGAGAGGTCATCGGAGATGTTGACCCCCAGGAACCTGAAGCTGGAAACACGTTCCACCTCTGTCCCGTTGATGTGGATGGGGGTGTGCCCTCTGGCGAATTTGCCCTCGACTCATCCTCGCAGCATGGTCGACACGAGGTCTTAGGAGGTCTTCGTAACTCTCCTTCATGCTCGAGAGTGATCTCCGCGTACTCGAGGCCTCAGCTAGGTCTCGGTGTTTTTTTCAATATGTTAAGAAATGCCCGCGAGTAAAAAAAGCTCACCATGGAAAAAAACGATAATTTTTTTACTCGTAGGTTTAGTCGTAGTAGGTCGTAGTCTTAGACGTAGCTAATCGCGAGTAGTCGAAGGTAGTCGAGGGTAGGCATAGATAGTCTTCATCATAGTCGAAGGGAGGTCGAAGGAGGTCGTCTTCACTCTCCACTATTCGGTGTCCAATTTTCCCGATTTTAGTCGTAGCTAGTCGTAGCTAGTAGAAGCTGGTCTTCAACATAGTCGAAGGAGGTCGAAGGAGGTCTTCTACATAGTCAAAGGAGGTCTTCAACATGTCATTTTTTTTTTTCAAACTCGCCAATTAGGTCGCCCAAGTAGGACAGCCCCTTTAAGGTTTGTTTCTTGATTGCATTCTAATCACCTTCCATTTATGCTCAGATAATGAGGTCAGAAATTACTACTTTGAGGCCAATAGTATTTTGGTGAAGCTTGTGCCCAATACTGAATGATGGAGTTTAGATATGGCAATGCAATGTAGCTCTAGCAGTGTAAATACCACAATGTTGTTCATTTTATTGGAGTATTTGTGAACTCATACACTGCATATTACACTATAAAATCCACATTACACTGAGGCAGCACAGTTGCATAGCTGTATATTTGCTGCCTAACAGCAACAGAGCCCCAAGTTAGTTTCTGACTATGGGTGTTGTCTGTACGGGGTTTGTACATTCTCCCTGTTACCGTGTGCATTTTCTTCAAGTGCTCCGGTTTCCTCCCACACTCCAAAGACACACTGGTTTGCAGGTTAATTGGATTTAGTAAAGTTGTCTAATGTGTTCTGCACTGAGATGAGGTGGTCACTTACTCCATAATCCACAGTGATCCTAAAGTAAGAATGATCTGAAACAACTACATTTCTTTCACAGTCTGAAGAAGGGTCCCGACCGGAAACGTCACCTCTCGATGTTCTCTAGAGATGCTGCCTGACTCGCTGAGTTACACCAGCACTGTGTGTACATTTGTGTAAACCAGCATTTGCAGTTCCTTAAAAGAACACAAAGCTGACGGAGTAACTCAGCAGGACAGACAGCACCTGTGGAGAACATGGATAGATGATTTTTCTTCAGACGCAGTTCTTCTGTATATTAGCCATCAAATGCAATTCTTAGTTTCTACATCTGCAGTTCCTTGTTTGCCCATTTCTTTTATGCAGATTCAGAGGAATGCATTCTCGGTGTTCTTCGATGAGAAGTTTTCCATTCCCCTGGACCCCTCTGCTCTCGAGGAAAACAGTCTTCGATTTTCCGTATTTGGAATCGATGAAGATGAAAGAAACATCAGCACGGGATTGGCAGATCTGAAGCTATCGGATTTGGACCTCAGCTGCCGACCCTTCAATGCCTGGCTTTATCTACAGGATGTCAATAAGGTGAGAGAGCCACAGAACAAGAGCAACTCGCATTTTATATTGGACCCTGCTGAGAGGGATGGTTTTGAAATGCAAGTGCAGTGAAAACCCTGTAAACAAGCTTTTATCATTCATTGTTCCTAACTTGCCTTGGTTAATTACCAATGTAATTAGTAAAAAACTGGCAAATACCCCAGTCATTAGCTTCCAAGTAACTATTCAATAGTGACGAGGCTAAACTGCACAATGATTCAGCAAATTAAAACATTATTGTAATGTTTGGACTGAAGTTTAACTATCTAACAACAGTAAAGACATCAAAGTGCTGGTGTAACTCAGCGGGTCAGGCAGCATTTCCAGAGAACATGGATAAGTTACATTTCAGGTTTGGTCAGATTTCAAGATATTTTTTCTGACTGAAGAAAACTTGAGTCTAAAGAAGGGTCTTGACCCAAAACATGACCCACTGAGTTGCTCCAGCACTTTGTGTCCTTTTTCGTACATAAAACAGTATCTGCAGCTCCTGGTTTCTGCAATGTCACTGTTTCAACTACTGAGATGTAATAGTCACCAACATACATGCTACAGAAATGTAGTGGATTGAGTTCTACTGGTTCACCCTGTGATGGGAATGATGGTTTGGATTGTGAAGCAATATGGCTCTACTTGTGCATGAGGTTGGTGTTCATCTTGAAGGGTTGTTGAGCCGCTACCTGGAGAACTAATCACACTTTTGTCTGTGCAGGCAACAGATACAGTTGGAGAGATCCTACTCTCACTCAGTTATCTGCCCACAGCAGAGAGGCTGACGGTGGTCGTGGTCAAAGCCAAAAACCTCGTCTGGAACAACGGAAAGACCACCTCCAGTACGTTTACTTTAGTCTACTTTATTATTGTCATGTGTACTGAGGTACAGTGAAAAGCTTTTGTTTGCATGCTCTCCAGTCAAAAAAATACGTTACATGATTACAATCAAGCCATCCACAGTATATTAATAAAAGATAAAGAGTACAACATTTAATGCAAAAAAAAGTCAGATTAACTTGTAGTTCAAAGATCTCCATTGAGGTAGATGGCCGGTCAGGACTGCTCTCCAAGAGGATGAGAGGACAATTCACTTGCCTGATAACAGCTGGGAAAAAATGTCCCTGAATCTGGACATATGCATTTTCTGAGCTGTACCTGGTGCCTGATGGGAGAGGGGAAAAGAGAGAGTGTCTGGGGTGAGACTGGTTTTTGATTATGCTTCTCTACACCAGCAAGACCAAGCGCAGGCTTGGCGATCGTGTCACTGAACACCTCCGCACAAACCGTCTTAACCTACCTGATCTCCCGGTGGCTCAGCACTTCAACTCATCCTCCAATTCCCAATCTGAACTTTCTGTCCTGAGCCTCCTTCATTGTCAGAGTGAGGTCCAGCGCAAATTGGAGGAACAGCACCTCATATAT
The DNA here is from genome assembly GCF_028641065.1 of Leucoraja erinaceus. Lineage (NCBI taxonomy): Eukaryota > Metazoa > Chordata > Chondrichthyes > Rajiformes > Rajidae > Leucoraja > Leucoraja erinaceus. Next base: position 27,576,563 of record NC_073394.1, on the reverse strand, counting down.
CGCTCGGGTAGTTTACACCCCAGCGGTATGAACATTGACTTCTCTAACTTCAAATAGCCCTTGCTTTCCATCCCCTTCCCCTTCCCAGTTCTCCCACTAGTCTTACTGTCTCCATCCACATTCTATCTTTGGCCCACCCCTCCCCTGACATCAGTCTGAAGAAGGGTCTCTTCAGAGATGCTGCCTCACCCGCTGAGTTACTCCAGCATTTTATGTCTACCTTTGATTATGCTGGTGGCCTTGCCGAGGCAGCATGAAGTGTAGATGAAGTCAATGGAAGGAAGCCATGGAAATAACCTTGAGGTTTGTCAACTGACTAAATGATTAACAGTTAAGAAAGATGCTCACAATGTTCATGAGAACCTGATGGAACATTTTATGCCACAAATTATCCCCTGTTACGGGATAACCATATAACAATTACAGCACGGAAACAGGCCATCTCGACCCTTCTAGTCCGTGCCGAACACATAATCTCCCCTAGTCCCATATACCTGCGCTCAGACCATAACCCTCCATTCCCTTCCCATCCATATAACTATCCAATTTATTTTTAAATGATAAAATCGAACCTGCCTCCACCACCTTCACTGGAAGCTCATTCCACACAGCTACCACTCTCTGAGTAAAGAAGTTCCCCCTCATGTTACCCCTAAACTTCAGTCCCTTAATTCTCAAGTCATGTCCCCTTGTTTGAATCTTCCCTACTCTCAGTGGGAAAAGCTTTTCCACGTCAACTCTGTCTATCCCTCTCATCATTTAAAAAACCTCTATCAAGTCCCCCCTTAACCTTCTGCGCTCCAAAGAATAAAGATGGATGAACCAATAAATCTGGTCTATTCGGGATGGTGACACATGGTTCTAATACCATGTTGAGTATCACAGGGAACCATGGTTGAGTAGGCCAATCGGGTACTACCAAAATACCAGACGCAGAGTCTTGCTGTATTTTCCTTAAAATAGTAAGATTAAACGAGAACTTACCAGTTCGAAGTTTGATCATTATTTTATGAGGAGTACGTTGAGGGAATACGTGCCCTCCGCTCCCACCCATGATCATATACACAACTGGTATTTCTTCTCTAATCTTACTATGTTCAGTCATCAGTTATCTGTGATTTCACACCGCTGCTTTGAAGAATGACACGCATGCGTCCTGGCGGGGTTCCTTAATACCCGACTGATGAGGCAGAAAGAAGGCAATGCATAAATAAACAATTTATCCAATGCAGCAAAAATGCATCTGTCGCCGCTGCCCCGGGGTCTGGTTCCCACGAAACATAGTTTGATAACTGGTGATTAAGCCTTGATGCGAATAGATCGATATTTGGTGTTCCATATCGTGCTGTAATATCAGCAAATACTTTTTTATTCAACATCCATTCGGTGTTTTCATTAAATTTGCGTGACCTGGTGTCTGCCACTAAATTTAGTTTACCTGGTAGGTAAGTAGCTGATATCCAAATATGTCTCTGGATACACCATTGCCAAATTGTATTAGCCAGATTGTCACATGATGTCGATTTGTTTCCACCCATGTGGTTGATATATGCTACCACAGTGGTATTGTCTATCTGTAGTCTAACATGCTGGTGATATGACCCAGTACAATATGACTTTAGGCCATAGAATGCACCCAACATTTCCAGGTAGTTTATGCCCAGTGTGAGTAATAATGATGCCTCCTGTGCAGTCCATCTACCTCCACAGCTGGAGATGGAATTGGTGGCACCCCAACCAAGTGCACTGGCATCAGTTTGTAGCACCATAGAAGGGTTGCTGATAATGATTGGATTGAAACAAAACCAAATGTTATCTATCCACCATTTTAGTTCCATTATAGCTTTGATTGGTAGCTTCATTGGTCTGTCAAAATGACCAGCATTAATTTTGAGTGCTCGTATTTTTGCTCCCTGTAAATTTTGGTAATGTAAAGGTCCGAATTGTGTGGCTGGAAAAGCAGCCACCATTTTGCCAATTACTTTTGCTACCAATCTGATAGTCGGTTTACTGATGTCAATGAGGTTATTGCAAGCCTCTATTAAGTCTATAGCCTTTCCCTTTGGCAAAGTCATCGACATGTGAACTGAGTCAACGGTGAACCCCAAATAGTCCATAGTAGTGGAAGGCGTTAATTTAGATTTAACTGGATGGATAATAAACCCCAGTTTTTCAAATTACTGTTTTGTGGCTGTTACAGTTTGTTTGGCCAATTCCAAAGTTTTGCCCACAATAAATATGTCATCTAGATATGCCATGACCATGTGTTTTCGTTTCAGTAGAAACGCTAGGGCTGTTTTTAAAATTTTTGTGAACAGCCTGGGGGCTGATGTTAACACATTTGGCAGCGCTCTATATTTCCAGTGCTGTCCCATCCAGTTGAATTTTAAGTAACACCTGTGGTCACCTCGTATAGGCACTGAATAGTAAGCATCTTTTAAATCGATGCTAGCCATGAAGTAACCTTTGGAAATCAATTGTTTTGCAGTAACAAAGGTTTCCATTTTAAAATGAATATATTGTACAAATGTATTCAATTTGGTCAGATCTATGATGATGCGACAACCACCATCTTTTTTGTTTTTGGTAAAGATATTGGACACGAATTCTAGCGGTTCGTGTTGGGATTTTTCAATTACCCCTTTTGTGTAAAGCCGCTCCAGTTCAGCATGCGCTTCTGATTTTTCTTTACCGGAAAGTACGGACATTCGGTTCGGTACATGCTGAACTGGAGGGCTGTATTTGTGTAAAAATTCTATGGTATATCCCTGGATACTGCTTAAAATATAAGTGTCGGTAGTTAACATACTCCATGCATCCAGAAAGCAGTGTAATCTCCCCCCAACCTCCATGCTCCCCGCAATTTGTAGGGAACCAGACCCACCTACCTCCATAGTTACCAGTGGCAGGTTTACTTCTTTTTGTAAATCCTTCGTTGATGTTGAGGCGTCGGTGTCTGGGTTTGTGGTTTGGTTGATGTTGGAGGTTTGCGTATCTTCCAAGAAGGCCGGCCTGGGCCATGGCCTAAAAAAGACTCATGTTCGGTGTACCGGACCTTCGAGCTTTCACCAGTTTGTCTTGTTCTACTGGTGGGTGCGTAAGGGTGCTGTCTATGGCCGTAGTGGGTCTTTGATGAAGTCCCTTTTATGAGCCCCAGGGTTTTTGCCTCCTCATCGAGCTCCTTGACTTGCTTCGATAGGTTACCTCCAAATAGTAGAATTGGTGGTTTTACGTTTCCAGGTTTGCACAGACCTGCGAATTTCGGGTTTAAAGTAGGTCGGATGGCACTCTTCTTGATGCTGTTTATTTCATATTGTGTGTTGCAAAGCAGTGCCAGTGCATCCTGTTGGTCCTGCGACATGTCCTTCTCATCTACTGTGCGGGTGAAAGCTGTTATCCCCGCTGTTAGGAGCTTTAATACCTTTTGGAGTTTGACATCCATGCCTCTAACTCCTACTCCGATATGTTTCCATATGCAATTATTTACAACAGGAACATTCAGGGATATACAGTTACCCGGTGCCAAGTGTCTTGCCGTGGTGTCCAATACAGCCTGTTCCTGTAGCTGGTTAAAGGACATATAATCTATACTGGCAGCTAGTTTTTGTTCCAGGTTTTGGCCAGTCTGGTCTGGCTGTATGAAGTTGGACACCATGTCCAGTAGATTTTCACGTTCCTGCACACTTGATTTCTCTTCTGCAAACCCCTCTTCAGGATCAGCCCAGAACTGACCCCCAGTACTCCCCTCTGACGAGGGAGATGCACTGTGCAGCCCTACAAGAGGTGCTGCTGTGGGTTTTACATAGTGCCCACAGTGACTAGACTCCATCTCCTGGAGCATGTCACGTTAGAGCAAATGCTCCACACACCGCTCCATCCAGCTCTAGCGCTCACGGTCGCTGGCCGCCCGCGGCTGCTCAAAGTCGGACTCATCTGAGTCCACGACTTTGTTGGTTTTTTGTTTTGCCTTACCGCCCGGCCGCGGAGTGGATCTGGCCGGTGCGGAGGCGACATCGGGCACAGCTGATCCCATTATAGGCGATTCAAGTGCCGCTGGCCGCCGCTGGCTACCCGCTACTCCGCGGTCCTCCCCCACCAGCTTTGTCGCAGCCCTCGTTGCTTTCTTCGACTTGTCCATGCTCCCCACCTGGAATCAGTATGGGAAAACACAAAGAGACCGCAGGTTCTGGCTTTTAAAACTGCCGCTGCGGGGGAACGTCGTTCCACCCCGCCTGACAGTTTCGCAATGCGTGTAGCGATATGGCACGCATGCGTCCTGGCGGGGTTCTTCACGTAGTCACTCACGTGACTCCGAAGTAAAATTCTATTTAACTCCCTCTTACCTAAAGTCGGAAGTATACAAGAACTAGTGTGAACGGGTGATCAATGGTCGGCGTGGACTCGATAGGATGAAAGGCACATTTCCATGCTGTGTCTCCGAACTTTAAACTAAACTGCTGAAATACTGTGCTGATTCTTAATTGTCAAGAGTCAAGAATGTTTTACTCCGACCTGCAGCAGCAAAACAGGTTTGGATAAACAGTAATCAATAGATAGTGTAATAAATGAGCATTATAAAAATCAATCAATGAAGAAAACTAATATAGTTTCACCTGCCAATTAACCTGTACGTCTTTGGAGTGTGGGAAGAAACCGGAGCACCCAGAGAAACCCAACGAGGTCACAGGAAGAGTGTACAAACTCCGTGCAGACCCGTAGTCAGGATCGAACCCGGATATCTGGTGCTGTAAGGCAGCAACTGTACCTCTGCGCCACTGTGCTGCACTCAATTGTCGTGTAGACACAAGGAACTGCAGATGCTGATATACAGAAAATCACGAGGAGCTGGAGTAACTTAGCAGGTCAGGCAACATCTCTGGAGAACGTGGATAGGTGATATGTTGAGTAAAGGGCCTGTCCCATGAGCATGTGACCTGCATGCGGCAAGCACGACCAAACCAGAAGCAGGGGCCGCTCGGAGGTCGAGTGAGTGACGTGAAGTTCGAGTGACGTCCGCGGGACGTTCACGTGTGACGTACGGCATCAAGACGCTGCGTATGCTCGTCGAGGTGGTGTGGGCCAGCAGGCCATGCAAATAAAGTTTATGTCTCTAGGAATGCAGAGTGAAATGTTATTTTCTCTGTGATGGCACTAGCGTGTATCAAGTGTATCATGTTACTTTGCTGAAATTCAGTGGGTGTGCTGTTGATCCTTTAGGCCTCCACTGGTTGTAATGTTGATCCTGTCAATATTCACTGTGCGTTTTTGTGATTGTGTAGATGTTCAGCAGGTGTTGATATCCAATGGATATAATTTGATTCCTGTCAGCATCTACTGGGCACTTTGTGGTTTTGTCGAAAATCAGAGAGTGCAACATAATTCCTGTTTGTATTGACTGGGCATGAGGTGCTTTCCGGTGGAATTTACTGTGTGTTTATGCACTTTCGATTGGTATTTTCTAGTGCAAAGGGATTTTCCCAATATTCACAGGGTGTAATAATATTGTGCTGACATCCAGAGAGTGAAGTTTGATTTCCGTTGTAATTCACTGAATGCCGAAGAATTTTCTTGCAATTCAGTGGAAATAATGCTATTCTTTTGTTATTCAGTGGATGCAGTGTTATTATTGTTGTATTCATCGGGTGTAATGCGATCCCTGTTTGTATCCACTGATTATAAAGTAATTTTATGTGTTGTCACAGGACGCAATATGAATTTGTTGGTGTTCGCTGGGTGGGATCATATTCCATCTGCAATCGTTCGAGCTACTTTAATGTCTCTTGGTGTTACAACAGTTGTGTTGTGACTCTGTTGGACTTTATTCTCTTTTTGTGCGTACAATACAGGTTGTGTAATTATTCACTCCAAGCAAGGTGAATCTGTCAGTATTAACAGAGCTTTCATTGTACCTGTACACAGTGGTTTTTTTGTGATAGTAAATGCCAATATGGAACCTCTACAAAGTTAAAAACTAGATTGATTTACAGCAGTTAATAGTGTCACCAAGTCCGTGCCGACCAGCAACCACCCCGTACACTAGCACTATCCTACACACTAGGGCCAATTTACAATTTTTATCGAAACCAATTAACCTACAAACCTGTATGTCTTTGGAGTGTGGGAGGACACCAACGAACCTGGAGAAAACCCGCGCGGTCACAGGGAGAATGTACAAGCTCCATACGGACAGCACCTGTAGTCAGGATCGAACCCGGGTCTCTGACGCTGTAAGGCAGCAACTCCACCATTGCGCCACCATATTGCCCACTGTACAGACAACTTTTTTGTTGACAAAAAAAAGCACTGCCCGCACTTCTTCGTTCTTGTGCATATGATGATAGATTTGTCTTGACTTCACTAACTGTGGTCAGGAGATGCATGAGAGTGTGTTATTGTCATATGTCCTAAAATGGAACAATGAAATTCTTACTCACAGATAACACGACTGGTGATGGAGTTGGCAATTACTATCACATCAATGTTCCACTGGAATTCAGGGTGTGGAGAGGAGGGGTTTAGAGGGATATGGGCCAAACGCAGGCAGGTGGAACTGGTGTAGATGGGGCTTGTTGGTCTGCAAGGGCAAGTTGGGCTGAATGGTTAGTTTCCATTCTGTATGACTGTATAACTTTATGAGTGCAAAGTGAGTGTTGGCTGGTGCTAATGCCATGTGGCGTTCTACATGTTGACTGTGTGTGTTATGATTGCTTTTATTCACTGGGTGTATTGAGAATGTGTTGGGAGTCACTGGGTGCGATATGGTTCTCTTGGTTTTCACTACTTCTGTTAATATTCACCATCAGGTGGCATTCTGATGGTATTTGTCAGATGCAAAGCTATAGTGTTGGCATTAGCTGTGTGTAATGTGAATCAGTTGCTACTCACTCATATCCAGGTCACATTCATTGGATGTAATTTAATTCTTGTTAGCATTTAAATGGTTATTTATGATTCTGTTGGAATTCAATACATGCAGCGTGATTCCGTTTCCAGCGCTGGAGTTACAATATTTCTGTTGGTATTCTCCAGATGTATTGTGATTCTATTAGAAATTCAATGGGTTTAACTTTGATTCTGTCGGTGTTTACGGTATATTTTATTATTCTGTTGTAACTCACTGGACGTAAGGATATTTTGCCACCATTTTATGTTTATCATTTGATTTTTTTTGGCATCTTCTCAATAATTTGTGATTCTGTTGGAATTTAGTGGGTGAAGTGGCATTCCTGTAGACATTCAACAGTGCAAAGCATTCATTGTGCATTATATAATTCATGTTGGAGATGTCGTTTATCTTTATTTATATTCGCTGTGGCATGTTTGCTGTCATTCTGGATGCGGTGCAGGGAATATCAATAGATATTCCCTGGATATATGCATTCCAGGAGACCAATAGAAAACGGGAAGAATCATTACACTGGGCGTGTAGAAAAAGGTCCATGTTACACCTACTGAATACCAACAGAAGCATCTCACAGCTAGTGAAAGCAAAGAGGAATTAAATCTCTCTCGCTGACTTCCCGTGAAATATCCAAACAATTGTTCTGTCTGGCTGGCAAATCCTTTCCCCATGGCAAAGGCTCTTTTGGGGATTCGAAGTCTACCATGCAAGCGACCCGGCCTGACCCATGTAGCCAACTGAGTGTAAGTGTGCTGTGAGCCTGAAGAAGGGTCCCGACCCGAAACATCAACTGTCCATGATCTTCAGACATGCTGCCTGACCCGTTGAGTCCCAAAGAAAGACCTGGCGGACCGTTGCCTGCAGGGGAAGCTCGGAAGCCGCCGAGCTCGGTCCCGAAGACCGGAGAACCAAAGAGGAGGGAGCCTCTGGTGACGACGGACAAGAGTGGACCGGCAGGGGTGAGAGAGCGGGTCATTGCCTCCATCGCCTGCAAGGACGGCTGCAGGAAGCACCCCCTGGGACATAGGCGGTCGGGTGAGGAGAGGAACGTTGGATATTGGGCCGAGCTGATTGGGGGTGATGGAAGAGGTCCTGCAGCAGCCTGGAGCTTACCCAGCTCTGGAGCTGCTTCAATACATTGACCAAACGGCAGGACTTTGGGCGTTTTGTAAATGGTGCCAACATATGGCAAATCGTACATGTGTTACCTATGCAAAAATAATTTTATTGCAATACATGCATGACAATAAAGCACCATCGAACCATTGATTTACTCCAGCACTGCTGTGAATGCCAGCCTGGGAGAGGACAATTGATGCTGGTTTGCTTAACCTGCCAGTGAATTGAGGGATGTTGCAGACATTTCATTGGAGATATCTTGAGAAGTCTGCTATGGGTAATCCATGTTTCATAAATATATGGGAGAACAAGGATCACTGCTGCCTAGTAGACCATCAGGTCTGAGGTCTTTATCTTCAGTGGGCCGAAGGATATCCTAGTACATTGAAGGCAATGGTGAATATCATCACTGAAGCTAGTTTTCATCGTAATTTCTCCTGAGATGTGGAATTGGAGATACGGATGAGAAAGTGGGATAACACAGAAATAGTGATTAATGGTTGGCGTGAACTCGGTAGACCAGGCCCGTTTCCATGCTGTATCTGCAAACTAAACTATTCACTGTGTAGTTTAGTTTAGTTTAGAGATACAGCGTGCAAACAGGCCCTTCAGCACATCGAGTCCGCACTGACCTGCAATTGCCATACACTAACACTATCCTACACACTATCCACACACGGGGAGAACGTACAAACTCCATACAGACAGCACCTGTAGTCAGGATCGAACCCAGGTCTCTGGCGCTGTGAGGCAGCAACTCTACCACTGTGCCACTGTGCCGCCCCCCTCAACCTGTTGATTTTGCACATGTGGTGTAAAGAGCGTTGAGGGTGTATAACATTAGGTGATGCTTTGATTATTCTATGTTAGTAAAACGGATTGATCACATGTGTATTTGCTGTGCAGCATGTTGATGCAATGTATAACACGGATTGATCCTGTCCATGTTCACTCTGTTGAAAGACTCTTGTTCCTGTGAGTTTTCACTCCTGTGACAAGTTGAATCATTGTGTATTCAAGTGTGTTGTGTGTTTTTTATTGCATTAGTATATTCACTGTCGCCGTGATGACTCTTCTCATATATCCTTTGCTTAGTTAATTTTAGCAGCTTTAAGTGTGTAAATTGGATTTAAATATTTTTTAACACTGATCACAGCTCATAATAAAATGATTAATTTGAATTAATTTTGCTCTTGTATCTAAATGTGATATTATTAATATTTTAGTGCAGAGCATTCTAAAAAAATAAATAAGCATTAAGGAATATCTGCAATGTCAGATTTGGACATTACCAGGATATGAAATTAACTTTTCTGCACATAATGAAAGGATATAATTAATTAATTCTGTGATATTTTCTATTATGTGGATCGGTGGCAGATTCAAAGTAAATGTCAGTAACTGAGATATTTTCCTTCTTTTTCACAGTATCCTACAACTGAGTAACTTACTACAACCTAACTAAGTTATATTATAACTTTATAGATGTTTATCTATTAAGTGCAGTGCCAACAATATTTTTTTTTGATTGAAAGATACAACATGGAAACAGGCCCTTCGGCCCACCGAGTCCACGCCAACCATCTCTCTCTATCACTCCCCCACCTAAGTCGCACTAGCTTCTCGTTTCCGTTATCATCGTTAGTTTTTTGCATATTAGTTGTTCTTTATCTCTCCACATCATCATCTATATCTCTCATTTCCCTTATCCTTAACCAGTCTGAAGAAGGGTCTCGACCGGAAACGTCACCCATTCTTCTCCAGAGATGCTGCCTGTCCCACTGAGTTACTTCAGCTTTTTGTGCCTATCTTAGGTTTAAACCAGCATCTGCCGTTCCTTCCTACAGAGATCACCAGTTCACACTAGTCCTATGCTATCCCACTATCTCATCCAGTCCCTACACACAGGGGCAATTGACAGAGTGCGGAAGCAAATTACCATGCAATCCCGCACATTTTTGGGATGAGGGAGGAAACTGGAGCACCCAGAGGAAACTCACATGCACACGTGAAAATCTAAGTCAGGATCGAACCCGGGTCTGTGGTGCTGTGAGGCAGCAGCTCTACCAGCTGCGCCACTGTACCCCCACATGGTGAATGGATTTTAATTTCCATGTACCAGTAACTGTTCCGCTTCTCTGTTTTTTCTTTCACGAACCCAAATAGATCCATTTGTGAAAGTTTATCTCCTTCAAGATACGAGGAAAATAAGTAAGAAAAGAACGGCAATCAAGAGGGATGATCCCAATCCTGTCTTCAATGAAGCCATGATCTTCTCAGTTCCTGCAATTGTTCTGCAGGTAAGAAACTAATAGAATACTTATTTTAATGAAAGCATAATTCAGTGTCTACTTGGAATCCAATCGACCGATGGGCTTTTATTTCCCTGTTTGATGGTGGACTGATGCCAATGTGTCATCCAAAGAAAATATTATCCTCTCAGTTTGGAGAGTTACTGTGGTTCGTGCAAGTGCCATTTAGTGCAAAGATGTTCAATGCAGGCACTCAGTCTCACTCAGCTCTTTTTTTTTGTTATTAATTTAATGGGAGTTGGACATTACTGCAAAGACTAGCGTTTATTTGGTCATCATTAATTAATAATTAATTGAAAGCCATCACTGATTGATCTTAGTTTTATTAAACCGTTGCAATTCTTCTGGTGAAGGTGCTTCCTGAGGGTTGTAGGGGTGGTTCAATTGTGCTTTTATTGTCACATATGCCAAGTGCAAACACAGTGAAATTCTTTATCTTACAAACAATCCAATAGAGTATTGCCATGCCCCCGATCCCGGTTTAGCAAGTGTACTGCAATAGTCCACTGAGCCCGCATGCAAGAGGCGCCATGTTTGGTGCCATTTTCAAAGCCCATGCTCCAGTTCTTATAAGTGGTGCGTGTTCCAGGCAAGTCCCAGGCTGTTGCAGGTCTCCAGCCATCTCCGTCCTTGGACGGCAGCTCCCTCTCCTTGCCCGTTCCCCGGGGATGCCTCCCGCAGCCGATCACATGGGTGCGGTAGATATGGAGAGTTAATTGTAGTTGTAATTGCTTTTATAAGCCAAGTATGAGAACAAAAGTATGTAAATCATACGAGGAATTTGATTTGCCATACAGTCATATCAAAAAAGCAACAAAACACGCAACCACATAAAAATTTAACATCAACAAAGGACAATGAATGAAAAATATGCAGAAAAGTAACAAAGAAACAGGACAATGTTAGTTGTTTGAAGGTTGAAAATGAGAAGCTAGTGGGACTTGAGTGGGGGAGGGATAGAGAGAGTGGGAAGCTGGGGCTATCTGAAGTGAGAGAAATCAATTCTCACTGCCCAAGTGAAATATGAGATGCTGTTCCTCCAATTTGCATTTAGCCTCACTCTGACAATGGAGGAGATTGAGGACAGAAAGGTCTGTGTAGGAATGGGAAGGAGAATTAAAGTGTCCAGCAACCGGGAGATCAGGTTGGTTCACACGGGCTGAGCCAAGCTGTTCCGCGAAACGATCGCCCAGTCTGCGTTTGGTCTCACCGATGTTTAAGAGTCCACATCTTGAACAATGGATACAGTAGATGAGGTTGGAGGAGGTGCAAGTGAACTTCTGCCTAACCTGAAAAGACTTTCAGAGTCCCTGGACAGAGTCGAGGGAGGAGGTATAGCGACAGTTGTTGCATCTTCTGCAGTTGCAGGGGAAGGTACCTGGGGAGGGGGTGGTTTGGGTGGGAAGGGATGAGTTAACCAGGGAGTTGCAGAGGGAACCGTCTCCGCGGAAGGCAGAAAGGGATGGAGATGGGAAAATGTGGCCAGTGGTGGGATCCCGTTGGAGGTGGCGGAAATTTCGGAGGATTATGTGTTGTTGAGTCGGTATGCACCACTACTTCATCATAAAAACTAATGTAGAAATGCATCATCCTAAGCTGATGTGTGGACTGTTGTCTATCATGAGCTGTAGTTGACAACCATTATTGTCCTTGGCCACTACAACAGTAATTACAATTCAGACCCAATCCCCCGGATGCACTCAAAAATGCTGGAGAAACTCAGCGGGTACAGCAGCATCTACGGTGCCATGGAAATAGGCAACGTTTCGGCCCGAAACGTTGCCTAATTCCTTCGCTGCATAGATGCCTGCTGCACCCACTGAGTTTCTCCAGCATTTTTGTGTACCTTCGATTTTCCAGCATCTGCAGTTCCTTCTTAAACACCATTCCACTGGATGGTATCCTGAGCTCTTGAAACGTACCATATAAATGCAAGCACCTTTGTTTCCGTTTAGAAGTTGTGCAACAATCAACTGATTTAATCTGTTCAAGAAGGAACCGTAGATGCTGGAAGATTGAAGGTACACAAAAATGTTGGAGAAACTCAGTGGGTACAGCAGCATCTATGGAGCGAAGGAAATAGGCGACGTTTCGGGCCGAAACACTTCTTCAGACTGATGGGGGGTGGGGGGGAGAAGGAAGGAAAAGGGGAGGAGGAGGAGCCCGAGGGCGGGCGGATGGGAGGGTGGGAGGAGACAGCTAGAGGGTTAAGGAAGGGGATGAGACAGCAAGGGCTAGCAAAATTGGGAGAATTCAATGTTAATGTCATCCGGACGCAAGGTCCCCAGGCGGAATACGAGGTGTTGTTCCTCCAATTTCCGCTGTTGCTCACTATGGCAATGGAGGAGACCCAGGACAGAGAGGTCGGATTGGGAATGGGAGGGGGAGTTGAAGTGCTGAGCCACCGGGAGGTCAGGTTGGTTATTGCGGACTAAGCGGAGGTGTTCGGCGAAACGATCGCCTAACCTACGCTTAGTCTCCCCGATGTAAATCAGCTGACACCTAGAGCAGCGGATGCAGTAGATGGGGTTGGAGGAGATGCAGGTGATTTAATCTGTTGATAGTGCCTAGTGTTTTTGCGTTTCTGCTATTCAGCTGAAGCTGCACACAGTTCCACAAGAACATGAGAAACATAGAAAATAGGTGCAGGAGTAGGCCATTCGGCCCTTCGAGCCTGCATCGCCATTCAATATGATCATGGCTGATCATCCAACTCAGTATCCTGTACCTGCCTTCTCTCCGTACCCCCTGATCCCATTAGCCACAAGGGCCACATCTAACTCCCACTTAAATATAGCCAATGAACTGGCCTCAACTACCTAGGACGACTATTGTTCTTAGGACATGTTGGCCAGTGTGGGCAAGTGGGCTGAAGGGCCTGTTTCCACACTGTATCACTCTATGATTCTATGACTCTATGAGAGGCACACCATTTGGCTCTTTGCACCACTTTACCATTTATTAATATCATCCTTTACCTCAGCACTGGTTTCCTATACTAACCTGTTAGCACCCGATTTCTTTAATAACCAGCTATCTATAGATTTGAATGTACTAAACAAATGAGCTTCTCTTCTCTGACATGAGTAGAAGATTCTAAAGATTTTCCACTACTCATAGTCTGAAAGAAATATTTTTCATCTCTGTCCTAAATGGCAAAGCTATTTTTTGAGAAAAAAAAGTAGCTCAGCGGGTCACACAACATCTCGAGAGAGCATGGATAAGTGATGTTTCGGGTCGGGGCCCGTCTTCAGTCTGAAACTATTGACCCATGCCGACCCCGCTGTGTTACCTGGGAATAACATTTAGCACAAGATAACATCCAGTGAAGTTCGGTTAAATTACACTGTTATTCACAATTTTCTGTGGAGGATTTCAATGAACTGCCTACTTCCTTTCCTGTGACACAGGAGTTATCTCTACGAATAACGGTGACTGAATGCTATGAAGAAGGGAAAACTGCGAACGTGGGCCATGTCATCATTGGACCAGAGAGCAGTGGGATGGGGGTAACTCACTGGAATCAGATGCTGGCGACATTAAGAAAACCTGTCTCCATGTGGCACACCCTCCGAAAGAACTAAAGCAAGCAAATGTCCATGTGTCCATAGCACCTGTATACAATATTTTTGCATGATGTCCACATTCTTAACGCTGGTGTTTTGAGAAGTGTCAAATTTGAGACACTATTTTTCACTACACTTGATCAACTTACTGGTGTCAATCTAATACTGGGAAATCTTTAACAGGATAACAGAAGACACAATTGTAGGTCAACATGAACTCGGCTTAGTAAATGAATGCATCTGCAACTAGAGCTGCCGTGAAGTAGCCAACCCACTGAATGTTTCACACTGAATGGTACATACATATATACAGTAGGGTCATGGATAATAAAGGGGCCATGTATCTGTCCAAGACATAGCTAAGTATCCAATAACCACTCTAAACCTAGAAAAATCCCAAACATCAATGCCGGATGAAATCCTTCCAAACATGCTTCCTTTTTACAGAATATTTATGCCAAGAATAACAAAATCTACATGGTGCCCAAGAAAGGTTGTGCACACACTGACATTTTGTTACGTTTATCTCCAATGTTAGTTGTAGAGATGCAGGCCCCTTGGGGCCCGCTGAGTGCAAGCCCACCATTGATCACCTGTTCACTCTAGTTCTATGTTATCCCACTATTGCATCCACTCCCGACACTCCAGGGGCAATTTATGGAGGCCAATTAACCTGCAAACTCGCATGTCTTTGGGATGAGGGAGGAAACCGGAGCACCCGGGGGAACCCATGTGGTCACAAGGAGAACGTGGAAACTCAGCACAGGCAGTACACGAGGTCAGGATTGAGCCTGGGTCTCTGGCACCGTGAGGCAGCAGCTCTACCAGCTGCACCACTATGCCGCCTTGTTGTACTACTACTGTAATTACTAAAGGGACTGTTTATATTGTACATAGAGCAGCGCATTGTTGGCATTAATTGTGGCTCTATGTGGTTTTGGGTTAGTTTGCAGCCAATATGTACACAATGCCCACAAAAATATACAATTTATATATTTCAATATTGTATTATGCAGTAGATCGTGTTGAGTAAGTCAGAAATGTTTTCTATATAATTCCATATCTCTCTTGATGAATGTGTGTATTGTGCTGGCGAGTTGCAGATATACTTTATTGGATTTTGCCAACTGTGGCTACATTACACCAAATTTTAGGCAAAGACCATATCCACCCCACAATGTGTTTTGACAACTTCCCATGCCTATCCTTTTATACTAGAAGTAACAATGTATATTTTCATTGGGTCAGAAGAGTCATAGAACCTTATAGCATGGAAACAGGCGTTTTGGCCCAACTTGCCCACAATGAGCGACATATCCCATTTACACTAGTCCTACCTGCCTGCGTTTGGCCCACATCTCTCTAAACCTATCCTATCCATGTACCTGTCTAAATGTTTCTTAAACGTTGTGATATTACCTGCCTCAGCTACCTCCTCCGGCAGCTTGTTCCATACACCCTCCACCCTTTGTGTAACAAAGTTACCCCTTAGGTTCCTATTAAATCTTTCCCCCCTCACCTTAAACCTATGTCCTCCGGTTCTTGATTCCCCTACTCTGGGCAAGAGACTGCGCGTCATCAATCCACTCCTCTCATGATTTTGTAGAAGCTTCCTGTTAGAATTTCAATTGGCCAAACCATGCTAATTGACACGGCAGAAGCCCCCTCCATAGAAAGGAAGGAAAAAGCAGAACTGACGCAAACTCTTCTTTTCTTAAGTGTCTAAATTATTCCTTGATGCACGTTAGGTGCCTTGTTTTGGAGTTGACACAAGGGAAATGGCTGCTTTATGTCAAAAGATTCCATTCAAGGTCATTTTTTGACAGGAATAAAAATCGCTTTATTGATAGTCTGAACTCATCTTACAATGAAGGCAGGAAAATATTTTTAAATATTTATTATGTCTAATTTCATGATATTCGAGGCTTTTTCATCAGAATTTCAATTAGCACTACCCTTATTATAAGTATGGCAATAAGGAATAAAAAGGAATAAGGACGCTCTTTGCACCTTGCTAGGCCATGCACTTCCCTTAAACTCCATCACTCTGTAGGATTAAGAGATATTTTTACCTGTGGAACCTCTGAGAGTGAACTGCTTGAGTCATGAATGAGCAATAATTAAACAGATGTATTAATGATTATCATGCATATCTAGCATTGTTCAAGTTTTGGAATAGTTGCACCAAGTTGGCTCTCTTTTCTGACAAACTTTGCTGCTTCTAGGACCAACATAGTTTAGTTTGGTTTAGAGACACAGCATGAAAACATGGAAACAGCCACCGAGTCCACGCTGACCATTGATCACCTGTTGACACTAGTTCTATGTTATCCCACTTCCTTATCCATTCCCTGCACTCGGAGGGGGGGGAAGATTTTACAGAATCCAATTAACGTACAAAATTGCACGTCTTTGCGAGGTGGGAGGAAACCAGAGCACCCGGAGGGAACCCACGTGGTCACAGGGAGAATGTGCAAACTCCGCACTAGCAGCACCCGATGTGGGGAAAAACTGGAGCACCCGGAGGAATACTCACTTAGTCAATAGTTCAATGGTTCTTTATTTCCATGTATGCATTGCACAGTGAGATTCTTTTTGCATAACTCACATATGCATGCATCGCCATATTTTGGCGGCATTTACAAAAGTCCAAAGTCCGGTCCACGTGACTGATGTACTGGTGTGGCTCCCGATCCAGGAAAGCCCCAGGCTGCAGTAGGGCCTCCTCTGTTGCCCTCGACCAGCTCGGCCCACCAACCAGCGTCACAGTTGGAGCTTGCAGGATTGAACCCTGCAGTGTGAAGTACCAGTGAGCACCAAAAGGAACCCACATGGTCTCAGGGAGAACATGCAAACTCCGCAAAGACGCCACCTAAGGCCAGGATTGTACCCGGGTTTCTGACGCTCCCAGGCAGCAACTCTACCCCTGCGCAACCAAGCCGCTAATCCATTTTTCTTGCTCCAGGTTATTAGTAGCCTGAATGATTAGAACATCCTTATTGTTTATCAAGCATTCCTTACCAAAGGATACTGATCAAAACCCAAAAGTCTCCACTGCAGATTGAATTAAGTTTGGATGGACATCTGAGTGAGTGATCACAGTGTTGGAGCAATGATTCCCTCGCCAGGCTGCAGTGGGGGCTTGTTGGTCAGCATGGACTCGGTGAGCTGAGGGACTAGTTCGTGCTGTTTGCTTCTGTGACTCTACACGTTTGATAATGAAAGAATCAGCATTTAAACCTGGGGGCCAGGGTCAACATGTTTCTGTGTGCCAATGCTTCAGTCTTTGTGCACCACGACTAGATCTTGTGAACTCTGCCAAATCATTAGTGCCAGCACTGGGAGCATATTTGTTAGACGAGTTTCTTAAACTAATGGCACAAGACTTTTGGAATGAACTGAAAGAAAAAATCTAATTTGTATGTTGGATTGAATTACGGAGCTAATTTTCTCATGTCGTACGATGAAAGAAAGAAAGCCTTTGTTCCTAAAAAATAAATGATCCATGTTCTACCTTGGCTCTGCAGTGCTCATTTTGTGTTGCATGCTATCCAAATAGCTCAAATATATTATATATAGATACAATGAGTTCAAACTTAAGTACAATAGATACAGCAAAGAGGAAGATACAGAGTGCAGAATATAGTTCTCAGCATTGTAGTGCATCAGTTCCACAGACAAAGACCAATATCCTCAATGGGGCAAAGGTGATTCGAACATTACCCCAACTTATGGAAGAACTGTTCGGAAGCCCTATTACATGTGGACTCACACTTTACATTCTACAGTTTCCACTTTATAAATTGCACAGTTATCATTTGTTGTGAAATGGGATACACCATTTTTTGCTTTGTCCTTCAATCTAATCATACGTAAGTAAGTATTCTGATCATAGACACAAAGTGCTGGTGCAACTCAACGGCATCTCAGGTGAAAAAGGATGAGTGTTGTTTTGGGTTGGGACTTTTATTCAGACTGAATGTACGGTTTAGTTTTGTTTAGATTAGAGATACAGCGCGGAAACAGGCCCTTCGGCCCACCGGGTCCGCGTCGACCAGTGATCCCGCATATTACCACTATCTACACACACTAGGGACAATTTTTACATTTACCAAGCCAATTAATCTACAAACCTGTACGTCTTTGGAGTGTGGGAGGAAACCAAAGATCTCGGAGAAAACCCACGCAGGTCACGGGGAGAGCGTACAAACTCCGTACAGACAGCACCTATACTGTAGGGGAGGAGGAGGGTACTGGAGGCAAAATAAAACAGGAGCAATCAGGGCCAGCCACAAATGACCTCATGTGTTGCCTGGTAGGTCCATTGTTGGTTAGGGAAGGTGCGATCTCAAGGAAAACTATGTGGAGAACTCAGGATCTAGTAAAAAAAAACTATGGAGGAGGAAGGGGGCAAAGTGAAAGGGGGCAAAGTGGAAGTGGGGAGAGGAGGGGGGGGGAGAGGAGGGGAGGGAGGCGAGTATAAGATGAAGTTACTTAAAATTTGAGAATTCGATGATCATACTAATGATCATCGAATTATACCCAAGCTTCCCAAATGAAATGTGAGGGGCTGTTCCTCCAATTTGTGTGTGGCCTCACTCTAGTAATGGAATAGGCCCAGGACAGAAACGTCAGTATGGCAATGGGAAAGGGAGTTAAAGTGGCTGGCAACTGGGAGATCCTGTAGGCCTAGGTCATGCTGACATATGTCACCATCTTATTAACCTTGCTTTGTCTATATCCAGGAACTTGCTGAACAATACTACTTGGAAATCTTCATCTGATGCTAACTTACTAAGTAGTTAGGCAGCAGGCATTCATTTGCCTGTTGAATTTGTGCCTGATCTCAGCAGGATAAGTGCTCAATCAAGAAAACCTAGCCCAAAGCCAATGTACTATCTAAAGAAGTCTGAAGAAGGGTTTCGGCCCGAAACGTTGCCTATTTCCTTCGCTCCTTTGATGCTGCTGCACCCGCTGAGTTTCTCCAGCTTTTTTGTGTACCTTCGATTTTCCAGCATCTGCAGTTCCTTCTTGAACATACTATCTAAACTGATTATATCAGCATGCTAAGGCCAATAACTAATTCCATATGTAATAAATAGTTACCTACATGTTAACAAGCATATTTTTTTTAACTGATCGTGCAGAAGCAAGTGCAGTATATCAATGGGGTTATCAAGGCGGTACCTCCCTTCACTGGCGTTTCATTGAGTTATGCCCCTGTCCCACTTAAAAAACCTGAACGGAAACCTCTGGAGACTTTGCGCCCCACCACAAGGTTTCCGTGCGGTTTCCGGAGGTTTTTGGTCAGTCTCCCCACTTGCTTCCACTACCTGCAACCTCCGGCAAGCACCTGCAACCTCCGGGAAATGCACAAAAAACTTGGGTGGGACGCAAAGTCTCCAGAGGTTTCCGTTCAGGTTTCCTAAGTGGGACAGGGGCATTAAGCCCATGACACCTCTGGAAGGTTCAACAGCTAGTTCAGGCGTCCCAGAACAACCCGCCTCAATACCTGCTCTCACCACCTATTCTACCAGTATCTACTAAATAAAGGAAACCACAGACAATTAATTCACTCAAACAAATGCTGAACACTCGCATCCTATCTTCCACTTAACCTAACCCATCATTAAACTCGTAACGCTACAAATAGCAACCTTGCATAAAACTGGGATACACTTACACAGACTACACTTACGAAGAAATACATACTGCATGTTATACATTTCCTTTCTGCCCCCAACTTTGTTATACATTCAGAAGCAGGAGAGCACAGCGGCGCAACTATTAGAGACTTAGGTTCGATCCTGACCTCTGCTACTGTGTGTAGATTGAGTCCACACTGATCATTGATCATTCGTTCCCACTCATTCTATGTTATCCCATTTTCTCATTCACTACCCACACTCTGGGGACCATTTTACAAATCCCGCGCATCTTTGGGATGTGTGAGGAAACCAGAGCAATCGGGAAAAACCTGCACGGTCACAGGGAGAACGTGCAAACTCCGCACAGATAGCTCCAAAGGTCAGGATTGAGCCCATGTCTCCGGTGCTGTGAGGCAGCAGCTCTAAAAGCTGTTCTGACTCTTTTAACTATGGAAACATGGAAGGGAGAGGAGGCGAGTACGTAGTTCGGAGGGGGAAGATTACAAATCGGCCGGCTGCTGTCCGGTAACACATCACAAAGATAGAATCCTCTGTCACCAAAGCCTAGGGCTGGTACGACAAGGTTGTATGTAATCTGCTTCGTATGTAAGATTGCAATTTTCCATTCTTATGAACATTTTCAATGCCAGCTTACTAGTATTATTTTATTGTTGGATAAAGTAAATACAACAAAAAAGCATACCAAGCGTATACATACCACTGATTTGAATATACACAAAATCACTGTGTAACTCTTTTATTATGCAGAAAGAAAAGCATGTGTGAACAAAAACAAGCAGGCCCCAAAGCAATTAAATTATCAATTTTGTCGTTTAGTTCAGTTTAGTTTATTTTAGTTTAGAGAGATACAGAGTAGAAACAGGCTTCTCAGCCCACCAGCAATCAACCGTATGCTAGTTCTAGCCACAATACAGTCACGGAGGCGCAGCGGTAGAGTTGCTGCCTTAAGGGGCTGTCCCACTGTGGCGACCTAATCCGCGAGTTCTGGCGAGTTTGCCCTCGACTCATACTCGCAGCATGGTCGACCCGAGGTCCTAGGAGGTCTTTGTAACTCTCCTTCATGCTCGAGGGTAGTCCCCGCATACTCGAGGCCTCAGCTAGGTCGCGGCGTATTTTTCAACATGTTGAAAAATGCCCACGAGTAAAAAAAGGTCGCCATGGGGAAAATCAATACTTTTTTTACTCATAGGATTAGTCGAAGTAGGTCGTAGTAAGTCAGCATGTTAGCCGTAGGTAATCGAGGGTAGTCGAAGGTAATCAAAGGTAGTCGTAGATAGTCTTCAACATAGTCGAAGGGAGGTCGAAGGAGATCGAAGGAGGTCGTCTTCACTCTCCACTATTCGGAGTCCAATTTTCCCGAAGCTAGTCGAAGCTAGTCTTCAACATAGTCAAAGCTGGTCTTCAACATGACATTTTTTCAAACTCTCCTAAACTCTTCTGAACTCGCCCATTAGGTCGCCGCAGTGGGACAGCCCCTTTACAATGAATGCAGCGCCGGAGATCCGGGTTCGATTCTGACTAGATGTCATCATCTAGTTTAATTTAGAGATTCAGCATGAAGGAGGCCCTTCAGCCCACCATGCTGACTACTAGTTCTATGTTATCCCACTTTCACTTCTACCTACACACTTGGGGCAATTTGATCCCGACTACGGGTGCTGTCTGTACAGAGTTTGTACGTTCTTCCCGTGACCTGCGTGGGTTTTCTCCGGGATCTTCGGTTTCTTCCCACACTCCAAAGACGTACAGGTTTGCAGGTTAATTGGCTTTGTGAATGTAAAAATTGTTCCTAGTGGGTGTAGGATGGTGTTAATATGTGGGGATCGCTGGTCGGCGCGGACCCAGTGGGCCGAAGGGCCTGTTTCTGCGCTGTATCTCTAAACTCTACACCAAACTAAACTAAATTTACAGAAGCCATTTAACCAACAATCGTCTTTGGAGCACAGGAAGAAACCAGAGCACCCGGAGAAAACCCATACAGTCACAGGGAGAATGTACAAATTCCATCAGACAACACCCACTGGCACTGCAAGGCAGCAACTCTACCGATGTGCCACTCTGCTGCCCAAATGACATTCATAAGTGCTTTGTGAGTAGTTCCAGAATTAAGAGGAGCTTTAATCTGGGCAATGCAGAGAAGGACAAACTTCTGGTCTTCCATGGCTTTCTGTTGATCCCTGGTGAGTACCTCATTATACATGTTGCCAACTCTCTACAATGCACAGCATTCCCACTTACTGACCAATGCCATCATCTTTAATTTAGCGATTCAGCACGAAAACAGACCCTTCAGCCCACTGTGACCATGTCAACCACTAGTTCTATGTTATCACACTTTTGCTTCCACTCGCTACACACCAGGGGCAATTTTACAGAGTCCAATTAATCTACAAACCCGCACGTCTTAGGGGATGTGGAAGGAAACTGGAGCACCCAGAGGAAACCCACGCGGTTGCAGGGTGAACATACAAACTCCGCATAGGCAGCACACAAGGTCGGAATCAAACTCTTGTCTCTGGCGCTGTGAGGCTGAGGCGCCATCAGCTGCGACACTCTGCCACTGTTCATTGTTCAATATTTAATAAAACATGCACTATAATATGTAATGGTCATCAATCTCATATGCAATTCTGTCCACAGATGTTGCTGAGTATTTTCAGAATCTTGTTTTTATTTATAGCAGATGAAATAATTCTGCTCTTTAAAAGGTGAAATCTTGTTTGCATATTTGGTTTGTTATATTTGTTCCTTCCCTAAGTTTACAAGAATGTTATCAGCCATGATCATTCAACTTTTATCTTCAAGATGTGTAGGTAGGAACTGCAGATGTTGGTTTACACCAAATGCAGGAGTAAACAGCGGATTAAGAAGCATCATAGGAGAACATGGTTAGGCAACTCTTGCATCCCCTCTCTCTCCATCTCTCCCCCACCCTAGTTGTCGTGCTAGTTTCATTGTTCGTATCCCTTCGTTATCACTTCCTTCACAGACAACAATGAACCATTGTGGGCTCCACCTTTCCTGAGACACCGTTGCCGGCTCTGATTTGTTCTGTACTATTTCATACCTTTAGTTTCCCTCTCCCCTGATTCTCAGTCTGGAGAAGGGACTTGATCCGAAATGTCACCTATTCCTTTTCTCCAGAGATGGTGCCCGAGTCGCTGAGTTTCTCCAGAGGTTTAGGGCTTATCATCAAGACCTCTTTCTCCTCCTCCTTCGACCTGTGGTTTTATTGCTTCATGATGAAACTATTCCCAACAGCAGTGCGCCCATGTGCATTATTTTCCAGTGTAACTGTACATCACTTTGATTTAGATAAACCAAAACACTCTTTCCCCGTCAGATTAGTTCAAGGTCTGCCAATAAACAGGAATACTAATGGTCATTAAAATGGCAAAACCAAGCCCTCCTCCATTGTGTGGCTCCCACCGTTCACAGCAGGGCTGAACAGAGTGAATGCCCATATAGGTTTGAAAATGACACAAAATGCAGCAGTAACTCAGCGGGTTAGGCGGCATCCCTGGAGAACATGGATAGGCAACGTTTCGGGTCGAGACACTTCTTCAGACTGATCATTGGGTGAGGAAAGCGGGGTGGGGGGAGATGAAAGCTAGAGGCAGGACAAAAAGCAGAGGCAGGACAAAGCATGGCAGGTAATAGGTCAACATAGATGAGCAGGGGCGGGGGGGGGGGGGGGGGGGGGGGGGGGGGGGGGGGGGGGGTTGGAATGTAGGCCAGAGATAAGAAAGAAACAAGGTGTGAGACAGGTTTGCAGAGTTGCGATTGTAAAACCAGAGAGAGGGATTTTGCAACTAATAAGTTTGTTTCCAAGAAGGGAAAGGAGGTGGGGTTAATAATGCAATTTGTCAATAAGCTGGTGGTTCACCGGAACGCTGCCTGGATTACAGGGTATTAATTACAACGAGATGCTGGGTGACCTTAGTTTGTTTTCACTAGAATGCCAGAGGTAGAGCAGAGATCTGTTCTGCATTAAGTAT
Organism: Leucoraja erinaceus; assembly: GCF_028641065.1. Lineage (NCBI taxonomy): Eukaryota > Metazoa > Chordata > Chondrichthyes > Rajiformes > Rajidae > Leucoraja > Leucoraja erinaceus. Next base: position 27,552,998 of record NC_073394.1, on the reverse strand, counting down.
ATAATATTATGAGAGGCATAGATAGGGTAGACAGTCAGACTTTTATCCCAAGGTGCAAATAGCAAAGGCAAGAGGGCACAGTTTAAGGTGAATGGGGCAAAGTTTAAAGGAGATGTGCGGGGTAGATTTTTTTTTCACACAGAGATGGTGGGTGCAAATTCATATTAGGTGGATGAAGCAAATTCAACCCAACTGATTGGTTGCAGAGTGCAGCTATGAGAACGGACCTGCCGGCTCCAGCTGGGCCGGAGTTCCACAGCCCCGGCCACAGGGGGAAAATTTAACCCACTGATTGGCGTGGAAGTCCCAATGAGGTAGAGATTGCGGTCTCGGCGCCACATTTTCGGGGGGACGTACAGGGTGGGATTTCAAGTGCGCTCTTGTAATTTTGTCTGGATTAAAGGAGGTGCCGGACTACCAGTTGCCGAATAATCGGTGGTGGACTTGTAGAGCGCTCTTTATGCTAGCAATGTTACAAAATTTTGAGATTTTAAAAATCAAGTCTTGAATGTATCCCATCAGATAAAGAAGTTTAATTTGACACCTAATTCACTTTCATATCTTCAGTATTAAAAAAGTTATGGCCATTTTCATACTCGGAAATTGGCATCTTGTTTCCTATTGCTTTTTCATTGACAACACAAAAGCTGTGATCGAGAACATTTAAAATCCCATAACTTTCTTAAAATTTAAGAGAACTGAAGACATTTTCAGTTATTATGGATTGAAGCATTCTGAAACAAATATGAAACAATCTTACTTAGATGACTTGAAATTAAAGCATATAATTAGTTAGTTACCTAATTGTAGCTAATTACAAAATTCAATTACTAGATCTAAAAATCTATCCATTTCTTAAGAATAGATTAACATTTTTAAATTGCCTAAGTGTCCAAATAACATTCACACAAGAATTCACAATATAACATAATTTTTAAATCTCATTGTCATGGGTTTATAGGCCAAATGGAAGGAATATAATGTTTAATACCTGTAAATTAATGGCCATTTAAATCAGCTTGCGAGTGGGTTTTTCTGCAACGCGACCATTTGGAACATTGAGGTTGCGGTGATTTTAGTCCCCCATATCGGCAGCAAAAACACTGCCGGTTCTTCAGGGAAAAAAATTACCGTTTCGCAACTTAAAATGTGAATTAAATGCATTTTAAGAAACACTCCAGCGATTAACTTGTCAGACGAATTAAAAAAAAAAAACACACACAGAACGGCTGTTGGAACAATTCTTTAGCAAAATCTTGCACTCCAACAAAATATGATCCAGGACCGGGTCGAAAAAAAAAACGGGTTTTAACCCCGCCCCCCCTCAAATGCGCCAAAATGGCACACACGGCCAGTGGCAGAATTGAAGCGCCGCTGAAGGTAAGTATTGTAACATACCTACTTATGCCATGCATTTTAAGAAAAGTGTTAATGAAATTGTGATTCTTACAATGCATTAAAATATGTAATTAATGAGTGAGTAAATATTCATCAATAATTGCATATGGTGGAGGTCTACGTGCTGAGTGACCAAACTGCAGATGACACTAAAGTGGGTGATATTGTAGATGGTTATCAAAAATTACAGCAGGATCTTAATCGGTTGGGCAGGTGGACTGAGGAATGGTCAATGGAGCTTAATACAGATAAATGGGAGGTGTTACATTTCGGGAAGTCTAACCAGGGCAGGACCTACAGAGTGAATGGCAGGGCTCTGGAGCGAATTGGTAGAGCAGAGGAATCTAGTTCCAGAGGTAGATAGTTCCTTGAAAGTGGCATCACAGGTAGATAGGGTGGTCAAGAAAACATTCGGCACATTGGCCTTCATCAGTCAGTTTTTGAGTTTAAAATTTGGGAGGTCATATTACAGTTGTACAAGACATTGGTGAGGCCACACTTGGAGTATAGTGCTCAGTTTTGTTCAGCCTGTTATGGGAAAGATGCGATGTTGTTAAGCTGGGAAGTGTGCAGAGAAGAATTACGAGGATTTGGCCAGGAATGAAGGGCCTGAGCTATTTGGGAGGGATTGAGCAAGCTGGGACTTTATTCATGAGAGCTCAGAAGAATTAGAGGTGATCATATATAGGTATATAAGATCACGAGAGGTATAGATAGGATAAATGCACAGTCGTTTACCTAGAGTAGGCGAAATCAAGAACCTGAACAACTTTAAGATAAGAGGGGAAAGATTTAATAGGAACCGGAAAGGCAACTTTTGACATAAAATGTGGTGGTTGTATGGCACGAGCTGCCAGAGGAAGTAGTAGAAGCAGGTATCACAATGTTTAAAAAACATTGTACAGGTACATGGATAGGAGGGGTTTGTAGGGATATGGGCCCAACACAGGCAGTTAGGACTAGTGCAGATAGGACGTGTTGATCGGCTTGAGCATGTTGGACCAAAGGGTCTGATTCCACGCTGAATGGCTCTAAGACTAATCACGTGGCCAATATTAATCTTGATGACTCATCAAAAATCAGAAGCTCTAGTCTTACATAGAATTTGCCATGAATAATAAAATAAAGTTTCTTTGTGTAAGTGTGGGATTTGTGCGGCATGGGTTAAGCACATAGAGACTGCAGTAGACTGCAGTAGAGATAATAGAACAGGAAGAATCTTTGAATGATTGCAAGACTGATGAGCAAACTGGCTTTTCAGCATTTGAATTTCAGATGTATGCACTTTGGCACTTGTTTTGAATGATATCCAAGTGCTGAAACCAGCCCTGAAGGCACAGCCATAAAAAGCTTTCCCCTCACTTACATTTTGCAAATTACAATATTTTTCATTGTGTGAGAAACTCAGATTTATCTGTATCTCTATTGAACATAAATCGCTAGTATTTCCTCAAAATAAAAGGACCTCTTCCAATTTGAGCACTGCAATGAATTATTCTGTTACCCTGTTTTCCATACAATGCAGAAGGAGGCCCTTTGGCCCATTGAGCTTATACTGGCTCTCCCTCGTTTCCCTTTCATAAGTTTGTAAGTTCTGGGAGCAGAATTAGGCCATTTGGCCCATCAAGTCTACTCTGCAATTTAAATCATGGCTTTCCCTCTCAACCCCATTCTCCTGCCTTTGCCCCATAACCCCCGACACACATACTAATCAAATTGTCTTATACCCTCTCAGATGGTCATCAGCACCACCTTATTTCTCTGCCACCCTCCTACACAAGGGGTAATTTACAGTGGCCAATTAATCTGCCAGCATCCCTTTGGTTTATGGGAGAAAACTGAGCACTCAGGGGAAGACGACACGTGCAAACTCTGCAAATATATCATTGGAAGTAAGGATAGAACATGGATCATTGTAATTGTGAGATAACAACAATATCAGCCCACTGACATACCCATCCACCATAGGCAACCAATCTCTTTCTTATGTCCCCATTAATGGTCTTGCATCAATAAAAACCTAAATTGTAATTAAAAATGAAAAATTTTTTTTTTTTTCAATACATATCACTTTTCTCCTGTTTTCTTTGCAGCAATATCTAGATCAATCTCTCCATATGCAAATTGGAGAAGCAGCACATCATATTTCGCTTGGCTAGCTTACAACTCTATGGTATGAATGTAGATTGCGCCAACTTTAGGTAACTTCTACAAATACCTCCTTTCACTACCCCTCACTTCCTCCACCGCCACCCCCCCTCCCCCCTCTCCCCCCCCACTCCTCACCCCCCTTTCTCGACTGAAAGTTGGTTAACATGTTTCACAATTTACAACTATGTATCGTTCTTGGATTCAGACATATCCCTAGCCACCAGTCAGCCTATCAGGGAACCACCTTGCCTGAGGCATCTGCTTCTGGCCCCGATTTGTCCTGTTTTATTTCTTCGCTTCCAGTTTTTTCCTCAATTTTCTTCCCCTACAATCAGTCTGAAGATGGGTCGCGACCCGAAACATCACCTATCCATTTTCTCCAGAGATGCTGCTTGAACTGCTTAGTTACTACCGCATTTTGAGTCTATCACTGGAAATATGCTTTGTACTAAAACAGGAAAAAGACCTGCATTTACATGGCTCCTTTCTCAACCTCAGACAGTCATACAGTGTGGGAACAGGCCCATTTGGCAATACTTGCCCACACCGACCAACACGTCGCATCTACACTAGTCCCAACTGCATGCGTTTGGCCCATAATGATGTATTTTTGCAGACGTTCAGCATCTTTGGAGATGTTACATCAACAGTGTGTATTATGGAGAACAAATGCCACTTATTTTCTTAAAAGTTCAGTAGAATTGTTTAAGTGCAGAATAATAGCACTCTGACTCACCACTGGGACGACCTAATCCACGAGTTTAGAAGACCCTAGACGATTTGAAAAAAATGTCAAGGTCGTGTTGACTCATCGAAGTAAAAGACCTCCTATGACCTCCTACGACTATGTCTACGACCTCCTACGACCCCCCTCAACCACATGATAAAACAATGTCATGTTTGCATTTTTTTCTCGGGCCAGTTACCGACCTATGACTACCTACGACCACCTTCAACTATCTACGACCACTTACGACTACCTACGAATACCTACGACTACCATCACGACCTACCACGACCTACCTACAAGTAAAAAGTATCAATTTTTTCCATGCCAACCTTTTTTTTACTCGTGGACATTTTTTATCAGGCTGGAATAAAGCAGCGACCTACTTGAGGCCACAAGTACGCGGAGACCACTCACGAGCATGAGGAAGAGTTACAAAGACCTCCTACGACCTTGTGGAGACCATGCTGTGAGTATGTCAAGGGCAAACTCGGCAGAGGTCGCCAATTAGGTTGTGAAAGTGGGACGTGGCTTAAAGAAAACAGTACACTGACTAAATCATTGTTTTGGTTTAGAAATGCATAAGTTCATTATTAAACATTGTTATTTGTTGCAAAATAAATTTAAATTCAGTAAGATTGGTTTGCAATCTGTTTCATTGTTACATGTTAATCTCTAGGGATATCTGGATGATGAATCTGTGTCTGCATGTAATTCACATCAGCAATACAGACCAATCGATACTGTAAACAGTCATGGTAAAATAACTTCAGATGATGAACAAATTATGCACATTACAAATAGGTTCCCCAGCATTTTTCACACTGACTACAGTCCAATCAAATGCAATACATTTAGACCATCTTGCAACTTTTTGAACCTTTGCCAAGCTTTTAAAGTTGTCTTTAAAAATTGTTGGCATGCAAAACATTGTTCCACAATCTTGCTGCACTATCTTTCTCTTGCACAGCTTCCAAGATGTCAGTTTGGCGATGCTGAATTAGTTCCTGATGCTTTGACATTTCAACTTTCTGCTGAGAAGGTAAACCAGCGCGAGGAATCAAACTGGAAATAGAGGGGCTTCAAAGTCTTTGATCAAAATTTGTGTTGAGACCAAGGAGGGAATAGAGCCAAGTGAAAATGGAGCTGCGCCCAAAATAGAGTCTCAAGGAGGACCCCAACCAAAAATATTATCTATCCATGCCCTTTGGAGATGCTGCACGATCCACGGAGTTATGACAATGAACAAAACAGCTCAAGAACAGGTCCATCGGTCCAGTGTCCATGCCGAACATGATGCCAAGCCCATCTCTTATCAGCCTGTACATAATCCACATCCCACCATTCCCTGCGTATCCAGATGCCTATCCAAAAGCCTCTTAAATCCCACTGTCCTGTGTAATACCACCATCATATCCGTTACTTAACGCTTTTGCTGAAATGGTGCTAGATAGGTTTAGAGATACAGATTCAGAGAAACACCATGGAAACAGGCCCGAGTCCATGCTGACCGGCTCACCCGTACACTAGTTCTTTTTGCATCCTACACACTAGGCACAATTTACAGAAGCAATGCGGGATGAAACCAGAGCAACCAGAGAAAACCCACATACAGTGCATTCAGAAAGTATTCAGACCCCTCCACTTTTTCCACATTTTGTTACGTTACAGCCTTATTTTAAAATGGATTAAATTCATTTTATTTATCATCAATCTACACACAATACCCCAGAATGAAGAAACAAAAACAAGTGTTTAGAAATTTTTGCAAAGTAATTAAAAATAAATGACTGAAATATCATATTTACATAAGTATTCAGACCCTTTGCTATGACACTCAAAATTGAGCTTAGGTTCATCCTGTTTCCATTGATTATCCTTGAGATGTTTCTACAACCTGATTGGAGTCCACCAGTGGTAAATAAAATTGATTGGTCATGATTTGGAAAGGCACACACCTGTCTATATAAGGTCCCACAGTTGACAGTGCATGTCAGAACAAAAACCAAGCCATGAAGACTAAGGAATTGTCCGTAGACCTCCGAGACAGGATTGTGTCGAGACACAGATCTGGGGATGAGTATAAAACAATTTCTGCAGCATTGAGAAGAGCACAGTGGCCTCCGTCATTCCCAATCGAACATCTCCAGAGGGGCCTGAAAATAGCCTTGCATTGACGCTCCCCATCCAAGCTGACAGAGCTTGAGAGGATCTGCAGAGAAGAGTGGAGGAAATTACCCAAATACATGTGCGCCAAGCTTGTAGCGTCATACCCAAGAAGACTTGAGGCTGTGATCACTGCCAAAGGTGCCTCAACAAAGTACTAAAGGGTCTGAATACTTATGTAAATGTGATATTTCAGTTATTTATTTTTAATTACTTTACAAAAATTTCTAAACACATGTTTATGTAAACTGTGTTAAGTGTGGGTCTTGGATTGTTTTGTAATGTAAAAAACTGTAGAAATGATATTTTGTTCAAACCTAGGTTTAAATGACAATAAATGCATTCTATTCTATTCTATTTTATTTTTGCTTTTTTGTTATGGGGTATTGTGGGAGATTGATGATTTAAAAAAAAAAAAGAGTTTAATCAATTTTAGAATAAGGCTGTAACGTAACAAAATGTGGAAAAGGTGAAGGGGTCTGAATACTTTCTGAATGCCCTGTAGTTGTGCGGATACAGGGAGAAGGTACAAGCTCCGCACATTCAACATTCAACATCAGATTTGAACCACTGGTGCTGTGAGGCAGCAACTCACCCACTGCACCATTGTGCCATCCATCAATACAGAACGCAATATCTTCCTCCACTGCAGGATGACAACTAATGGAATTACTCTCATCTCTTAACAATTTCTCATAGATGTAAATTTTTTTGACTGGATTTTGTTTATTAAGAACTCACACAATGTTCCTAATTTGAGTTCACCTTGGGAGCAGAAGGGTGAAATTTGATCAAGTCTCTTGATCCCAACATCTCGGTTTTGAAACTCTTGTTCTCCGGGCAGGGAAAAGCAAAGCTCGGGCCAGGTTACATTCTACTCCAGATAGACACAAAGTGCTGGAGTAACGCAGCAGGTCTGGCAGCATCTCTGGAGAAAAAGGATAGTTTACTTTTGGGTGGGGACCATTCTTCAGACTGAAAGTGGGGGGTTGGGGGGGAAGAGCTGGAGGCGAGGAAAGACCAGGAGTAATCAGGGCCAGCCACAAATAACCTCAGGCAGGGTGGTATCTTGGTAGGCCCTTTGTTGGCTAGGGAATGTGTGATCTACGCCAGTGGTTCCCAACCTTTTTTAGCTCATGGCCCCCTTGGGCTCTTAAATTTTTCTGTGCCCCCCCCCCCCCCCCCGACGTTATTAGCGGAAAAAAGTGGCCCCCTTCATTGAACCTGTGGCCCCCTAAATCCCCAAATTTTTCTGTGGCCCCCCTGAAATTTGCCATGGCCCCTTTGGGGCCATATGACCCCAGGTTGGGAATCACTGATCTACGCAATCTCCTTTTCTTCAAAAAGATTGTTTGATCTTTCCACTTCCTATGGGCCTAATCACAATTTTATTTTCCCCTACACACCTCCAATAGTTTATAATTATTTTCAATGAAACAAAGAAAAAAATCATCCTTCTCTGGTTCTTGCAGTGAAATTCTGATGAATCTTGATTCTAGAATCTCGAGAACTACTTTCTGGGTCTGTTTAATAATTATAACAATATTCGAGACCTAGATGAAATGTATATTTCTTAAGCCTGTTACTCGGATATTACGGTGGCACAGTGGTGCAGTTTGAAGAGCTGCTGCCTTACCGCGCCAGAGACCCGGATTCGAACCTGAACTTGCGTGCTGTTTGTGTGTGGAGTTTCCATGTTCTCCCTGTGACTGCATGGGTTCCCTCCAGCAGCTCCTGTTTCCTCCCATATCCCAAAGACATACGGGTTTGTGGGTTAATTGGCCTCTGTGCATCGCTCCTAGAGTGCAGGAAGTGGATGTAAAAGTGGGATAACAGAGAACTAGTGTGAATGCTGGTTGATCAATGGTTGGCATGGACCTGGTGGGCTGAAGGACCTGTTTCCATGCTGTATCTATCAATCAATCAATTTAGAAACAAAATATATATTAACATTATAGAGGAAACCTTCAACCATTAAAATTAACACAGGCAAGTTGTATATATGGGCTTCAGTAAAGCATTCGACAAGGTTCCTCATAGTGGGCTGGGCTGGAAGGTTAGATCGCATGGGATCCAAGGAGAGATAGCTGAATGGATAGAAAACTGGCTTCATAGAAGGAACCAGAGGATGATGGTGGAAGGTTGCTTCTCAGACTGGAGACCTGTAATTAGTAGTGTGCCTCAGGGTTCGGTGCTGGGCCCGTTACTGCTTGTCATCTATATCAGTGATTTGGATGAGAACATAGACAGCAGGATTAGCAAGTTTGCAGATGATACCAAAGTGGGTGGTTTTGCAGATAGTGAAGATGGTTGTGAAAAATTGCAGCAGGATCTTGATCAATTGGCCAAGGACTGGTTGGTGGTATTTAATGCAGAGAAATGTGAGGTGTTGCATTTTGGGAAGTCTAACATGGGCAGGACCTAAACAGTGAATGGTAGGGCTCTGGGTAGTGTTGCAGAGCAGAGGGATTTAGGAGTGCAGATGTATAGTTCCCTGAAGGTTGACTCGCAGGTAGATCGGGTGGTCATAAAGGATTTTGGCACATTGGCCTTCATCAGCCAGAGTATTGAGTATAGAAGTTGGGAGGTCATGTGAGGCCACATTTAGAGTATTGTGTTCAGTTCTGGGCACCATGTTATAGGAAAGATGCCATCAAGCTGGAAAGGGTATAGAGAAGATTTACGAGGATGTTGCCAGAACTAGACGGTCTGAGCTATAGGCAGAGGTTGAGTAAGCTGGGACTCTATTCCTTGCAGCACAGGAGGATGAGGGGTGATCTTATAAAGGTGTATAAGATCATGAGAGGTATAGATCAGGTAGATGCACAGAGTCACCACACCACAGAGTGGTGAATCTCTGGAACTCTCTGCCACAGAGGGTAGTTGAGGCCAGTTCATTGGCTATATTTAAGAGGGAGTTAGATGTGGCCCTTGTGGCTAAGGGGATCAGGGGGTATGGAGAGAAGGCAGGTACGGGATACTGAGTTGGATGATCAGCCATGATCATATTGAATGGCGGTGCAGGCTCGAAGGGCCGAATGGCCTACTCCTGCACCTAATTTCTATGTTTCTATGTCTCTTGCCCAGAGTAGGTGAATCGAGGACCAGAGGACAAAGGTTTAGGGTGAAGGGGAATGATTTAATAGGGATCAAAGGGTGGCGGATGTATAGAACAAGCTGCCAGAGGAGGTCGTTGAGGCAGGGACTATCCCAACATTTAAGAAACAGTTAGACAGGTATATGGATAGGACAGGTTTGGAGGGATATGGACCAAATGCTGGCAGGTGTACCTGGGACATGTTGGCTGGTATAGGCAAATTGGGCCGAAAGGCCTGTTTCCACACTGTATCACTCAATTACTCTTATGACGGCTTCTCCTCCTTAACTTGTATTAACATACACACAAAATTGACGCCATGGTAAGGAGGTGTAGCTGTCAAATTTATTTCCACAAATAAGCAACATTGTGTAAAAGGTGAGACACTTCACCATGTTGCTGAGCTCTCATTAGCTGGAAGACTAAAAGCATGAGGAAGGTAACACACTAGCTGCTGAGCTCATCAAAAGGCAGACAATTGACCTACACGTATATATTAATGTTCAACCAACAAAAAAAAAGCCATTAGAGATAAGGACTGTTCTTGAATCTTTTAAACTGCTTAAATCTTTTTTTTTAAAGCAATAGAAAATATGGAGATCTGCCATCACTGTCATTTAAAATCCTGCCCCAAGCTCTTGCTGTAAATTTGATAATTCAGAGCAGCAGCAGCAGGTCACTGAATTGTCAACAAGCCATGATCTTGTGTTGCTTGCACTATATCCAAATCTCCACACATGATAATGATGTGTGGCTTGACCTATTTGGAAGGCTGTTGTTCTTCTTGCACAGGATCCTCTTCCCTTGAATGTTGCAGCCATTAATTCCTTCTGGTGTTCAATTTCTAATCGAGTTAAATCCTAGATTGAATAAATGTCACGGGTAGCAATAAAATGTACAGGCTGTTGGATCAAGTTGTAATCTGTACTTTATATGTCACAAGGGAGTGAGAGAGAGGGGGAGGGGGAGAGGGAGAGGGAGGAGAGATGAGAGAGAGAGAGAGAGAGACCATAGTATTGCTGGATCTACACCAATGGCAATAAGCTTTACTGTGGAATTATGCAATTATTTTCTTGACATGGCTTGAAAAAATTCAGCAACTGCGTTACACAATATTGTAAAGCATTTGCAAGTGTTACATTAAAGTTCAACCAGATATTCGTAAACAAACTAGGAATTCAAGAGCCGGGCATACTACACATTCTCTATTGTCTTTTCTTTGTCATTTCTCCTTTCAACAAACAACCCACAAGGCACGAGCAATGGACTAAAGCTAAATGTCAGTGGAAGTCTGGCTGATACAGGGCTGTGGTTTACTCAAATAAATACGTTTCTGTAACTCTACTATTGGATGAGACTGATATTTTTTACATCTGTAAAATATTGGGCATTAAGCTATATTGACATTGGTCACCACCAATAATTATTCATTAATCAAGATTTACTGCATTGCAGGATGGGGAAGCTTTGGAAAGAGTACAAAGGAGGTTTACCAGAATGATGGTACACAAAATTGCTGGAGATACTCAGCGGGTGCAGCAGCATCTATGGAGCGAAGGAAATAGGCGACGTTTCGGGCCGAAACCCTTCTTCAGACTGATGGGGGGTGGGGGGGGGGAGAAGGCAGAATGATGCTTGGATTCAGGGGGTATTAGATACAGGGAGAGGTTGGACAGACTTGGATTGTTTTCTCTGGAATGCCGGAGGTTGCAGTGAGACCTGTTAGAAGTATATAGAATTATGAGAGGCACAGATAGTCAGAATTTTCTTCCCAGGATGGGAAAAAAATAATTCTAGAGGGTATAGCTTCAAGATGAGAGGGGCAAAGTTTAACGGAGACGTGCGGGGCAAATTTTACAGAGGGTGGTGGTGGTGGTTGAGGCAGAAACAATAGTGGGATTTAAGAAACTTTAGGATAGGCACATGGATAAGGAAATGGAGGGATGTGGATCATGTGCAGGCAGATAAGAGTTGGTCTTGGCATCATGTTCAGTGCACATTGTGGGCCGTAGACCTATTCATTTGCTGTTCTGTTCAATGTAACAACATTTGGAATCTGTCCTCAATTCACCTACTCAGGGCAAGAGACTCTGTGCATCTACCCGATCTATACCTCTCATGATCTTATCCACCATATAAGATCACCCCTCATCCTCCTGGTGAGAAGGCAGGAATGGGGTACTGAATGTGGATGATCAGCCATGATTACAGTAAATGGCGGTGCTGGCTCGAAGGGCTGAATGGCCTACTCCTGCACTTATTGTCTATTTTTCAGTCAGGATTGCGCAGTGCCTCCCCACGCAGCACAAAAAGAAAGTGATCTCTAGATTTCCCTTTACTGATACGAGTTTGCTATCTGTAAATTGGCTTTGCAACAAAACTCCCTGAATTCCCACAGACAGCAAACTAGGCCAATTTTACCTACCATTTTACATAGTTCACAGCATACAAAATAAATATGATTAAGACTGCAGAAGATCAATTTAACAAATAAAATAAATGATTTTATTTTGAATATTTGAAGTACAAGGGAATTACAATTCACAAATAAAATCCGATGGCTGGAAATTTAGCAGAAGCCTGCAGAACAGCACACCCTGTGGAGGATTGGGAAATGACGGGCAGTAACTGTACAAATTCACACTTCATAAGTAGCTACTGTACCAGTCTAACTGTGTAAGGACCACAAGCACTGAATATATCACCATTTCACTGGCAATATCCAAGCATTTGTTTCAAAATGTATACATTTTATTGAAATGAATTTGCAGGTCTAGATATTCAATTCTTTGCCCAACATACAAATGTAGTTACACAGTCATATCACATCAAAGTTGTAAAGGTAAATAATTCACATACTCACCATCGCACTGCTTTAATTGTGACAGTAGCAAATAATTGTAGGCTTGCATTTCGCCTGCCACAATGACAATCAAGAGTTTGAAATAATTATTTAAGTCCGATGTTTATGTTCTCCCTGAAATCAATGTTATCTCTTCAGGCAACTACAGAAGCCTGTAAGTCTGGTGGTTAATGAATAGCTTTCACATTCAGAACAGCACAGCAGGGAATTAGTGGATTTAATTCTTTATTGGGGGGGAAAAATAGATAAATCTGTAGATTGGTACTGACAAATATTTATAATACATTTACTGATCAGCAGGACATTTTGGAAATCAGTAGCTCAGACTATATTAGGTTTCATTACATTACAAATGATTCCAAACAAAGTCAGATCACCATCAACAATAATGACCAATGAAGACTGAATGGTGTAAATTATCGCCTTTCCGGCTATCCATCATACTGGAATTAGTAGGAAGGAACTGTAGATGGTGGTTTAAACCAAAGACAGACACAAAATGCTGAAGTAACACAGCGGGACAGACAGCATCTCTGAAGAGAAGGAATGGGTTTAGACTTTAGACTGGAAAAGGGGCTCGACCCGAAATGTCACCCATTCTTTCTCTCCAGAAATGCTGCCTGTCCCGCTGAGTTACTCCAGCATTTTTGTGTCTATTCTGGATTTAGTGCCTGGATTATTATTTGCAGTACTAGATTTTTTTTTAATTGCTCTCATGGCTTTTCAAACTGCTGCTGGCAGTACAAGGATGAGAAATTGTGTAGCTCAGCACTGCGACACTATCATCTGGAGCAATGCCAAAGTTAATTTTCATAATTATTTTGGAGTCCTTTCCATTGGTGATCAAAAATATACATTACTGTTTCCTAAGAGTTATTTTTACAATATAGGGAAGCTCTTGAAATAAATATACAATATTTAGGCTACTTATTTAAATTTATGATACTGCGTTTTTACTTCATTTTTTACTTTCCTTTTTGGCACTTCGCTGATTAGCCAGCTGATCGATCTTCTTCCCCAGCTTTCTTTGGAGGTGAGCCTTCTTCACTGGATCCAATGACTTGTCTTTAGTGCCGCTGCCTGCATAGAGGACGCCTTCTCGGCTGATGACTTTCCGGGCATGAGCTTTGGCCTGCGCACTACACCCGTGAACCTAGAAGGGCGTCAAATGTGGGAGAAGCTTGCGTTACTCGTGACAACGTTGACAGAAGCGGTTGCTTTCGTTGAGAATGTATAAACAGATAAAAGCCATATTGGAGTCTCCACAACCCTGCGGGAGAATTAACAGCGAGATCACATTTTAAATGCTGCGCTGGACTTGTCAAATTAATTAAAAAAACTAATTAAAAATAAGACACTGTGAATGTGAAAATGCTGATCAGGCACCATCCACAGGGAGTAAAATAATGCTATAATAATAAAGTCTATGTCTCGCTTGAGCCCTCCTCTGTTCTACATAGAAAGTTGAACTGTACAGCACAGAAACAGCCCCTTCGACCCATGATGTCTGTGCCAAACATGATGCCAAGACCATCACTTATCCACCTGCACATAACCCCTACGTCTGCATTCTTGCATAGCCATGTGCTTATCCCAAAGTATTTTAAATGCCACTAATGTATCTGCTTCAACTATCACCCTCGGCAGCGTATTCCAGGCACTCACCAGCCTCTGTGTAAAAAACTTGTCCTGCACAACTCCTTTGAAATTTGCCCCTCTCACCTTCAGGCTATGAGAAAAAGTACTGGGATAGGCAAATACGTAAATGAAATAGCAGTGATCAGAGAATTCCAAGCATGGATTTTACATTTTGTCATGTGCATTTTTGGGAGACAAGCTTACGTTGAGTACCAAAAGCACCCACAATCTAAAATAATAATTCCCTCTGTCACCTGAATATCGTAGCTGTACTGTGTTCTGTCCACAGAATACAGTTCAGCAATTTGTGATATCTTCTTCAAATCTCAGGTTCCATCACCAAGAGGGTAAAGGGCAGCAAATGCATAGGAACGCCACCACTGTATGACAAACCTGTCACTTTTCTTGGCTGCTGGATCAAGTTACTGGGATGACCCTACCTGGCTTTTTCACATGCATAGGAGGCAATTAGCTTAGTTTATTGTCCCATGTACCAGTGAAAAGATTTTGTTGCATGCTCACCAGTCAGTGGAAAGACCATACATGATTCCATGTAAGAGAATGTTTGCTAGGTTTATTCCTGGGATGAAGCAGTTGCTTTAAGAGAAAGGTTTTAGGCACTACTTAAGTTCGCTGGTGTTCTCGTGAATGACGTGATCTTATTAAAACACAGAGGTTTCTGAGGAGGTTGAGCACGGTAGTGGATCCCTTTTGAGGGATTCTAAAATTGGGAGGCATAGTTTCAGAATAAGGGATCACCCATTTAGGGCAACATTTATAAGGGGTTTCTTCTTTCAAAGGGGCGGGAATGTTCTGATTGTGGCGGCTGATGGCCCAAGACAGATGGAAATTTAGCCTGTAAGGGAATAAACAGTGCTATGTTCCCTCCTCTTTCTCATTGCCAAGCCAAGATCAGATCAGTCCTGGCAGAGAGTCTTGAGGTGATTTGTGACCTAAACCTCTTCATTATGTTCTTATTTATCATCACCATTTTCTCAAATATAACTAGGACTGAATGATGTGCCATGTTGGTATTGATGCCAATGTTCCTAAAAAATAATATCCTGACGTATTGAAATGACTAGGAATGAATTGGAATGGTAGCATGAAATGTTACTTTAGACTTTAGAGATGCAGCATGGAAACAGGCCCTTCAGCCCACCGATTCAGTGCCGAACAGCAATCATCATGTACATTAGCACCATCCTACATACTCGGGACATTTTAGTTGTACCAAAGCCAATTAACCTACAAGCCTGCATGTCTTTGGAGTGTGGGAGGACACTGGAACACCCGGAGAAAACCCACGTGGGCCAGAGAAAACGTATGTGGGTTTTACTATAATATATTACTATAATACAAAGTTCATTTAATGTTTGATGGACATATTAATTTTAAACAATGGTGAACGAGTTAGCATTTGTTTTTATTCAACAAAGTTCTTACCTCTGGGATGTGATGGCTGAGACAATAGTGCTTGTTACAGTGGATGCAATGTTGGCCAATGGTGAGAATACTTCCATTGCACTTTAAAAATGCACAAATACTATTTGCTTTTATAGATGCTGCAATGAGGGCATCAAAATCCTCTTCCACACC
Source organism: Leucoraja erinaceus (assembly GCF_028641065.1). Classification (NCBI taxonomy): domain Eukaryota; kingdom Metazoa; phylum Chordata; class Chondrichthyes; order Rajiformes; family Rajidae; genus Leucoraja; species Leucoraja erinaceus. The sequence continues at coordinate 27,537,359 of NC_073394.1, read as the reverse complement.
ACTTTCTTCTTTGGTTTTCCCTGTTAAACAAGCAGTTAAAGATACCATTAACATTCACCACTCACACAAAGGGTGGTGGGTATATGGAATGGCGGCTGGAGAGGTAGTTGAGGCAGGTACTATCGCAACATTTAAGAAGCATTTAGACAAGTTCATGGATAGAACAGGTTCAGAGGGATATGGGCCAAATGCAGACAGGTGGGACTAGTGTAGTGTAGATGGGACATGATGGCCGGAGTGGGCAAGTTGGGTCAAAAGGCCTGTTTCAACGCTGTAAGATTATATGATTCTATACAAAATCGAAAGTATCATAGCCTCAATGCAGGCTTTCAATGTTCCAGCAAGATGGTTTTTTGCAACTCATATAGTCTGATCATAAAGGATTCCCAATCCTTTCTGCAACTCAGTCACTTGTATTATTGCAGGTATTTTGCAATAAGATTAATGTACTGTTCATCAAATTTAATTGCAGCTGAAAGAGCAGCCAGTTAACTAAAGCAAACACTGGAGAAAATCCTTTTAAATTATATCACACCGCCAGGCTGTTTCTTTTGAAAATGAAAAACCTAATATTGCTGTAACTTGCTAGTTTCTTTTGTGTATAAAATTATTTTAAGGGTAAAGGTACCAAATTGGAAAAGTTCCAATTTATGCAAGAATTGCAGTGTTTTTTGTGCAATGGTACTGAGCAGAGTTGATTGAAGATTTGCGAAGTACTGGCTCAGATAAACCAGCTCAACGGTGAATAAAAATCCATTCACCATTTTTTAAAAATTATAGTAGGCATCAAGGGTAGACAGTCAGAAGCTGTTTCCCCCAGGGTGGAAATGTTAAAGACTATAGCGCATAGCTTTATGGTGTGCAGGCCTTTAAATGAGATCAGCAGGGCAAGTTTGTTTTTATTACACACAGAGTGGTGGGTGCTGTGCTGCCAGAGTTGGTGGTGGAGGCAGATATGATAGTGAGATTTTAGAGGCTTTTGGATAGGCACATGGATTTGCAGGGAATGGATCATGTGTAAGCAAAGGAGATTAGTTTAACTTGGTCTCATGTTTGGAGTGGACATGGTGTTGTTCTTTTGCTAAATAGTGCCATAGGTTCTTTAGGATCAACCAGGAGACGTGGCTTTAGTTATGAGAGGCAGAGATAGGGTAGGCAGTCAGAACCATTTCCTCAGGGTGGAAATGTCAAAGGTTAGAGGGCACAGCTTTGGTGGGCAAAGTTTAAAGGAGATGTGTGGGGCAAGTTTGGATACATGGAGGGTAGTGGATTGTGGGTGCCTGGAATGCACTGCTGGAGGGAGTGGTGGAGCCCGATATGAGAGTGGCGTTTAAGAGGCTTTTAGATAGGCACATGGATATGAAGGAATGGAGGGATATAGACACATAGAAAATAGGTTCAGGGGGAAGGCTATTCAGCCCTTCGAGCTAGTACCGCCATTCATTGTGATTGTGGCTGATCATCCACAATCAGTAAACTGTGCCTGCCTTCTCCCCATACCCCTCGATTCCGCTAGCCCCTAGAGCTCTATCTAACTCGCTTTTAAATTCATCCAGTGAATTTACCTCTGTCTTCTGTGGCAGAGAATTCCACAAATTCACAACTCTCTGGGTGAAAACTTTTTTTTCTTATCTCAGTTTTAAATGACCTCCCCTTTATTCTTAGACTGTGGCCCCTGGTTCTGGATACCCCCAACATTGGGAACATTTTTCCTGCATCTGGCTTGTCCAGTCCTTTTATAATTTTCTATGTTTCTATGAGATAGCCTCGCATCCTGCTAAATTCCAGTGAAATGCCACAAGCCCATTCTTTCCAATCTGTCCTCATATGACAGTCCCGCCATCCCGGGGATTAATCTCGTGAACCTACATTGCACTGCCTCAAGAGCAAGGATCATGGATCATGTGCAGACAGGGGAACTTAATTTAGCTTGGCATCATGTTCGGCACGGACAACATGTGTTGAAAGGCTTGTTCCTGTGCCATACATATATGTTTAAAATATTTTAAACTGTAGATTGACAAGGTATTTTTAAACAAATGCAAAAGCAATGAACTGCATTTCTAAACAGGACCAAGCAGTCAAAGAAATATTTGAATTGTCAAAAACAAAGCAGTAATTAAACTCTATAATAGATGGTAGGATGTGTGATAAAACTAAAAATCCAGACCTAGTTTCAGAGATAAAGCACACACCCAATCAACTCTCCTCCGCCCATCATTAAAATACAATTTTAAAAGCAAGATCAGCAGTTTTATTTTCCTTGAAAAGACAATACATACCATGTTTTTTATTTTTTGACTTCAGAGACGCAGTGGTACTGAAGCTTTGCTTCTGTATTGCTTTCTCCTCCCTCCTGGCTTGTTCCCGCTGTATCCTTTCAATATACAGAGTCTTTAAATCCAGCTTAGACTGAGAAACACAAGAGGTAAACTCCTGGGGTTCTCCCTTCTCAGTAAGGATCTGCCCTTTTTCATTTTCCATGGATATTTGAGGGATATTCAGAGGCACATCCAGCCACTTTTGCTCCACTTGGCACTTGAGCTGTCTTTGTCCTTCTGAGAAACACGATTTAGCCACAACTATAAACCTGTCCTTGCTCTCACCGATACTAAAATGATCAAGGCCATGCTCTTCTGCTAGTTGATGGACTAACAAACGGTCATGAGAGTTCAGCGATGGAGGGAACTCAAGCTTACTCATTGCGCTATCTTCTATAAATCGCAATATTTGTTCCTTGAGTTTCTCGGAGTTATCTTTTACATTTGTAGTTTTGGCACTTTTCTCTACTGTTTCTGAACCGATGTTCTCTTTGTGCATTATGCAACTATCCCGATCTGCATCCTTTTTCTGACTGCAATGTTTAGCAGGGTCTTTATGCATTTTTTCAGCCACCGTGCTTTTGTCACGATTTGGGCTCTTGTCATTTTTTTGCACCAAAGAATCTTTTGCCCTCCTTTGCTCAGCTGGAAGGACCGGTCGCACGTAGTTCTCTGACACCACGTCATCGCAGTACTCGAAGGCAGTGCGCACTTCCCCGTGCTCCGTCATGTAGTCCACCAGGGACTTCAAGAAGGGGTGGGTGCTGACCGTGCGGGCATCACACACCACCACCAGGTGGCGGCGTGCGCGAGTTACTGCCACGTTTATTCTTCGGTCTTCAGCCAGAAAGCCCACTTCACCTGGAAAAAGGACACATGTGCAATTATACCCATGTGGGGCAAAAAAAGTAGAAAATATTCTTAGTTCCTCTAAAGAAACATCTTCTCTAGGATAGCCTTGTACAATTCCCATTCAACATTGAATCATTTTTTTATTATCTATTTATTTATCCATTCACCTATTTATTTATCTACTTATCTAACTATGTATCTACCTACCTATCTACCTACTTATCTGTCTACTTATCTACCTACCTACTTATTTACCTACCTACCCACCTACTTAGAGATACAACGTGGAAACATGCTCTTTGGACCACCAAGTCCATACCAACCACTGATCACCAGTTCACACTAGTTCTGCATTTAGATGGAGAGTGACACGGTTAATTCAGTCAAGGGTCCTGAACTTAAAGAAAGGTAACTTTGATGGCATGAGACCGGAATTGGCTAGGATGGACTGGCAAATGGTTCTTAAAGGGTTGACGGTGGATATGAAATGGCAAAGATTTAAAAATCGCATGGATGAATTACGACAATTGTTCATTCCTGTCTGGCATAAAAATAAAACAGGGATAGCAGCTCAACGGTGGCTAATGAGGGAAATTAGGGATAGTGTTAAATCTAAAGACGAGGCATATAAATTGGCAAGAGGAAGCAGCAAACCAGAGGACTGGGAAAAAATTAGAATTCAACAGAGGAGGACAAAGGGGTTATTTAAGAGGGGGAAAATAGAGCATGAGAGAAAGCATGCGGGGAATATAAAAACTGACTGTAAAAGCTTCTATAGATATGTGAAGAGGAAACAGGTGAATTTATAATTGGAAACAAAGAAAAGGCCAAACAAGTTAGGCAAATACTTTGGTTTTGTCTTCACTAAGAACGACACAGCCAATCTCCCAGAAATACTAGAGGGAGAGAGGATCTAGTGGGAAGGAGGAACTGAAGGAAATCCACATTAGTCAGGAAATGGTGTTAGGTAAACTGTTGGGACTGAAGGTAGATAAATACCTAGGGCCAGGTGGTCTGCATCCCAGAGTACTCAAGGAAGTGGCCCTAGAATTTGTGGATGCTTTGGTGATCACTTTCCAATGTTCTCGGTGGGGTCAAGAGCCTGTTTCCATGCTGCATTTCTAAACATCCGCAACCCATGGTCCTTAGTGGATTGATTGATGGAAAGATGCAGCATGGAAACAGACCCTTTGGCCCATCGAGTTCACGTCGATCACTGATCACCCGTTCACACTAATTCCATGTTATCCAACTTTCTCATCCTTTCCCTACACTCCAGGGGTAATTTACAGAGGGCAATTAACCTACAAACCTGCACGGCTGTGGGATGTGGGAGGAAACAGGAGCACCCGAAGGAAACACACATGATCAGCGGCAGAAACTCCATTCGGACAACACCCGAGTTTAGGATTGAACCCGGGCCTCTGGCTCTGGGAAGCAGCAGCTCCACCAGCTGTGCCACCTGAGTAGCAACCCTAGGTCTATTCCTAGATTACTATTCAGTTTCTCCCAAGAATCTACAGTGATCAATACCTTGCTCCGAGAGATGAACACTCCTGATTTATTATCCTGAGATTGGGGGCTGGAAACAATATATACAAACTTACTCCTCTCATCAATAATTAAGCTCACAGTGAACTAAGGGAACATTTATTTCAAGAGGAATGTTGCTGATATTTTAGAAATAAGGCACTGAACATTCTGCTGGAAGTAATCCAATGTGTAAAATTGGATTGTGTGCTACGCAACACTATTTATTCACATCTCAGCCCTTTAAGGTATATCACATACAATACATAATGTACCCATCTTCATCATGCAACCTCCAAATGGGGCAAGAGTGCTTTCCCAAACCACTGTCGCCTAAAGGGTCAGGCAGTATAGAAACAATGTCATTAAGGTGGAAAAAGTGCAGATAAGATTTACCAGGATGTTGCCAGGACTTGAGGTTGGGCAGGCTAAGATGTTATTTCTTGGGAGCACAGCAGACTAAGGAGTGGATCTTACAGAGGCGTATAAAATCATGATGGTAATAAATAGGATTCATGCACAGAATTTTTTACCCAGAGTAGGGGAATCAAGAACCAGAGGACATAGGTTTAAGTGAGGGGAAAGTTCCAACAGGATTCTGAGGGGAAACTTTTCACATGGATGTTGGGTGTATGGAACGAGCTTCCAGAGGAGGTAGATGAGGCAGGTTCTATAACAACATTTAAAAGATATTTGGGCAGGTACATGGATAGGAAAGGCAAAAATGCAGGCAAGTGGGACTATCGTAGATGGGGCCTCTTGGTCAGTATGGGCAAGTCAGGCCAATGGGCCTGTTTCTGTGCTGTATGACTCTATGACTATGAGTGGAAGTGTGGCATGTTCCTGATCCTTTCTCGCTAATTCCTTTTCCATTTATTATTATACGGCAATCAACAGGGAAAACAGTGGGGGTATTATGATACACTGTGCCTTGTAGTGGCATGGGAGAGACTGGCCTGTTTAGCGTAAAAACAGGAAAGCACTGGAAACAGGTTTCTCTGCCCATGTATACTGCCTGACCTGCTCGGTTTCCAGCCTCTGCAATAGTTTCCTGTCTATCATTGCTTGCAATTTCTTCACTCAATAGCGTAAAACTCCCTTCCTGGAACACAGCTAACACAAAACATTGGGCGAATCTGGAGAATAAGCAACAGCAGACAACTCAACTTGCATGAAGCACTCAAATCAACTCTAGTTCAGTTCTCACTTTGGAATCGTGACCTTGTATAGATTGCAATGGCGGGAAAAAATAACAGGAGCCAGAAATAAAAATTTGAAAAACACTTAACAGGTCAGGCATTATCTGTGGAATGGGAAACAAAGTTAACGTTTCATGTTAATGACCCTTCATCACAACAGTTCTGGTGGACAGTCACTGACCAGAAAGATTAACTTGCCTCTTCTTCACACATATGCAGCCTGACTTGCTGAGTATATTAAGAGCAGAAGAGAACGCATTGTTTGTATATTTAATTAGCAGTTTTTAACATGTTCGCCATTATCCTGACAGAACTGGAATCAATTTCACAGCCTCTGCTCAGCTTATCCATAGAAAATTTACAACTTTATTTTCTCCTGGCAACAATATTTACTAATACGCTGCGATTATGAATTGTCTTGAAGCATTTACTTCACGATTACACATCTGAACGCTCCAAATGTGTTTTCTGAGCTATCCGATGACTGCCAATATTTTGACTTTGTATAAATCTGCTGCTATAATTCAGTTTAGTTTATTGGCACATGTACCGAGATCCAATGAAATGCTTTATTGTTGCATGGTATCCCATCAGCAGAAAGACTATACATGATTGCAATCAAGCCGTCCACAGTGTACAGATACAGGATAAGGGGAATAACGACTAGTGCAAGATAACGTCCAGAAATGTCTGATTAAAGATGGCCTGAGGGTCTCCAATGAGGTGGATTGTAGGTCAGCACTGCTCTCTGGTTGGTGATAGGATGGTTCAGTTGCCTGGTAATAGCTGGGAAGAAATTGTCCCTGAAGGAGGTGTGGGTTTTCACAATTTGGTAGTTTAAAGGAGATGTGCGATCAGTTTTTTTTAGACAGTGAGTGGTGGGTATCTGAAACATACTGGCAGGGTTAGTGGTGGAGGCAGATATGATAGAGACACCAAGATTGCTGGGGACACGATAGTGGTGTTTCAGAGGTTTTTAGATAAGCACATGGATATGCAGAGAATGGAAGGATATGGACCAGGCAGATGAAAGCAGTTTATCTTGGCATCATTTTCAGCCCATTGTGGGCAGAAGGGTCTGTTCCTGTGCTGTACTGTTCTATGTTCAAGTGTTATATCTTATTTTCATATCTACCTGCAGCAAAGTTACCAATGAATCCACAGCATATAGCATGACAAGGATGTATGGGAAGCTTGATGACAGAAGGGAATAGGGGGTTAAGTAGGGAGGTCAATTCTGTCACCATGCAACCCAACCATTTTGTTTACAGGGTAATAATGGAAACATATTCACACAAAAAGACAAAGGACAAAAACCCAGATTTATGGTCCTGCTTGCATCAAAAATGAAATGTTTGACAGATGCAGAGAGCTAAATACTGCAGAAAGCAATAATTATAGAAGGCAAAAGGATGAAATCAAAAGGAAAACAAAGAGTGTTTGAAGAAATGCACACATTCTAAATAAATAAAGAGAATGAGAATACAAAAGGAGTGACCAGTATTGTTCTTACATGAGTGGGGGATGATGCGGAAACTTTGTTAAACAGCCCATTTCCAATAATGGGTACGTTATTGGAAGAAGTTCTAAAGGACAGTATACATTGCCATTTGGAAAACATGGAGGCCTGGGTTCGAAGGTAGACAAAAGTGCTGGAGAAACTCAACGGATGCAGCAGCATCTATGGAGCGAAGGAAATAGGCAATTTTCCGGGCCGAAACCCTTCTTCAGACTTCGGCCCAAAACGTTGCCTATTTCCTTCGCTCCATAGATGCTGCTGCACCCACTAAGTTTCTCCAGCACTTTTGTCTACCTTCGCTTTTCCAGCATCTGCAGTTCCTTCTTAGAGGCCTGGGTTCCATCCTGATCATGGGTGCTGTTTGTGATTGTTGATTTTCTCTGATCATGGGTTTGCTCCGGGTGCTCCGGTTTACTCCTACACTCCAATGACATGCAGGTTTGTAGGTTAATTGGCTTCTGTAAATTATAAATTGTCCCTAGTGTGTAGGATGATGTTAGTGTATGGGGTTCGCTGGTCCACGCGGACTCGGTAGGCTGAAGGGCCTGTTTCTGTGCTGTATCTCAAAAGTCTAAACTATTACATAAGCCTCAGCACTTACCTCTTCTATTGGATCTAACAAGGGATAAAACAACAGCCTCCTTTTCTCTTCCTTGAAATCCATCTACAGACTTAATTTCCAGCTCAGGGTACTTGTTCGACAGTTCTTTTCTCAGGAGTTGTACCTGTTTAATAAGAAATATCATAAATAAAAAATACATCAAACTACATTTTCTACGTCTTTTGCCAAAACCCATTTGTCTCAGTTCTATCCCTTTATCTCATTTTCAAATTTCAACAAAACAGAAATGAAAAGTAAATCTAGATTGAGCATGGTTTCTATTCCTGAAAATAGATTTCTAACATAATTCAGTTTAGTTTTGTTTAGTTTAGTGATTGTAGGTCCACTTCTGGAACCAGCATGCAGTGAGTCGCCTGGCTTGGGCGCCATCTACCTATATACTGTAATATAGCAACTCTTAGACACAGGGATGGGCAGATTGGCTTAGACAAAATCATGCCCTTATAATTCTCTTGGATAAGCTCCAAATGCCCTTTTTTCAAAACTACACAGAGCCGGAAATGTCATCTCTTCATGGTATTACTAAAACTATCAAAGGAGGAAGATCCCGCGCTCTCTAGGAAACTATAGCACCCAGTGGAAACCCATGTGGTCACAGGGATATATATAGAAAGACCTCAGAGACTTCACAGAAAACTAAGATTGAACCCAGGTTGCAAACTGTGTTGTAAACTCATTGTAAACCAAAGAACAACATCATGTAAAACTTGAGATAGACACAAAGTGCTGGAGTAACTCAGCGGGTCAGGCAGCATCTCTGGATAAAAAGGACAGATGACATTTCGGGTTGGGACCATCCTTCCTTAATGGCTGCCTGACCTGCTGAGTTATTTCAGCACTGTGTGTCCATCTTTGGTATAAACCAGCATCTGCAGTTCTTTTGTTTCTACATTATGTAAACCTTGGTTACACCCCTTTGAAGGTAGACAAAAATGCTGGAGAAACTCAGCGGGTGAGGCAGCATCAATGGAGTGAAGGAAATAGGCAACGTTTCGGGTCAAAACCCACTTAGTGGCACAGTTGAGGTATGTCAATGCACTATTAATCTTGAATATTTCCAAGGACTCACACCAAACATACAGATGAATAAAAAGTCAAGACAACAGACAGATTAACCAAAGATAGACACAAAAAGCTGGAGTAATTCAATGGGACAGGCAGCATCTCTGCAGAGAAGGAATGGGTGACGTTTCGGGTCGGGACCCTTCTTCTTCTTCAGACGTCTTCAATTTAACCAACTGGCTGTACCTGCTTGGATGCAATTATAGATCCTGGCACAACAACATAGACACAACTGTAAACAATTGTCCTTGGAATTTAGGGCAGATCCGGGTCAGGCCGCGTCAACTGCAAAAACATCTGCAATCCTTAATGGAACATCTGCAGTAATAAAATTGGCCTGTGGCCAGAAACCCGACTCAGGCTTATGTATGAGGATGGCGATGTGCAGTGGGCAACAAAGCCCCCTCATCCTCACGCATAGCTTCATCAAATGGGAGCACTTATGTTTCAGAAGTCAATAAACAAGCAATATTTGTTGAAGGTTCATAACTATGTGGATGTACTATCTGAACATCAGAGCTTTTATAATTTGATTGCTTTAATAATATTTCAATATAAGAAGTTAAATGTCTGACACCCGTTTTGCCTGTACAGAACTGCAGAAAAAGATCAGCTACTGTACCTGCAGATTGTATGGTGCTATCACAGCAACATCCTTTGGATGGACACCCGCCTCAATCAGGGCTTGAAGGTGCTTTGTCACAATTTCGACCTCACCTAAAATACAAGCAGCACACGTCAATATAATACAATTCAGAACAACCAAAGAATCCACCTGTTGTGTTTCTGAAGAGAGAGACAAAATGCTGGGGTAACTCAGCGGATCAAGTAGCATCTATGGACAGAAGGGATGGGTGACGTTTCCGGTCGAGACACTTCTTCAAACCCTGAAGAAGACCTTGAGTCTGAAGAAGGGTCTCGACCCGAAACGTCACCCATCCCTTTACCCAGAGATGCTGCTTGTCCTGCTGTGCCTATCTTCAGTATAAACCATCACCAGCAGTTCCTTCCTGCACATGATGTATTTCTGCTTTCCTTGAGAGGATCTCAAGATATTTACGTGTCAAAATAGATTGTGATCAGCTCATATTCCCCAATATTTTAGCTTAACTTAAGAATGCAACAATTCCTGCAATGGAAATTGGATACGTTTTGTAGTTGTTTCATAATCTCTTCCAAATGTTTCAATGGTAGACTGAGAAAAAAATCTGGCAGGATGATAAAATTAATTAGGTAAACTGCTTTATTTCACACACTATGAACATACAGAGCCACCATAATTCAAGTTAACAAATCTTTTGCCAAACAAAAAACATAATAATGATGCTTCCCCACAGTGCAGTTTAACTTTGACCTTTTAACATAAAATAACTCCCCTGCTGATGTGCCTGATAAAAACTCACCACTGCAGTTTTCTGCTGAATTACTTATTGACTATCTACACCGCTGCATTTATATCTTCCCACAAACCCAATCCCAATGAAAGGTCTAACAGATATCCTGCTGATAGCATTGGACCAGAAAAAAAATCTCAATTTAACTAGTGTAAAATGTTTAACAATTGAGAAACTAGTTTGTTAAAAGACAAGCCTTAAATGGAGCATCCCCATGCTTAAATCTCTTCTACAGAACCGTGTTTGAAAAAATTAATAGCATATCATATGATCAAATATTGGTGAATATTTGCTACATTCCTTCCAGTTTATGACATCCTTCCTATAACAGGGCAAACAGAATTGCATACAATACTCCAAGTGTAGCTTCACCAATGTCTTGCACAGCTGCAGTATGATGTCCCAACTCCTATACTCACCTGAAGAAGGGTTTCGGCCCGAAACGTTGCCTATTTCCTTCGCTCCATAGATGCTGCTGCACCCGCTGAGTTTCTCCAGCTTTTTTGTGTACCTCCTATACTCACCCGCCTTACTGATGAAGCCAAGGATGGCAAGTGCCTTCTTCACCACCCTGTCTAACTGTGTCGCCACTGTCAAGGTACTGTGTACCTGCATTCCTTGGTCTCCCTCCTCTAGGACACTTTCCAGGGCCCTATCATTCACTGTGCTATTCCTGCCCTGGAAAGTGTCGTAGAGGAGAGAGAAACATACTAAAATGCCTCACTTCACATGGGGAGGGCTGGTGAAATGTATCAAGATATGGAGAGCATGACTATTGAGGGTTTAGAAAATATAATAGTTTTAAAAACGAGACCCTGTTTAACCAGGAGGCAATGTATGGCAATGAATGCGGCAGTTTGGTTAAAGTTAATGAGAATTAATCTTTGACACTGTGATAAAAATCATATTGGTACGACAGCTTGGGTGCTAACTTAGAACTTAGAATCTGGACAATTGCAAAGTAAGGCAAGATGGGATGGATTTAATAGGAATCTGAGTGGCAACTTTTTTTACACAAAGGGTGGTAGGTATATGGAACGAACTGCTGGAAGAGGTAGTTGAGACAGGTACTATGACAATGTTTAAAATACATTTGGACAGCTACATGGATAGGATAGGTTTAAAGGGATTTGGGCCAAACGCAGGCAGATGGGATGAGTGTAGATGGAGCATGTTGCTCTGAAGGGACTGTTTCCACACTGTATTATTCTATGATTCTGAAGAAAACCTCGTCAAAGTAACACACACAAGAACTTAACCTGAATGCATAATTAACAAAGTTGCAGAGAAATGCTTTTTTTGTTCCAAGAACAATTATCGCAATTTGCTAAAGAAAATCAAACTTCTGAACCTAACCTTATCCCCCATTAATGATACAGTACCCTTATTTCCTTTGGATTGTTCATCTTCTTCATCAATTTCAAGCAGACCACATCCTGAGGTATCAATGAGAAGCAGTGGAATTGTCGTCTCTTCTGTAGAATCAACCCCAGGCAGATCCCTAGTATGAAAACAGCAGTTAATAGGAAACTACTGCTGTGTATAAAGAACCATCCATCAACAATCTTGCATTACTGTGGGAGAGAAATCAGCCCACAACACCATAGTCAATAAAGATGATTAATTGGGAGTGTGCATCTGTGCACATGGGGTCTCCTTTACTAAAATTGCTCATAACATTTTGCCAAGATACAATTAATTTCTGTGTAGCATTGATGTCTTCATTAGCCTTTGAAGCTTGGAAAGAATGGAAGTAATTTCATCCCACATCCCTCCTCCTACTCATTCTTCATCTTGCCAGCTTGCAGAATTGCTATTCTGTGAAATGTTATGATCAAATTCAGTATATTAATGGCCTGGTTTGAGCACAAAGCCATTTCGCAAATCTTATTCCTTTGAGTACATATGTGAACACGCCTGAAATAACACACACAAATATCACTGAAGGGCAAAGCTCTTTTAAAACAATGTTTCCTTATAGCACACTAATCGGTGTAAAATTGGGAATCAGATTCTGTTTTACCAAGGTGTCACCTTCCAAGAAAGGATTAGATTGCAGGTGACATCCATCAGGTGTAAGAGGCAATACAATTAAAGTGAATGTCCATTCTTCCTGATATTAGAAAAGTAGACGCCACAACATCCACAAATTTTAAAACTCCAGGAAAGAGCTGAACAAAGCTTTGATTTCAAGAATAAATCAGAACAGATATGGGAACACTGGAATTTAATTTTTTGCTTTCAAGACCATATAATCCAATCCCTTTAAGTCTGTTCCACTATAATTAAATCATGGCTGATACTCACCAGAATTTCACTGACACACCTTTGATCTATATCCTTTACCGTATAAAATCTTAAATTTTCTATTGAAGCAGCATGTACTATCTATCTAGAAAATTATTGATTTTGATTACTCTTGACATTAAGAGGTACTTTCCAATTGTGCTGCTAAATGATCTAATTTTACTTTTAAGATATGTGTTCCTGGTTTACCCTACCACACTTTATCATTTTAAACACCACGGTCAGGTCCAACTTTAATCTCCAAACCAAAGAAATCACTCTGGATTAAGAAACCAGTCCTCATATCAAGTAAACAGATTATCTGTACTTTCCAAAATCAATATGACTTTCCGGGTCTATGATGCAAAAACAAATATGGTTCTCCAGATTGGTTTAACCAACTCAAAAGATGAAACACCTGCACCTGTGCATTCCAACACCCTGAAATAATGACAAACATTCTCTTAGTCCTCCTAAATTGTTTGATCGCCTATACACTGGTAAATACCTTATCAAACATACCAGCTAACATAGTGAAAAAAAGACACCAAGTGCTGGAGTAAATCAGCGGGTCAAGCAGCATCCCTGGGGAACATGGATGTTTACGTAATCTTTCAGGTAGGGACCCTTTTCAAACTGATTGGGGGGGGGGGAGGTAAGAAAGCCCCCTATCCCTGTTCTCCCCTGGCAACATCCAGAGGCCCAGGCACTCGTTGCAGAGTGAATGCATTTGTGAGGAGGATGCTATGAGAATGCATGGTGACTTGGACAGGTTGGGGGAGTGGGCAGATGCATGGAAAATGAAGTTTAATGTGGATACATTTGAGGTTATCCACTTTGGTATTAAAAACAGGAAGGCAGATTACTATCTAAATGGCGTCAAGTTGGGAAAAGGGGAAGTACAATGGGATCTGGGGGTCCTTGTTCATCAGTCTATGAAAGTAAGCATGCAGGTACAGCAGACAGTGAAGAAAGCGAATGGCATGTTGGCCTTTATAACACGAGGAGTCGAGTATAGGAGCAAAGAGGTCCTTCTGCAGTTGTATAGGGCCCTAGTGAGACCACACCTGGAGTATTGTGTGCAGTTTTGGTCCCCTAATTTGAGGAAGGACATTCTTGCTATTGAGGGAGTGTAGCGTAGGTTTACAAGGTTAATTCCCAGGATGGCAGGACTGTCATATGCTGAGAGAATGGAGCGGCTGGGCTTGTACACTCTGGAGTTTAGAAGGATGAGAGGGAATCTTATTAAAACATATAAGATTGTTAAGTATTGGGACACGCTAGAGGCAGGAAACATGTTCCCGATGTTGGGGGAATCCAGAACCAGGGGCCACAGTTTAAGAATAAGGGGTAAGCCATTTAGAACAGAGACGAGAAAACACTTTTTCTCACAGAGAGTTGCGAGTCTGTGGAATTCTCTGCCTCAGAGGGCAGTGGAGGCTGGTTCTCTGGATACTTTCAGGAGAGAGCTAGATAGGACTCTTAACGATAGCGGAGTCAAGGGATATGGGGAGAAGGCAGGAACAGGGTACTGATTGGGTATGATCAGCCATGATCACATTGAATGGCGGTGCTGGCTCGAAGGGCCGAATGGCCCACTCCTGCAAATAATGTATTTTCATTTGTACTTCCAATTTAGCACACAGCATTTGATTTTCACAATTTGCTCTGCTCTATACAAGAGAAACCAAATGCAGTTGGGATTACTGCTTTGCAGTCCACAAATGTGACCTTGAGTTTGCAGTTGCCTGTCACTTAATTCTCCATTCCATTCGCACTCAAAAATCCTGCAATGAAACCTAATGTACGCACAATGTGCACCTCATCTTTCATCGAGACATTTTGCAGCTCTGGGGACTCAATGTTGAATTTAACAATTTTGGATAACCAGTCTTTCTAGTTTTGTCATTTTGGGCCAGTTCTGATGGAAGGTCATTTATCCATGATATTACCTCAATTTTGCCCTCTCCAGAGATGCCAGCTAACAGTAGCTAACCTGCTGAGTATGTTTGGCATTCTTTTTTACTTCAAATTCCAAATAGCTGCATTAAGACTTTACTTTAGACTTTAGAGATACAGTGTGGAAACAGGCCCTTCGGCCCACCGAGTCCGCGCCGACCAGCGATCACCCCATACATTAGCACCATCCTACTTTCTAGGGACAATTTACAAATTTACAGAAGTCAATTAACCTACAAACCTGCATGTCTTTAGAATGTGGGAGGAAACTGGAGCATGGGGAAAAAACAATGCTGAAATACTATCTACCTCTTTGGTGAGCCTCGGACTGTCCTTTATCTGGCTTTGCTGGCTTTACCTTTAACTAAACGTTATGCCCTTATCATGTATCTATACACTGTAAATGGATCGATTATAATCATGTATTGTCTTTCTACTGAATGGTTAGCACGCAACAAACGCTTTTCACCGTATGTTGTGCACGTGACAATAAACTAAACTGAAAACCCACGCGGGCACAGGGAGAACGTATAAACTCCGTACGGACAACACCCGTAGTCAGGATCGAACCCGGATCTCTGGAGCTGTAAGGCAGCATCTCAACCACTGCACTGCTGTGCCATCCCCCCCATTTGTTCTATATTGCATAACCACAGTCTTAAATCTCCCAGGCTAAATTTTGTACTGACAGCCTGTGAGTCTGTCTCAGTAAGCAATACAACTGGCAAAGGTAGGGAGTAAATCAAAAGGCAGCATGACTGGATGAACAATGCAATGTTACTTGTGAGTGGATGGCTGCACAACCATCTAGTGCCTTCTACTTAAGTGTGGATCCCTGCTCATTGATCTAACAACCCAATATCATCCTCCAATAGAACCTACAGCATTATGTTTGGCATGGCAGACCTCATATTTGAGATTAGTGTATGAAATGTTGCAATCTGGTAAGAGGAATGAGGAAAGTAATATAAATTAAATGATATAGTTTTAAAATAGTTAAGAAACAATAGAATTATTTTGTGGGGGCGGGAGCAGGAGGAGAGCACGTAGAGGGTACAATGTGAAAAACTATTTCAAAAAAAGAATAAGATACATAGATTTTGAAGATAAATAAATTATCCTAAGCCTCTATAAGGTGTGTTCAAGGACTCATCTGGGCATACACTGTAGGAAAGATTTTTTATTTATTTACCCTATTACCAATTTATTTTGCTTTAAACTATCACCCTCCATCATTTAATTATGTTTACCCCCTCACTCAACAAAACTTTCTTCCTTGTTCCACATTGCTTTTTTTCCCCATTCATGTACTTGTTTTAAATATAAAATACTTTTATTTAACATGTCTAATAGGTCAACTTACCACATTTCATAGGAATATTATCAATCAAAATATAATACGAAATCTTAAAGCAAGATACATGGATAGGTGACCATGAGGACAAGATCAATCAAACAGGTAGATTTTAATACGTAATACAAATGAAAACAGAGATCAATATGAGATGGGGATTCCAGTGGAGTTGTGAAGCATGGTGGTGAGAAAGGACCAAATAAGTGTTTCTGAAGTATATCACAGTCAGAACATAGATGAGGAACAGTACAAGCCAAGGATAGATCCTTTGGAAGGTAATGATGCATAGGATGGGAAGTCACTGCAAGTGATTACCTGGCCATGGCTGGATGGAAAAGAATGGAACTATGTAAGGACAGTCCCAGCCAGCTAGGCAACAATGTTCTCTGAAACTTCTGACATCACTGACAGGCGACCTGCTTCAGGTTACGATTGTCACAGACACATGGGATAACATGAGTGATTTTGATAATGATCTTTTCACAATTATAATACAGTGAACATAGAAATGTAGAGCACAGGAACACATCCTTTGCCCACAATGTCTATGCCAAACAAGATGCCAAGTTAAACTAATCTCTAAGGGGAGAGAGGGGGAGAGGGATGGGGGGGTTGGAGCGCTGGAATGCCCCTCCCTCCCGGAGTGGCCCGTCCTGCCTTGTGAGTGCATTGTGTCGTCACTTGGATTTTTATTTCCCGAAATGGGTAAGTTTGAAGAAATTGGGCTGTTTTTTAAATTTTGACGATTAATAATTTCTGAAATATAGGTGGAAATCTATATTTCCACGGGAAAAATGTAAGTAGTGTGTGAAAATGGGAAGGCTGTGGCCTAGCGTTTGGAAGAAGATAGGAATTAACCAGATTAACACGGAGACACATCGTGGGCACAAACAAGACGAAGACTTTTAGTTATATAGAGATGACTCAGAAATTAACTATGAAGGTACTAAAATACTGTGTGGTTGAAAACTGTTAAATCTCTTGCATCATCATCTCATTAAAGGGCACAGCTTTAAGATGAGAGGGGCAAAGTTTAAAGGCGATGTGCGGGGCAAGCATTTCTAACATAGAAGTTGTTGAATGCCTGTAACGTGCTGCTGGGGTTGGTGGTTGAAGTAGATGTGTTAGTTAGTGGCATTAAAAAGACTTTTGGACAGGCAGAATATGCAGGGAATGGAAGGATATGGGGTGTGTGCAGGTCGATAGCCGATGGTCTTGGCATCATGTTCCGCACATTATGGGCCCAAGGGCCTATTCTTGTGCCGTATTGGTCTATGTTCGCGGAAAGATGACAGGTCATCATCCTGAATAGTTAATTATGAATTTCGCTCACCACAAAAGTTGTCAATCTGTGGGATATTTGAAGCAGTTTCAACTTTTATTTAATTACCATGCTTACATTAGAAGATGTGTTGCCACCATCTTGTGAGCAACAAGTCGTCCTCCGTACATCTGTTTGGAAGCCCATTGCATTATAGCATTGTGCATTCGATACTGCACAGTCAGCATTCTCACAACCTGCTCACCATACTTCTGGATTAGTCGCTCCATCAAGCTGAGTGATAGGCCTTTAGCTGCAGCCCTGTTGGGAATGTGCAAAGAACAGTTGAGCGTTAAAGAAAATTCAGAGAAGGAAGATGATTACATTCAATTAAGGTCAAAGCACAACAATTTTTAAGGATATTATTAGAAATGTCCAAATTTGCTGATCATCTTCAAACTGTAATTATACCATATAAAACTTAACGAGGCTTCATTAGTTTGTAAAAGCCATTATGAAATAATTAAGCATTTCAAATTGACCAGAATATAGCATTCAACTTTGATGGAGTTTTATTTAAATATTGCATGTGCTTCCTTGAAATATCTCGGTATTATGTCAGTTGTTGGTGTTACAGATTAACATTGCACAGGGCCCAATATCATTACTCAGTACTGGGTTAAAAACCCTGCACATGTTAGATGATCAGTTTTATTCATTTTAAAATAAAATTTGTAAGAAAAAAGTCTGAAAAATGACTAGTGTTCCTAATGCACCCAACCAGCATTGCATCCAGTGCAAAGCGCCGACAAAATTTATCACTGCAAACCTCCATTAATGCTATCAATTAATATGGCAAAATGAAAAATGATACTGCAGGTTTACTTTTATTTTTATATGTCAAAAAAGAATTCATCAAATAATTCGTAATAATATTAATTTATCATTTGTGTCCATTCTTACTCATTCCTACTGGTGGCCTGCTGTTTTGAACTTCTGCAATTCATATGCTGACTGCTTGGTACGGGTGTGGATTTCCAAATGAGGTCAGTGGATTGACAATATATAATCAGGGTGAGGTGATGAGCAAACAACCAGGGAATTTGGGAGACAAAAGAACATTTTGAGGAGAAGAAGTTGACCAGCTGGTTCATTGGGTCAGCTCGGCCATTCAATAAGATCAAGCTAATCGAATCATGATCTCTGCGCCACTTTCCTGTTCTCTCCTCATACCTCTCGACTCCCTTTTAGTTCATACGTAGGTCTATCTTGGATTTGATTATATTCAAATTCTCTGCACAACTATCTCAAGAACTATCACTCTCAGTCTGAAGAAGGGTCTCAGCCCGAAACGCCACCCATTCCTTCTATTCAGAGATGCTGCCATATCTAGAGTAACTCAGTGGGTCAGGCAGCATCTCTAAGAGAACATGGGTAGATGATGGTCCTAGTTACTCAAGCATTTTGTGTCTATCTTCGATTTAAACCAACATCTGCAGTTCTTTCCTATACACATCTCAAGAAGCCAATACCAGAGTTTTGACCTTTTCAGTGAAAAATATTCCACATCCACCATTGGAAATAAAACTATGCTCCTAGTTCTACATACCCTCAACTAGAGGAAACATCCTGTCAGCATCCACATGGTAAATCCACAGGTAAATCCACTAAATCACTGCATGTTGACTCTGCTTGATTGGCTTATGATTTTCTAAATGTCCTGCTATTACCTCCTGCTATTACCTCCTTAATAATGGACTTCAGCATCTTTTCTTTTTAAATAATGACGCAGCAATTTAGGGGTCTGGGGTGTCCAATCTGTCACGATTGTTGTCTGGGTTACCAAGGGTACCATGAATTCACATTCACTCGGACCTCCGCAGCAACTATGTTGATATGAATTTGTTCACAATTAAGAGGCAATGCTTTGTTCTGTTTTTAAATTATTGCCTTGAAAAGGTTCTCACACTTCCTTCCTAAGATATTAATTGTAGATGGGATTATATATCAAACCGAATCCGGCACTCGTACATATGGGCTTTCCAACATAGAGATTACAATCCTGCTTGCTTTTATTCCCAACCGAAGTTCAAGAAATTTGTCCATGAACAGTGTTGGCTAACTCAAACAAGTGGATTTCTGCAATCAGTGAGTGGCAAAGCAATCAGGGCTCTCCATCAATCGCAACTACAAAAGCAAAAAATACAGGAAACATAGACCAAAATGGGCAGCATGTGTAGGAAGAATCATGGAACAAGAACAATCATGAGAACTCAATTTCTCTTTCCAAAGATGCTGCCTGAGTTGCTGAATATTTAGTGTTTTCTGTTTTAACTTCACACCTCCAACATCTGCAGGTTTTGATTGAGACCTACACCGTCCCACAGGCACTGTGCACCTACACCGTTCCACTTGGCTCTGGTACTCAAGATTACTACAAATATCAAAACAGCTCTGGCCACAAGGAACGTAGGATATATGTGACAAGAATAAACAACCACATGCCTCCTTAAACAAAGGTCTCCGCTTCCACAAATATCAATTAGAACATTTCAATCAATGGAATAAAACAGTACTGAAAGCAAAGGAGATTAAAAAAAAGCAGAGAAGGAAAAAAATGTGGGGTTGAGAGATAAAAATAAAGAAATCATGCTTTTAAAGATCTCCAAAACAATTAAAATTAAAATTATGTAGTCTCATTTGTTCAAAAAGTTTTCAGTGCCTGAGATTTTTCTACAGTAAAGTTACATTTAAAAAATGATCTTCAATGATCAAATCTGATTTTTTTTCCATGGAAAAAATGCACTAGAGTAACTCAGTGGGTCAGGCAGCATCTTTAGAGAACATGGATAGATAACGTTCCTAGTCGAGTTGAAGAAGGGTCCCTGATGACGGGTTCCAGCCAGAAATGTCACCTATCCATGTTCTCCAGAGGTGTTGCCTGACCTGCTGATTCATTCCAGCACTCAGTATCATTTTTTCGTAAACCAGCAGCTGCAGTTCCTGTTTCTCCTTCTAACTTCTTCTGGCTTGGCTTGGATACTGATGTACATTATGGAAATGCCATAAACGTAGCCCATTTTATGCATTTGACTCCAGTAGAACTTTAATCCATCAATTAATATTAAGAAGTTTCTGAAACATCATTACTCCAAAGTGCTCCCAGGTGGCCGATGAACTAATCCAGTAAAAAGATAAGGATTGTACATAAGAAAGGTCCTATATTTGACCTTGGTCTGTGTTGAATTAGGCCCTAATATATATAAACTGGCTCAAAGGGTCCGAAGAAAATTAGCTAAAGGAACCCTGATTAGAGAAAGCATCATAAAACAAACATTTAGCAGGCAACTTTTAGTATCACAACTTTGTAATCGAGTGCAAGATGGTTTTTTTTGAAATTGTACACAAAAGGGCTCTCCCTTATACTCTCTATCTCACTAAAATAAAAAGGTAATGTTGAGTGGCCCCTCGGGATCTCAATTCATTACAAGACACCAAATGAGAAATCAAAACATGCTCAAACTGTTTGCGTGGAATATTTTTAGAGGTTGTGTGAAATATTTCAAATGTTAATGTTTAATTAGATGATTATTTTCATTATTACAATCATTGAGTGATGCAGCACAGAAGGAATCAATTAAGTGCTATGTAACTGAATCAACTATTCAGCAAAAAAAAATCCAAATAAAATCATACTCCATCCCTTGCAATTAAAAAAAAAGTCCCATTCAAAAATGATTTTGAATCTTCTTCCACCATCTCTCGAAACCTCCAATCCAATTAAAATTTGTCGTTTTTCTAAGACATGGCTTAGTATTCTTTCCCGAATTATCTTTTGTAATTAGCTTAAAATCCGCATGCTCTTTATTGTGCTCTTTACAGCCACTGTCACAGGTTTCTTATAAATTATTGTTTCTTGCAAATGACACTAACTAGGTGGTATCGTAGGCAATGGAGTTGGTTATCAAAAATTACAGCAGGCTATTCATCAGCTGGGCAAGTAGACTTTGGTACAGTGAGCAAGAGTAAAGAAGACTTTCAGTACATTGACCATCAGTCAGTGTAATGAGTGCAGAAGTTGGGATGTTATGTTACAATTTTTGGTATGACTGTGGCAAATCAAATTCCCTGTATGTTTTTGCATACATGGCCAATAAATTAATCACAATTACAATTGTACAAGATGTTGGCGAGGCCACATTTGGAATACTGTTCATTAGGCTAGAAAGAGTACAGAGAAGGGAATGTTGCTAGGACTTGAGGAGCTGAGCTATAGGGCTAGGATTTTATTCCTTGAGTGCAGGAGCGGTGATCGTATAGAGGTTTATAAAATCGTGAGAATACCTAGGGTGAATGCGCAGAGTCTTTTACCCAGGGTAGGGGAATCAAAAACCATTGGTTTAAGGTGAGAAGGGCAAGATTTAATAGGAACGTGAGGGGCAACTTTTGGTCAGTAAAGACTGAAGTAGGGTCCCGACCCAGATCACCACCTATCCCTTTTCTCCAGTGGTACTGTCTGACATGTCAAGTTGGATGCTGTGCAAAAAAGCTTTCTGAACCTTTTTCCTCCAAACACAGAATTAAGCCTCTCAGGGTATTTTTCCATTGTTCTAGCCTGTAACATGGGACCACATTCTCAAGAGCACTCTTCTCCAGCCTTTGCATATAAACTTTCTGGAACCTTATTTTACTGGACATCTTCTAGACATAAGACTTCGAAAATATTGTACAAACAAAATGTTTTTTTGCAGCAGAGAGAAGTATAAAAATATGAAGAAATTCTCACGACTTTGCGTGAACTTACTTGCGAGAAATAATGGTAGGAGGAAGTTGTTTGTGATCTCCAGCCAGGATGCATTTTGGAGCCTTCATTAACGGTATCCAGCAGCTTGCTTCTAGTGCCTGTGCACACTCATCAATCACCACAAGATCAAAATAATCATTCGGCAAGAGTTTTAATGGACCATCGTCAGAAGCACCTATGTATAACAAAGAAAACTGTGAAAAACAAAACAGTACATGAGCACCAACATTGGACTCTCAGAATACTTTGTAAACAGTAGGAATCTTTCTCCCAGGATGGAAACATCAAATACAAGAGGACATACATAGCTTTAAGTTGAGAAGGACAAAGTTTAAAGGAGATGTATGGGGCAAATGTATTTTCAATGATGGTGGTGAGTGCCTGCAACATGATGTTGGAGGTGAGAGTTAGAATAGATATGTTTAAAAGCCTTCTGGATTGGGTTGTGGATTGGCAGGGAATGGATGGATATGGATATGAGTTATGAACAGGTAGATAACTGATGCTTTGGTACAGTCTTGGCACCAGGTTCGGTGAGCCAAAGGGCCTGTTTTTTGTTCTATGTTCTAGTAGAGCCCAGATACTCATTCCTTGTGTGCAATGCAATCGAATTCTCAGACAAATTTAAATTGTTAAATGGGATTAGAGCCTTTCATGAGCATAATGTGACTTCCATAATTCAAAAACAACACAATGTGCATAGAGGACACAGATGTGACTAATCCTCACAGAATGCTCAATTATAGCTCCCCCTGTGAAACAGATTCAACCATATGTCATTAACAGTTAGCGTGAGCCAAGCTAAGCATCAGGAACTAGGTCCCTGGTCTAGACCTAGATCCAGAATAGGTCTACTCTCAGGACCCATGGAGGGTAATGTACAGACAACATTTTGGGTCAGGAACCTTTGTCAGACTGGAGAAGAGTCCCAACCTGAAACATTGTCTATCGATTTACCTCCACAGATGCTGCCTAGCACTGAGTACCTCCAGAAGTTTGTTTTGTTTTACTAAATTTAATCACTTTCCGGGTTGTGGAAAGGAGACAGTTATTCAAGGAAATGAAATTAATTGTTGCTTCCAATTGCGTAAATCCCACCCACGATCTTTTCTCGTCTTTTATCATACATCGGCCTCCACCTGGTGCCGACGACTCACCGTCGCCGTCGCGGGGCTGGTCGAGTTAGTTGCCAAGACGACACTGGCTTTTTTTGTGGACATATCCCTGTGATGTTCAGGGCTCTCGCCTCTTCCCCACCACGATCTTGAAGCTCCTTTTCGGGGCCATCACTGCCCCGCGCGGCTTGGAATGGCCGCGGGACTCTGCGAGCTCTTGATCTCACCACGAAACCCGTGTGACTTTCTGGGACAATCGTCCTGTTTGCCTTGACTGCAGTGGAGAGATTTTTTGGCCTTCCATCACAGCAATTGATGAATGAAAATTTGAGTTTTCTATCTCAGTATTGAAAACGGCATTGCCTCAAGGGGTCCATAGGAAATCTTGTATCTTGTTATTCAAGGAAATGAAATTAATTGTTGCTTCCAATTGCGTAAATCCCACCCACGATCTTTGTTCTTTTCATACATCTACCTGTGTTAGTTGCCAAGACGACACTGGCTTTTTTTAATATCTGTGATGTAGCTGCCTCTTCCCTCGATCTCAGCTCCTTTCTCAAACTCTTGACTATGAAAGTGGACTTTCTTCCTCTGTCCTGTTTTTTTTTGCTGAAAAAAATGTTTTTTGTAGCATTTATTGTCTCATTAATATATGTGAATTGCAAACAAATATGAGCAGTAAACTCACAATACTATGGACCTGCTTCAGTTTTTCTGCAAATAATCTAAATGAATATTTTTAAATATCCGTGAGCAAACAAATACATCACACTCACAATAATGGACCTTATAGCTTGAGAATCCGAGCGCAAGTTGTTTAATCCCCCTTGCTTGAGAATTCCCCCCCCCCCTCCCTGCAACGTGCGTTTCTCCTCTCTCGGCCTTGGATTAAACCTTACCCCCCCTCACTCAGTTATAGCGTTTAGTGCAAGGTAAAGCCAGTAAAGTAAGATCAAGGATAGTCTGAGGTTCACCAATGAGGTAGATAGTAGTTCAGCACTGCTCTCTGGTTGTGGTAGGATGATTCAGTTACCTGATAACATCTGGGAAGAAACGTGCAAGGGTTTACTGTGCAACCTGGGTGCAGGATACTTACAAAAGCCTGATCAATGTCCTTTCTGATCTCCAATACTATTTGGGTGTTATCTCCATGTGCCAACACTGCATCCAGAGAGTGGCGATGTATAGACTCAAGCAGTCGTGCAGGGTGACCTAAACGCAGGACCTTCTCTTCAATTTGTGCCAGACGCTCTACAAGGTTGTCAACAGCAACATTAGAGGGAGCGCAGCAAAGTACCTTGGGGAATAAAAAGAAAACTTTCTAAGGAAACATAATGTCTAGACAGGAAACGGACTGATGAAGCAAGATGAATCAGGATATACACAAATACTTTAAAAAAATTGAACCAAAGTTAAGGTTCCCATGCTGTTGCCATGCCAAGACCCAGAAAACAATGTTCTACACTCCCAGCTATTACGCATGCTACCATAATGCTGACATCACGTGAAACTATTCAACACCTGTCCCTTTACCTCCCTCCTCGACTCCATCAAGGACCCCGACAGTCTTTTCAGGGGAGGCAGAGGTTCACGCACCTCCTCCAACCTCATCTGCTGTATCCGCTGTTCCAGGTGTCAACCCTGAATATCGGCGAGACTAAGCACAGACTAACTCGGCTATCGTTTTGCTGAACACCTCCGCTCAGTCCGCCTTAACCTACCTGATCTCCCGGTTGCTCAGCACTTTAACTCCCCCTCCCATTCCCAATCTGACCTTTCTGTCCTGAGCCTCCTCCATTGTCAGAATGAGGCCCAGCGCAAATTGGAGGAACAGCACCTCATATTTCGCTTGGGTAGCTTACACCCCAGCAGTATGAACATTGACTTCTCTAACATCAAATCGCCCTTGCTTCCCTCTCTCTCCGTCCCCTCCCCCTTCCCAGTTCTCCCACCAGTCTCTGACTACATTCTATCTTTGTCCCACCCACTCACCTGACAACAGTCTGAAGAAGGGTCTCGACCCGAAATCTCACCCATTCCTTCTCTCCAGAGATGCTGCCTGTCCCGCTGAGTTACCCCAGCATTTTGTGCCTACCTGTCAGTTTCACAGCAGGTGACCATTGAAATTAACAAACATTTGCTTCTATTGCTATTTCTGCCATGATACTCCATTAAAAAATAACATAGTCTTTAATATTTTTAGCTTGCAGTAACTAAAAATAAAATTTTGGCTATTAAGAAGGCATTTGCTTTTCAAATTTCAGCGAGAAAAATAACTTAATTAACTCTCTAGTCCTATCTGCCTTTTGTCTTTGACATATTGTGCCTTTATAACACGAATTTCTATAACGCGTGGTTTCAACTATCCCGTTATGGCCGAACTATATGCATTGAGTGCGGTACTACTGCAGGGATGCATCCAGGGATGCATATCCAGCTGCTTTCAAGATTGAGAGTAATGCCTCAAAAGTTCTACTTGTTTTTCTTCTCCATTGTCCTTAAATATCTTGTGCGATTTTCCCGTCAATGAGAAAGTGGGATAAAAATACCAAACTCTTCAGAGTCTGAACAAGGATTCCGACCGAAACGACACCTACTCCTTTTCTCCAGAGATGCTGCTTGACCTGCTGAGGTACTCCAGCATTCTGTGTCCATCTTTGTATGAACCAGCAGAAGACAGTTCCCTCAACTCATCCTGCAGTTATGACTCTCTCTTGTACATACGTTCACTCAGGAAGGTGAATAAACATAACATCCACTGCTAACCTCATTACGTCTGGTTTAAAATGCCAAAACACAGCTCCATTAAATGTAATTCATTTTCTCAAACAACCTCCTCCAATCTGGGAGATGGACAAATGAGAACCCTCACTGCTAACTTGTATCCCATATACAGAATCTTCTATGTCTAAGATGTACAAAATGAGTTTCAGAGGACTTTTAAAATTAATACAATTGTTTGCACAATGTTACAACTATATTTGCTCTTTTTCAGCTGCTGTGGATAGTCACTGTTAAAATGCCCTCACATTTTCATCTGATCATCATCTTCAGCACCCAGAAACTTGCAGGAATCAACAGCTGCCAGCAATTGAAATTATTAAAATTACAATTAATTACCATTAAACAAGTTAATTTTGTGAATTGATTTTGCATTAAGATTATTGCAGGGCTACTAGGACTATTAAGTAAATTTGACATTTTTTTTCTCAGACACATGCAGTTAAATGTAGAAATCCAGAGGTTGTGGCCTCAGTACCTTGCACTGCCACAACCTCTGCTGTAACAAGCATTGGAATCAAGTGAGGAGTTGCTTCTTTTATTCACCACAGAAGCCAAAGTATGGACGATAAATTCAGATGAAGTTTTAATAAGATGGTGCTCTCTTTAATTGCTGTTAAGTAACCTCTTCAAAAATTACTTTTACAAGAGTTCCATTTGTTCAGAATTTAATGAGCTTGAAGACATTTAGTGAAGATAGACACAAAAAGCTCGAGTAACTCAGCGGGTCAGAGAGTATCTCTGGGGGAAAAGAATAGGTGACGTTTCGGGATGAGACCCTTCTTCTTCCTAGATTGAGACAGAGAGTCATAGAGCACAGAAACAGGCACTTTGGTCCTACTCACCTGTGCAGACCAAGATGACCCATCCAAGCTAGTCCCATTTGCCCAGACCTGGCCCTAAGCCACATACATGTTTGCTATCCACTAACCTGGCCAAATGGTTATTAAATATTATTGTGCCTGCCTCAACTATTTCACGTGGTAGCTCGTTCCACACCCACCACCCTCGGAGCAATAAATTGTCCCCTCAGGTTCCTAGTAAATATTTCCCCTCTCATCTTACACCTCCGCCCTCTAGTTCTTGATTCCCCTAGCCTAGAGAAAGTGTGCAATCATTCTATCAATTCTCCTTATGATTTTATACATCTCTAGAAGATCACCTCTCTGCCTCCTGTGCTCCAAGAAGTGAAATCCTAGCCTGCCCAGCCTTTCCCTATAGGTCAGGGTCTCATGTCTGGGCAATATTCTCGTAAATCTTCTTGGTACTCCTTCCAGCTTAATGGTATCTTTTCTATAGCAATGTGACCAGAAATGGACACAGCTCTCCAAATGCTGAACTATAACACCCCGTACAATGGTAAACTAACATTCCAGCTTCTATAGGTAGACACAAAATGCTGGAGTAACTCAGCGGGTGGCGCGGCATCTATGGCGAGAAGGAATTGGTGCCGTTTCGGGTCGAGACCCTTCTTCAGACTTCCCAGTTTCTATAGCCTGATGAAGGATCCTAACCTGAAATGTCACTAATCCATGTTCTCTCGGGATGCTACCTGACCTACTGAGTTATTTCAGCACCTTGTTTTTTTTTCTATACTCAATTCCCTGACTGATGAAAGTCATCATGCTTTCTTCACCATCCTACTACCGCTCTGTGACACCATATTCTGGTGTTCGTCCTCCTAAATCCCTCTGAACTACAACTTAGGGTCCTACCCATCCACAGTGAAGTTCCTGACCTGGTTTGACGTGAAAACGCAACACGTCACACACATCAAAATTAAGAACCAGTTGCGATTCCTTGGCCCATTTGCCTAACTGATCAAGATCCTGCTGTCATTCTTAATTACCATTTTCACTGTCTATGACACCACATATTTTAAGATCATCAGCAAATTTATTCATATTGATGTTTTCACATTATCAACCAAATTGTTGACATAGATGATAAATGGCAATGGGCCCAACACCAATCCAAGATCATCAAGCACAGTTTAACAGTCTACCCATTCATTTATCATGGACTTACCATTGAGCCAACACTGCATCCAGTTAGCAAGTTCTCCCTGCATCCAATGGCAGTGACTGGAGAGGGATTATTTTTGGTATCTTATTTTTCTTTTATTGGTGTTGTCTTGTTATATGTTAGCATAAGTTTCTTGGTTATTAAGTCTTCAGAATACACATAATCCCCGCCCACTCATACTCAATGGCTGACAGATATTATGTCCTGCCTAAAGCTCGAGAAAATCAGGTACTCACTTCAACATTCAAATGGAAGGTTTCAGAAAGCGTGGGGACCTTTGTTTTTTTTTTTTTTTTGTTAAATGCATTCCAGACTTTATAAATGCTTGATCATCAAGCACAGTTTAACAGCTTAACAGTCTACCCATTCATTTATCATGGATTATTGTTGTGACAGGCTGATATTTGCATATGCTCACTGGCAGTGACTGGGGGTTATTTTTGGTATCTCATTTTTCTTTTATTGGTGTTGTGTTGTTATATGTTAGCATAAGTTGTTTTTTTATTCATTCTTTTCGTACACTCTGTCTGTACCAAATAAACAACTTTGCACTTTGTTATGTCCTGAAAACTAAATTAAAAAGATTTTGATTTAAAAAAGAAAAACATAATCAAATTCGTAAGACATACTCTTCCATGCACAAAATGATGCTGAGAATCCCTAATCAACTCTTGCCTTTCCAAATACATGGATAGATTATCCCTCAGAATCCAATCCAGTAACTTTGCTCCCAGAGATGTTAGGCTTACAGGTCTATAGTTCGCTTCTTGCAGCCTTACAACCTTTTCCTTGTAGCCTTTATTAAAAACGGGCATAGAATTAGTCATCCTCCAGTCTTCCGGCACCTCACCTATGTCTAATGATGTACTTCAGCCAGAGCTCTTCCAATTTCTTCTGTAGTTTTCTAAATATAAATTAAAATTGGAGTATTTTTTGCCTTCTTAGCCTTTTTAAAAAAAATCTCTCGCTCACATATTCCCATCATTCTTCTCAACCTATACTTTGCTCTCCGTAAACTAGTGCTTTTCAGTCATTGGATATGCCTTGCAGAGGATGCTTTGGATCAGATATCTATTTAGACTTAGGTCTTAGGGCTGAGGGAATCAAGGGGTATGGGGAAAAAGCCGGAACGGGGTAATGATTTTGGATGATCAGCCATGATCATCTTGAATCATGTATTGGCTCCAAGGGCCGAATGGCCTACTCCTGCACCTATTTTCTATGTTTCTATATAACGATGGCGAATTGCTGTTCGGATGCCTACAAAGCCCATTCTGTGCAGGGTAGAAGTTTACCAAAGATCACAAAAGTGGCACAATTGTCTTGCATGTTGGAACCAAGGCCTTTCATCATCTTCTGATCACGTTCCGATTTCTTGATAACTGAAACCAGTCCTGTGATGAATGAAGCACAGATGCACTCCTCGCTCATGAATTAGTCAAGTAAAATATTCCAAGTACATCTCATGTAAAATATTATCACCTTCAAGCCTTGTTTCACAGCTTGCAGAATTATTTCTACAACTGTGGTTGTCTTCCCAGTGCCAGGAGGGCCATGGATAATTGCCACTTCCTTCTGCGACAGTGCAAAAGTTACAGCTTCTTTTTGAGAGTCATCTAGACGAGGATTGTACAACTCCTGGCTGTCTAAAGAAAAACAGCAAAGAAGACTTCTTATCAAAAGAGTTTAAT
This sequence comes from Leucoraja erinaceus, assembly GCF_028641065.1. Taxonomy (NCBI): domain Eukaryota; kingdom Metazoa; phylum Chordata; class Chondrichthyes; order Rajiformes; family Rajidae; genus Leucoraja; species Leucoraja erinaceus. The sequence goes on along the minus strand of NC_073394.1, from coordinate 27,507,584 downwards.
TCACGCACATACGGCAGTTTAGCAACATGGTAAATGTGACTATATTAAGTGCATTGTTCTGAAAGTTTTTCACATATTTATCTGCAAGTAATATAAAATTCAACGATAAAGTGAATTCCTAATTCTAATTTACCTAGCCACCTTTCTGAGTTCAATGCTGAACAAAAGTGGAATATATATATTTTCTTCCAGCTTTAAATATTGTGTCTACTTTTGTTTTAAGTGTGTGGAATCAAAGTGAACATTCGCTTTATAGGAAAGGACATTGAAAGTCAAAAGATTTGCTGGTGCTTAAATATGAAGTAAAAACAGGAAATGTTGGAAATGATGAGCAAATCAGGTAGCATCTGCCCAGGTAGACAGGTCTGGCTGTGGCCTCCTGCACTGTTACTACAAGGATTAAGCACAAACGAACACCAAATCTTCCATTTGGGCATGTTGAAAGTTTTGGTCTCCATTATGAATTCCCCAATTTAAGCCAACAAGTTCTTCCTTTCAGGCTGTATCAGAACTGGGCATTTCCATCAAGTAATCCATATGGGATTTTGGCTCAGTTTTTCACTCTCTATCAGTATAGCCTGGTCTGCTGTAAATGTCCCATAGCCCTACCATTGGCAAAATATAACACAAAGCATAGTATGCTTCTAATTGCTGAATTAATCATTTTGTCCCACCCGATCAGAGACATTTGTTTTCTCATATCCCAACCTTCTCCGTTGCAGAAAATTAATACCTTTGCTCCTTTCCGGTTCACTCTGTATTTTCCCCCTTTTTCCCCCTAGGACAACATGGTGACACAAAGGGAGTTGCTGCCTTACAGCACCAGAGACCTGGTTGCAATCCTGACTACGGGTGCTGTCTGAACGGAGTCTGTACTTCCTCCCTGTGACCATGTGGGTTTTCTTAGGGTGCTCCAGTTACCTCCCACAATTCAAAGATGTGCAGGTTTATAGGTAAATTGGCTTCGGTAAAATTGTCCCTGGTGAGGAACCTAGTGTTAGTGTATGGTATAGTACACTATAGGCTGGTCGGTATAGTCTTGGTGGGCCGAAGGGCCTGTTTCCGCACCATATGTCAAAAGTCAAGTCTTTGCTCTATCTATTTTACTTGAGTTTGGCGATTGTATTTATGTATAGTGTTAACTGATCTGATTGGATAACCTGCAAAACAAAGCTTTTCACTTTAACTTGTTACACTTTACAATAATACACCTCAACCCATGAAGGGTCTTGGACCTGAAATGTTAACCCCGTTTCTTTTTCTACAGATGCTGCCTGACCTCCTGAGTTTCCAACACTTTCTGTTTTTCTATCTTTTTTGAGTCTTTAATGTACCTGCATTGTAAAAGTTGAATTTTCAATATTATCACGACAATGAAGATAAAATATTTAAGAAATTGATCTTACTTTGACTTGCTGATGGAGAGCCTGGCTCGGAAGCACCAAACAAGACATCTATGAGATTAGAGGCTGGTCCAGCATGATATTGGTTTAAGGCTTTTAAAGCACTAGAAAGAAAATATTGTTTTTAATGCAGAGAAGCTTCGATGGAATAGAATTTTCTAAACATGAGTCTAAGCCTCAAAAAATTATTTAAAATCAGTTGCCAAAACGTTACAGGGTTCTGTGAAAAATGTTATATTTCAAGAGATAGAAAGCACAAACATTAAGGTACTTTTTGACCTCGTTCCCAGAAACAGAGTAGAGGTCTGAATTATCAAGTGATGGATGTAAATAATAATGCAATGATATTCTGCTATCCACACGTTTTAAATGTAGTATAACAGAAATAAGAATAAGTTCAAATGTAGTAATATCTGGCTGATATATTCTACTGATGCATATAACAAGAAACTACATTCACTTCTTAAAAATACCAAACATGCACCAGTTAAAGGTTAACACAGTTTAAGGTACAAAATATAATGTTTACTTTTTCATTCTCTTATAGGTGACGTCATTAGCCAATTTCAAAAGTTTATAGGAAGAATCACCATCAAAGTTTAGCTGATCACTGGATTCATCAAAGGCTACGGTAATTGATTTTTGGGTGATGCGTGTGACAACACCGGATGCAAGTTGGTCCAATGGAGTGGAGCCTTGGTTGTCATATAGACCCACAATGTCCCCTGAACAAAGGAAAGATAACATTTAATGCAAATGCCCACTCACAAAACATTCCAGTTTCAGCCAAATGAAGCTTTGTACCACCAGGCAGTGTTGTATTCCCTACTACAATTAGAAAAAACATTGCTGCAAAAATAAATAATAGGATCGTTTCAATTTATTATAGTTTCTTGATTAGTAAGGGTGTCAGGGGCCATGTGGAAAAGCCATGTGAATGGGGTTGAAAGGGAAAGATAGATTAGCCATGATTGAATGGCAGTGTAAACTTGATGGCCTGAATGGCCTAATTCTGCTCCTAGGTCTCATTAACCTAAATTTGTTCCATGTTCAACAATGCCTGCTTCAAAAAGAATGCAGATCCTTGAAATCACATCTCAATGCACTTTCTAAGCCTTTATTCTGGAGGCTGATTTTAAGGGAAGAAGGATACATTTATATTCCACTGAACATCTCATCTCTGCCTGACAGGTAGCTGAATAGAAACCAGACATCTGGCATTGGGACATGGAAGGGCAAAACAAAATCTGTGGGAAACGCATGCATCCCCTGTGAATTCTGCAGTTTAATCAATCAAAACAAAGAAAGTCATCTTACAAAGATTGTAAATTAATATGGTTGGGAATAGAAACCAACAACCGTGCAACACCAAACTACTTAATCAGTCAGAGAAAGCATCTGGAAAGGTTATATCCATCATAAAGTCAATGCAGGCCCATTATTAGTTTTGTATCATAGGGAGTAGTGCTGCAATCCTTACTGCTTGTTATGTACATTAACGATTTGGATATGAATGTAGAAAGTATAATGGTAAGTTTAAAGAAGATATGTAAGTTGGTGGTATCATTGATAGTGACAAGGATTGCTATGGGCTGCAAGTTGATATTGAACACTTGGTAAAATGGGCAGTGCAATGAGATGAAAGGCATGTATAAGGTGAGGCACTTTAGGAGGCCTAATAAAGAAAGGTCATACAAATGAATGATAAGGTCATGGGAAGTATGGAGAAACAAAGGAACCTCGCTATACATCTTCAAGGGTCCTGAAGCTGACAGCACAGTTGGATAAGGTGGCGAAGAAGACATATGGGAAACCGGGGCGTAGAATATTAGTGAAGGGTGACTATGGCATAACATTACAATTCATTGAGGAGCAAGAAACCACTGATGATGGTTTACATAATAAAACGCAATGAGCTGTTGTAACTCAGGCAGGTCAGGCAGCATTCTGGAGCATTTCGGTCCAAAACAGCCTCGATCCATGTTCTCCAGAGATGAGATGTTGTCTGACCCACTGAGTTAATCCAGTACTTTGTTTCTTTTATTACAAATTATTGGTTAGCCCATATCTAGATGATCTGATTGGATATGGTGGATCAAAGAGCCTGTTTCTGTGCCTTACAATTATTTCTTCACGTATGAGGCTTTTTCTGAGAAGAGTTGAATGCGACAGCAATCAGACACTGCAGTATATTTTTGATGTAATTTATGTGACAGCATTAAGGAAAAACTCAACATGAACACACCAGGACCAAAGTTATTGCTGGGCAATGTTGCGCTGGCTTCATACTTTCTCGGTTCTAAGCTGACAAGTAAGCGTCCATACAGTCCAGTTCTCTGGCTTGCCACCTGAAGCTTCACCAGACATACTCCTCGTTGCTGGAGTTTTTTCACAGAGACATTTTCCTGCCATTCCCTGAAATAACCAAACAAAAATAACAGTATAAAATAGTCAAAAAGAACTTGCATTTATACAGCACTCCTGACTTGGGGGGGAAAATCTCAATGTGCTTCACATCAGAATTCAGATCAATCTTGACAGCGAAACATGCAATTAAAATAGACAGGTTTGGTGGAGGAGAGACAGACAGTGGAGAGAAATGGGGAAGAAATTCCTAAGCTTTGAGCCTTGTCTGCTGAAGATACAGTCACTAATGGTGGGGTGACTCAGAGAATCAGCAATGCACAAGAGGGCAGAATTGTAGGAAAAACAATTTCAAGAAGTTGCAGAGCTAAAAAAAGTTACAGAGATAGGATAAGGTGAAGAAGCTACAGGCGTATTTGAAAACAAGACTATTAATTTAATATGTGAGGCACTGCTACACCTGGCACCAATTTAGATCAGCAAATCAAGTATGATGTAACAGGATTGACACAAAGAGCTGGAGTAACTCTGCAGGTCAAGCAGCATCTCTGGAAGAAATGGATAGGTGATGTTTCAGGTCAGGACCCTTCTTCAGAGTATAGTAAGGGGGAGAAAGCTGCAAGAGAGGTGGGGGCAGGACAAGTGGATACTGGTGCAGGAGGGGAGGATTGATTGGTGGAGGGTGAACAAAGGCGAGAGAGGAAAATAAGGCAAAAGGCTGTGAGAAAGGGAGAGAAGAGAAAATAAATGTGAAGTCAAGAAAGGAATTTAAGTGGAAGGGACGGAGAATGCCAAAAGGGAGGGCAGGTTAGTGGGAGAAATGGGTATGCATCCAGGTGGGGCATAGGGAAGAGAGGGGAGGAAAGGGGGGAGTTGTTAGGGGGTTAATTAATTAAAACGGGGTTGAAAGGGGGTTAATTAATTAAAATTGGAGAATTCAATGCTCTTACTGTTGGCCATGTAAGCTATCTAAATGGAATATGGGGTGCTGTTCCTGCAGTTTGAATGTGGCCTCACACTGGAAGTGGAGGAGGTCCCCAGGAAGAAAGGTCGGTATGGGAATGGGAAGAAGACTTAAAATGGTTTGCAACCGGGATATGCAGCAGTCCTTGATGGCCCAAGTACAAGTATTTGGCGAAATAATCACCAAGTCTACACTTAATTTCACCTATGTAAAGAAGGTCATATTGGGAGCACCCAACACAGTAGATCAGGTTAGAGAGGGTGCATATGAATCTCACCTGGAAGGGCTGTTGGGGTCCCTGGATTAATGTGAGAGAGGAGGTGCAGAAACTGGCGCTATGTCTCTTGCGGTTTCAGGGGGAAGTACCTGAAGTTAGGATAAGGGCAGAGGATGTGTGGATAAACTTCAGTCTGAAGAAGGGTCTTAACCCAAAATGCCACCTATCCATTTGTTATGAGTTTCTCCACAGATCACATAACTTTGTGCAAAGAATAAGCTCAATTCTAAATCGGCTCTCAACCATTAAAGTTGGAATCATTTTCCCAATCAGCAGGGACCAAGTTCTGCATGTATATGCATAGCCTTTTGTTAGCCCACACCTTTAATATGTTGTATACTTTCTTCCTTTTGCATATACACCTACATTTTAAGACTGCTGGAAGTTGTTGGATCTGTTCCTTGGTGACACTCCACCAAATGGTAGAACTAAAAACGACCACAGTAATCTAATCAGCTTTGTTCAACATACATTTACTGACTGGAATCTCCTGGTGGACTGCTTAAAAGCATAAGCTTTCCAAGAGACAGATCATCAATATTTATTATATCCATCAAGTTGTGTATCAGTACAGTTGGCATTTAAAAATCTTCTACAAATTACAGATGTCAGAGCCAGAATCAATATCTGGTCTTCTATCAATAAGTTCATGAATATTCAACATTGCAAGTTGATTTGAATCAGAAATCTCTCATTTGGAGTTGAGTTTTCATTCCTGCAGCAATCAGGTGAAAGGTATCAGAAAACTAAACTGTTGGTCATAAATTATAAATTTATTGAGGAAACAATGAATAGAGATGTGGAGCTGAATACCACAAGCTCATGAAATTTAAAGATAAAAGGGAGTTTTGAGAAAATATACCTGGTTTCTTCAATTTCAGCTGTCCTTTCTTCTTGTAGTAACTCTAAATTTTGAGACACAAAGACCTCCATTGTTGAATCTATAAAAGAAGCAAATAAAAAAATTAAAAAAACAAATTACCTTTAAGGCTTCACCACACTTCTGTGTAGAGAAGCAATGAGCCATAATTCCAGGGGGTGGCATTTATAGAGCATCATTAATGTAAAAGGACAATTTCTTAAAGCACTTTATAAATGGTAACAATATAGGGATTGCACATGCAAGAGATGACGAGATAAGAACTCAATTGAGGAAGGGATGCACAAAAAGTCAATGAGTACCAATTAAAGGTGTGGGTGTACAAAGAATAAGGAGGTGGCAGAGTTGTTGCTAGTATATCCAAAAGTGCAGATCATTGTGAAGAAGATTCCCCTGGTAAGTGTGAATAAAAGGTGTTCAATGGATGTTCTGCACACTGACCCCATTAGGTATTGAGCAGATAGCAGGTGGAGAACACCAAATGTGCATAGCAACCCAACCCCACAGGTTTACCCTGTCCCAAGGACATACATTGGTTTATGAGGGATACTTGGCTCCAAAGGGTTAGATAATAGATAATAGATAAAGTCTACATTAGTGAGGGGGCATTTCTTCCGGTGCATATCCCTTCCACAATTCCCAGAGAAACAGCAAGCTACGGTCACTGCAAGTCTATAAGCCTAACAGTTATAACTCCACAAACATTTAGATAGGTACATGGATAGACTAGACACAAAAAGCTGGAGTAACTCAGCGGGTCAGACAGCATCTCTGGAGAAAGGAATAGATGACTTTTTGGATCAAGACCTTTCTTCAGGCAGTCTGATGAAGTGTCTCGACCCAAAACGCCATAAATTCCTTTTCTCCAGAAATGCTGTCTGACCCGCTGAGTTACTTCAGCTTTTTATGTCGATCTTCGATTTAAACCAGCATCTGCAGTTCCTTCCTACACATGGATGGCATAGGTTTAGAAGGACATGGGCCAAATGAAGGCAGTTGGGACCAGTGTAGATTGGACATGTTGGTTGGTGTGGGCAAGTTGGGCTGATGGACCTGTTTCCATGCTGTATGACTCGTAGTTTCATTCCCTGTATGCAGATCCACGTGCCTATCCAAATGCCACTATTGTATCTGCCTCCTCCACCATCACCCAGCACTCTCTGTATTAAAAATCTGCCTCACACATCTTCACATTTCTTCACTGAAAATACAGGCAGCTGGCAATTAAGGATAGATTGATGAATTTCCCTTTTTACCCTTACAGTAAATTGACCCTTCCACTAGTTTTTGTTGAGTGTTAACTTTGATATACACACCCTGATCTCAGGTGTGCCCAGCATTTTCCCCTTTGTACCAGCTGTTCAGTGGCCTAACCTCCAGTACTTAAAGGATACTGACTCACTCAAAAGTCCTTCCAAGGAAGCAACCAGATTTCCCACCCTCCCGTAGGTGGTGTGTTACAGAGGGTATCAGCTGGCAGAGGCAGTATAATGAAAGCGTATAAATGAGACTTAAAGTCAAACTTAGTGCCGATATGCCAAAGCCGCTTTATGGCATGGTTGTTTGGCCAATATTTCTAGCATTTTAGAAATGCACCCCCATCTTCTCCCATCTCCTTAACACCACCAACCACCAACAACCAATTATTATATGACCATACTTTCTGTCAATCGGGAGCAGCAAGTATCTAGGTGTCCATATTTACCAATATGGCTCAATGTCGCAATATGGCAACTTCCATATTGGACAAAGGGCACGGTTAAAGATACAGTTAATGGATGAATTTGAAGGCGTGTTTAAGAACATAAACAGAATCAGGAGCAGGTCAATGAGCCCCACCAGCCTGCCCTGTCCTTCAGTCAGATCTCAGCTGACCTAATTCTAGTCAAAGCACCCGTTTCCTGTTCTCTCTCTATATTCCCCTGCATTTCCTTAGTTTAAAATATTTGTCAACGTCAGTGACTCCACCTTTATAGTTCTAAGGCGTAGAAATTTCCAGAGTTATAATCCTGAGAAAAAAAATGTCAATCACAATCTCAAACAGGCAACTCTTTGTTCCAAGATAGACACAAAATGCTGGAGTAACTCAGCGGGACAAGAAGCATCTCTGGAGTGAAGGAATGGGTGACGTTTCGGGTTGGGACCCTTCTTCAGACCCGAAACATCTCGACCAGAAATGTCACCCATTCCTTCTCTCCAGAGATGCTGCTTATCCCGCTGAGTAACTCCAGCATTTTGTGTCTACCTTTGATTTAAACCAGCAACTGCAGTTCTTTCCTACACACTGTAATGCCCCTGTCCCACTTAGAAAACCTGAACGGAAACCTCTGGAGACTTTGTGCCCCATCCAAGGTTTCCGTGCGGTTCCCAGAGGTTTTTGTCAGTCACCGTACCTGCTTCCACTACCTGCAACCTCCGGCAACCACCTGCAACCACCAGGAACCGCACGGAAACCTTGGGTGGGGCGCAAAGTCTCCAGAGGTTTCCGTTCAGGTTTCCTAAGTGGGACAGGGCATTACTCTTCGGTCTAAATGGTAGTTTAGACCTCTTTGGTGCTCACTAGAATTTAGAAGATTGAGGGCAGATCTTATAGAAACTTACAAAATTCTTAAGGGGTTGGACAGGCTAGATGCAGGAAGATTGTTCCCGATGTTGGGGAAGTCCAGAACAAGGGGTCACAGTTTAAGGATAAAGGGGAAGTCTTTTAGGACCGAGATGAGAAAAACATTTTTCACAGAGAGTGGTGAATCTGTGTAATTCTCTGCCACAGAAGGTAGTTGAGGCCAGTTCATTGGCTATATTTAAGAGGGAGTTAAGATGTGGCCCTTGTGGCAAAAGGGATCAGGGGATTTGGAGAGAAGGCTGGAACAGGATACTGAGTTGGATGATCAGCCATGATCATATTGAATGGTGGTTCAGCCTCGAAGGGCCGAATGGCCTACTCCTGCACCTATTTTCTATGTTTCTATATGTTTCTAAATCCAAGTACCCTACTTCAAGATGCTCTCACTAACCCAAACATCCTCTAAGAGCCCACTCTCTCAATCTGAAAGAATAATTCTTATGTAAATACTCTTGCCCTGTCCCACCACAGACATACCGACATGTACACACACAATAGATGCAAGCATCAGCAAAAACTTCACGTTGTCACCATTTCATGAGTTGCTTCTTATCAGGCATCTTGTAAAAATCTAAGCTGTAAACTCGTCGATTTTACATACATGAAAAAGCAACCTCATAATCATGTTTCAAATTCATGCTCTCATTTATTCATTCATTGCAGAGCTCAGAAGTTCTCATTCCACACAAATTTGTAAGAAATTGCTTAACAAAAACTGAAGGATCTTTTGGCTTTCTCAGTATTTTTTAAACAAAACTACCAGCATATGTACAGTCCAGTTTCATTTAGTTTAGAGATACAGCACAGAAACAGGCCCTTCAGCCTACCGAGTCCATGACGACCAGTGATCGCCCCAACAACTAGCACTATCCTACACACAAGGGACAATTTACATTTTACCAAAGCCAATTAACCTACAAACCTTTGGGGTGTGGGAAGAAACCAGAGCACCCAGAGAAAACCCGTGATGGTTTTCTACAAATGCTGTTTGTCTTACATTATTTCAAGAGTTTTTTTTTCCCAGAGAAGGACATGAAAATATACAACATGCACAGGAAATGTAGTAATATCTATAACATAGAACTGTGCAGGAAAGAACTACCGATACTGGTTTACATCGAATATAGACACAAAATGCTGGAGTAACTCAGCAGGACAGGCAGCAACTCTGGAGAGAAGGAATGGGTGATGTTCCGCGTCGAGACCCTTCTTCAGACTATAACATAGAACTGTGTGGTGTTTGGCATGCTTGTCTTCATTTTTCAGGGTATTTAATACAGGAAATGGCACATACATGATGTTTAAGAAAGAACTGCAAATGCCAGAATAATCGAAGGTGGACAAAAATGCTGGAGAAACTCAGCGGGTGAAGCAGCATCTCTGGAGCGAAGGAATAGGTGACGTTTCGGGTCAAGACTGATGTTGGTAAGGTTACTTTTGGAATATGATACAATAGAACTTTATTTATCACATGAGGGAAATTAATCTGCCAACAGTCATAAAACACAAAATGCATAAAATAAAATGACGAGTGTTAAGGATTGGGGATGTGCAAAGTTTGGGCAGGGGAGTCAGTCTACCCCATGACAGAAGCAGTCTGTTGCTGAAGGTACTCCTTAGGTTCACCAGTGTGTCATGGAGGGGTTGAACTGTATTGTCCAAGATGCTCTGCAGTTTGAGGAGCATCCTCCCCTCCAAGACCACCTCCCATAAATCCAACTCTGCCCCCAGGACAGAGCCAGCCTTCTTGATGAGTTTGTTAATCCTATTTGCATCCATGGCCTTCGCCCTGCTACCCTAGCACACGACAGAGAAGAAGATGGCACTGGCCACCACTGAGTGGTAGAACATCTGCTGCGTCTTACTGCAGACGTTGAAGGAGCAGAGCAATCTCAAAAAGTACAGCCGGCTCTCCAAGGTATTTGTACTCCCTGGTACTGAATACAGTTCTGGTCACCCGGAAAGCATCTGAAAGGTCTGAAGAATCCTTCCCCCTCCCCACCCCCCTTCCCAGCGTAAGGGAGTCAAAAACTAGAAAGTGTAGATTTAAAAGTGATAGAGGCACGTACAATTAGCACATTTAATGGGCATTGGACCGGCACATTGATAGGAAAGGTTTTGGGGTGGGGTGGGGGGTATGGACCAGACACAGGCGAGTGGGACTCACAAATTAGTCAGCATGGATAAATTGGGCAGAAGGGCTTGTGCAGCTCAACGTGCGGTGTAGCTCTACGACTCTAAAACTATCACAGGTAGTTGCTCGGCACCTTTCACAACTGAAAGTACTTTCCAGCCACTGGAGTGGGTATTTTTCAAAATGAATTCACTGCTGTTGTTAAAGAATGTAACTGTTAATTTCTTCTTCCCTGATGAAGGTTCAGCAATAAAGTGGGGGAAACGTCACTCGCTGCTCGCAGAATATCTCTGGGTGTCTTTAACATCCATCTGGCAGAAGATGAGATCTCGGTTTGGCATCTCAACCCGTTAGGCGGTATCGGGCCCTCCTTGATAGAGCAGTAAGCCCTCAGTGACAGGGTATCGCCCCCTCAGTGACAGGGTATCTATCGGCCCCTCAGTGACAGGGTATCTATCGGCCCCTCAGTGACAGGGTATCTATCGGCCCCTCAGTGACAGGGTATCTATCGGCCCTTCAGTGACAGGGTATCGGCCCCTCAGTGACAGGGTATCGGCCCCTCAGTGACAGGGTATCTATCGGCCTCTCAGTGATAGAGCAGCGGCCGGGGTTAGTGCGGGGTTTGGACGCGCCGCCCTCACCCCCAGAGACGAAGGGGCGAGCACTGGGTGATATGATTGACTAAGGCGAGGGCACCATCACCCTGCACCCGGCAGATCTCGGTGCTTTACACAATAACATCCACACTTACCGCGGCCGTCGCTGTCCGTCCCCTATCTCGTCCCCCTCGCCGGAGGGAGTTCCCGCACGGACCCGCGCCGCGCTTCCGCCGGGAAGATGGCGGCTCGAGGCTGCGTGAGGTTGCTCGGCAACTGGAGCTGGAACTGGTGTCGGGTCCGGGCCGCCGGTGAGCGGGCATTCTGCAGCGTGGGCTGGCTGTGGGCTGGAAGACCAGGGGGTGGCAGTGAGGGGTTGGCAGTTGGAGGGTCGGGAGGTGGATGGGTCAGAAGGAATAGCAGTAGAATTTGCCATTCAGGTCAGATGATGGATGGAGATGTGGGCAAGGAGGGTTGGGACCAAAGATTATATTATAGACCCTCTATAATATTTGGTTGGGACGTAGTGATGGTGAGGCAAGCCTGAAGGAATTGTAGATCTGGAATCTTGACCAAACCACAATGTGTTGGGGTAACTCAGCGGGTCAGGCAACATCTCTGGAGGAAATAGATAGGTGGAATTGAATATGACGGAGAAGCGGGTGGGGAGGTGGTGGGTGAGGCAGGTGGGCAGGGAGGGTTCGAGTCAGTGAGTAACAAGTGTTGAGGTGGGTGTGGAGTGTCACAGAGGTGATGATGGAGAATGGTGGAATTGTTTTGGTGAAGGCTTGAACTTGTCAACTGAGAGATGATAGAGGTTTGAGGAGTGGGACGTTGCCGATGGAGCTGAAGGAGGAAACGGGTGAATGAAGAGTGGTCTGTTGAAGTTTGGCACAATTTTTGGTAACTTGTATAATTGTACCCTGTTTTTTTCTGTCTCTGCGCAGCTTAGACTATGTTCTTCCAAGTAATGAATTACCACACATTTATTTGTGTTGCATCTCATCTGCTAAATATGTTGAATACTGCAGTTATTACCATCCTCTTCTGATCTGTCCACACCTCAATATTGTCAACCACTTTATCCACCTCCTTCACACCCCAAAAATAAATACATCGAATCACCCATAAACTATCGTGTTCTTGAGCACAGTAGTCGAGCTGAGGCCGAATTTATATTTTATATGAGGTCAGCATGATTAAATTCCCTTTGTACACTATAGTCCCAGAAAGCAAAATGCTCCAGATGTGGCTGTAAACTGTATAATAGCTTGTTTTATGCACACAAAATATTTTAATGTGTGGAATTTTAGAAAATGTACTGAATATGACTTTGATCATGGAATAGGTGTGCTTTATTTCAAAATGTATATAAATTGTTTATGTCCTGTTTTGATGTGAAATTTGTGACGTGTAACAAATAACATTGTTTTTATAGTGTCGTCACTGGCATTCACTGCAAGACATCAGAGTTCTCAAAATAATACAATTCAACCAAGGTAAATGTAGTTGACATAAAATTGTTAAATATGGTCAATATTTTTGCACTCGCTATCATAGGGAGTTTTAGCAAGAGATATTATGCTTTTTACTTTATTTTTGTGTGGTAAGGCATGAATTTAAAAAAAAAAGATGGTGGCCTAATAGTCATTGGGAAACTGTTGGCTGTCTACACGACAAAGTATTTTGCCGGTACACAAATCTGAGGAAAACGTAATATCAGTGATACAATTTCATCATGAAGAAATGATGAAATTGTAACTCAGAATTCTCCATTGATAACCTCCAAAGCATTACTTTCATAGTTCCTTGCATTTTCAAACAACTGCAAACATCACATTTTAAATTTTCGGGAGATTTGATAGATTATTTGAGAAATTTGCTCAGCCGCCAGTATTGTGTTTGTTGTGGAGTTCAATTTATTTTTCCATTTTCTGGTTCCTGACATGCTAGGAGCCAACGGTTTACATTTAACCATTAACTTAATAACAAGAAAATATTTTCAGCTTGTAACAAAGCAATTAAGGATTTTCATTCACTGACAGTCTGAAGAAGTGTACTGTCCCGAAACAGCAACTGTCCATTCCTTCCCCAGATGCTGACTGACCCACAGAGTTCCTATAATACTTTATGTTTTGCTTTTGAATTTGTGTTTTTTTTTTAATACATACTTACTGTCATCTTCAATGTTCCTGTCTCTGAACAGGTTGTGTAAGTACTAAGATTGATAACTTTATGTAAACACTTGCAGATATATGTCTGAGACAAAAGGCCACTATCAGTGATACAGTGCAGAAATAGGTCAACCACAGAGAACTCTATGGTCATGGTTGCCATGTTGCAGAGGTTCTAAGTATAGTCCTATGTATTCTTTATCTTGGTTATTCAGTATCACATCAGAACATTTGTGACAGGACAACAGGAGTTAAATTGTAATTTAAATTGTAATTCAATACATTCAGTCCCAATATTATCCACAAGAGAGAAGTGGGAAACATATTTTCATTTATCACATTCAAAAACCAGAGCTAATGACTGAACAGGTTTGAAATGTTCTGGCCTGGATGCAGAGTTGTTGCTGGGGTTGGGTGCACTTTGTTTCCAACAGAATTTTATTGGAGTCTCGGCTCCAATTTAAAAGTAACCCCTTTAAAAGAAAACATGCAGAATTGCATTATTTAAATGAGCTAATTTACGAATTTTGAATGATTATCTGTGTGGATGTTACTGCACAATATTTGTAATTACAAAATTGCCTTGAATGTATTTGTTAAACTATAAACCATTTTTAAAAGGTTCAGTGTAATGCTCCAGTACATAACCAGAACTTTACGTGCGATTTTAACGAAGAATGAGACTTGATATTATTTCATTTTAATCAAATCTGACAGAAAAGAAGCGGTAACATCATTATCAAAACCACCATGGCCTGAGACCAAATTGCCTGATCCTATAGAAGAGGCAAAACATCACCTAGGTAAGATTTTAAGTTATATATGTTGTCCTGTCCAGGCATCATCTCATTACATCAAATTTCTATGATTTTGTATTACAATCACCATTCCCGTAAAGCACTTGAGGCTTAAATATTGTATTGTCTGCCTCTGCTAGAGAAATACTAGATTATAACTTTAATATTTATTTCTATTGAATCCGATTCTGCTCATTGAGACAATTAGTTTTATTTTGTTTGCAGAGGTTGTACAGAATGTTAAGGAGTTGATCACTGCAGGAGCATACGGCAGACTGTTTGCAGTTGTACACTTTGCAAGTAGACAATGGAAAGTAACCAATGAAGACTTGATTCTGATAGAAAATCACATTGAAGCAGGCTGTGGAGACAGGATCAGACTAGAAAAGGTAAGGGGCAAAGAGTCATAATACATGGAAACAGGTATTTTGGCCAAATTCGTCTGTGCTGACCTAGATGCCCATCTATTCACATCCCATTTACCCATGTTTGAACCATATCCCTAGAAAGCTTTCCTATCCAAGTATCTGTCCAAATGCCCCTTATATAGTCATACAGTATGGAAATGGGCCCTTCAGCCCACACTGACCAATATGCCCCATCTATACTAATCCCACCTGCCCATGCTTAGCCCATAACCGTCTAAATTATCCTATCCATGTACCAATCCAATTGTCTCTTAAGTCTGTTAGTGTACCTGTCTCAACCACTTGTAGCTTGTTCCATATACATATCACCTTCTGTATGTAAATGTTGCCTCCCAGGTTTCTATTAAATCTTTCCCGCTCACCTTAATCTATGCCCTGTTTAGATTCCCCAACCCTGAGAAAAAGACCATGTACATTTATCTTGCCTTCGCTGCTCATGATTTTATACAACTTGGTAAGATCACCTCTCAGTCTCCAACGCTCCAAGGAATAAAGTCCTAGCCTGCCCAAGGTTGTGAGACAGTGAGTGCAATTATGGAAGTGAACTGTCTATCTGTTCAACTTGAATGTTTCGTCATGTTGGATAGGAAGCTCTGATCTTAAACAATCCCCAACATGTCAGAAAGAAATGTATGATTAGAAATAGTGACATAGTCCTTGGTTTTCCTTATGCTTTATACAGGTTCTGTTGGTTGGTGGGGATGATTTCACTCTCATCGGAAGACCACTTCTTGGGTAAGGTTTAGTTTACAAATCAAAGGATTCACTCGTAGTCTAAAATTAATCTTATTAAAGCTATCTAGACAAAATAACTTTTGAAATGCATCCAGCAGGAGCCGAGTTATCACATTAGCTTAAATATGACCATCTCACTTGCATCGACTTGAAATCACTTTCAGATTTTGTTATCAAGCCTGGCTGATGGAAGTTCCCCAAGCAAGCTTTCCTATTAAATGTTGAGTTGAGATTGTGCCAATTCCAAGTGCTCTAGGCTGCTAGTTCGCTTCTGTGTGCCTTGTAAGAAATCAATTTGTTGTCATCATAACAATACAACATATGATGTGACTTTGCAATGTCATTGAGAGCCAAAATGCAGTGTCTAATTTACAGCTTGTAAAGGCCCTGATGATATTTTTGTTAGTCGAAGGCACTTTAACAATGTAGGTTGTTGTTTCAGGCGAGACCTTGTACGAGTAGAGGCAACGGTCGTTGAGAAGACGGAATCATGGCCTAGAATACATTTCAGATTCAAACGGAGGAAACGTTACCGTAGGAAAAATAGTAAGTTAGATTGCCGGTATTTTAATAATGTATACTAGCAATTTGCTTATGTCCCGCTGAGTTACTCCAGCTTTTTGTGCTTATGTATTATAATTAGATTAGTGTTTTATCAAAACTTCTCAGCAGGTTGTGTGGCAAACATTAGTGTACTATTTAGATCTGCTGCTTGTGTCACTGCTGCATTCAAGAGTATGCAAACTCTGACATTTGCACATAGGCCTTGACAACGCCGTTTCTTATGGGCTTCATTTTGCATTTGTTAGAGTGTGGTAGTATATACATTGTAACCAGAACTTGGCATTAGCCTTGGTCCAAGTGTGGCCAAATCAATTTGTAATCTGTGTGAGAACACAGTTGCTGATTGTAAGATGATATTTGACCATCATTGAGCTTTAGTTAAACTGAAGCCAATCAAGGAGAAATGTCGCTAGAGGAAGGTGATTTGAGGTTATTAGATATCAGTCATCCCAGCCTCAGTGAATAGCAGGTTGCAATGTCCTGAGGCGTAGGTCCAATAACCATTGCTTCTTAAAGGACCTCGTATTCATCATACGGTTGGAGAACGTGGATCGGCGACATTTCAAATTCAGACCCTTCTTCTGTCCTGACCCGAATGGTCACCTATCACGTTCTCCAGACATGCTGCCTAACCCATAGAGTTACTACAGCACTTTGTGTCCTTTTCTGTAAACCATCTTCTGCAGTTCCTTGTTTCTACATTGGAACTGGAGGTGTTGGCTGATGATTGCACAATGTTGTATTCCATTTGCAACTTCTCAGCACATGAACCAGTCCATGTCCATTATCTAGTGTTCCAACATGGCATTTCCTAACTTCATATATAATCTATCTTAATAATAATAATGTCAATTTATCTTCATGAGTATATTTATCTTTCCTCTTGAATTATGGTTACTTTTTTTTAGAACTATAATCCTAATATAACAATCATTTTCTGTAAATATAAATTGATTGGATTGAAAGACACAGCATGGAAACAGGCTCTTCAGCCCACCAAATCCATGCTGACCATCATTCACCACCTTCACAACAGTTCCATGTTATCCCACTTTCTCATCCACTCTCTATACACTGGAGGCAATCTACAGAGGTCAATTAATCTACATGACCATGCCTGAGGCTTTGCTTCTGTTTGTGGTGTTTTTTGATGTTTCTTTATTTTACCTGTCTTTTCCTACCATTTCTTTTGATTGTTATTTTTGGTGTGTATTAACTTTTTTGTCAATGATTAGTGATGTACAGCACTTTGTTGCAGCTATGTTTGTTTTTAAAGTGCTCTATAAATAAAATTATTATTATTATTATTATTACAAACCCACACATATTTGCGAAATGGGAGAAAATCAGAGTACCGTAAAGAAAGCCACACGGACACAGGGAGAATGTGCAAATCCCACACAGACGGCATGCTAATTCAGGATCGAACCTAGGTTACCGCCGCTGTGAGACAGCTGGTCTACCAGCTGCGCCACTGTGCCACCATTGACTTTTCTTCAACTTTTTACCTTCTGAGTTTGCGGTTTAATTTAAACATGATTTTCTTTGCTTCTTTTTTGTAGTAAATATTCAACCTCAGACGGTCCTCAGAATCAACACCATCGAAATTGCTCCAGCTCTGTCTTAGGAGTGCATGGCATTGGAGCAGGAGGGTTAAAATATGCCATCTTATGAATCCATAGATCCAAATACAGACAGCATTCCCAGGCACACGCAGTCATTCGTTGTTATGTCATATTTTTTATTGTGTACATTGGCGGTTGGTGCTTGAAGTCTTCCTGGATGTTATAATCTCCTAATAAAATAACATAAAAGACGTGAAAATAAATAATTTTTTGAGATCTGATTTCACATCTCCTCTTGAAATGTTGTTAAGGATTTGGCCCAACAGGTGTGGGTGGGGGTCCTGGATCATATGTCACCATGACAATGAGTCTGGGACAGTAGGGCATAAAGCTAAGCAGACTCCATGAATAATTAAGAGCAACAAACAGTATGCTTGGAGGAACATCTGTCCATGGAAAATAATTTCAATTGGCCAAATAATTCTAATTGACAAGGCAGGATCCCCCAGCGTGGAAAGGAAGGAAAAAGCACAACTGACATGAACTCTTCCTTCCTTGAGTAAGTCCCACCAGGTTGAAATGATTGGTTGCTGATCCAGAATTCAACATCTGCAGTCTATTGGATCTCCAATAATTGTTCTGTAGAACAAAACAGTTCACTTCGAGTCGTACAGAGTAGCCCCGTGACAGAAAGGATGTGGAGGCTTTGGAAAGGATGGTCGAGATTAGGGGCATTAGCCATAAGGAGAAGCTGAACAGAGTTGGTCTGTTTTCTTTGGAACACGGAAGTTGAGGGGAGACCTGGTAGAGGTATTGACATTTCAAGAGTGTTTTGTTGTCAATGTCCCAAAACAGAACAATATAATCCTTACTTAAACATATGTAAATATAGTACTCTGTAAACACTGTCATAAACAACAAAAGGTTCAGTACATATAAAAACACAAACAATATAGTGCAAAGACAAAAACAATGTCTCCTGCATCTATGTAATTCTGAGCTTAGGTGGAGGTTGGAGTGTTCAATAGTCTGATGGTTGTTTCGTAGAAGTTGATTCTGAACCTGGACATTAGTTTTCAGGCTCCTTTACCCGTCTTCCCGATGGCAGGAATTAAATGAGTTATATACTTTATATGTATGAGAGGCATAGATGGGGTAGACAGTCAGAAACTTTTCCCAGGTTGGAAATAATAGAGGGCTTTGACGTGAGAGGGGTAATGTTTAAAAGAGATGTGTAGTGCAACTTTTTTAGGTTGGTGAGTGCCTGGAATGCATTGCCAGGGTTGGTGGTTGGGGCAGATACAATAGTGGCATTTAATAGGCTTTTGGATTGCAACGTGGATATGGAGGAGTATGGATCATGGGCAGACAAATAAAAGTAGGTCTTGGTATCATGTTGGCTACAGACAATATGGGCCAAAGGGCCAGTAACTGGTAAAGCAATTGGAAAATCCCACTCCATGGATAATAAAGAACATTAACTGGTAAAACGGAATCTGCCAATTTGTTATTTCACATACCTTATATTTCCAACGATTTCAGAGATGAAAATTTAATGCTGGATACTAAACAAGTTAAGCAGCATTGCTGGGAAGAAAAATAGTTAACATTTCAGGTTGCAAACACTTCAGCATTTTCTGGTTTTATTCCAGATTGTCAGCATCTACAGTGTTTTTGATTTTCAGTAACTGAGAATTATTTAGTTTGCATGCATTCCTAAATGCAAGCACCTTTTGTAAACACTACAGAGTAGTTATAGGGGTGGGTTCAGGAAGGAATTAATTACTCATTTACTATGGACAAAAACGATTAGAAGATTTTAATGATATTTTGGTTATGTGATTCTCATTGATGAGTTAAGCTACATTTAGTCTTGGGGAGAGTTTAAGGTTTAAAATACAAGTTCTGAAACAATGTTTTAATTAATACTTTTTATTTGATTGTTAATTTTTAAATAAAACTACTTTAACATGGTCAGATCTCTAGCCAAACATTAAAATAAACAAGAATCCAGGGGGGATATTTTCACTACTATTCAATCTAACAATACTGTTGCAAATAAAAGAACTTGCATTTATTTGGTCCTTGCTGCATCAACATGAAGATTGCAAGAGCCAGGCAACAACGGAGACGGCATCAAAGAACAATCTTATGAAAAATATATATTTTTGCAATATTGTTTAAGGAAATAGTGTTGGCTAGTCACTGCTGCACAATATGAAGTGATCTTTTAGATCTCCCACAAGAGAACAATAATGTTTATTTGAGGATGGGTAGCACTGTAATCAAGTTTTGTTGCCATACCTGGGCTATTGAACCCGAGGAGAGAGTTCAAATCCATCATGGCAACTGGAGAATTTAAAACTCAAGTTAATCAACTAGGTCAAGTATTAATCACTAGTACTCAGAATAATAAACTATTGGATTTTTGTAAAAAACCTTTCTGGTTCGGCCTATGTAGCCATTGGAATTGATTGCTAAACACCCGAAATATATAATTGTAGATAGATGTCATCTTTGCCAATGATGTCCATGTTATGTGAATGAATATTTTTCTTAATCACTAATTTCTGACTCAGAAGCAAAACTACTATCAGTTATAAGAATTATGAGGGGGGAAATCATGGTTACTCCTATTGCAGCAGTGATTAAATAGCCTTACTGAAGCACTAGCAACCCGCTATACAGTGAATTCAATCTCTTTTTTTAAATAAATCTGGAAATCAGAAACTTGGCTCATTAGAAGTTACCACAAAGCTATCATTAAAAGTTTTTCCAAGTGTTTAACAACATTCCTAATAGTGATAGAGTGATACAGTGTGGAAACAGGCCCTTCAGACCAACTTGCCCACACCGACCAACATATCCCAGCTACACTAGTCCCACTTACCTGTGCTTGGTCCATATCCCTCCAAACTTATCCTAACAAATGTACCTGTCTGACTGTTTCTTAAATGTTGGGATAGTCCCAGCCTCAACTACCTCTGGTAGCTTGTTCCATACACCCACCACCCTTTGTGTGAAAAAGTTACCCCTATTCATAAAAAGATTCCTATTAAATCTTTTCCCCTTCACCTTAAACCTATGTCCTCTGGTCCTCGATTCCCCAACTCTGGGCAAGAGACTCTGCATCTACCTGATCTTATTATCTAAATGGTGGCCGATTGGGAAAGGGGGAGAGATGCAGCGAGACTTGGGTGTCATGGTACACCAGTCATTGAAGGTAGGCATGCAGGTGCAGCAGGCAGTAAAGAAAGTGAATGGTATGTTAGCTTTCATTGCAAAAGGATTTGAGTATAGGAGCAGAGAGGTTCTACTGCAGTTGTACAGGGTCTTGGTGAGACCACACCTGGAGTATTGCATAAAGTTTTGGTCTCCAAATCTGAGGAAGGACATTATTGCCATAGAGGGAGTGCAGAGACGGTTCACCAGACTGATTCCTGGGATGTCAGGACTGTCTTATGAAGAAAGACTGGATAGACTTGGTTTATACTCTCTAGAATTTAGAAGATTGAGAGGGGATCTTATAGAAACTTACAAAATTCTTAAGGGGTTGGACAGGCTAGATGCAGGAAGATTGTTCCCGATGTTGGGGAAGTCCAGGACAAGGGGTCACAGCTTAAGGATAAAGGGGAAATCCTTTAAAACCGAGATGAGAAGAACTTTTTTCACGCAGAGAGTGGTGAATCTCTGGAACTCTCTGCCACAGAGGGTAGTTGAGGCCAGTTCATTGGCTATATTTAAGAGGGAGTTAGATGTGGCCCTTGTGGCTAAGGGGATCAGGGGGTATGGAGAGAAGGCAGGTACGGGATACTGAGTTGGATGATCAGCCATGATCATATTGAATGGCGGTGCAGGCTCGAAGGGCCGAATGGCCTACTCCTGCACATAATTTCTATGTTTCTATGTTTCTATTCCTCTCATGATTTTACACACCTCTGTAAGATCACCCCTCATCCTCCTGCACTCCAAAGAACAGAGACCTGGGTTACTCAATCTCTCCCTATAGCTCACACCCTCGAGACCAGGCAGCATAAATCTTCTCTGAACCCTTTCAAGCTTGACAATATCTTTCCTATCACATGGTGCCCAATATATTCACAATATTCTAAATGCGGTCCCACCAACATCTTATACAACTGCAACATGACCTCCCAACTTCCTTACTCTATATTTGTCTCCAGCACCTCATCAATAATTTGGTCCATCAAGTCAGAAGCGCTCAAAAAGGCAATCAGCAATACTAAATAATAACAGTAACTTTCACCACACTATTGCAGCAGTTCAGGAATACACCCCATCACTGTGTTATAGATCATCTAAAGAGCTGACTGTTGTTAGTCCTGCTAATGATGCTACCAATGAATGGGATAATCTTTTGGATTTAATAAAACGTGATCAATTGGATCAATAAAATATTTTTATTGCCAGAGGCAATAGCTTTGGTACACAAGAGGAGGGAGTTGAGAGAAATATTTAACGTTTTAGGTCTCTTAGTCAGCCCAACAGATCGCTTGAGTTGAATGAATGCATTAATGTGTGATTTTAATAGTTGCAGTAAATAAAGAAAAAAAAGCAATGCGTTTGCTGAAATTGTATTAAAGTATCGGATTAAAATCATGAAAATGTTTTTATGTAGATATTACAATGCATTCTCAAACTTCAAATCTGTATTGTAAAGGAAAAGAGAAAGCCTCCCTATAAAATATCTAATGGTTCTTCCACATTACCGTAGCTGTGATTCAAACAATGTTGCACATGTAAAGTATTTTGTGAGGCCTTCAGGATTGATAAGTTGCTTTCTAAATGCAGGTTCTTTTGTAATTGGCAAGGATTACATCAAGGACGTGACAGCTATAACCAACACGTCTGAAATTGTACAAAGAAATGTTTGTCCACCAAATACATGTTGGCAAAAATGAGGCACAATTTCTATTAAAATACAAGGACATATGACATGTCCACGGGAAGGAAAATATACATAACTTTTTGACATCTACTCATTGGCACATGTAAAACATTAAGAATCAGAAACAACTCAGTGGATTAGGCAGTCACTGAGTTGAGTGATCTTTTTTTTTTTTTTTTAATTGCTGTTTGTTTCCCCTTTTTCCTTCCGCCCGCAATATTTAATATGAAAAAGAATATGTGATTCTGTTACATTCTG
Organism: Leucoraja erinaceus; assembly: GCF_028641065.1. Lineage (NCBI taxonomy): Eukaryota > Metazoa > Chordata > Chondrichthyes > Rajiformes > Rajidae > Leucoraja > Leucoraja erinaceus. Next base: position 27,484,913 of record NC_073394.1, on the reverse strand, counting down.
TTTGTAGTTTGTTTGGTTGTTTGTTTGTTTGTCTTTTTGCACAAAGTCCACGAGCATTGCAACTTTTCATTTCACTGCACATCTTGTATGTGTATGTGACGAATAAACTTGACTTGACTTGAGCAAAACACACTTTAGAATTAACCTCTGATAAATTGTCCTTAAATGCACAACATTAACGCTTTCTCTGTAAAATGTTGCCTGATTTACTGAATATTTCCAACATGATCTTTTTTCGTTTAAGATTTCAAACATCCTGTGCGTTTTGTAGTCTTATGTAACATTTTGTGTTGCTGAATCAATACCTGCTTATAATTTTACCATGGTAAAATCCTGAATTAATTTCGACATGTTAGCATGAAGGTAGCGGAAATAGACTTGGGTCAATAGCCTTCCAAGTAGAAAGCAATAGTCATAGAGTAGAAACAATAAACTGCATGGATTCAGCAGGTCAGGCAGCATCACTGGAGAACTTCAATAGTTGATGTTTTGGGTTGGGAGACGAGTCCCGCCACAAAACATTACCTATCCATATTCTCCAGAGATCAGAAGAAGAGTTTCGGCCCGAAACGTTGCCTATTTCCTTCGCTCCATAGATGCTACTGCACCCGTTGAGTTTCTCCAGCACTTTTGTCTGTCTTCGATTTTCCAGCATCTGCAGTTCCTTCTTAAACAAATTCTCCAGAGATCCTGCCTGACTTGCTGAGTTACTGCATCATTTTGTGTCTTTCCATAGAGTCATATAGTTGTGCACCATAGGGTCAGAATCAAGAAACAATAAAGGACATTTTGAAAATTATTCAGTCTTTGTAACAAAATATTTATAAACAGTATTACTCTTTTAATTTTGGTTGCTTTGAAATGCTTATTTGTGAAACCTTAAAGGAAATTCAGGAATATTTCAACGGAATAGATTGATTACTTAGGACATACCCATTTCCTCCAATCCCCCTGCCCACTCACACACATTTAATTTACCTTTGGCACAGCATATTTTAAACAATAATAACTATTTTTCAGGTAAAGTACAACATAAATTCAATTTCAAAATAATTTGAACAGAGCCCCCATGCTCAATCTTAACCATAAACCTGTGGGAAATATACAGCAGAATTTGATACCAATCTGTTATTTTCTACAGTTTTCTGGTCTTCAAGGCTTTAAGATGAGCTTGATATAAACAAGTAATTTCATAGAAATAATTTTTCATTTTGTTCACATTATATGGATTTTGTCATAAAAAATTGTTCTGCTAATATATTTTCTACTTGGCCTATAGGAAGTAACTCTATGCAGATATTTTGAGTCTGGATAAATATTCGTGTAGCAAACTGATGCTTCAGCAAACCTATCCATAGGGTGCTTGGCATCCGCAATTAGTGTGTGCTTCAAGATTGCATCTGCTCTGCACCACACAAAGTGTCACAAATTGGCAGCACAATGAAGCAGCAGTAGACTTGCAGCCCTAAAGCGCCTGAGACCCGGGTTCAATCCTGGCTACCGATGCTCCGTACGGAGTTTGTACGTTCTCCCGATGATCACGTGGGTTTTCTCCGGTTTCCTTCCACACTCCAAGGACGCACAGGTTTGTAGGTTAATTGGCTTCTGTAAATTGTAAATTATCCCTAGTGTGTAGGATAGTGCTGATGTATGGGGGTGATCATTGGTCGGCGTTGGCTTGGTGGGCCGAACGGCCTGTTTCTACGCTGTTTCTCTAAAGTCTAAAGTAAAGTAAATTAATGAACAAATGCCACATAAAACAACAGCTACAAGAATGGGCAAGGCATTTTGTCACAGTTTGTTAAAGGTGCTACAGCTTCTGTCCATACAGTCACATTTATTCTAAAATTATCGTGCTTACACAAAACTCCATCACCTGTGTCAGGGTTTAATCCGTGTTGTAGATGCTCAAACTAATACCAAACTCAAGGGCTTGGGGGAAAAGGGGTTTCCAAGGCAAATGTGGTGAAGCACAGAGCAAATCTTATCGCTCAGAAATGTCCAGCAAGGCCATAAATGCATTCAAGCATCTGATTTCTCTGGCAGTGGTGGTTGTTCTTTGATCGTTTTCATTTACAGCAGCCTTTTTTTTTGTCACAGACATCATCTTCAAGGCGCAAGGCATCCTCTCTCTGTTTGTCTTCCTGTTCGCTTAATAATCTGCAAGCGGATGTTTTAAATACAGTGTTTAACAAAAAAATATACCATTTTGTTCTGAATCTGCTACTTGTATACATTTCAACAGAACACATTTTTAAAAAGACATGCCATTTGGTTGGTTAATACTATATTTAAAAATAAATCCTGAACCTTTTGATGAAGAAGTTCCACTATTGCCAGAGTATTTAGATAACAGTTGTATATTTTATAGCTTGATTCATAATAGAATTATTTGCCTTTCATTTTGAATTTCATTGTCCATTATCTCTGCAGCTTAGGTCACATGATCTAATATCAATGCATTTTGAATTACATGATCAAATACACTACAATCTAATGCTCTCCAACTTTTAGTTTAGTTTAGTTTAGAGATACAGCAAGTAAACAGGTCCTTCGGCCCGCCAAGCCCGCGCCGAACGGTGATCCACATACACTAGCACTTTCCTATATACGAGGTACAATTTACAATCTTTACCGAAGCCAATTAACCTACAAACCTGTACGCCTTTGGAGTGTGAGAGGAAACCGGACAACCCGGAGAAAACCTACGCGGTCACGGGGTGAACGTACAAATTCTGTACGGTCAGTAACCTTAGTCACAATTAAATCCAGGTCTCTGGCGCTGCAAGGCAGCAACTCTACTGCTGCACCACCATGCCACCCTTGCCTCATTTAGAGTGTTAAATATTTATGCATTTTCATCAAGCTTTCGTCTTTTATCCTGATATATTCTTTTGCTTGCTATAATATTTTTGGCTGGTGATGCTCCGTGAAGTGCCTTAGGTATTTTATTTTCCTAATGATGCCATATGTTGTTTGAATCACAGGGACAAGACTGGCGCATATGAATACAATTTTCTTACATCCATAAAAACCGGCCTCACCTTCGCTCAGTCCGCCAGGACCTACCTGATCTCCCGGTTGCTAAACACTTTAATTGTCCTTCCCATTCCCACACTGACCTTTCTCTCCAAGGTCTCCTTCATTGTCAGAGTGAGGCTAAACACAAATTGGTGGAATAGCATCTCATATTTCGCTTGGGCAGCTTACAGCTCAGTGATATGAATTCCCTCTTGCTCCATCCCTCCCCCACCCAAGTCGCACCAGCTTCTCGTTTTCATCCAACAAACAGCTAACAATGACCTGTTTCCTTTATCATCGTTACTTTTTTACATATCTTTCATTCATTGTTCTTTATCTCTCCACATCATCGTCAATATCTCTCGTTTCCCTTTCTCGTGACTAGTCTGAAGAAAGGTCTCGACCCAAAACGTCACCCATTCCTTCTCTTCAGATTGCTGCCTGTCCCGCTGAATTACTCCAATTTTTTGTGTCTATCTCCAATCCATTGACTCCATCTACGCTTCACAAAGCCTCTGCAAGGTCACTAGCATAATCAAGGACCAGTTTCACCCCGATCAGTCCCTCTTCTCCCCTCTCCCATCAGGCAGGAGATGCAGAAGTTTGAAAACGCATACTTCCAGATTCAGGAACAGTTTCTTTCCAGCTGCTATCAGGCAACCAAACAGTCCTCACATTAGCTAGAATACGGTCCTGACCTATCTATCTCATTGGAGACGTTTGAACTATCTGTAATCGGACTTCAGTGTTATATCTTTGCACTAATAGTTGTCTTTTATCCGACTCGATTGTATTTATGTATAGTCTTTTCTCCGACTGGATAGCACGCAAACTAAGCTTTTCAGTACACGTGACAATAATAAACAAAACTAAGCCGTATCCAGCTATCTATTGCATTAAAAACAAATTCCAAATTTGGTGAATGTATCATCACTTCATTAAATCAAATGCTTTTGCTCTTCATGGAACTAAAGATAAACTAGGTTCTCTAGGCCAATGTTTGGTGGAGGCCTGCACGGCACAAAATATCCTATCCTTAACACACCTGAACAACTTAAGCAACTGGTCAGATGGATTCCTTCCCCCTCCATTTCTTAACCTCAAGCTTAAATAATTCTCCAGAAATCAAGATAATGCGTTGCTTTTTAAGTTTCACAACAAAAAACTCCAGGCTTCAACATGAGGTGATTTTTTTCCGCCCTTGGAATGCTGATTATTTTGAAATGTCAGCCTTGTCCCAGACATGGCACTCTCACCTATGGATCGGAAGGTTCGTTCAAGACCCACTCCTAAGAACACACTCTGGGCTGCTAATCAGGAGCACAGCACTGCCCGAGGTTTGCTCTTTGAGATGTGATGTTAAACCACAGCTATGCCTGCCCTGTCACGAGCTTACAAATAATTGTCAGGCAGTGTTAACATTTGACATTTTGCGCTAACATCTTCAGGGCTGGAAACGCTGGACACATTTGACACATTGCCTCAACATCAAGAAGACATGAAATGTTGAATAATGTTTTTACTTCTTTTTACTTCTTTACCAATGACAAAGCTGATGAAAACAGACAGATTTCAGGCTGTTTTATTGTTTCAGGCAAACATGTTTCAAATGTGGATATAAGCCACAATTTACCTTGCCACATGCATCAGTGGTTCCATTATGTTGTATCCTGATCTGGCGCTGCATTCATAGAAAATTGCATTGTACTCCTAATACATATAAAGAAACAGAAGTTTGCTAGTCAGTATTTTACAGGTATTGCATAATTTACATTGCAAACTTTAATCCCATTTTAAAGAGATAGAACTACCTTCCACTGATTTTAGTTTAGAGGTACAATGTTGAAACAGGCTCTTCGGCCCACTGAGTCCGTGCCGACCAATGATCACCTGTCGATAGTTCTATCCGACACACTAGGGACTATTTACGGAAGCCAATTAACCTGCAAACCCGCACATCTTTGGAATATGGGAGGAGACCAGAGCCCCCAGTGAAAACCCACATGGTCACATGGAGAACATGCAAACTCCATACAGATAGCACCTAAGGTCAGGATCGAACCCGGGCCTCTGGTGCTGTAAGGCAACAACTCTACTACTGTGATAGTGTTGCCCGATAAATACATTGTTAAAATACCTTGGGCAAATGGTAATATCTGTGGTGGACATTATGTACAAGTTGTGTAAAAGATTGAATAAATCAGACTAATGGATTATTAAACTGTGTTTATATTTTCAAGACATTCAGGAATATATTTTATTTCCAATAATGTCATAATATCCAACATCAAGTGACATTACATTAAAAGAAATGTTCAAAAACAGCAAAAAGGGAAAGATCCACAGACACTTGTTCTGGGTATCTCGGGTCGGCCAATCCATGCAACCGGGCGTGCGGAAAACTGATCGGGGTCAGTTTATTAAAAAAGACCGTTAACTGCTTGGCAACAGGTTTGCTAAACACAGTGGCAAGACGCAGCTTGTGAACGTAAGGATACAACTGATAGGACAACTGAAGAAGGGTCTCAACCCAAAACGTCACCTATTCCTTTTCTCCAGAGATGCTGTCTGACCCACTGAGTTACGCCAGCTTTTTGAGTCTATCAACCGATAGGAGCTCGGGCAGAACTGGGAACAATGATACAAGGTGGGGCGAGGTGTTTGATACATCCTAATCATTCCATATAGATAAGGAAGCCTGGTTTCCAGTAGTGTGTTCTGTGTGAAAGTTATTAGTTAAGTGTCTCGTGTCTTTTGTCTGCTCGCCATGTTCAGTCTTTAGTCCTTTTTATGCAACTCTATAGTTTCATTGTTTTGTCAGTTGTGATTTGTTCAGTTTTTAGTTAATGTCAGCAAATAATTTAATGCTTTACTCTGATGCCGTATGACCATTGTGCCTGAATAAAAAGTTTTAAATGCTACTACTGATTTTGGAAAATCATTGAGAATTCAGTGATCCTACATGTATCCATTTACAAAAAAAATAAAAAAATAAATATCAATGATATATATGTACAGGATCCCATAAAATAATTAATGCTTTTTTAAAAGTTTAAAGGAGATGTGTGGGGCAATTTTTTTACACAGAGGGTGGTTTGTGCCAGGAGTGATGGTGGAGGCATATATGATAGTGGTATTTAAGGGTTTTTTGTATGGTCATTCGGATATGCAGAGAATGGAGTGATATGGACACTGTGCTGCAGGCAGATAAAAATTGGTCATGGCATCATGTTCAGCACAAACGTTGTGGGCCGAAGGGCCTGTTACTGTTCATTCTGTTCCACTTGACAACTCTCTTCGAAATAATTGGTCTGTAATTCTCAGATAGAGCTGGAACTCATCCAAATGGACTACTGAAGCAATCACTCATACAATAGACTCAACCTGATGAGATATGAATGTGATAAGTCATCCTCTTTCATCCTCAAAACTCAGTATCTTTGTCACATAAAACCTATCGCATTTGAGCAGGCCATTTGACCACTCAGTCTACACCGACTGTCTACACCAATCAGTCTACACTCGAGTTATGTTCCACTCAAATCTCCCCCAAGCTGTTTATTTGACTGAATTCAACACATAGAAACTGTAATTTCTCGCTACAGTGCCTACCTTCCCCCAAAGGAATCAACAATATTTACCTCAAACCACTCGCTGTGGTACTGCATTCACCAAGCTAATTACTGTCAAGTAAAGAGGTTTTTCCTCACTTACTAACAAAATATATTACTGTCATATTAGTTTATGACTACTTGTAATATTGAAAAGTCACACACACACACACAAACACACACAAAGTAATGCAAAGAAAGGAAGATTAGCAGGAATTTCTTTGGCCTGAGGATGGTGAATCTGTGGAATCCATTGCCACAGACAGTGGTGGAGGCCAAGTTATTGGGTAATTTTAAAGTAGAGATTGATAGGTTCTCCATTGAGGGCCTGTTCCACTTTGCGATTTTTTTCAGCGACTGCGAACGACATGCGTCACCCCGTGTCACGCCGCGTCATGCCCCGACCACGCCGCGACAAGCTCTTTTCAAGCTGTCGCCGAAAATGTCGCCCAAGTGGGACAGGCCCTTAAAGGAAAAGGATTCACATAGTCACGGAGTCATTCATGGAGTCACAGAGACACAAAGACACAGACACAGAGAGTCACAGAGAGTCACAGAGAGACTTCACAAAGTTACAGAGACGGAGAGACGGAGAGACGGAGACAGAGAGACAGAGAGAGACGGAGAGACGGAGAGACGGAGAGACGGAGAGACAGTGAGACAGTGAGACAGAGACACTTCACAAAGTTATAGAGACACAGAGACAGAGAGACAGAGAGTCACAGAGTCACATCAGAGTTATGGAGTCACAGATTCAGTCATGGAGACACTATAGCGTGGAAACAGGCCCTTCAGCCCACCAAGTCCATGCCGACCACCGATCCCTACACACTAACACTATAGTACACACACTAGGGACAATTAAGCACCAAACCTGCTCATCTGTGGAGTGTGGGAGGAAACTAGAGCGCCCGGAGAAAACCCACGCTGGTCACGAGGGAGAACCTACAAACTCTGTACAGACAGCATCCATCGTCAGGATTGGACCCGGGTCTCTGGCGCTTTGAGGTAGCAACTCTATCGCTGCACCACCGTGATATGGGTGATATGAAAAGGTTCCACACATCAATCTTCATTTACAGCATGGTGACAAGGCAGCAGGAGCAACTGTCCTTCCCCTTTAAGGCCTCAGACTGAATCTACTTCCTATTTAAATTAATTTTACGAACACCTTTATCTCTTCTAATTACACTTTCTAATCTGAAAGTGTAATTTTGTTTGGGGGAGAGCCATATTCCTGAAGAGCTTTTTTTTTTAAATAAAAAAAAATTAAACTGCTGACTTCACATAATTAATTACGACTTGGATCTTACTGTGATAAGGAAGGAGGATTTATTAAAAGTTAAAAGAACACCAATTACTCCTTGGTGTCGATTTTCTTTTCCCTGCAAGGCTCCAAGCCCCTATTTATATCTGCCTACCCCTGCCCCTGCCCCTGCCCTTCCCCTCGATTCCTCCTTCATATATCAGCACAGATGTACGGTGGCGCAGCGGTAGAGTTGCTGCCCTACAGTGAATGCAGAGACCCAGTAACAGTGTCAAATGTAACGGGGAGAAGCAAGAGAATGGCAGAGCAGACTCGATGTACCAAATGGCCTAATTCTGCTCCTGTATCTTCTGGTCTTCTGGTCAAGACTCGGCTTGTACACGCTAGAATTTAGAAGATTGAGGGGGGATCTTATAGATCTTATAGGGGGGGAGGAGGAATTGTCGACGTTCCAGATGGAGACCCTGCACCAGTCCTGTTGATGCTCAGACAGATGCTGCTCCACCTCATGAGTTCCTCCAGCTGTTTTGTTGTTGGCTGCAGATTTCAGCATCTACAGGCTCTTGTGCCCCAGGTTGTGAGTTGCTCGCGTTTATAAAACAGTGACATGCAAGCTTGTGAGGAGCAGAGGATCACCAAGAACATTTTTTATTTCAATATGTCAGAAATTGGTTTTATGCATCACAAGAGTGAAACTTGGGCATTCTCAGCAACATTACAAAATGCAAATTCAGCCACTATTCTTGGCATTAATCTTTGCATATATTCTTATTGCTGCATTAATCAAACACTGGCAAAGTATAATCTTGGACTTAAAATCACTTACCTTTGCTAGCCTTTCACTTTCTACTTTTGACACCCCTTGCGTTTCAGAGTTCAGAACATCTGTTTTGTTGCCAAGTAGACAAATTACTGCCCTTTCATCAATTCCTTCCTGTTTTATCAGAAGAGTAAAATATTAATATTTTACAAGGCAACGAAAATGCTGCTGTCATTTTTATTTCCAATTCTCAAATCTAGATTTAAGATCAATCCAACAGGGGAAAATATATACTTTCAACCACAATAGATGTGTTAGCCTTTGTTTTATGGTACCATAATACGGAGTTTGTTTCCTGGCCGATGGTACTCAGACTGCTATTTAAAAGGTTCAAATAGATCAAATGTATGGCGTGGTGGCACAGCAATAGAGCTACTGCCTAACAGCATCAGAGAACCGGGTTCAATCCCGACTATGGGTGCTGTCTGTACGGAGTTTGTACGTTCTCCCTGTGACCGCATGGTTTTCTCCAGGTTCTCCAGTTTCCTATCACACCCCAAAGACGTACAGATGTGTATGTTAATTGGCTTTGGCAAAATTGTACTTTGTCCCTGCTGTGTAGGATAGTGTTCGTGTACGGGGTGATTGCTGGTCGGTGTGGATTTAAAGGGCTGAAGGGCATGTTTCCGCACTGTATTCCTAAAGTCACAAGTCTACATCATTTAATCTTTGGGGAACATCCATCGAATTGCACAGCCACATGGTGACAAATCACAATCCCTGGTAAGCAGCAGTTTATTCCCTAAAGAAATACTGTTCAAAAATCAGCCCTCGACCAACACAATCATGATTCAAAACATTCCCGGTGGACCATCTCAGACAAATTGCCATCCAAAAATTGGACTGCATAAAATAATCAGAAGGTTCTAATATAGCAGTCCACCAAGGGCTGATAAATGCCAGCTGATGTAGGAAATGCTGGAAATTAGAAGATAAATGGGCAAATTTTAATACGTTTACCCCAATAGCATACATACTGGGTGGGGAAGCATGATGGGCAAGAGGCCAACATAGTGAAGGTAACTTAAAGGTCATGTTAGAAAAGTCAGTAAAGAGATTTAGGAGGGGTTTGGGCTACAGGGCACAGCTAGATGGAGTAAAATAAACTGTAGAATATTGTAAACCAGGCCAAGGGCAATAAAACAGATCGTGAGATAAGAAGTGTTCTTTATTAAACCTACACATTTGGCAGATAGATGGGCAGATGTTTTTTTTTAATTAATTGAGATGGAAACAGAAAGGTGAAGTTCAGAGAAGCTATGAGGGAGAAAACAAGGATGAAAGAATGCAAATAAACCATGGCGACTGATGAATTATACCAAAAATGTCAAATCCACATTGTGTCACGAGAATATAAAAGGGCTTGGGTGCTGTGAATCATTGGGTTCTCTCAGAGTATTTCCCAGTATTTACTGTTAAGGACTTGAATTAACCAACTTGTTTGAGAAACTTACCACAGCTCCATGAGATTTCCTTTGTGTCTGTCCCGATCTGAGCCGTAATGCCAAAGTCAAAGGATATTTATGCGGGTACTATCGCAACGTTTAAGAAATATTTGGACAGGTGCATGTATAGTTTAGGTTTAAAGAGATATGGAGTAAATGCAGGCAGGTGGGACTAGAGTAGATGGGACATGTTGGGCAGTGTTGGCAAATTGGGCCGATGGCTTGTTTCCTCGCTGTATGACTCTAATTAAGAGAACAATTGCACTTCACGTGAGAGCCAGAATCAGGGTACAGTTCAAACACACATTTCCCTCCAACATCAGCTTTTATCCCACAGTTGGCCAGTCATCAAAACACCAATATATCCATTTGTCGCTCTTGTGATTCTCAGGATATATTACGTTTTAACATCAATTTGTTAATTGAAATTGATGTTAAAAAGTAATATATTCTGAGAATCACAAGAGCGACAACTGTCTATATGATGGAAACTATCTGCTAGGCAACCTCGGCAATTTCCTACCTGGACATTGTCTATCCAGTTCCTTACGGCTGTGAAGGAGACCTCAGATGTAACATCGTACATCACCAGCACACCATCGGCTTTGCGGAAGTATTGCTTGGATATGCTCCGAAATCTTGAATGAAAGTATCACAAAAAGACAATTGAACTAGCATTAAACTCGTAGTTTGCTAAAACCCAAGACATTTTGAGTACCCTTTACTTTGTCAGCAGAAACCTTTTCCCCAACTAATTGCAAGTAGCTTTGTCACCACAATTGGTAATGAATCTCTGGAATTGTCTACCCCTAGGGGGTGATGGAGAGCCCGTTGTATTTAAGGTGGAGATAGATAAGTATTTGAAAATTCGAGGAATGGAGGGTTATATTACAATGGCTGAGAAGAGGAGTTGAGGCCACCATAGATCAGCCATGATCATATTGAGCTGGAAAAGGTGCAGGAAAGGTTGATGAGGATGTTGCCAGGACTCGAGGGTCTGAGCTATAGAGAGAGGTTGTGCAGACTAGGACTCTATTCCATGGAGCACAAGAGGATGAGTGGTGATCTTCTAGAGGTGCATAAAATCATGAGAGGTATAGATTGGGTAAATGCACAGTCATTTACCCAGATTAGGGGAATCAAGAACCAGAGTACATAGGTTTAAGGTGAGGGGGGGGGGGGAAGATTTAACAGGAACCTGAGGGGTAATTATTTTATGCCGAGGGTGGTGGATATATGGAAGAAGCTGCCGGAGGAGATAGTCGAGGCAACGTCTAAGAAACATTTAGAAAGGTACATGGATTGGATAGGTTTAGAGGGATATGGGCCAAACACAGGTAGGTGGACTAGTGTAGATGGGACATGTTGGTCGCTGTGGGCATGGTGGGCCAAGGGGGCTGTTTCCACGCTGTATGACGCTATGGTGGGTCAGACTAGAGGGGCTGAGTGGCCTTCTCCTGCTTTCTTTGGTTCTTGTATTCTCATGTGAACATCATTACATGGACAAACAAGGAAAAGTGATTTAAAAAGTACAAAACACATCAAAGGATTATTGATATCAAGACGTAATCGGAGGTATAACCTTGAATATTTCTAACAGCCAAATGCCAGGTGAGACATTTCATTTTGACATCTGTTGCAAGAATGGTCTAGCTTAGTAACATTATTTTAAATTATGTCAGGAAGAGGAACAATTATTTTATTCAAATGTGATCAAGTAAAATAGCCCAACACATGTACTGGTGACAGGTCTCAGACCTGAAATGTTTACATGTTCACTTTCCACAACAGCTGCCTATCCTGCTGAATGTTTTCAGCATTGTCTGTTGATATTGATCTAGCATTTGTTTTTCAGGTTTTCATTCCCAGTTGCTCCAGAGAAAATGGTGTTGAACCACATTTGGGAAGGAATTGCAGATGCTGGTTTATGCCAAAGATGGACACAAAGTGCTAGAGAAACTCAGTGGATCAGGCAACATCTCTGGGGACAAAGGGTCAGTGGCATTGAGGTTCAGAATCCACTTTCTGTTTGAAGAAGGGTTCAGTTACTGAGACTGGATTGGCTTTTTGCCTTGGAGCACCAAGGCAAATTCCTTGTATGTGAATACTTGGCCAATAAACTTACTTACTTACTTACTTAAAAAGAATCCCAGATTATTTAGTTAACTTAGTTCAGAGATACAGCGTGGAAACAGGCCCTTTGGCCCACCGAGTCTGCGCCGACCAGCGATCACTAGTTCTATCCTACACACTGGGGACAATTTACAGAAGCCAATTAACCTACAAACCTGTACATCTTTGGGATGTGAGGGGGAGCAGGAGCATCCAGAGAAAACCCATGTGGTGTCAGGAAGAATATCCAAACTCCATACTGACAGCACCTGTAGTCAGGATCGAAACTGGGTCCCTGGCACTGTGAGGCAGCAACTCTACCATTGCACCCCTGTCTGGCCACTATAAAAATAATCAGCTGTGTTTTTACAATAATGCATCTGGTTTTTGGTCAACGTTATTGAGATTGGATTGGCTTTTTCTAAAAAGAATTTCAAGGTAATTAGTGAAATCTATCTAATTTGCATAGCTGACACTGCAAGATTTCAACTCGCATCTCTGGCCCTTAGGTCCAGTAAATTAACAACTGCTCAATAATAAAGAAACTAATGGAGTCTCATTCGCACTGCAGACACATTTATATAAATTGATTTTCCACATTGATATCGGTTGGGACCAGCACACACATATATGTGCAGTGCGGGGAGCGGGGAGAGGGGGAGAGGGGGAGAGGGGGAGAGGGGGGAGGCGGAGAGATTGGTGCAATTATTGAAACAATAATTCTACAAGATAGAAATGTGGTAACAGAGTGGCACAGCTGCTGCCTCACAGAGCCAGAGACCCAGGCTCAAGCCTGACCTCAGGTGCTGCCTGTATGGAGTTTGCACGTACTCCCTGTGACTACATGGGTTTCCTCTGGGTGCTCCAGTTTCCTCCCACATCCCAAAGCTGTGTGTGGTTGTCAGTTAATTGGCCTCTGTAACTTGCCCCTGGTATGAAGGGGTGGATGGGAAAATGAGATAACATAAAACAAGTGTGGATGGGTGATCGGTGGTCGAGGTGGACCTGTAGGCCAAAGGTCCTGTTTCCATGCTGTATCTCATAACATAGCCTATGATAAATCGACAAATATGGAGGAATAATCTAGAGCTGCCGTCTTTCCGTTCCAATAGACTTGTCTCCCACAACTCCCGACACCTCAGGTTTAATGTCTATTAAAAATCAACCACGTTCAATCCTAGAGCTGATAGTGATAAGAGATACCTTCCCCCTCAACAATGAGGATGGGGTGGATGTGAGGACAATCACCTTTCCTGGCCAGCGGTGTCCCAGAGCTGGAGGGCCACTCGGTTATTGTCCACAACCAAACTCTTCACTTGGAAATCAATGCCTGTCACAAGACAGAGAGAGAGAGAAAATAAAGTGAAAACGGTGCAGAAGCAGCAGTTTCTAATCCCCCAGAGATTAGAGAGAAATCACATTATCTGCAGCTCATTTAATTTAAACCACACCAGATGGAGAGGAGAACAATAAACAGTTGCATCAAATGTACCACTGAGAGAATACAGATTGAAGCACTTATATTTAAGTGTGCATTTCAATAGATAGGTTTTTTTTTTAACACCCAAATCTAATCTCGGTTTAGCTAAACAACTAAACTGTATTTCATAGAGTCATGGTCTTACAGCGTAGAAACAGGACCTTCGGCCCAACTAACCCATGCTGGCCAACATGTCCCTTGCACCCTTGCAAGGTCCCATAAACAGCTCAAATGATAAATTATAGTTAATATATCATGTTATTAGGAGAATAAATAGTAACGACAAAGGAAACCTTTCCTTTTTAAGAAAAATGTATCATTTTTATAAAACTATTACAGTATTGGAGGCCATTTGGCCCACTGCATTTATGCCAGTTCCTCATAGACTAATCTCATCAGTACAATTGCCCCACCCTTTACCTACAGCCCTACAAATTACCTTCTAAATTATACTTCTAAATTTCACTTATACGTATACCTCCCTCCCCCTTTCCCCTCCTTCCTCCACTAAAAGTCATTTAAGCAGCTCGACGGTTTGCTACGACGTGTCCCTCTTGTGATCACAGAGTCGCTAGCTGGCAATCGGCGTATTGGGGAACCTCCTTGCCTGAGGTCATCTGTTGCTGGCCCTGATTTATCCTGCATTTTGCTCACTTCCAGTTTCTTCCTGCCTGCCCCCCCTAACCCCCACCCCCCCCCTCCCCCCCCCCCCCCCTCCCCCCCCCCCCACTACATTCAGTCTGAAAAAAGGATCCCTGCCCGAAACTTCATCTATACATTCTCTCCAGAGATGCTGCTTGACCCACTGAGTTACTCCAGCATTTTGTGTCAATCTTTGTTATTAATCAGCATCTGCAGTTCCTTTTTGTTACCTATAGATTACCTGCTCTCTCAAGTACCAACCCAATTGTCTTTTGAAAGGCACACATTGAATCCACTTTCACCACATCAACAACCAATGGTTTCCAGTTCCTAACAAATCTAAGTGAAAAAGTTGCACTTGTATCTTTTACCCAAAATATAAAATCTGTGCCTGTTGCCCCATTGAACAACATCCTGAAGTGAACAACATCACTCTATTAACTTTATCGAGATATCATGATCCTTTGTACCTCCGTCAACCCGCTTCTCGTTATGTTTTATTCCAACTATCTCCATCACTGCCTCAAACCCCAACACACAACTCCACCACTGCCCTGCATTCCTGTCATTACTTGCCTAGCATGTCCAAGCTTCGCCCATCTACCCTCGTACTTGAAGTTCCTAATTCCTGGACCCAATCTTGCAAACAGTTGCTGCAACAAGTTACAGAGACCAGGGTTCGTTCCTGACTACATGTGCTGTCTGTATGGTGTTTGCACGTTCTCCCTGTGACCACGTGGGTTTCCTCAGTGTACTCCGGTTTCCTCCCAAACTCAAAAGACAAACAGATTTGTAGGTTAATTTGCTTAAGTAAAAAAAAAAATTATCCCTAGTGTGTAGATACTGTTAGTGTATGGTATCCTCTCCAGGATCTTTAAATCCATTCTAAAATTAGGTGGTCAGCACAGGAAGTAAAACTGGAAGGTACAGAGGTAAAATAATTTGTTGTACTCCATCTCCCTAATTATAACTCCCAAGTTCCCATCTGCTTTAACAGGCAACCTCTTAATGATTGATTGAACTGTTAGAAAGATGCAGCATGGAAATAGCTCCACTGAGTCCACACCAACCATTGATCACCCTTCACACTAGTTCTATGTTATCACACTTTCTCATTCACTCCCAACACACTAGGGGTAATTTACAGAGGGCAAATTAGCCTATACCCACCGACACGTCTTTGGGATGAGAGAGGAAATATGAGCACCTGGAGGAACCCCACGCAGTCACAGGGAGAACGTGCAAACTCCATACAAACACCTAAGGTCAAGATCGAACTCGGGGCTCTGGCGTTGTGAGCCAGCATCTCTACCAGCTGCGCACTGTTCCACTTATGCCTTAATAGCCACCCTCGTGTCTGCTTGTTTTAAGGATTTATATATGTACAAGCATCCCTACATTTCCAGCACTCCCTTTACAATAAGGATACTTACACCATGGTGAACAGTCGTGAACCTTAAACATTAGGTCCATGTCTCTCTCAGCAGATGTTGCCTAGCCAAGTGAATATCTCCTGCATTTCCGTATTTAATTCCGGCTTTCCAGCATCTACAGTATTTTGCTTGTGGGCCATTTCGTCAATGTGGCCTCTCACCACCATCTCTCCACATTAAGCTTCATCCGCAAGATTCTTTGGGAATGTCAATAGACATTAGACTTTAGACTTTAGAGACAGAGTGGAATAAGGCCCTTCGGCCCACCAAGTCCACACTGACCAGCAATCACCCCGTACATAAGCACTATCCTACACACACAAGGGACAATTTACAGAAGCCAATTTAGCTACGAACCTGGACATCTTTGGGACGTGGTAGGAAACCAAAGCACCCGGAGAAAACCCATGTGATCACAGGGGGAACATACAAACTCAATATAGACAGCACCCGTAGTCCGGATAGAACCCGAGTCTCAGACGCCGTAAAGAAACAATTCTATCGCTGCGCCGCTGCGCCACCCCTTCAATTACCACACACGTTTTAATTCCACAAGAGATAACCTGCTCACCTCTCAACCTCAGGCCTCCAGGTGGAGAAGGGAGTATTAACGTCGTTAAGATCATCTCCAGTGATTCCATTGTCAAAGCACCTGTACAACTTGCTGATCAGGTTTCATGGCATCCAACAAGTAACCACACACAGTTTGTTTTCTGAACGTCACAGACATTTACTGTTGTGATGGGCAGAAATTAACCTTGTTATATTAATGTGATTCTAGACTGGTTGGACTTGCTGGATGCCAGTTGAATTCCAAAGTAACAGCTCACTTGGAAATTACTCCACAAGGCACAGGTTAGGATTCCCAGTCCTCGCTGCACACATTCCAGGAAATATATCACATAACTTCCTCTCTCTAACTGTCCCAGCTTCACAGTTCCAACACTGGTTGGCCAATATTCCAAGGGTAGATTTATTTAGTTTGTTTCCCTTCTTAATGCCCCTGTCCCACTTAGGAAACCTGAACGGAAACATCTGGAGACTTTGCGCCCCACCCAAGGTTTCCGTGCGGTTCCCGGAGGTTCCCGGAGGTTTTTGTTAGTCTCCCCAATGGTTGAAAGTGGTTTCCGCTTCTTCTATGTTCCGGCAATTATTTCAAAAAATTCAAAACCGGCCATGACTAAAAATAGGTTGCTGTTTTAAAAATTGGTAATTTTTTAGTCGAAGCCGGTTGCGTTGTTAGTTGAAGGTGGTTGCTGGAGGTTGCAGCTAGTGGAAGGTAAGACCTCCCTGGTGGAATAAAACTGGGTGAAAAAAAGGTCTTACCTTCCACTACCTGCAACCTCCGGCAACCACCTTCAACTAGCATTGCAACCGGCTTGAACTAAAATATTACCGATTTTTAATACGGCAACCTATTTTTAGTCGCGGCCGGTTTTGAATTCACTGACAAAAACCTCCGGGAACATCCGGGAACCGCACGGAAACCTTGGGTGGGGGGCAAAGTCTCCAGAGGTTTCCGTTCAGGTTTCCTAAGTGGGACAGGGGCATTAGGCACCACCTTCACCCAGCAACGAGATCAATTCTAAATGTCAAACAATCTTGGCCCATGCTCAATATTGTTATAACCGGTAAACAAGAAGCAAGAGAATTCAAAGATTTTATTTTTAATGAGCCCTATAATTTTTCTTCCAAATTCCTCTCAGCAGTTCTCTAGCAATTAGTTAATCTCTGGAGATTTGAGAACAATACAAGAGTAAATGCAACATGAACAGCAGGGCTATCTAGTTGGTGGGACAGGGGGGGGATTTTGTTTATGTCCCACTGCACATTGCTGTTTGCAAATTTGCATAGAGACATAGTTTGTTTTATCATGTATCATAGATACATAGTCATAGAGCAGAGAAACAGGCCCTTCAGCCCAACTACTCCATGCCGACCAAGATGCCCACCTAAGCTAGTCCTATTTGCCCACGTTTGGCCCCTATCCCTCTAAACCTTTCCTATCCATCAGTGAGCAGTCGATCACTATCTCCTAGGAGGAAAGAAGAGAGATCTGTTTTTTGTACAACTGGTATAGACAGACACAAATGTCACTATCGTTTTATCATTCACTAATTGCAAGCCAGAACTTAATGGTTCTGGTCTTAATGGGTTGGTCTAGATACTGAGTTCCCATGGAAGTGAAGTTCCAAAACGTGATTCAATCCTTAAGCATGATCACGTGGCATGATTTAGGTTCCAAGAATGTGCTTAAGGACAACTGTTCCAGCTTTCACTGAGTTTCTACAAAACCGGTTTGGCGAAACACCAATTTATTAAAGAAAAGTATACAATAAAACGTTGTATATTCCCTCCAGAGGCAATAAGCCGAATTCCAGCAAGTGTCAATATTTTCCACAAGAAAAGAAAGCTTTACTGAAACTGAAATGCCACTTTGTTACCTCAGGCCATCCCAATGCAAACCATAAGTTGGCCAAGAAGGAACTGCAGATGCTGGAAAATCGAAAGTACACAAAAATGCTGGAGAAACTCAGTGGGTGCAGCAGCATCTGGAGCCAGAGTCCAGGCTCCAGATGCTGCTGCACCCACTGAGTTTCTCCAGCATTTTTGTGTGCAAACCATAAGTTACCATTTTTAATGTAGTCCATGTTGTAGGATGGGAATGTAGCAGTTAATTTGCACACAACTAGGTCACAAACACATAGTTCCTTCCACTGCACAAACTAAGTCAAGAAGTTTGTATATAGCAATTAACTAAGTGCGCAGGTATTCTTAGGTATGGTTTGAGGCTAGGACACAGGGCAACATGCCTGGTGTTCTTCAAAGCATGCTATGGTATATGTTACATCAGACTGAGAAGATAGATATGGCCATGGTTCGTATCTCATCTGTAAGAGCCACTTCCAATATGCAGCAATCTCATTTGAGACATTTGTTAACCTTGGTGACGTATGACAACTTACAAGAAAAACATTCAGCTGGAAAGAAAAAACGTTTTTTTTATAATTAAAGTGCAGTTAGAAGTTTCATATTTACCAATTGTGGCACTAGTTTCAGGGATAAATCGATCGTAGCAGAAACGGTGAATGAACGAGCTCTTCCCAACCCCGGAGTTTCCAATAAATACCACTTTGAACATCCTATCAGGGGAAGAACTCACTGGCTCAGACTCCTGGATAAAAGGATGAAAGAAAAGTCAGCTTAGCCCCTTCCGAGGCCAACAAGAGTCATTCGCAGGTGATCTGCTTTTCTTCATAGATCCATATTTCTGATCTTTAATAACACAAAGTTTCACTGTTTTGTTAGCATTGCAGTTGTTAATGATGCAATCAATTTTAGAATGAAGTGCCATATTTGTCCAACATGGGTGTGTATGGGTGCCACAATTTACAACACCACTTGATTGAGGGTATCATATATTTAGAGCCTGCCTTTAAGCAAAAGCAGGACACAATGAAACAATGCACCAAAAGTCAATAACCCAATTCAATTGTTCTGAATAGTGACAAATATGTAATATATCTACAGAAAAAAATAAATGATATTGTGTGACAAGTTAATATCCGTTGAGAAAACCTCCAACTCAGGAAAGGTCAATTCCTCTTGTGTTAATTTTCTTACGGGAAGGTGAAATTGTAAAGGTGAAACAGCAAAAAGCAATCATTAAATTGCCTAAAAATTCTGGATTTTGCTGGATTTTGGAAGCAGCAATGAACAATTGTTTTGGGTCCAGAATTTGTGATGGGTTTCTGTACAGGGAGTTCTTATCAGTCCAACTGTACATGAAGCTACAAGGTATTTGGGATTTAGTGTAGTTTAGAGCACGGAGACAGGCCATTTGGCCCACCGAGTCCATGCCGACCATTACCCACTAGTTGTCTGTTATCCCACCATCTCATCCACATTCAGGTTAATTTACAGAGGCCAATTTATCTACAAAGACACACGTCTTTGGATGAAACCAGAACACCCAGAAAAATCCCACGTGGCCACAGGGAGAATATGCAAACTCCACACAGACAGGATGCAATGTCAGGATGGAACCTGGGTCTCTGGCGCTGTGAGGCAGCAGTTCTACCGCTGCACCACATTGGGATGTGTTACCAAAGGAATGATGCTGTGGATCTTCTCAGCCAATCAGAATTCTCAAGAAGTGACTGAGAGCCTGAACCAGGAAGTAACAATCGGAATCTTTTAACTCATCGCAAATTAGATACAGGAAATGAAAGAGGATAATAACTGAATAACTACAGATATAAACAACAGAAATCAGAAAGGAGACATGATTATTTTATCTCCAACATTTATTAAACTTCTCACTTCTTACAGTTAATTTTCTGTGCAGAAAATTGGCTGACATAAGGAACATCACGTCATGAGGGGAATATTTACAGGTGAAGTGAAAAGTCCTAAATTTCTCTGGTGATCTTAGTGTGCATATAATTTGGTGAATTAGGAGTGGCGCAGTGGCACAGCTGGTAGAACCACTGCCTCACAGCACCAGAGACCCAGATGCGATCCTGACCTCGGGGACTTGCTGTGTGGAGTTTGCACGTTCTCCCTGTGACCACGTGGGTTTCCTCCAGGCACTCTAGTTTCCTCCCACATCCCAATGTCATGTGGGTTTGTAGGTTCATTGGCCTCTGTAAAATTGCCCCTAAATAGTAGGGATGCAAAATTGGGATAACACAGAAGTAGTATGATCAGGTGACTGACGGTCGGCTTGGTCTCAATCGGATGAAGGGCCTGTTTCCACGCTATATATCTAAATTATAAAGATGAAGACGATAATGGAAAGGAGAAAGAAAACATAGTGCAGAATATCTACAGAGAAAATGAAGGTTTTATAAAAGACCACAACGAGGTAGATTGGGAAATCAGGAATATATCCGTAGCTTATGGGATATTTGTTCAAGAGTCTGGTAACAATGGGGAGGAAGCTATTCTTGAATCTGGTGAAAGGAGCTTTCAAACATTTGTATCTTTTGCCCGAATGGAGAGGAAAGGTGAGGGAATCTCATGGTATGTGTGGTCCTTGATTATGTTGGCCTTTTGGGGATAGTGTGTTGTGTAGATGGAGTGGATGGAGGCGGGGGAAGGGTGACGGACTAGGCTGCATCTACAATGCTCTGCAATTTCTTCTCGCCTTGGGCAGAGCAGATGCCTAATCAAACTGAGATGCATCCCAATGCAATGCTTCCTGTGGTGCATTTGTAGAAATTGGTAAGAATCAATGGAGACATGCCCAATTTCCTTAGTCTTCTTGGGAAATAGAGGTGTTGGTGTGCTTCCTTGCCTATTGCATTAATGTGATTGGACAAATTATTGGTAATACTGTATTATCACCTAGGAACTATAA
Organism: Leucoraja erinaceus; assembly: GCF_028641065.1. Lineage (NCBI taxonomy): Eukaryota > Metazoa > Chordata > Chondrichthyes > Rajiformes > Rajidae > Leucoraja > Leucoraja erinaceus. Next base: position 27,463,720 of record NC_073394.1, on the reverse strand, counting down.
GCTCTCAAACATCACCATTGGTGCAAACTAAGCCATATATTTATTTTGACACACATAGTACTCTGCTAGCTAGATCCACATCTAAGAGAAGAGTGAGAAGAGAGGGACACAAGGAGAACAAAGGACAGATAATGAACAGGGAGGAGCAGAAGAGGTGAATGAGAGAGGAATACAGATGCATGCTAGTAGGAGCAAGGTGCAGAAATAATATAGAGAGAATGGAGACTACAGATACAAAAGGACAGTGCTGGAGTCGCTCAGTGGGTCAGGCAGCATCTCTGGAGGTTATGGGTAGACAACATTTTTGGGTCGTGACCCCTCCTCCGACATGTAATTAAGATAAATGAAGAGATGTAGAGTGAGGTGAAATGCAAGAACGTTAGCTTACGAAGTGAAAAGAAAAACAGAGAGAATAGAAGTTATGAGTCAAGAGGGAAAAGGAGGCAAGGCGAAGAGAAGATTGTAGAGGAGATGAGATGAAATGGAAATGAGAGTAAATAAATAAGTGTGAGAAAATAGATGCATGAAGGTAGAGAGATTAAGGGAAAAAGGTGGAATGGAAAAGAATGGTGGCATGGAATGGAGCTGATTGTAGATGAGAGGACTATAGATATTACAGTCATAGAGTCATACAGCAGAGAAACAGACCCTTCGGCCCAGCTTGTCCATGCCAGCCAAGATACTTAATTTACACTAGTCCCACCTGCCCATGTTTAGCCCATATCCCTCTAAACGTTTCCTATCCATCCACCTGGCCAAATGGCTTTGAAAAGGTGTTATAGTACCTGGCTCAACTACCTCCCCTGGCAGCCACTGTCTTCTGTGTGGGAAAAGGTTGTGGATATTATTATTTGTTTATTATACACATTGCATTAATGTTATTGGGCCCGGACAATCAGTGATATTATGATGGTATGGCTTTAGATATTAGTATTAGTTTATTATTTATTTGTATTATACAAATTCTAGTCAACAATTTGAAGACAGTTTTCCCTTGATTCTCTCCGAGCTATCTCTGCAGCATATGAACACTGCTGTCCAAGGACAATCAAAGTAGGAGCGACAATAGACTAGAGCTCTACTTTTGACCATTTTGAAAAAATAGCAATGCAAACCTAAAGCTGAGCAAGTTGGTCGATTAATTGGCCACGGTAAATTCCCACTGGTACATGGGAGAGTGGGAGAATATGGGTCAAGTTAATGGGAATATGGGGACATTTAAAGTGGATTTGACCAGTGGAGGGATTAATGTAAATAGGTGGCTGACGGTCGGCATGGGCTCGATGGGCTGAATGGCCAGTTTCTGTGCTGTACCTCTGTGTGACTCTAGGGTGGTGCATGATTGAAATAGGATCTTAGTGGTCCTCTTCTGATCCCCGATCTTCTTGCCCTTGTGTGTGGTTTGGGGAACGCTGTCACGGTGCTACAAGTTGCTGCAAGGCATTTGGGAATAGGTGCCCGGTGCAGATGATGATAGGAGTGAATGTTCGCATATTTATTGGGTGCCAGTAAAAGTGTCTGTCTTCCACCTGGGAGCCAGAGTTGCTCTCGTGTAGGTATATAAAGAGCATATTATCACATTCAAATATGTTCCTTAGATGATGATACAACTTTGGGGAGTCATAACATGAGTCATGCTCTGACCTGCTCTGGTAAACGTGTCTCCTCCTCTAACCTCATCTACTGCATAAACATAAGAATTTGTGCTCCTGAAGTGGCCTTCTTTACATCATGGTGACCAAGCATAGTCTAAGCGACCGGTTCAACAAAAACGCGCTTGGTCTGCCAAGGCCTGCTGGATCTCCTGATTGCTAACCATTTTAATTCCCCTTCCCATACCAACTTTTCTGTTTTGGACTTCCTCCATTGCCACAGCAAGGCCACATGCAAACTGGAGGAACAGCATCTCATATTCCACTTGGGTAACTTACAATCCAATTATATGAACATTGAATTCTTCAAATTTAGGTAACTAACCAACTACTACTTTTCCCCTTCCTTTCCCCCTTCCACTAATATCCATTCCTCTGACTACACATTTCATGCATCTTCTCTTTTTGTCTTCTTCCCATCGCAGGCCTTTGTCCACCCATCTGCCAAAACCCCCCATCACCTGTATCCCTTGCCAGGCTTTGTCCCACTTGCACCTCTCTTCCAACCTGGCTATTACAATCAGTCTAAAGAAGGGTCCCGACCAGAAATATCCATGTTCTGATCGCTGAGTTACTCCAGCATTTTGTGTCTTTTTTTAATAAACCAGTACCTGCAGTTCCTTGTTTCTATGTGTTGCCAATGGCAACTCTGAGGATGAAACAGGAAATGGTGGCAACGGTATTGAATGAGAAATGATTATAGACAAACTGGTGTGGAGAATCAAATTGCCCCGTATACATGATATTAAGATACCCTGCCTCTTCTCAGCCCACTGCTGGACGTCACAGGCTGCTGCTTCACATTAACACAACTCGATTCATTATCAGAAATATTGTGAATGGAACTAACTGCTGTGCAATCATCACTAAATATCCCCACTTTGTCACAGTGAAGGCATGGCAGTTGATGGAGCATTGCCTTGGAGATCTCCTGCACTGATGTTCTTGGACTGAGAGAATTGGCCTTCAACCACCAATACTCTCTTCTTCAGTGTGAAGAGCAGTCCCGACCCGAAACGGCGCCCATCCTTTTTCTCCAGAAATGCCGCCTGACCCACTGATTTATTCCAGCATTTTGTGTCCGGCTTCAGTATTAACCAGCATCTGCAGTTCCATCCTCCACATTGCACAACTTTTGGATGTGCAGGGAAACCAGAGCACCCGGAGGAAACCCACATGGTCACAGGGAGAACGTGCAAACTCAACACAGACAGCACCAGAGGCCAGGATTGAGGGGGGCAGATGGGGGGAGGGGGGAGCGGGCGGATAGGAGGGGGAGAGGGGGGAGAGAGTGGGGGGGGGTAGTGGGGGGAGAGGGGGAGAGACAGAATCAGAGAACATAGGTTTAAGGTGAGGGGGGGGGGGAAGATTTAATAGGAATCCAAAGGCCAACTTTTCCTACACAAAGAGTGGTGGGTGTTTGGAACTTGCTGCTGGAGGAGGTATTTGACATGTACTATCACAATGTTTAAGAAACATATAGACAGGTACATGGATAGGATAGGTTTAGAGGGATATGCACCAAACGCAGGCAGATGGGACAAGTGTAGATGGGTCATGTTGGTCATCATGGATAAGTTGAGCCAAAGAACCTGTTTCTATACTGTATAACTCTGAAGAGAGGGTTAGCATAAACTATGGTGTGGAGCTACAGGAAGAGGCCAGGGAAGGATATAGATGGAGGGGGGAGAAAGCAGAGGTGACGTGGGATGGGCAGGATAGGGCAAATGTTAATTCACAATCTGACCATAAATGGAAGCTCATGAAAACATATATAAAAACACTGGAAGAATAATAATTTTAACAAAGATGTGATTTTATAAAGACACTTGAATCAATCTCAACTAATCAAAGAAAAATGAAAAGTAAACCTAGATCATATTTTATTGTGTTTATTGAATCTAAACACTGCATGTCATATTCAATGGTTCTTTATTATCACGTGTACAGGTGTACAGTGAGGTAGTCTTTTTTGCATACAGTTCAGTAAAGTATTGTCATACCAATGCCAATTGTGAGGGAATGACATGGTAACATTAGATGCACATCACATCACGGTCTCTAGCAAGTAGATAGGAACAGAACAAGCAAGAGAACTTCCAAGGCAAGTATCCATTGCTTAATAACACACAATTATTCTGTTTGTTTAATTGCACTGTTTATGCATAATCATGAACCAGATAATCTGATTTAACATTTACCAAACCTGATATGTAAGCCCATAAACTTACCTGAAAAAATAAGCTCAATACATTCTGTGAAATCAAATGCTCCCAATCAACTGAATTGGTGCTTCCCTTCTCCCCATAGGAGATTTCTAATTTCATTTTGTGGACTTGGTTGCAGAAGAAACCTTGTAGTTTGAAGATGACACAAAACTTGGAAGTACAGTGGGCAGAGGTGAATATTGACTGAGTGCATGAGCTACGTCAAGCTAGTGGAACAAGAAGATCCGTGGCTGATGAGATTTAATGCTAAGACATGTAAAGTGATGTATTAGAGGAATGAGGAAAGAAAATGTAATATAATCGATGCAATTCAAAGGGAATTTTGGAACAAAGAGATCTGAACATATTGGTATCAGGAAAGGATGATAAACTGGTTAAAGCACCATTCAATGTCTTGGGAATGAGTCATAGAGTCATGGTGATACAGTCAAAACAGGTCCTTCGGCCCAACTTGCCCACACTGGTCAACAATGTCCCAGCTACACTAGTCCCTCTAGCCTGCACTTGGTCCATATGCCTCCAAACCTGTCCTATCCATGTCTAACTGTTTCTTAAACCACGGGATAGTCCCAGCCCCAACTACCTCCTCTGGCAGCTTATTCCATACACCCACCACCCTTTCTGTGAAAAAGTTACCCCTCAGATACCTATTAAATCTTTTCCCCTTCACCTTCAACTTATGTCCTCTGGTCCTCGATTCCCCTACTCTGGGCAAGATACTGTGCCTGATCTGTTCCTCTAATGATTTTGTACACCTCTATAGATCACCCCTCATCCTCCTGCGCTCCATGGAATAAACACCCAGCCTACTCAATTTCTCCCTATAGCTCACATCCTCTAGTCCTGGCTACATCCTCGTAAATCTTTTCTGAACCCTTTCAAGCTTGACAATATCTTTCCTATAACATAGTGCCCAGAACTGAACACAATATTTTAAATACGGTCTCACCAACGTCTTGTACAACTGCAACATGTCCTCCCAACTTCTATACTCAACATTCTCCCAATGGCTGCATGGGTTTTGTCTGGGTGCTCCCCTCAGTTTCCTCTCATATCCTAAAGGTGTACAGGTTCATAGGTTAGGTTTCAACTGCACATTGTCCCCAATGTAGGTGTGGGTGGGCAGTAGAATTGATGGGATTGTGGAGAGAGTAGGTTTCAGGAACAATTAGTGGAGGAATGGGATTGCTGTGAGGTGGCATAGACATGATGGGTTGAATGGCCCTCAACCCTACTCCCCCTTAGTCCATACAGTGAGGGTTAACTGTATAGTGATTCTTTGATTATGCAGAAGCTCAAACAGGGAGGTCCATTGTCTCGAGCAACCTCATGATCAATAACTGGAGGAAGAGTGATCAACCTGGGTAGCAGGATTGGTCATACTCACCATTGTTTCAGTGCCAATTGGCTGGCCTCTGGGTGAGAGTGGGACTTCATCTTCCTCTCCGGAGGACAGTGCGGGTAGTCCAGCCACCCCACAGTCTGCATCCTCATCTGGCAGCCCATCGTCCTCTACAGACGTGGGACTGCACAGCCTGCACAAGAATCCATTTGTCACAGATACAAAAACGAACACAGGAAAAATAAGAACCAACCAATGATTATTTTGAGTATCAGCTTCATCTGAAGTTATTACATGCATGTAAAACAGTGCACAACCTCAACCCAATTCACTTGCCAAAGCATCTAATATCATCCAAATCAATGTGGCTGGATGCAAACCTAGTATCATATTCAGTCCCATCAGGTTTCTAATGGCCAAACCTAGTAAAAATTGCCCCATAACTAAGCAGCTCATAGTCATACAGCGTGAAAACAGCCCTTTCAGTTGAACTTGCCCACACCGACCAGCATGTCCCATCTACACTAGTCCCACCTGCCTACATTTGGCCCATATCCCTCTAAACCTATCCTATCCATGTACCTGTCCTAATGTGTTTTAAACATGATAGCATCTGTCTTAACTATCTCCTCTGGCAGCTTGTTCCAGATACCTACCACCCTATATGTAAAACAGTTGCCCCTTATGTTCCTAATGAAAATTACCCTCTTCAGCTTAATCCTATTTTCTCTAGTCCAGGGAAAGCGGGGGAGCACTGTCTGAAATTCACACCCGCGATGAACAGGAAGGTAAAAGACGGCTGGCACAGGGAATGGTAAGTCCTTTAGAGAGCAGGGAGGGGAAGAAGGGGAGGGAAGGGGAGGGAAGGGGAGTGAAGGGGGGCGAAGTAGTGGAGTTACTTCTAAGAAGCCAGACAACTTTTCATGAAGTTTAGCGGGCATTTAACACTACCGGTCGGTTTTCCTTGGTTCTGAAAACTCCAATGGGCCAATTAAAATGCCCAGTCAGCAAAGGAGATTGCCTCTGGCTACCTCGACTGTCTATAACTACATGGCAACCCCACTACCACTGCACTATGAGTTCAAAAGAAATATGCCGACCAATTTTTGCTTGCGGAAAATTTTTCAGCATGCTGAAAATTTTTCCTCGCCAAACTGAGGCTGCAAGTATGCGGGAACTTCCCTCGAGCATGAAGGAGAGTTCCAGTGCCCTCCTAGGACCATGTGTCGACCATGCTGCAAGTTTGTCGCGAGCGCAAACTCTTCTAAACTCGCATATTAGGTCGCCATAGTGGGACAGGCCCTTTAGGCAACAACAATGGGGCTATGCAATCAGGAATTATGCAATCAATGTGACATGGAATTTTCAATCTGAAACATTAACTCTGTTTCCCTCTCCACAGATGGAGCATGACCTGTTGAGAGCCGCCAGCATTTTCTGTTTTGGTTTCAGATTTTCAACATTTGCAGGTTCTATTATTTTCAGTTACTCAATCAAACATGATACAGTGCTGCAAATATGTTAAAGAAAACATGATCTGGCATAAATAAATTCCTTGGGAGTAAGTTTAGATTAAGGTTTAGGTTTATTAATGTCACATATACAGAGGTAGAATGAAAAGCATTTGTGTGCGTGCGACCCAATCTAATCAGGTAATACCACACGTGATTACAATGAAGCCAAACACTAGTACAAAATATAGAGCAAGGAGAAAATACCAGATTGTAGGATATAGTTTCAACAGCGTTGCAGCAGAACAGTTGCTGAGGAAAAACTCCAATGTCTGCAATGAGGTAGATTGAAAAATCAGGACAGTAGCCTAGTTTATGGAGGGACCATTCAGATGTCTGATACAGAGGGGAAGAAGCTGTCCCCGAGTCTGGTGGTGTACGTTTGCCCCAGAAATTGTAGTTTGATATGTTACCTAAAGGCCGTCCTATTTATTTCAAACGGAGCATTATGTTTCCCATTAAAATGGCAAAGAGCAAAATTCCAGAGCCAGAATCAGAGATTTTCTTAAAGATGGAGAATGTTTTGAATATCAATTCTGTTGGGTAAAAAAAAAATCTGGGGACCTTGAAAGTAGTCCCTGATCCATCAGTTATTTTTTAATGCCATATGTGCAGTTATTATTAAATTATTATTCATTTGGACTGCAAGATTGATTTTGCAAAATTTGGCCTCGTGCCTAGGTGCAGTCTGGCACAAAAATACATATATCAGAATGTGGAATAATGTAGGATTGGGGTAATGATAAGGAGGGGTTGGCACAGACAAAATGGGCCAAATAGTCTGTTTCCATGTTGTTTAGCTCAGTTTGGTTTGGTTCGGAGATATAGCATGGAAACAGGCCCATCGGCCCACCGAGTCGTGCTGACCAGCGATCACCTATACATTAGTCTATCCTACCTACTAAGGACAATTAACCTACAAACCTGCACGTCTATGGAATGTGGAAGGAAACCGGAGCACCTGAAGAAAAACCATGCGGTCACAGGGAGTCAGGATCTAACTCAGGCCTTTGGCGCTGTGAGGCAACAACTCTACTGCTGCACCACCATATTGTATCTCCATGTTATTCTGTGTCCCAAGAAACGGTGAATGTGTTTCCTAGTGTTTCGAGTGCGTGGGAGAGCCCGCAATGAAGGCGAGGAGCCAGGCAAATTCTGTAGAAGCTTTAATGAGCACAGCACACTACTCTCCGCTTCAGTGAGAGACTGAAGACTGGTCTCACGCCAACAATCCCTGCTCTTATCTTCGCAGCTGGGCGCCGCCCCCGGAAGTGCCGAGGGGGATGAACCAGGGAGTGGCCTACTCCCCAGGAACCGCCACACTAGCAAGATAACTATTTGGTGTTATTTCGAAAGTGGAAAAAGATCCATGTAGAGAATCCATCTTACAATCATTGGAGAAATGGATAAATCAAGCTTCGGTTCAGTTTATAAATCAAAGTGAGACATCTGGCAGTCATTCACAAGTACTATAAACAAGAACATTCTGATGGAAAATGTTAGCATAGAATCAGAGACCATCAAATCTGTTCTGACAGCGTATGTGAACTCTGGATAACATTGCAGTGTAAGGATGTCAAACTCAGAAGCAGTCACTATTTGTCGGGATTAACCTGTAATCAGAATTTTATGCTGGAGAATAGAATTCCATCTCAAACACTAAAGTCTCCATGAAGTCACATACATCATGAATGAGCTCCAGAGCTCATGCAACCTACACCAATCACCCTTAATTCTGCGTGAAGCAAGAATGCCAAGTGAATGGAATATAGTTTGCTGTTTTCAAGCAAGTTTATGCCGAGTATGATATCTTTGATTTCGAGCAGGTTTATGCCAGATTAAATAGACTGATTCCCATCCCAATTCTACTTTGGGCCCCCAGATACGGTAACCTGAGGAAACTCTAATCCAGAAAGGTAGAACTGCAGATAGACAAAAGCGCTGGAGAACCTCAGCGGGTACGGCAGCATCTATGGAGCGAAGGAAATAGGCAACGTTTCAGGCCGAAACCCTTCTTCAGACTCCTGACCCTTCTTCAGACATCTTTGGACCCCTATTCAGCAGTTCCTTCTTAAACAAAGATAGAACTGCAGATGCTAGTTTATACCAAAGATAGACATAAAGTACTGGAGCAACTCAGCGGGTCAGGCAGCACCTCTGGAGAAAAGTGATGGGTGACTTTTTGGATCGGGGTCATTCTCTTAATCTCTAATCCAAACTGATTTGGTCTAGATTCAGAACAATACATCTGAGGTCAAGTGTGAATTGTAACAGCCTAGTACTAAAGCCTAGTACTAAATTCTGATGTCTTTCCTGCAAATGTAACTATCCTCTCAGTTCTCTTACTGTACATTTCTGACATGTTCCTCCCTTTTCCAAAGGACAGTATGACTAACTACCCGAGCAAAAAATGAACTTCATCAGAGTAGCTTGGCAAGACTTTGTGCAAGTTACATTAAGTCTGATTAATCTCCTGGAAATGTTTGAGGTAGACAAAATATTTCTATCTGATGGAGTAAGTCAAGAAAGATGGACAGGATTTTAAAATTAACATTAGGCAATTTAGTGGGGAAGAATGCACTTATGTTCCACCAAATAATGGTGATATCTACTCCCATGAAAATACCGCGAAGGCTGTACAATTAGACATTTTGTCAAATGAGATAGAGAGTTATAAGGAAGATTATCTAGGGAGATTGAGTCAAAGGCCAAAATGGTTTTTCTCACGTTGTCAAGATTTTACAATTAGTGCATATTATTAATCTTAACAACTCATGAGGAAAATAACAGATTTAGATGGATATGTGCCAAATGCAGGCAGGTATGACTCACGTTATCTGGTTATATATAACATGTCCTACCTGCCTGCATTTGGCCCATATCCATCTAAATCTGTCCTATCTATGTCCCTGTCTAATTGTTTCTTAAATGTTGCAATAGTGTCTACCTCAACTACCTACTCTGGTATCTTGTTCCATACACCCTTTGTGTGAAAAGGTTATCCCTCAGATTCCTTTTAAATCTTCCCTCCTTCATCTTAAACCAATGTCCTATGCAGGTGAGACATAGTTTCTTTGGAAGGTGGATCTCTTATTAGCTATTTCTGTACAGAAGAGTTTCTTGGAGTGCTGCATTATTTCACAATCTACCATCAAGATTATCTTTAAGAAGGAACTGCAGATGCTAGAAAATCAAACATAGACAAAAATGCTGGAGAAACTCAGTGGATGAGGCAGCTGAGGTTAAATTTCCTTCCTTTGGCATTTCAACTCAACAGCAGTGCTGTTTGGAGCCCTCTGCTTGGATTCACATTAAATGTGTCTATATCCGCAGACTGCCCTTGATCGGACTTTGCTGGCTTTACCTTGCATTAAACGTTATTCCCTTATCATGAACCTATACACTGTAAATGGATCGATTGTAATCATGTATTGTCTTACTGCTGACTGGTTAGCACGCAACAAAAAGCTTTTCACTGTACCTTGGTAAACGTGACTATAAACTAAACTAAATCTAAACATTTCCAGAGGTGGCTTACTGGAGAGGCTCTGTAGTTATGTAGTGGCTGATATTAGGGAGAACAAATATTCTCTCCTGTATCAGGTGGAATATCCCTGTAAAGCATTTTACAATTCTCACAACTTGATTAGCTGGCTCTGTAAAGAGGAAGTCTTAAGGACGCAACATGCTTCCACATTGAAAGGATCAGGTCACAGGTGATTGCACAAACATTGCACTCAGTATCGTGAACAAATGAAGAACAAAGTGCCCGCACTAAAAGGAGATCTCACAACACATTGCATGCACTTAAATTGCATTGACACGGGTCTAACCGTTTGACTGGTTTGTCTTCCACCAGGTAATTGCCTATCACTGAACCTCTCTTCAACAGTGTTTTTTTGCTGGGAGATCTCTGAAAATCAAAATGGTCAGAACAATTAATTCACATGAGTTTGTGGAGGATGAGGAAATAACAATAAACATTCCCAACAATCAACAATGCATTCACAAAGCAAAATGTCCCAATAACCTCAATAACTCAAATCTTCTCTCTGTGTGAAAGGTTCACTTACATTACACTCGTTTTATATAGCTTATTGCAATAAAATATTTTTGGCCTATAGGTTACGTTACATCATTTAAAAGGGGCAGAAAGGGTCCTGAACAATCTGCCCGGAAACATGGCTAAATAACTCCCGTTAAATAAGTGTTCATGGTGTTTCGAAAATGTTTGCCGTCATGAAGCCGGGCTGTTCATCAAACAACGGCAGGAGCGCGGGAGAAAGGGTTCCCTCTGCTTGGCTGGCACACGAGGCAACCATTCCTTCTTCACTCACACAGTTAGACTTCCAACTGATGGGCACATTGCAAAGGACAATCCTATTTCAGTCTCTGTGTCCGCAATATGTGAAAGCAACTGCATTTTTGCTGGGATGATGGAAGACCACAAATCAGAATTTGCCCGCTCGAAGCTGAGGAATGGGAAGAGTAAATGTTAATAAAAATGCTTTACATTGTATCCAGAGATTAAGTTCTGCCTTTACCACAGTTTATCGATTGATAGTGGAACATAGCATAACACAAACCTGCTCTTTCAAATCTCCCTGACAAACACAGATGAGAGTGCTGCTGGACTTCAGAAAGTTACAACGATATGAAGGGTCGCAGCCAAGAAAAGGCTACGAGCCTTCATGTCTGCTCATCACTACATGAAGACTCACAGTCTTTACATGGTGACCAGCTATGGTCACTATGTGAAGGCTTACAGTCAGTAAATAGTGACCAGCTGTGCTCACCACATGAAAACGTACAGCCTTTAAATAGTGACCAGCTGTGATCACTATACGGCGGCAGGCGCGGGCACACCGCGACGCCTTGTGTCTCCCTTTCAAGGGAGATGCTAAAAATGCATTTCGTTGTCTCTGTACTGTACACTGACAATGACAATAAATTGAATCATTTCATTTCATTTTTTTAATATGACAAAACCAGGTTGAAACTACCATTTTATTTCAACAATTTTGGTTTGATTGGTTATACATTACTCTATAAGCAAATCTGGTCCCATTTGGGAACAAAATTGTTTTGAAAAGTGCTGTGTTTCTTGTTAAAAAGAATGGCTTTGAACAAAGTTCACCAAATGACATCAGTATGGTTAAGAGTGGGCAGGTTCACAATGCAACACTGGCCACCAACGGAGGACGGACAACAAACCTGGGAAGCGACCGGGTAAAAAACTTTCAATGAAACACAAACTCTAAAATGCTGATGAAAAATCTGCACAAAGCAACAGTGATGGGTGGAGAGATTGAATCCATTTCAAAAACAGGGCATGGAGAGTCGCAGTTTGATTTTAAGTGAATTATACTATAATCTACAAGGCAAAGAGTTTCTTCTGCATTCGGTTTTTCAATCCACACAAATTTATTGTGCACTCGTAGAAATTATTGGCCATTCGCAACACGTAATCTGCCTGTCACTTCTCAAGAAGTCGCACGTGCTTGGTTTTTTACCAAAATGCTGTTTGCATGATCTGTTAGATTAACATTAGTAACTCTGCAATTTTCTGTCTGTTATCTTACGTATCATCTGTTATACCCTGAGTCTGAAGAAGAGTCTCGACCCCAAACATCACCTATTCCTTTTCTCCAGAGAGGCTGCCTGCCCTGCTGAGTTACACCTGCTTTTTGTGTCTGTCATCTGGTATACTCCCTGCTTGTAATGCTTTCCTAAGTACCATTGATGTAGTGCAGGTAGTGTTCTGGTCTGCACAGCTTATAGGAACCCTTTTCTGTTGAATGCACAGTTTAGAACATGTTCCAGTGTGCTGTGCACAACAGTGCCGATCATTAACTTGAATGGTAAGGAAAACAGACAAAGCTACTTACTAAACTTGTAAAAAAAAAAATTCCCATCTATAACTTAGCTCAGGTTAGACAAGATTTCATTGTTAGATTCCTTAATTAAAATCAGATTTGTTCCCCATATAACAAGTGCTCAGATTAAACTGGGCTTGATAGCACTCGGGGGAAGCACTTTTGGACATTTTACTGCATTACTGTTGGTATATAAATGCAATTGCTCTTGTTAGCAAGATATTATTCAAAACAGCACCATATGGAAAATCCGCTTCACATGGCACAAATTAAAACAAATATTGCAAAGTTTGTTTGCATCAAATATCTTTATTATCAAAGATCAGCTTACTTGAAGTTTACCTCAAATAATTTAACAAAAAAAAAAAATTACAAACCCTTCATAAAACTTTTCATACATATTATGCAGACCTTTGAAATGACTTGGCATTTTAATCAATTGAAAGATAACCCATGAAGGTTTAAACATGTTTAATTTAGAAATACAGCATAGAAACAGGCCCTTCTGCCCACCAAATCCATGCCGACCATCGATCACCAGTTTAGACTAGTTCTATGTTATCCCACTTTCGCATTCACTCCTTACATACTACGAGCAATTTATAGAGGCCAATTAACCTACAAACAGAACCAGGGGCCACAGTTTAAGAATAAGGGGTAGGCCATTTAGAACGGAGATGAGGAAATACTTTTTTCACACAGAGAGTCTGTGGAATTCTCTGCCCCAGAGGGCGGTGGAGGCCTTGAACTCTCTCTTGATGCTTTCAAGAGAGAGTTAGATGGAGCTCTTTAAGATAGCGGAGTCAAGGGATATGGGAAGAAGGCAGGAACGGGGTACTGATTTGGATGATCAGCCATGATCACATTGAATGGCGGTGCTGGCTCGAAGGGCCAAATGGCCTACTCCTGCACCTATTGTCTATTGTCTCACATTTTTGGAAGAAGTGTTCCTCCTTTTCTCTAGAGATACTGCATGACCCGCTGAATTACTCCAGCATTTTGTGTCTGTCTTCGGTATACATCAGCATCTGCAATTCATTCCTGCACATTTGTTGGATGAAACCAGAGCACCCAGAAGAAACTCACATGGTCACAGGAAGAAACTCCACACAGACAGCACCCGTGGTCAGGATTGAACCCGGGTCTCTGACTCTACGAGGCAGCAGATCTACCAGCTGTGCCACTATGCATGGTTGTTTGTAAATTTAGAACATTCTAGCTTGTATACTATCCAGCTAATACTTATTTTCATCATCTTAAGCTGCAGAATGAATTATTTCACTACTGTGTGGAGTTTGCACAACCTTCATGTGACTGCATATTTTAAACTACTTGTATCGTGCCTGTTCCAGGAAAGAGGTGGTGGTATTGGGGCACTAAATGCGTGTACACCAATGTTGGACAAGGAAAAGAAAACACAGATTTGGAATAAATGGTTTACGCTCAATTTGTCAAATGGAATTAATGGAGTTCTGCTGGGATTACTGCTGGAGCCTCATCTATTCACAAGTAATGTCAATGATTTAAATAACTGGATTGTAAATGATTTAAACAACTATGTGTTTACTCACCACACAATCATAGGTGGCAATGTGGACGGCACAGTGGCACAGCTGGTTGAGCTGCTGCCTCAAAGTACCAGTGACCCGGGTCTGACCCAAACCTCAGATGCTGTCTGTGTGGAGTTTGCACAACGTTCATGTGCGTTTCCTCTAGGTGCTCGGGCTTCCTCCCTTAATCTTGATAGGTTCATTAGCCACTGTAAATTCCCCCATGTGATGAGTGGTAGATCCTGGGGGGGAATTAATGGGATTGTGGGGAAAATAATGTGGTATTAGTATGAATGTGTGGTTGATGGACAACATGAACTCTGTGAGCTACATGGCTCATGTCCATGCTGATTGTCTCTACAATGAAATGGAGAAACAAGAGGAGGACATGAAATGTCTGAAAAGGGAATATGAAAAGTTTAAAGAGTCGGCAATGGTTTGGCAGAATATAATGTGAAGAAATATGAAGTTAACGACTTTGGGAAGCACAATAAAAAAAACAGAACATTTGAACATATAATGTAGAACAGCACAGGAACAGGAAAAGAGGGGAGAGTACAGCTCACTGTTGTACAGAGGAAGCTGGGTGTATTCATATATGAAACACAGAAGGTCAGCAACAATTAAAAATGCAAACCTCGGTCGTAACTGCAAAAGAGGCGGAGTACAAAGTTGATCTTCCTGCAACACTACAGGATTGGTACCACACCTGAAGTGTTGTGTTCAATTTTGATCTATTTATTTAAGGAGGGATTTGTTTGTGCTGAGTTTAGGAAAGGTTTATTTTGTTCATCAGATCATGTCATAAGTGATAGGAGTAGAATTAGGCCATTTTGCCCATCAAGTCTGCACCATTCAATCATGATTTATCTATCTCTCCCTCATCTAAGCCCATTCTCCTGCCTTCTCCCCATAATCTCTGACACCTGTACTAATCAAAAATATATCTATCTCTGCCTTAAAAATATCCACTGACGTGGCCTCCACAGCCTTCTGTGGCAAATAATTCCAAAGATTCACTACCCTCTAACTAAATAAATTTCTCATCTTCTTCCTAAAAGAACATCTTTTAATTCTTCAAGATTCAAGAGAGTTTATTGTCATGTGTCCCAGATAGGACAATCAAATTATTGCTTTGTTTTCAGCACAACAGAATATTGCAGGTATAAATAATGCAGAACAGATCAGTGTGTCCATATACCATTGAATATATATATATACACACACAAATAAATAAACATATAAAGTGCAGTCGGCTAATTAAAGTTCAGATTTTGTTTGAGTTGAGTTTAATAGTCTGATGGCTGTGGGGAAGCAGCTATTCCTGAACCTGGTTGTTGCAGGTTTCAGGCTCCTGTACCTTCCACCTGATGAGTGCATGGCCAGGATGGTGTGGGTCCTTGATGATGCTGGCAGCCTTTTTGAGGCAGCGACTGTGGTAGATCCCCTCGATTGTAGGGAGGTCAGAGACGATGATGGACTGGGCAGTGTTTACAACGTTTTACAATTCTAAGGCTATGATCTCTAGTCCAAGACTCTCTCACTAATGGAAACATCCTCTCCACACCCACTCTATCCAAGCCTTTCACTATTCTGTATTCTGTACCTCTCTCATTTTTCTAAACTCCAGCGAGTCAGGCCCAGTGCCGACAAACGCTCATCATAGGTTAACCTACTCATTCCTGGGATCATTCTTGTAAACCTCTTCTGGACCCTCTCCAGAGCCAGCACATCCTTCCTCAGATATGGTACCAAAAATTACCAAAGTTGATTCCTGGGGTAAAGATGTTGGCACATGAAAAGGTCGAACAAGTTGACTTTGTGAGTTGCACCACTCTGCTGTCCACTGGATGGTACAAGACGCAATAATACAGATGGGTGTCTAGCAGCTACTAGCATGGACTGGGTGGGTTGAATAGCCTTTTTCCATTCTGTATGACTCCGAGACAGATGAAACGATTCCGCGGGAGTTCAAGAGGGTGGATGCCGAGATAAGTAAAATGCCTTATCTGCAAAATGGAAGTAGGGGCATAGTTGCAGAATCAGGGATCACCACATTGAAAGGCAAATGAGAAAGATCTTCATTTCAGTCAGACGATCTCTAGAATTATTTGGCAATCCTTAACATTGGCATCTGGAGAGACTAAATCAGTGAATACATTCAAAGCCAAGATAGACAGATTTTTGGTCCATTGGAGTCTGTATAATATGCACAGACATGTCCTTGACAGATGGAGCTCTAGGTGGAAAATTAGATGGATCCAAGTTCCCCAGAGTTGCTGCCTGGCCTACTGAGTTACTCCAGCAATTTGTGTCCTTTTGTCCAAGTTATTCCTGGCTGGAACTAATGGTAAGGAACAAACGCACATGAAGTCCTTCAGGCCCAACATGGCAACAATTCAACAATTAAAGCTGATCTTGGGAAAGAAGTATTTTTCAGTGCTGTAAACTATAGCAATTTTAATGTTTAAGGAGAAAAGAGCAAATGTTAGAGTAACAAACTTCTCTTTTACTCATCCAAACAGCAATTGAGGTTGTTGGTGGCTAAACGGGATATGATTCAAAGACATATTTTAAGTTGTTATACATAAGAGAAGCACTTTGAAGGGAAATTATCAATTCACCAATAAAGAATGGTGTCATTAGTATGACAATATCTCTCCCACAATCCATATTGTCCAATTAAATAGTGTTTTGTGGATGATCCACTCAGTCACATTTGACCTACGAACCTATACACACCATGAAGGTTAACAAAGCAACTTTAATACAAATGTCTAATGAATTGTAATCTGTAAAATTAGCACATTATTTCTTAATTTTCCACCCAAAATTCAGAAGAGTATTTGACTTATTTCACCAAATGAGCTTACATCTCCAGTTCCAAAGCTGTGAGGAACAAATTTTCACATCCTTCCGTCTCCATCTTAGTGGAGAGGGGTTACAGGAAGGATATTTTACTTGGTGAACAATATTTTTAATGAAAGAAAATAAATGAATGCAGAACTATAACTAAAGGAGCACAAAAGATGAACAAATACAATATTTGCATTCCAACTACTTTCAAAGAACATAAAAGCATTGAATGAGTGGGGAATGATTAGTGGCATTGGCTCCTTCCAAAACTTCCAGCAATGGGAAACACGGACAAATCCAATATTAAAAAACATTACTTATAGAAGATTTTATTAACTAATACCCTCGAAATCCCCCTAAATTCTTCACAAAACTATAATCATCTCGAGCAAGGATTCCCAACCTGGGGTAAATTTACCCCCAGGGGATGAATTTCGCCTACCCAGAAGGTAAATTTGTTGATTCTGGATTTGTACATATTTTTTCTCATTGACTGACTGTGTTTGGTTCTGATATACCAGTATCTGTTCATCATTAGTTGTTCATAAATAAGTGAAATAACATTGTCATTGTCAGGGGTAAACGGGACGAAAAAGGTTGGGAACCCCTGAGCTAGAGTACAGTCCTGACCTTGCATCTATAGTACCTCATTGGAGACATTTGAATTATCTTTAATCAGACTATCAAGCTTTATCTTGCACTAAAAGATGTACCCTATATCTTCTTTATCTGTGCACTGTGGACAGCTTGATTGTAATCATGTATTGTATTTTCTTTGGAAACCATACATTTCCACTGTACCTCAGTACCCATGACAAAACTAAATTAAACGAAAGTAAATTAATCTTTGCTTCATATTAAAATCATAGGAACAATTGTTCTTCCTCAATTTAAAAGTGCAAGAATTATAATTGATTGAATCAAAGCTTGTGAATATTGCTACATACATTCATGTAAAAATCAGCCTACATCCTGATACTTTGAAAGCCCAACACTTTCATTAACTCCACTCCCTCCCATTAACTCTAAGGCACATGACAGGTGGCAATATAAAAGTTACAGAATAAGAAATGTACCTCATCCTGGTACATGGATTGTAGATTTTGCACATCAGATACCCATCTATGTATTTGTCAACTCTACCCCGCCATTTAATCATGGCTGATCTATTCTTTCCCTCTCAACCCCATTCTCCTGCCTTCTCCACATAACTCCTGACACCCGTACTGATCAAGAACCTATCAATCTCCACCTTAAAAATATCCATTGACTTGGCCTCCACAGCAATCTATGAAAATGATTCAACACCCTCTGACAAAAGAAATTCCTCCTCATCTTTTTTCTAAAAGTACATTCTTTAATTCTGAGGCTATGGCCTCTGGTACTAGACTTTCCCACTTGTGGAAATCCTCTCCACGTCCACTCTATCCAGGCCTTCCACTATCCGCTAATCTCTAAGACTGCAAGGCTTTGAGTGCAGCATTGGATTAGCATACGATAAGTCTAAATCCCATGTTTACAACAGATCCTTCAGTTGGCCCTATATGGAAATAATCCCCTCTTCTATGTTTAAATATTTCACCGAAGCCAACTAACCTACAAACCTGTACGTTTTTGGAGTGTGGGAGGAAACTGATTCAGCGGGAGCAACCCCACGCAGTTACGGGGAGAACGTACAAACTCTTTACAGCCAGCACCCATAGTCAGAATCGAACCCAGGTCTCTGGTGCTAAGGCATCAACTCTACTGCTGCTGCACTGTGCCACTCTTGCTTTGATTAATAACCATTGAAACTCAACACTCCAGAAGAGCATCTTCGGAGTAACCGTGTGCATACAATGGTAGTCTTCAGTACAATCCTTTGACTTGATTCTACCATGCAGTTGAAACAAAGCTGATCTAGAATCGAGAACCAGAGTACAAAGTCTTAAGGTGAAGGGCGAAGGATTTAATAGGTTCAAAGGTTATTTTATTGGTCACATACACCTAGATGTAGTGAAATGCTTCTTGCCATGCAGCACATAAAGAAAGAATACAGACATAACAGTTATAAAGAAATTTTAAACATAAAACATCCCCCCACAATGGTTCCCATTATGAGGGAAAGCACAATGTCCAGTCCCCATCCCCAGTTCACCCATAGTCCGGCCTATTGAGGCCTCCACAGTTGCCTCCACGGAGGCCCGATGTTCCAGGCCGTTCTCACCGGGTGATGGTGCTCTGGCGTCGGGAGAATCCTCATAGCGGCATGGGAACCCTGGAACGGCCGCTTCCGTACTGGAGGCTGTGGCTTCCGAAGCCAACAAGGCCACGCCGGATGGAGCTCCACAACTGGTGATCTTGCTGAGACATCCCAGACTCCCGATGTTAAAGTCAGCGCCGCTGCCCGCAGCTGGTCACTCCGCGATGTTTTTATCGGTGGTCTCAGCTCACCGGAGTTCCAGCGCGGCGACCCGGGCAAGGCATCGCTGCTCCGCGATAGCGCTCCAGCGCTGTGCCGCCGCCGAAGCCGAGGTTCTGGGCGGTCCCCGACGGGAAACGCAGCTGCAGGGCCGCTGGTAGGCCGCGAGGACGGGTCGACGGTGCAGCCTGGAGAAAAGCTGCAAATCTCTGACCAGGTAGGGACCCTAGAAAAGCAGTTTCCCCCTTCCCCCCCCCCCCCCCCCCTCCTCCCCCCCACATAAAAAAGGCTAGAACTCTAGAACAAAAAACTCAACTAACTAAAAATTAAAAAAAGAGAGATAAAACGGACAGCTACATGCTGGGCAGCCATACCATACAGGACGGTGCCCCCAGTAAATAATAGGAATCTGAGGGGCATTTTTCACACAAAGGGTATGGGTGTATGGAATGAACTGCCAGAGGAGATAGTCGAGGCAGGGACTTTGCAATGTATAATAAACAATTAGACAGGTACATGGATAGGATAGGTTTAGAGAGATACGGGCCAAATGCAGGCAGGTGGGACTAGTGTAGATGGGACATGTTGGTCGGCGTGGGCAAGTTGAGCCAAAGAGCCTGTTTCCACACTGTATGACTATAACTCTAATAAGTGCATCCTGTCTTTACAGTTTTACCCAGTAGTGTGCAAAGATCAAGTGGTCATCACAGATACGATATGCTCAACTCACAAACCTCCAGGCTCCATATTATGGTGAAAACACCTTGAGGGCTGGAAAGGACGGAAACGTTTCTCAAGTTTAGGAGCTACAGTAATTGGATTGAACAAAGTAAAGCATCCAGAAGATATCCAGGGCCTTTACAGGTGACCAAAAATACAAACACGTTTTAATGATGTTTTGTTTTTCAAATTGTTCGACAAGGATGAACAACTGCAGGGCTTACTTTCTGAGTGATTATATAATCATATCCTTCCTCATGACAGCAGCAATATTTGTCAGGCTTGTTTTGAAAAAAAAAGAAAATTACCTAAAAATTAAAACTCCCATGTACTGTATAAACACATTTCAAATAAGAAGCAATGTTTTGCCCTTCAGTGACCTATGCATTTTTTTTGACTCAATTAGCTGCTTAAATGCTGAGACATGATGAAAACATAGCAAAACCTATTAACACCTTGTAACCATTTGGGTATTGTGACCTTCCACATGTTGAATGCAGTGAAGAGAACGACATTTCCCTTTTAGAACAAATACACACTCTCTCACACACTCACGCACACACAAAACAGATTTGAAAGTTGCAGCATTGAATAAAATTAGTCAATGGAACAAACAGAGCTTCATGAAACAAATTGAATTTGTCACGATCAAAATAGCCCATTAGACATTTCATTCTGCTCTTTTCCTTTTGAGGAAAAATCTAAGGAGACACTAATCTTGCATTAACAAAGTGCAAATATTTTGCTTGAGTTTGTATAAATGAAGCTGACCTCACATCTTTTCTCACGGCAGGTGCTCCGTTGTGTTAAGGCTGACAAACTTATTTTGCATCCCTCTCTGAAAATAGCCAGCAACATGCAACCTAATTGGCTTTAATCCAGCACACTCTTTCCTCCCAGTAAACATGATACACTTGATAAGGTATAGAGCTTGGCAGTTATGGTTTACAGTGGCCCCAGGGAACGGTGTGCGGGTCCAAGCGCTGGCGGCAGCAGCAGCAGCAGCAGCAACAACAATAATTGCTATAGTCGGGCACTACAGGTTGCTTTTTGAGACTAACCAGCTTCTTGGCTTCATGGGCATCCTTCTCATCTCGAAGCTTCCTGTTCATGTCCCTGATTTAAAGATGAAAATGGATTTTTGATCAACAATCACCCATGTTTCATAGGACTGCACACCTCCCTCCCCAACAACACAATCCCACTGGGTTATGACACCAATGAATCCCCAACAGTTACTTCACACCAGATGTGACAGTGTGGAATAAAATCCCAATTTCAATGTTACACACTCCAAAGACATAAAGGTTTGTAGGTTAATTGGCTTTGGTAAAATAATAAATCATCCCTAGTGCGTAGGATAGTGTAGTGTACGTGGTGCTTGTTGGTCGGCGCGGACACGGTGGGCCAAAGTGCCCGTTTCCACGTTGTATATCTAAAGTCTAAAATAAAGTCTAAATTCTCGCCCTCAGTGAAGATTAAGGACAAAAAGAAGAAAAGGGTTTTGAGGGGCAAGTAAAAAAAATGACTGAAGAAGGGTTTCGACCCGAAACGTTGCCCGTTTCCTTCACTCCATAGATGCTGCCTCACCCGCTGAGTTTCTCCAGCATTTTTGTCAACCTAAAAAAAATGATACATTGGAGGAATTGTTGGTCCTTGACCTGATATGTTAACTCTAATTGTTTTTTCCACAGACGATGGATGCTGCCTGACCTGTTGAGTGTCTCCAACGTTTTTTTTGTTTTTATCCAAGTTTTTCAGCTCCTGCCATTTTTCTTCGGCCCATCAAGTCCATGCTGACCATTGAACATGTGTTCACACTAGTTCTATAATATCCCACTTGCGCATTCACTCCTCACATACTTGGAGCCAATTAACTTAGAAACTCGCACGTTTTCTTTTAATTTTCAGCATATTGCAGGAATGAGGGGAAATAAGGAGATGGGGATCGAGCTAAAGAAATTTCACCTTTGGGAGCCAGCATGGACCCGATGGGCCAAATGGTCCCCTGTTGCGTCATTAAAGTGTATCAGGAATAAAATAAAATATTGGAAAATCAGCACGTAAGTGAGTGACTTAAAATATTATCAAATGCATTTTCTAATGATATTATCCTTTAATCATAGTAAATGTTCTTTTAGTTACTAAAAATATCAACTTTCCGCAATATAGCTGTCAAATTAATAAATCCCAATCAGTACCTGAGCAGCTCTAGCTGTCTTAACAGACTTTCTCGTTCCTTTTGCATATTCTTGGACACCTTCAGAACATCCCTGTTCAGAAACAAAAAGCTGAATTTGAAAATTGCATTGTTGCGTTAGGCAGATGAGATTCACCATGGTCATTGGGAGAATCCATTAGAGCTATGATTGGCTATATTGCAAGGAAATACCTTTGTACTGCAACAGGATTGATTTTCTGGCATTGTGTGTAGTTTCACACACTGCTAGGAACAGCCATTATTCAATAGCTAATAGGGGTTACCCCCTTTACATATGTTTAATTTAGTTTAGTTTATTATTGTCACATGTGCCGAGAGGTACAGTGAAAAACTTTTTGTTGCATGCTCTCCAGTCAGAGGAAAAAGTATTCATGATTACAATCAAACCATCCACATTGTACAGATACACTTTGTGCTGGATAACATTGATGATCTTATGTGATGTTCGCAAGTGGAATGTAATCCTGATTTGTGGTTGTAGATAGTGGTGAGAATTTGGGGAGTTAGGTGTGTCACTAACCAAAGACTATATATAAAGCTTCTCATCTGATTTTGGGACCATTATGTTAATGTCATTATGTTAATGACCATTTATTGTCACGTGTACTGAGGTACAGTGAAAAGCTCTTTGGTTGCGTGCTATCCAGTCAGCAAAAAGACAATACAAGATTACAATTACTGTACATAATTACATTGAAGCTTGGACAAACACCACACCAGTAACCTCTTCACTATGAGTTGCGCAGGGAATCGAGAATAAAACCTGGGTCACTCCCCATCTGCACTTAGAGTCAGCGACTCCATGAGTGTGCAGTTACGAATAAATGGGGCAGCTATCTGTATTTAAGGAACATTGATAAAGAGTAGTTAGTTCAGGCACAGGCATGTGTGGTGGAGAGTAAATAATGAGCCATGTGGATGGACACAAAGTGCTTCAGTAACTCAGCGGGTATAGCAGCATCTCGGGAGACAAAGGATGGGTGACGTATCATCCTTTTCCTCCAGAGATGCTGCCTGACCCACTGAGCTCCACCAGTACTTTGTGTCTATCTTCGGTATAAACCAGCATCTGCAGTTCCTTGTGTCGACAATATATGGCATGTAGCATTGTTTTCTTGTTCCAATAAAACTACAACATTGTACATGAATGGTTGCAATAAAACTCCCTCAATATATGATTCTCAACTCGCCTCTCTTGCAGCTTAGCATGCCCTTCAACCAATGTAAAGCAGAATACTTTTGCAGAGCCGTTAATGATGGGATATAAATACACAATTTATTAGAAATGCCCCTATTCAAGAAGTGGATAATAAGAGAAAGTTCAAAGCTTCAAACCAAATGAAATATTAAGAAAAATTAAACAGTAACAGTGTCACGTGATATCAGGGTCTTGAATATTGGGTTACAGGGTAAACTAATTGATGGAATACTACAAATCACAAACAATATTCAACGTCCATGCTGACCGAGATGCCCCATCCTACACTCATCCTACCTGCCTGCGTTTGGCCCACAGCCCTCTAAACCATTCCTAACCATGTACCTGCCTAATTTGTGCTTTATGATCATAGCTGATCTATTCTGACCTCAACACCTCTTCTGTGCCACCGAACACCTTCTTTAGACTTTAGTGATACAGTGCCGATACAGGCACGGAGCACCTGGAGAAATACCCACGCTGTCACAGGGAGAACGTGCAAACACCTTACAGAAGGCACTTGTGATCAGGATTGAACCCGGGTCTCTGGCGCTGTAAGGCGACAACTCTACCACTGCGTCACTGAGCCGCCCCTATCTACTGAGCCCTAAATTCCTCATCAATCATAAAACGATCTATTATACCTTAAGTCCTTCTAATGCCCCTTTCCCACTTAGGAAACCTGAACGGAAACCTCTGGAGATTTTGCGCCCCACCTAAGGTTTCCATGCAGTTCCCGGAGGTTGCAGGTGGTTGCAGGTAGTGGAAGCAGGTAGGGAGACTGACAAAAACCTCCGGGAACCTCACGGAAACCATGGGTGGGGCACAAAGTCTCCAGAGGTTTCCGTTCAGGTTTCCTAAGTGGGACAGGGGCATTATGATCGACCCTCCACAACCCTTACGGTAGATAAATTCGAGAGACCCTTTAGACTTCAGAAATACAGCCAGAAACAGGCCCTTTGGCCCACTGAGCCAACCACCAATCACCCCGTGCACCAACACTATCCTACATAGTAGGGACAATTAACAATTTTATCAAAGCCAATTAACCTATAACCTGTACAACTTTGGAGTGTTGGGAGGAAACCGGAGCACCCAGAGAAAAGCCACGTGGTCATGGGGAGAACATACAAGCTCCGTATAGACAGCACCCATAGTCAGGATTGAACATGGGTCTTTGGTGCTACAAGGTAGCAACTCTACCACTGTGCCGTTTCCTCTATTAAAAATAAATTCTCTGCACCCAATTTATAACCAATTGAGGATTTAATCCAAATCCAAATGACTTAAAAATGGCGAAGAAGCCGGTGCCTACCTGGCTTTCTTCTGATGCACACTTCGTGTCTCTTCTTGAAGATTCTGGAAGTTACACCGTGTGGCCTCCAGGTCCTGCCTCGTCCTCTCCAGCTGGTCCTGCAGCTCATCATTCACACGTCTCAGTCTCTCGTTCTGGACCCTGACATCTGTCTGCTCACTGTTAAACTCTTCAAACTGTTGTTCCAGCTGTCAACATGATGAATGAAGCATGAGAACACATGATCCATTACTTGAATGTGGAAAAAGTTAAAGTCAACCATTTTCTCCCATTCCCTTTACTCTTATAGCCAATCCCCACCATTGTATTACCGCCCTCTTGCTGAGCCCCACCTGTGCTGAGTAAAGGCCCTGTCCCACTTAGGAGACCTAAACAGCAACCTCTGGTGACCTTGCCCACCACCCAAAGTCTCCATGAGGTCACAGGAGGTTTTGGTTACTCTCCCTAATGGTCGAAAGTGGTTTCTGCGTGGTTGAGGCTTCATCTAGGTTGCTGCTATTTGTTCATCATAAATTAAAACCAGCCTCGACTAAAAATAGGTTGCAGTTTTAAAAATCAATAATTTTTTAGTCGCAGGTCTAGTCAAAGCCGTTTTTTTTCCATAGTCGAAGAAAGTTTTCAACATATGCGTGGGAAGTGGTAGGAGGTTGCAGGTCACCTCGAACTTGATTTTTTTTTTGGGTGGCGGGCAAGGTCACCAGAGTTTGCTGTTTAGGTCTCCTAAGTGGGACAGGGGCTTTAGTTTGTGAAATTACTATGAAGGCATTAAACTTTGGACCTTTTGGGCTCATACGATGCAGAATTGCACAAAACCAGTGTATTCATTGGATTAGTTTATAACTGTCACATGTAACGCGATTCTGTGGAATGACACCAAATGTTGGAGTAACGTAGCAGGTCAGACAGTATCGCTGGAGAACATGCATGGGCCGCAACTGTAGGCTCCACTGACCGTCTCCTCTTCCCTGGCTGCCAGCAAGTGGAGCCAGCAGCTCACCTGGATTCCAGTCCTAGTTCTAGTCCGAGCATCTGAGGAGGGATCTTGACCCGAACTATCACCTATTCATGTTCTCCTGGGGATGCTGCCTGACCCGCTGATTTGCTCCAGCACTGTGTGCCTCAACAACCTTAGCTCCATTAGCACAACCTTCTCCTCCATGCAGTACAAAAGCCACTGATCTCCGAGATCACTCGTGAGGTGTCAGTCTCAAATGATGTGGAAAAAACGCAGAAAGAAAAACATTCTGCTGCTTTCCAGGCAACGTCACATATCAAAGTGAAGAACATTTGCAGCATCTGAATATACATCAGATTTGCATCTGAATATACATAAACCAAATACTAGTTTAGTTTAGTTTAGAGCAACAGCTAGAGCAAACAGCTCCTAACAGGAAACAGGCCCGAGTCTGTGCTGACCTGCAGTTCCTGTACACTAGTTCTATCCTACAATCTAGGGGCTATTTACAATTTTTACTGAAGCCAATCAACCTACAAACCTGTACGTCTTTAGTGTGTGGGAGGAAACCGGAGCGCCCGGGAAAAACCTATGCGGTCACGGAGAGAACGTACAAACTCTGTATAGACAGCACCCATTGTCACGATCAAACCCGGCTCTCAGGCTCTGTAAGGCAACAATACTGCTGCACCACCGTGCCACAATCTGAGGACAAAACTTTTAACTGTGAGTGCCAGGTTTGAGAAACAAATTGATTTGCGTGATCATCCAAACATTCACAAACCAAATATGCGCCATGGTTGCCGTTACAAACGTCAGGTCGGTCTTTCTGGGAGTGAACCCAGAGAGCGAGGAGCCTGGATAAAGACCCCGGCCATGTCCTCAGAACCTGCATGGATTCGCTGGCCGGAGTATTCACCCATATCTTTAACCTCTCCCTATAACAAAGTCAGGTTCTCAGCTGCTTTAAGAAGACTAATTTCATCCCGGTGCCAAAGAAAAATAAGGTAGCGTGCCTTCACGACTACTGGCTGGGTGACATGGCAGGGGATTGTGCAATCCCTGAGATTCATCTGTCCATACACACATATTCCTTAAAATTATGCTAAGCATCCTCACTTTTTCTATTCAAAATAATCGCTCTAATAGTGAAAAGACACAAGGTGCTGGAGTAACAGGATGTCAGGCAGCATCTCTGGAGAAATGGAAAGGTAATGCTTTGCATCAGGACTTCTCCATACCCTTCAGAATCTGAAGAAAGGTCCCGAACCTAGGCATGTTCTCCAGAGATGTTGCCCGACCACCTGAATTAATCCAGCACTTTGTCTTTTTCTGCAAATCAGAATCTGCAGTTCCATGGATGTACTAGTCACCTTATTACAATCATACAATCATGTTAACGCATCAAAGCCATATTTAGTTGGCTTCCAAGGAGACCTCCCAAGAACATGTAAAGTCTAAATATGTGCACTTGCTTTCTAAGTGGGTGTATTCATATGTGCTAAATGGATTTCATCTCCATTCAGTTTGTAAAATAAAAAACATAATTTTGCATGCTTTGCAATGCTTTTGTTGTTAAACCTCTCAATGGAAGTCTTAAAACCAGGTAAGGTCCTCTTCCTTCATCCATTACTCTGACAGTTCTCACATAAACTCCTGCTTTTACGGGTTATTTCCCTGATGCAGCACTGCAAGTTCGTGATTTATTGCACCACAGGGCTCTTTCAATCAACCCAAAAACATTAAGTCAATGAGCAAGCTTTTTTAGTAGCTGACACTAATTTATCAGTGTTTATGGGCAGTAAAATGTGAATAAGAGAATACTTTGCATCTTTTAAAAGCAGCCAACACGATTTTACTAATCATATTGCAGTATCATTCATATCAGGTAGCTTTAAATCTATTGATACAAGGCTCAGGTTTTTTAAATCAGGAAACAAACTGGGTGCAAAATAGCAAAGGAATTATTTGCATGAGACCTACTGAAGGGTTTTAGACCCAATTAATGTTAAATGATGGTTAGGAGAATTCTGACTGAAACTAGCAAGATATGTAAAAAAAGAACTGCAGATACTGGTTTATACCGAAGATAAAAACAGTCCTGGAGTAACTCAGCAGGTCAGCAGCATCTCTGGAGAAACAGGATGGGTGACGTTTTGGTTCGGGACATTTCTTTAGGCTATCCAGATACAAACTACTGAAATGAAAAATGTAACTCTCAGAGGTTTTACCATCCTCCCCTTTATCTTAAATCCATGCTCTCTAGTTTTAGATACCTCAACCATGGGAATCGCATACCGGTTATCTGCCCTATCTAAGTCTCCCATAATTTTATACACCTCTTCATCCTCGCTGGAGTTTAGAAGAATGAGGGGGGGACCTCATTTAAACGTACCGAATAGTGAAAGGCTTGGATAGAGCAGGCGTGGAGAGGATGTTTCGACTAGTGGGATAGTCTAGGACTAGAGGTCATAGCCTCAGAATTAAAGGACGTTCCTTTAGTTCCTAAATAATTTCTTTAATCAGAGGGTGGTGAATCTGTGGAATTCTTTGCCCAAGAAGGCTGTGGAGGCCGTCAATGGATATTTTTAAGGTAGAGATAGATAAATTCTTGATTAGTACGGGTGTCAGGGGTTATGGGGAGAAGGCAGGAGAATGGGGTTTGGAGGGAGAGATAGATCACCCATGATTGATTGGCAGAGTAGACGATGGGCCAAATGGCCTAATTCTGCTCCTATCACTTATGACCCTGCCAGTTTTCAGCCTCGTTCTCTCCACACTAATGAGAAGCTTGTTGGAGAGGATGGGTAGGATTGTACCAAGTGAGATTGATAACATTTTGGGGCTTTGAAGTTGCTTTGCTTGACTCTGTTGAACACTGAAATGGGGTTTCCATGGTTATGATGGCACCATGCCTGCCAACATAAAGCAGATCGAAGATGGAGATGAATTTCTACACGGCATCAAATTTGAGCGAGGTGATCCAGAGTCAAAGGCTAGAGTGATGGTGAGGTGTTCCTCTGGATTGAACCCAATGCCCACCAATGGAATTAGAGTCATAGTCATATAGAACGGGAATAGGCCCTTCAGCCCAACTCATCCATGCTGACCAAGATGGCCCTCTAAACTAATCCCATTAGTCTGCGTTTGGCCCATGTCCCTCTTAAACCTTTCTAACAATGTACATGTCCAAGTGTCTTTTAAATACTCTGATTGGACCTTCCTCAACTGCCTCCATTTTGGGCACTTAATACAAATTTGATTGCGGCTCATAAATGGCTGCTGTGGCTCATCAGATAACGCACTCACCTCTGAATCAGAGAGTCATTATTCCAAGTGCACTTCAGAGATCTGAACGCAAAAACAACTAGATTCCTCTTCCATTACTACGCTAACAATGTAGCTCCGTCATTGCTGCCATCCTTTGGAAAATATCTTTTAATGGGGTTCAATCAGTAACATACTCCCTTGTAAGGTCATAAGATCAAAAATGATAGGAGTAGAATGAGGCCATTTGGCTCGTCAAGTCTACTCTGCCATTCAATCATGGCTGATCTATCTCTCCCTCTTAACCCCATTCTCCTGCCTTCTCCCCATATCCTCTGACACCCGTACTAATCAAGAATCTACTGTATCCATCTCTGCCTTAAAAATATCCACTGATTTGTCCTGCTCAACCTTCTGTGGCAAAGAATTCTACAGATTCACCACCCTCTGACTAAATACATTTCGTCTCATCTCCTTCCTAAAAAGGACGTCCTTTAATTCTGAGACTATGACCTCTAGTCCTAGACTCTCTTCACTCTCCCACTAGTGGAAACATCCACTCCACATCGACTCTCTGCAAGCCTTTCTGTAAGTTTCACATCAAGCGTCCTAAAGATTTGACGACCAGGGCAATTTCCCCTGGTGTCTCATCAATATGTATTCTTCAGTTAACCTCACAAAATCAGATTGCCTGGTTATTCTGTGAGAGAGTATACTATGTATACATTTTTTCAACATACTTGCTATATTGTTATGACCACTTCAATGACTGCTGCATTAGTTGTAAGGTGCATCTGTGGGAGGTTTCACATGCAACGCAATGAAATTACAGATCACAAATTACAGCTGAGTAAACCTGTGGCGTTCCTGTAGAGTTCATGATGTGGTAATGTTGTCTAACCAGATTATGTATAAATAGACGTTGCAATCTGCAGGTTTTGTTGACCAGAGCATAGGGACTAACTAAAAGTAAATATCTGAGCACAATACCCACAAACCTTAAGCAAGTCAAAAAACAATTATAATAAATTCTTACGTAAGGATATCATTGTTTGAATGGAATACAAAGCAAATCATGACAAGGTTTAAGATTTGGTTCCCACTGCAATCTATTTAAGCAACAGAATGGAAAAAAAGGAGAGGCAAATCTAATCATACTAAGCTCTCAGCAAATATAATTATTACTTAACTCCAAATTACACCTTAGTAAAAATATACAAAAATAATGAAAACATCATGTACATTTAATTTAGTTTAGTTTAGAATTTCAGCGTGGAAACTAGCACTTTGGCGCACCGAGTCCACACCAACCATCGATCACCCGTACACTAGTTCTATCCTACACGCTAGGGACAATTTACAGGTGCCAATTTACCTGCAAAACCGCATGTCTTTGGAATGTGGTAGGAAACCAGAGCACCCAGAGAAAACCCATGTGGTCACAGGGACAACGTACAAACTCTGTACAGACAGCACCCATGGTCATGATTGAACCCGGGTCACTGGCGCTGTAAGGCAGCAACTCTACTGCTGCGCCACCGTGCCGCCCCTATTACATCGTCCATCGAGATACTGCTGACATACTGCATTACAGCATGGTACGGCAGCTGCACCATGGCAGACAGGGAGAGGCTTCAGAGGGTAACTAGGACAGCACAGAAGATCATTGGTTGCCCTCTCCCCTCCCTGATGGATATTTACACCTCCCGCTGCCTTAGCAGGGCAAAGAATATCATCAAGGACAGCTCCCATCCTGCGTTTGGACTGTTCGACCTGCTGCCCTCTGGAAGGCGCTATAGGTGCATCAAATCTAGGACAAATAGACTCAGGAATAGTTGTTTTCCGAAAGTCATAACTACTCTTAATTCACACATGCACTGACTTCACAGCCCAACACCCGGACTTCCATCTATTCTATCCACGTACTGAAATTTGGAACTGTAATGTGTATTGTAACTGTAATTTAACATTTTTTTTAAAAACATTTTTAATATTTAATATAATCTTTAAACATCTGCCTAAGAATACTACCTATTCATCCTTCACCATTTTGCCTTTATAGATATGTATATAGCGCCGCAGAATTGTGCACCTATCCCCCCCCCTTTTGTTTTTGTTTTATGTTTCTTGTTTTTTGTACTAAATTATATGTATGCACTGAGTACGAGCTGCTTTTAATCTCATTGTACATGTGTAGTGACAATAAATGGCATATCTATCTATCTATCTATCTATCTATCTATCTATCTATCGATCTATCTATCTATCTATCTATCTATGTGTAATAGATGATCTTGCTCCAGTTAAATAAAGTACTGTAACTCTTTTGCAAAAGCTTCTCTTCATTTCTTTGCATTCAACATATCATCCTTCACAATATCTGCAGCTCCAATGAGATACCACCACTAAACACATTCCTCAGCCCCTCTGCGTTTTGTAGGGACTCTCTGTGCGGCCCCCTTGTCCACACTTCCATCCCCATACACCACTCCCCTGCTGCATGGGAATGAGGAGTGGCGATGGGAACCATTATGGAAGGAGGCTCAACATCAGTCCTTTCACCTCTTCCCTTCCCACCATCCAGAGACCTAAACTCTCCTTCCAGGTGAAGCGCTGATCCACTTTTTCCCGTCAAGTCAATTGTATTCAGAAGATAGAGACAAAGTGCTGGAGTAACTCAGCGGGTCAGGCAGCATCTCTGGAGAAAACGAATAGGTGACGTTTCAGGTTGGAACCATTCTTCAGACTGAAAGTAGATGTGTGGGGGGGGGGGGGGTGCTGAATCAAACTGGAGGCGAGAAAAATCTAATAATAATAATAAATTTTATTTATGGGTGCCTTTCAAGAGTCTCAAGGACACCTTACAAAAATTTAGCAGGTAGAGGAAAAACATGTAAGGGGAATGATATAAATATTAGAGACATGACTAGTACACAAAGTAAAGACAGAATTCAATTCAAAACACAATATGAGGCAATTAATGCACAGATGAAAAGGTAGGGGGACGTGGGGCTAAGGATAGGCAGAGGTGAAGAGATGGGTCTTGAGGCAGGACTGGAAGATGGTGAGGGACACAGAATTGCGGATCAGTTGGGGGAGGGAGTTCCGGAGCCTGGGAGCTGCCCTGGAGAAGGCTCTGTCCCCAAAACTGCGGAGGTTGGACTTGTGGATGGAGAGGAGACCGGCTGATGTGGATCTGAGGGACCGTGAAGGTTGGTAGGGGGAGAGGAGGTCAGTGAGATATGGGGGGGGGGGGGGGGGGGGGGGGGGGCAGATGGTGGAGGGCTTTGTAGGTGAGGACCAGGATTTTGCAGGTGATCCGGTGGTAGATGGGAAGCCAGTGAAGTTATTTGAGGACTGGAGTGATGTGATGCCAGGATTTGGTGTGGGTGATGAGTCAGACGGCTGCGTTCTGGACCAGTTGGAGTCGGTTGATGTAGGTGGAGCTCATGCCAAGGAGAAGTGAGTTGCAATAGTCCAGTCGGGAGAAGATGAAGGCATGGGTGAGTCTTTCAGCGGCGGGAGGTGTGAGAGAGGGTCTGAGTTTGGAGATGTTGCGGAGATGAAAAAAGGAGGTTTTAATGACATGGTGGATGTGAGGCTCAAGGGAGAGGGTGGAATCAAAGACCACGCCAAGGTTGCGGGCCTGGGGAGATGAGGAGACAGTGGTGCCGTCAATGGTGAGAGTGGGGTTATTGATTTTACTGAGTGTGGCTTTGGAGCCTATGAGGAGGAATTCTGTCTTACCGCTGTTGAGTTTGAGGAAGTTATGTTGCGTCTAGGTTTTTATAGCTGACAAACAGGAGTTGATATGGGAGAGGGGGGGGTTGTGGGAGGGATTTGGTGCCGAGGTAGATCTGGGTGTCATTGGTGTAGCAGTGGAAGTCCAGGTTGAAGTGGCAGAGTATCTGACCAAGGGGGAGGATGTAGATGATGAAGAGGAGGGGGCCGAGTACGGAGCCTTGGGGAACGCCTTGAGTGACTGTGGCTGTAGCAGAGGTGTTGTTGTGGAGAGAGATGAAGTGGGATCTGTTGGAGAGGTAGGAACTGAGCCAGCTGAGTGCAGAGCCTTCATTGCTGAGGTCTTTGAGTCTGGTGAGCAGGATGTTATGGTTCACTGTATCGAAGGCTGCACTCAGGTCGAGGAGGATGAGGATGTTGAGGGAACCAGTGTCAGCGGAGGTGAGGAGGTTCTTGAGGACTTTGAAGAGAGCAGTTTCTGTGGTATGGAAGGGGCGGAAGCCAGCTCTAGAACAAATCAGGGTCGGCAACAGATGACCTCAGGATGGGTGGACCCCATAATGGCCCATTGTTGGCAGGGGAAGATGTGTTAACAAGAGGGATGCAAGGATGTGAACAGTGGAACTGGTAGGATGACTGGGTGGGAGGGGGGGTGCAGGAATTACATGCAATTTGAGAAATTAATGTTCATACGTCTGAGTTTTATTTAGTTTAGTTCAGTTTAGTTTAGTTTAAAGATACAGCGTGGAAACATGCCCTTTGCCCAACAATGTCCACACCAACCAGCCATCCTCGCACATTAACATAATCCTACACATACCAGGGACAATTTTACATTTACACCCAGCCCCAGCGCAAGCTGAAGGAACAATACCTCATCTTCTACCTGGACGCAATATTAAACCCTCTAACCTGTGATAACATGTTTTTTCTTCCAATCTACAGACTAGGTAATGAACACCTGACTTATGAACACGGGTACATATGAATAATACATTGTTAAACATTTCTTAATGTCATTTTCGTTAAACGCAAGAATAGACCAAATAATCATTGATAAAATAAATGTGACTCTTCCACTCCTCCCCCCACACCAAATTAATTCTGAGGAAAAGGATTCCAAATGAAAACTGGGTTAAA
The DNA here is from genome assembly GCF_028641065.1 of Leucoraja erinaceus. NCBI lineage: Eukaryota > Metazoa > Chordata > Chondrichthyes > Rajiformes > Rajidae > Leucoraja > Leucoraja erinaceus. The sequence continues at coordinate 27,429,747 of NC_073394.1, read as the reverse complement.
CCCGTTAATTGAAAAGTAAACCATCATGGAGCCACCTCGTACCTTCTTTTGTTGTAGAATGATGCTTTCTAAGTCCTGCTCCTTGCTCTTCAGTTCCCTTTCTAGCTGATGGTTCCGTTCACTGTGCCTCCACACATCCTGTTGAAATAAAAGGCAAGAGCATTTACTTTTCGTTACGTTTCATTCTTTCTGTGGTTCATTTGCAGATGACACCAAGGTCGCTGGGGCTGCAGACTGTCGAAGAAGACAGTCAAAGTATACAGCGGCATATAGATCAGCTAGAGAAATGGGTGGAGAAATGGTAAATGGTGTCTAATCTGAGCAAGTGTGAGGTGGTGCACTTTTGGAAGTCAGGTATATAGTTAATGGCAAGTCACTTTATAATATTGATGTACAGAGGGATCTTGGGCTCCAAGTAAATACCTCCCAAAAAGTGACAACAGAAGTAGATAGAATGGTAAAGAAGGCATATGGTGTTTGTTGGAGCATAGAGTAAAGATTCAGCAAGACATGATGCAACTTTATAGGACTTTGGTTAGGCTGCATTTGGATTATTGTGTACAGTTCCATTATAGGAAGGAAGTGGAGTTTTTAGAAGCACTTTACCAGTATGCTTCCTGGATTACAGGGTCTAAGCTAACGGAGAGAGTGGACAAACTTGGATTGTTTTCTCTGGAGTGTCGGAGGCTAAATGATGCAAGTCATAGGAAGGGGCAACAATCAGAACCTTTTTCCCAGAATGGAAAAATAAAATATTAGAGGGCACAGCTTTAAGGTGAGAGGAGCAAAGTTTAAAGGAGATGTGTGCAGTAACATCTTTACACAGCGAGTGCCACTCCCCAGCATAATTAGTAACAGCTGGGTTGACCAGTTGAACTGACTCATCCTAGAAAACCCAGGTAGGTTAGACCAGACCCTGTGGAAATCGGCTCTTTGGTAGACTGAGTCCACGCCAACAAGTGATCACTCCACACTCGCACTATCCAACATATTAGGGACAATTTACAATATTTACTGAAGCCAATTAACCTACAAACCTGTGCGTCTTTGGAGTGTGGGAGGAAACTGAACTTATGCAAAATTACACGGTTGCAATCCTCCTTTTAGTTACCCATACATTAGAGATACAGTGCAGAAACAGGCCCTTTGGTCCACCAAGTGCACTCCGACCAGCAATTACCCCGTGCACTAGCAGTACCCGATAGACATGGGGCATTTTACAATTTTTTACCAAAGCCAATAAAATTAATAAAAAACAAATTGGAAAACGTTTGGATCAAGCCAGCGTGCCCCAAAACTAAAATCAAGGAATTACCTCATTCAATAACTTGTTTTTCTCCTTCTTGATCTGTTGCTCCATTTCATCATAAAGACAGCGTACCTCTCTGTCATGCTCACATTCCTTCCTGTAGTTAAAAAAAAGATGCATCAGATAACAATGCGGAAACTTTGCCGACGGTGTCAAAAGGGGACTGGACAACATCATTCATCTTGGAATGATCTGCTCTCTCTCTTGTACAGAAACCATTGAGGAGGTAGAAAGAAAATATACTATCTACTTCTTGTAGGTAAAGCAAAGAAAGTTAAACAGTTAGGAGGCCTTTCAAGTTCCTGACACATTTGGTAACTGTATTCTCCTCTCCTCTCTTAAAGAATTGATTGCACCAGGTTCAGGGGCAGCTTCTTCCCCACTGTCATCAGATTACTGAATGGTCTTTCCATGAACTAGGCTGTAGTCCAGATCTCCCAACCTACCTCAATGCCCACCTAGCACATTTTATTATTTGTACTTTTCAGTGGTTATTTATAATCACATGTTTGAGTTTGAGCTTAGTGTATAGTCACATGTACCGAGGGTACGTGCTAACCAGTCATACAGACATACAGTGAAATTCTATTTTTGCATACAGTTCAGTAAAGTATCACCATATATAAGCAAATAAGTACAAATGTATGGAAATATTCCACTGAGACCACATGCCAATGTCGCCAGGTTTTGGCGCCATTTTCAAAGTCCAGTCCGGTCTACGCGCTTGGTCTCCTGGAGCGGTTTCCGATCCAGACAAGCCCTGGGCTGCTGCAGGGTCTTCAGCCGTCTCCTCCGTCCAGATCGTCCAGTGAACAGTCGTTCCTCTCCTCGCCCAGCCACCCTCAGCCTTTGTGCCTTGAGAGCGCGGAAGGTAAGACCCAGGTTCACTCACTCTCTTATGGCCCTTATTGGTCTTGCGTCCACTGTTGCCGGCTGCTCTCTCTTTCGTTGTAACTGTACTGCTATAACGCCACTGTAACATTATTTTTGTACTCTGGTATTTTTCTCTTCCTGCATTACCTGTATGGTTATATCATATGCATGTATAGTATGATTTGTCTTTTCACTCTATCTCTGCACTCGTGACAATAGTAAACCAAATCAATATAATGAGTCAATACCAATTCTTCACATGTTAGCTGGACCAACAAGTACTAGACATTCACTGAAGGAACTCAAAGGCATTATGCCCTAACTCATTCCTTCCTTAACCAGGCAATCATAAATAATCACTTCCAGCAAGGGTTGAGTCAAGAGAGAGGGGGAATATAGAATAAAGGGAATACACGTCTTCAGTTTTTGCTTGCGAGAGAGTATAAAGTAGGTTTAAGCAATTATATAAAGCATAAAGTGTGTAAGCAATTACCGTTTCAGTGCTTGCTCTATGGTTTCCTTCTCCTGATGCATCTCCTGGATGTGTGATGAAACTTTGACTAAAAAGTGTTCAAAGTTCACCAGCAGTTCCGGCTTCCCTCTCTGGAGCCTGGCCCACAACTCCCTCACCTCACTTTGACTGAAAGGGTTAAGAAAAGGCAAATTTAAAGCAAAAATGCCAACGATTTCAAGTTCATTCATGAAAAAAAAAATAAAGAAATCAATATAATGAATAACAGTGTTGTAAGTTTCAGTTTTAGTTTAGTTTAGAGATAGTGTGGAAACAGACCCTTCAGCCCTCCGAGTCCATGCCAACCAACAATCACCCCACACACTAGTTCTATCCTACAAGACAGCAACAATTTACAGAAGCCAATTAACTTACAAACCCGCGCATCTTTGGAATGTGGGAGGAAACTGGAGCCAGAGAAAACCCATGCCGTCACAGGGAAAACGTGCAAACTCTACACAGACAGCACCAGTAGTCAGGATCGAACCTGGTTCTCTGGCGCTGTGAGGCAGAAACTCTACTGCTGCACTGGGCCACAAGTTTTGGAGATGCTGTTTTACATGAAAAGACGCAAAGTGCTGGAGTAATTCAGCGGGTCGGGCAGCATCTCTGGAGAAGATGGAGAGGTGACATTTCTTCAGACTGAATGTGTGGGGAGAGTAGAAAGTTGGAAGAGAGGCGAGGCAGCACAAAGTGTACCTCACCTAGACTTGCCCCCTATTTCTCCCCTCCCCCTCCATACCTTCCTCAGTCTTCTCAATTCGCAACTCTTCAATCTTTACATCTCACACCTCTTGTTTTTTAATCTCTGGCCTTTGTTTCAACCATCTGCCTATCAAAACCTGCCACAGTTTGTCCCGCCTCTCCTCTCTCCCACCTCACTTTCCCTCTACCCCCTACAATCTTGTAAATGTGGGATATCACCACAGAATATTCCATCAAGCATTGTGGTGCGAGTCACTGGAAAATGCATTGATCACTTATGTTAAATGGAGTGTAGCCCTGACCAAGTCAGTTAAAGATAACACACCTTATCTTTTACATATGAACTTTTCACTTTTTTGAAGGCAGATTTCTCAAGTTGGTGCCTAATGAACCAAGTTCTACCTGAGGGTTCTCGTGATGATGGTTCATTTTGGCTCAAAGATTCAAGTAACAAGAATAACTGTTTCTTAAAAGCAGATTGCTGTCTGGTTTAGAAGGTTTCAGCTACAAAGAGAGGTTGGGTAAACTTGGATTATTTTCTCGGAACGTCAGAGATTGAGGGGAGACTTTATCTAAGTAAAATTAAGAGTGACAAAGAGAGGGTAGACTTTAGACTTTAGAGATACAGCGCGGAAACAGGCCCGTCGAGACCGCGCCGACCAGCGATCAGCCCGTACACTACACACTAGGGAAAATTCACAATTTTTACTGAAACAAATTCAGCTGCAAACCTGTATGTGTTTGGAGTGTGTGAGGAAACCGGAGCGCCTGGTGAAAACCAATGCGGTCACTGGATTGATCCTGGGTCTGTGGCGCAGTAAGCAACTCTACCGCTGCACCACTGTGCCGCCCCTAGACAGTCAGAACCTTTTTCCCCAGGGTTGAAATATCCAACACTAGAGGACATAGTTATAGGATTCTAGGGGGGAAGTTTAATAGAGATGCACGGGGCGGGTTTATTTACACAGGGAGTGGTGGGGGCCTGGAAATCCTTTCTGGGGATGGGGGGGAATCATGTACAGGCAGATGAGATCAATTTAACTGGGCATCATGTATGCTGCAAACATTGTGGACCAGTGTCCCACTCCTGTGCTGTACGTTCTATGTACTATGATCAACATTGGATCAATTTTAAGGCCAGCTACATACTCCTATTCAATCATAAAACCAGTTGTTAGATATTCATTATATAACCTGATTACATGATCAAATTATAATCTGGACCAGGTTTTCCAGAGGCCTTGAATAAATATTACTTTGAATTAAACACAATTAATTTGTCTTGAACACAATGAAAGGTCAAAAGGCCCTTTCTTTATCACAATAATAAATTCTTGAAAATCAGCTCTCAAAATCTCCTTCACTTATCTGAACTGTACTTTCTTTGGATTTCTGTACTAGCTGAACTATGACGAATCAGGTACTAATATTCTTTTTTCTTAGACACAAGAAATAAAATGAACATGAATAGCAGATTTGTAAAGTGCTTACTCCTCAAAGATCTGCGAAGCTCCCAGCTGTTGCATCATGAAACAAAATCGCTTCTCTTCCTGATCCGTGACCATATCAAGCTCTTCTGACCAGCCCGATTCAAACGTTTCATCATGCTTCGAGTTTTCTAGGTTTTCAGCAGTTGGCACTACCTTGATGCCAGTGAATTGACCTGAATGTTCAAGGGAAATATAATAGCTAAAAAAAAAAATCCTAACTTTGACAATGCAAATCCTAAGTTCAAATAAGCAGTAAAACCATCACCATCGAAGGGAACTCTCAAAAAGGCAGCCAACATCATCAAGGACACACACCACCCTGGCAACACTCTCTTTTCACTCCTGCCACCGGGAAGAAGGTATAGAGTGTGAAAACTGCAACAGCCAGGTTCAGGAACAGTTTACTACCAACAACTTTATACACACACACACATATATATAGAATGTACAGTATATGTACATATATATATATATATATATGTACAGTGCATTCAGAAAGTATTCAGACCCCTTCACTTCTTTCACATTTTGTTACATTACAGCCTTATTTTAAAATGGATTAAATTATTTTTTTCCATCAATCTACACACAATACCCCAGAATGAAGAAGTGACAACAGGTGTTCAGAAATGTTTGCAAAGCAATTAAAAATAAATAATTGAAATATCACATTTACATCAGTATTCAAACCCCTTGCGATGACACTCAGAATTGAGCTTTGGTGCATCTTGTTTCCATTGATTATCCTTGAAGTGTTTCTACAACTTCATTGGTGTCCACCAGTGGTAATTTAAATTGATTGGACATGATTTGGAAAGGCACACACCTGTCTATATAAGTTGCCACAGTTGCCAGTGCATGTCAGCGCAAAAACCAAACCATGAAGACGAAGGAATTGTCCATAGACCTCTGAGACAGGATTGTGTTGAGACACAGATGTGGGGAAGGGTATAAAACAATTTCTGCAGCATTGCAGGTCCCGAAGAACACAGTGGCCTCTGTCATTCATAAATGGAACCACCAGGACTCTTCATAGAGCTGGCCGCCCGGCTAAACTGAGCAATCAGGGAAGACGGTCCTTGGTCAGGGAGATGACCAAGAACCCGATGGTCACACTGACAGAGCTCCAGAGTTCCTCTGTGGAGATGGGAGAACCTTCCAGAAGGACAATTATATCTGCAGCACTCCACCAATCAGGCCTTTATGGTAGAGTGGCCAGACGAAAGCCACTCCTCAGTAAAAGGCACATGACAGCCCGCTTGTAGTTTGCCAAAAGCTATGAGAAATAAGATTCTCTGGTCTGATGAAACCAAGATTGAACTCTTTGGCCTGAATGCCAAGCGTCACATCTGGAGGAAACCAGGCACCGCTCATCACCTGGCCAATACCATACCTACGGTGAAGCATGGTGGTGGCAGCATCATGCTGTGGGGTTGTTTTTCAGCGGCAGGAACTGGGAGACTTATCAGGATCGAGGGAAAGATGAACGGAGCAAAGTACAGAGAGATCCTTGATGAAAACCTGCTCCAGAGCGTTCTGGTCCTCGGACTTGGGCGGAGGTTCACCTTCCAACAGGACAACGACCCTAAGCACAAAGCCAAGACAATGCAGGAGTGGCTTCGTGACAAGCCTGTGAATGTCCTTGATTGGCCCAGCCAAAGCCCAGACTTGAACCCGATCGAACATCTCTGGAGGGACCTGAAAATAGCTGTGCATCGATGCTCCCCATCCAACCTGACAGAGCTTGAGAGCATATGCAGAGAAGAATGGGAGAAATTACCCAAATACAGGTGTGCCAAGCGTAGTGTCATACCCAAGAGGACTTAAGGCTGTAATCGCTGCCAAAGATGCCTCAACAAAGTACTGAGTGAAGGGAAGAATACTTATGCAAATGTGATATTTCAGTTATTTATTTTTAATTACTTTGCAAAAAATTCTAAACACCTGTTTTTGCTATTTTGTTACGGGGTATTGTGTGTGGCTTGATGATTTAAAAAATTAATTTAATCCATTTTAAAATAAGGCTGTAACGTAACAAAATATATACACACACACATATACACACACAAAAAAAATATATATATATATAGATATACACACATGTGTGTATGTGTGCGTGACATTGCCATCATGTCTATGTAGTTCAAAGCTTATTTGGAGGTTGGAGTTTAATAGCCTGATAGCTGAGGGGAAGAAGCTGTTCCTTGAAGTAGACACAAAATGCTGGAGGAACTCAGTGGAACAGACAGCATCTTTGGAGAGAAGGAAGGAATGGGTGACGTTTCGGGTCGAGACCCTTCTTCATCTCTCGACTCGAAGGGTACCCATTCTTTCTCTCCAGAGATGCTGCCTATCCTGCTGAGTTACTCCAGCATTTTGTGTCTACCTTCGATTTAAACCAGCATCTGCAGCTCTTTCCTACACAAGCTGTTCCTTAACCTGGATGTTTAAGTTTTCAGGTTCCTGCACCTTCTTACTGATGGCACGAGTGAAATGAGTGTGCAGCCAGGGTGTTGTGGGTCTCAGATAACATCTGGGTGCTTCAGTGGAGGCAATCATAGAAATGAAAAGAAACAAAGTGAGAATGAAGAACTGGAAACAAGGAACTGCAAATGCTGATTTACATAAAATGGCACAAAATGCTGGAGTAACCCAGCGGGTCAAGTAACAACTCTGGAGTACACAGTGACTTTTCGTGTCAGGGCGCTTCTTAAAGTGAATGAGGGAATGTGAATCACATCACATCACACAACTAGCAAGTGGATGGAGATCACACCTAAAGTCCTCAGAGTGAATTGGAGACACAGAGTAGACAGCTGGTCTCTGGAGCCATAAAAACAAACTGCTGGAGGAACTCGGGCTGTATCTGCGGGGCAAAGGGATGTGAAGTTTTGGGTCAAGACTCTGTTTCAAAATGAGTGTGTAATGGGGAAACACTCAATATAAGTGGGAAGGAGGAGATGAAGCAGGAAATGGTGAGCAATAAGGGGGTGTATGGAATAATCTGACAGAGGAGGCGGTTGAGGCAGGTACTATCACAACATTTCAAAAGGATTTGGACAGGTACAATACAATACAATACAATTTATTTGTCACTTGAACCTCATAGAGGCTCAAGTGAAATGTTATTTCTGCAGTCATACATACAAGAAAAAAAAGACCCAAGACACAACACAATTTACACAAACATCCATCACAGCGCATCTCCACCTCGCTGTGATGGAAGGCAAAAAAAACGTATCTCTCCCCTGCACTTCCCTCTCCGCCCGATGTCAGAGTCAAAGTCAGAGCCCCCGGCGGGTGATAACAATTGTCCCGCGGCCATTAATGCCGCGCCGGGTGATGCAAGGCCGCGCTCCGGGTCTTGTTGTTGGAGCCCCAGGCGGGCGCTGGCAAAGTCCCGCAGCCGTTGAAGCCACGCCGGGCGATGATGTAAGGTCCCGCTCCAGGTCATCCTCGACCCCGCTACTCGGGCGGGAGAAGTCGCCGTTGCGGAAGCCCCGAAAAGCGGTCTCCCAGCAGGGACCCACGGGCTCCCGGTGTCACTGTCCACCAGACCTGCGGTAAGCCTCCGAATCTCCGAGGGTCGGGTTGCAGCAGCGCGCCACCACCGCTCCTCCCACTCCGGACATGGCCAGCTCCGTGATGGTGAGTAGGTCCGCAGCTCCGTGACTGGAGCCCCAGGACGTTCCTGCTGGAGGCCGCTCCACGGTGCAGCCCCAACGACAACGGAGACCCGACAGGGAAAGGTCGGGTTCTCCGTGCAGGGGAAAAATTTTAAAAGTTTCCCCCCCCCCCCCCCACCCACACACACACACACACACGCATACCCCATCAAAAAAAAAAACTACATTAAAACGGGACTAAAAATAACAAAAAGACTAACGGACTGCAGAGGCCGCTGCGACGTGAGTCGCGCCGCCCACCTACATGGATAGGAAAGGTTTAGAATGATATGGCCAAATGTAGGCAGGTGTGATTTGTGGAGATGGGGCATCCTGGTTGGTATGTTGGGCCGAAGGGCCTATTTCCATGCTGTATGACTCCATGACTCAGTAAAGGGACACAAAGTGCTAAAGTAACTCAGCGGGTTAGGCAAGATCTCTGGAGAACATGAATAGGTGACGTTTTGGGTCTGGACCCTTCTTCGGACAAACAATAGGTGGATCCAGGTGAGGAGGGTTGATGGAGGATTGAGATTGATGGGGGAGGGGAGGCTGGAGATAGTAAGAGGTTGAGCAGTAATCAATGAACAAAGGTTCAGCCAGTCAAACCTGTTCACACAACAAGCAATTAGAAGGAGATAAGGGCCAAAGCTTCCAGAGTAAAGGTGTTACCCTGCCAGCTGGTGAATGGGCATCACAGAGGAATCAGAGCAAGAACATTTTATGATTATTACAGCTCTGATAATGATTGCTAGATGGCGGTGTATAGTTCAGTTTAGAGATACAGCGTGGAATCGGACCTTTCAGACCACCAACTCCACGCTGACTAGCAATCCCCATACATTAGCACTATCCTACACACTAGGGACAACTTACAATCCTTTCTGAAACCAATTAACCTACAAAACTGTGCGTCTTTGGAGTGTGGGAGGAAACCAAAGCACCGGAGAAACCCCAACGTGGTCACGGGGAGAACGTACAAACTCTGTACAGACAGCACCCGTGGTCACGATCAAACCCAGGCCTCTGGCATTGTCCTCTACCCCTGCACCACCAAGATGAGAAAATACTTCTTCACCCAGAGGGCAGAGAGTCTTGGAGATCATTCTTGAACGGGGCAGTGGAGGCTAAGTTATATTCAAGTTACATTTGATTTTTGGATATTAAGAAATTCAAGGAATATGGGGTTTGTGTAGGAGGTGAAAGATTGGTCTTGGATGGCCAACTCCTGCTGCTATCTATATATTGTGCAAGCAAGGCTAAGTGGTAATTCCACCAATAAGTTTAAGTTATTATACTTGTCATGTTTAATCAGTATGAGTCACCTCTCGACAGTAGTCTGGTCTGTTCTACTATTTGGCTGCAGTAGATGTATCAAGCATTCAGTAGAGGATTGTAGGAGACCTGCTGTTTTGCAAAGCAGAATAACCCAAGGATAATCCCCACCCCCCTAATGACCTGAATGCCTCACAGTTTAATTTAGTTTAGTGATACAGCACGGAAACAGGCCCTTCGGCCCACCGAGTCCGCACCAACAAGCGATCTCCTTACACCAACGCTATCCTAAACCCACTCTGTCCTTTACAGTGACAAGGCCACCAGCATAATCAAAGACAAGTCGGTCTCCCATCAGGCAAAAGGTATTGAAGTGCAAAAAACCACATCTCCAGACTCAGGGACAGTTTTGTCCCAGCTGTTATCAGGCAACTGAACCATGCTACCAACAACTAGAGAGAGGTCCGGAGCTACTAGCTACCTCATTGGAGACCCTTGGACTATCTTTCACTAAACGCTATTCATGTTATTCCCTTTTATCCCGTATCTGTACTCTCTGGATAGCCCGACTGTAATCATGTATTATCTATCCACCTGCTGGTCAGCACACAATAAAAGCTTTTCACTGTACACGTAACTAAACTAAACCCAAAATCAAAAGTTAAAAATGCATGCTAATTCCACGACTAATTTCCATTGTATCTATTTGGAGTAGCACCGGAGGGATGAAAGGAAAACCGTAATTAAGTCAGAGTTGTCTGTGTTGCCACTGGAGTCTAAGCACAGCAGGCCATCATTGGGTAACATGTCCTATTCAAAGTACACCCATAAATATTACACCGGATCTTTCATTGTAACCGTGTGGGAGTTGAAAGAACATTTCCAATTGAAGGAAGCATTGATTTGGAACTAAGCTGTACTGCAGACACTATCTTTGCTTTTATTTAGGCTAGAGAGTGGGTCTGCTTTTTGTATCGGGAACAAAAGTACAGATGGCTGTTATTCTATTCATCTCTTTCCGCCTCTTTAAATTCACTGAATGCCATTACAATAAATTACGGCATCTGCTGGATATAAGCTCCTGGATATTATTCACGGTTGGAAAATGCCCTGGCCTCTCCCCAGGGTCTCATGTCATTCACCAATTCAAATATTTCCTCAAGACTTTCTCAAAAGAATCAGGTGTTTACCTCAAATAATGACTCCTGCACATTTCAGCTGCAGAAATGTCATGGTTAGAGGTAGTTTACAAGGATATGGGTCAGTGCAGGTAAATGGAACAAGACCTAGATGGGCACCTTAGTCGACAGAAGATTTTCATCTGAATCTTTTCCAGCCAATCAATTAAAATCAATAACCTTTTGTTGCGACTGTAGAACATAGAACACGAATAGGCCCACAGAGTCCATGGTGCCAAGCTAAACTAATCTCCTCTACCTGCACATGATCTATATCCTATGACCATAAGACATATGAGCAGAATTAGGCCATTCAGCCCATCGAGTCTGTGCCGCCATTCAACCACGGCTGATCTAATTTCCCCTCTCAACCCCTTCTCTTGCCTTTTCCCCGTAAACTTTGATCCCTCCATTGCCCGCATAACTACGCGCATATCCAAAAGCTTCTTATTATTTCTGCCTCCACCACCATCCTGGCAGTGTGTTCCAGGAACACACCGCTCTTTGAGTAAAGAAAAGTGGCCCTGCACATCTCCGTTAAACGTTGCACTTCTCACCTTACAGCTACGCTCTCTGGACTTCAACATTTCCACCCTGGGAAAAAAGTTCTGACTGTCTACCCTATCTATAACTAAATACTAGAATGGATTTCGACATATAGTTTAGGAAATTAGATCCCCGTCTTTTGACCTCACATTGCAGTATATTTCAAGCTTGGACTTTGTTCCTTGGAGCGTAGGAGACCTAGTGATCATTTTATAGAGGTGCATAAAATCATGATGATAAATGAACAGAGTCCTTCTCCCAAGGTTGGGGAAAAAAGAACTAGAGGACATAGATTTAAGGTGAGAGGGCAAAGATTTAATAGGAACCTGAGGGGCAATTTTACATACAACAACATTTAACAACTTGACTGGTACATATAACAACATGACTGATTCATATATTGATCATACCACCAATTTCCCAATGCCCCAATCTCCCCCCCCCAACCACTTCAACATTGATAAAGGCCACTTCAATGGTAGTCATGGTACATACCGAGACCCATGCTGAATTCTACTGGTGTTAAATAGCCATTATTGTCTTGGTCCAAGCTATCAAAGACGTCTTCCAATTGCTCTGGAGTCAGGGGTAAATCAGACTCACTCCGCAACCTCTGTAACACAGCATGAAACAATGGCAATTAAGTCCCTCAGTTCTAATGAGGTTTTCCAACAATCCATAAATAAACAAGTGAAAAATCAACTGCACCAAAATGAGTTTAATTGCCAGAAGAACTATCCAGCAAGAGAATATTTTATAACTTACACATTTCCTTGATGTCAAACTTTTTTTCCACATAGAAAAGGATGCAACAGGTATAAATTCCTGACTGGCATTTAGAATCAAGGTCATAGAGCTGTACAGCGTGGCAACAGGGCCTTCAACGTAACTTGCCCATGCCGACCAAGATGCCCCACCTACACTAGTCACACCACCCCGCAATTTTTTCCATATCATTCTAAACCTTTCCTATCCATGTTCCTGTCCATATGTCTTTTAAAATATTGTTATAGTATAGTTCAGACATGTTGCCTCAACTACCTCAACTACCACCTCTGGCAGCTCATTCCTTATACACACCACTCTTTGTGTGAAAATGGTGCCTTCAAGTTCCTATTAAATCATTCCACTCTCACTTTAAACCTATGTCCCCTGGTTCTTGATTTGTACATTAAACGGCCACACTGTGTGGAATCATGTTAATAATATACTATACAAACATAAATTTTCCAGTCTTAGTTTTTTTTCATTTATCTTAAGTCTAATTCTTGACCTCTCCTGCTAGTAGTTTAGTTTAGTTTAGACAGGCCCGTACGAAGCATTTCAAAAAGAGGGGTGGCATGACAGGATTACAAATTTTAATGTGAAATAATGTGCACGTATCACGAGTGCAAAGGGCTCTGGAAGCTCCGGGGTTTTAGATGCTCTCTGGTGCATTCTGAGCCTTATTTTGGAGCATTTTTGCTCCAAATTTATGACCAATATTTCAAAAATAATTTTAGTTGAGTCAAGAGTAATGAGTGGGTGGATTGGGATCATTGTTGTATACATTTTTTTAAAATCAAGAATTTAAGTTGTCCATGTTTTATTAATCAAGTTGTACTGTTGTAAAATGTTATGTAAAATGTTATAAAGGAGTATGTAAAGAAAAGTAAAGTAAACCTTTTTTTTAGAAAATATTTTGTGTGTTGATTTGAATGCCTGTTACAGTTCGACTGTGTTAGTGTGTGCAGTGCACCTTCAATGGTCCTCCTGATCTAACTTCTTCTTCTTATGGCGTATGGCGTGCACAGCCTAAAGTTGTAGGACCACTTGTTCTATTTGATCTTATTTGATTGTTCACACCGGGTTGATTGCATTCATCAAAATAGGGCGGAACACGTGAAGGTTGCAATCTCCCACCCCCTTGACCTAACAACTTCACATCACATCAATTTCAACATGGAACAGTGATGCGAATACAACATTTAGTTCGACCAATTTCCATCATGAAAATTGAAGTCAAACTAAATGGTGCATTTACATTACTATGATCGTCAAACTAACCTATTTTACTGTCATACTATTATAACAAATACTAATTCCATGATGACTCGTAAACAAGATCACAAATCACATTTTGAATTCTCAAACACAATGTGATTGTGAATAATTGCAGCTGCTAAGTTTCACTGAGCATTTCCGTATTTTGATGGCTGAAAATCAGTATTTTGTTGGAGAAATCGGTATTTCTCACATACATGCAATAGAACGTACTACACAGAAACTGGATTTTTGAAAAATCACTATTTTGTATGCAACCTCATGTATTCTCAAATATCAGTATGGAATACTGAAAATCAGACTACTGCATTGTAAAACCAATTTTGAAATGTGAATTTATAATTCTTGATATTGATGCAATCATATAACTATTAAAAGTCTGATCTTGGATGTGTGTGTGTTTGTTTGTGTATAATCACATTTTCTCAAAATAAAACGCGCTAACCGTAAAATTTTTACATATTTTTTAGAAAGACTTTCCCCCTGGAGTCCAAAATCACCTTATCTGAAAATGTCATGCTTTATTTCTCGTGTTTTTAATGAAAATCTTCAAAAATCTGACCAACTTTGAAGTCTGCGCCATCTTGCTCACCCCCCCCCCCCCCCCCCCCCTCCCTCCTTTTGTTGGTTGATGCCCGCTCCCCCCCCCCCCCCCCCCCCCCCCCCTCTCCTCCCCCCCCTCTTCCCCCCCCCCCCCCCCCCTTCTCCACCCCAGTTCAAGCGTCTCCCGGGGATGGCGAGGGGGAGAGCTGGGGCTGTGTGCGTGAGCACAGTGACTGGAGGGGCGGGATCGCTGCCCCGGGGACCATGAGGGAACGACCCACCACCCCTCTCCCTCTCCCCCTTCTCCATTCCCCTTCACACCCTTCTACACCTTTCTTTCGCCTCCACCTTTCTACTCTCTCTCCACCCCTCTCTCCCCCCTCCACCCGGGGTATATCTACCCGAGTCAAGAGTAGATTACTCTGGCGTGGGGCCCAATTGGGAGCAATTTGTCCAATCGGTTTAAGGTCGGTCCTGCCCCCCCCCCCCCCCCCCCCCCCCCCCCCCCCCCCCCCCCCCCCCCCCCCCCCCCCCCCCTCCCCCCTCCGACATGGACACAGAGCGATCGCTGCCCCCCTTTTTTTAGTTAAACATCTATTTCCTTTGGGTGTTTTTTTTTAAAATTTCCCCCTTCCCATTTCTGTACTTTTTCGATAGCTGCCATGACCCATTTGTTGTTATCCTTTACCCTGCTCCTGGTCTCTGCCGGACATGCTTTGTGTGTGTGTGTGTGTGTGTGTGTGTGTGTGTGTGTGTGTGTGTGTGTGTGTGTGTGTGTGTGTGTGTGTGTGTGTGTGTGTGTGTGTGTGTGTGTGTGTGTGTGTGTGTGTGTGTGTGTGTGTGTGTGTGTGTGTGTGTGTGTGTGTGTGTGTGTGTGTCGGAGTCTGAGGGGAGAAGCGAGGCACCAAGAGCGAGCGAACGCGCGGACAAACAGACGAAAGCAACGATCAAGACCCTTCTTCGGACTGACAGTCAAGGGAAAGGGAAATGGGAGGTAACGGCATATCTTCCATTCATTTGTCCTTAGTACCGTCTATATCTCTTGTGCCTCTTTCCCATGACTCAGTCCGAAAAAGGGTCTCGGCCCGAAATGTCATCTATTCCGCTCCATGATCGTTGCTTTCGTCCGTCTGTCCGCTCGTTCGTTCGCCCTTGGATTAAATAGCGCAGGATAAAGCTGCGAATTCACGCACTGGATGGAAACTGGAAACTGAAAACTAGGGGAACGCAGTCCCCAGTGTAACCCCCCCCCCCCCCCCCCCATTTCCATCACTGCTCAGTACACACGAAAATAACCTAAACTAAACTAAACTACATCACTCTGTGCGCTGAACATGTTCGAACTGTGCAATAACTTGCATGAAGAAATATCAATAAAACAATAAAGTGGGTATTTAGAGCAGCATGTTAAAAAATGTAGCTCTCATTTAAAATTACTTTCAATTAAGAGTATGAACGAAGATAGCTAAATATAGGCAGATAATTAAATGGGAAAGAAATAAGATCAAAGCATTGTTCAATATCATTTTTCGAGGGACTGGGCGAGATAATTTACATGTAAATGCTAAGCCAACTCAAAATACACACGTCTCATCAAAGCTGTACTTTCTCTTCAGTGACCTCTCTATTCACTAAATTCAGAACAGGACAATCTTTTCTCAGCTAGATAATTGGTGGAGTGCATTATACAGTGCAGCTAATCTTTATGAATGTAAAACACATTATTTCTGAATTAGTCTCATAAAAGGTATTTCAAACGGCTAAATAATAAGTAGACAATTAAATCACATGAAACAAATGGGCCTTTAGTCCTTTGCTAATGCATAAACATCCATAACAAAGTACTTCAAATGCAACTTATTTAAACATGCAATATTTTTTAAATCCATCGTCAACTACACAAAACAACAAAATAATCCAACTAAACACAGTGTCACACTTAACCCTAATGCTACAATGTTGAGGCAGTGGGAAGATCTATCCACCTGTAAATCAGAATACACTCACCTTCAATGGATAATGCATCCACACAGATATAGGACCAAGGCAAAAAAAAGGCATCAAGTGCTGGAGTAACTCAGCAAGTCAGGCAGCTTCTCTGAAGAACATGGATAGGTTACGTTTTGAGTTTGGACCCTTCTTCAGACTCCACAGAGGATGGGCCAGTGAGAGAGGGTCTCAAAGAACTCACATCGGAGAGTGGAGGAAAACGTCTTGAAAGTAAGCATACCTTGAGGAGATTTTGCAGTAATATGGAGAAACAAGGAACTGGAGAGGCTGGTTACACAAAATGCTGCAGTAACACAGTGGGTCAGGCAGCATCTGTGGAGAATATGGATAGGTGACGTTTGGGGTCGGAACCCTTCTTCAGAGGCATCCCTGTCACTTTGCTGGTGGATGGAACTATAGTTTTGAAACTTATGACATTGGCTTCAGTATCCATAGATTAGCCAACTTGGGAAGGACATTAACTTACTGAAAAAAAGCATGTTATATGAGGGTGGAAAGATCTCGATTGATGGAAAGACACAGCATGGAAACCACCGAGTCTTTCCCAAACATGGAACACGCATTAACATGGGTTTTAAGCTATCCCACTTTCTTATCCACTCCCTGCACACTTGGGGCAATTTACACACATCAATTAATCTACAAACCTGCAGGTCAGTGAGATATGGGAGGCCAAATAACCTACAAACCTGGACTTCTTTGAGATCCAGAGCACCCAGAGGAAACCCAAGGGTAGAATGTGCAAACTCCACACAGACAGCAACCCAATGTCAGGATGGAACCCAGGTCACTGGCACTGTGTGATAACAGCTCTACCAGCTGCACCATTGTGCCATCTTCAGTCCCACACATAACGAATAATCACCTAATGCTTAACAACACCCTGCAATGAGCAATGCCTTCATGACAGGGTTGGAAATAGAGAAATAAAGGTAATGTCACATGTTATACATCTGTCTCTTGAGAACAATTGTCTCCAACCCTGGAATCTCGTTAACCAATCTTTAACCCATCACAGACACTTTATTCATTCCACGCTCCATTTACACCCAAGATATGTAATAGTCAGAGAGTCATACAGCATGGAAATAGGTATTTCGTCCCAACTTGCTCATGCCGACCAAGATGCCTCATCGAAGGTAGTAGTCACATTTGCTTGTGCTTAGCCCATGTCCCTCTAAACCTCTCCAATCCATGTACCTGTCCAAGTGTCTTTTAAATGCTATTATGGAACCTGCCTCAACTACCTCCTTTGGTAGCTCATTCCAAGTACCTGCCACCCTCTCTCCTAATCTGTTAATCAGTCCCATGTAATCTGTCTTTCAACCATTCCCATTTATATGCACATTTTGACTCCTTTGCCCCCATCCTTTCTTCTCCTCTTTATCTTCCATTGGTTCTAGTTTAGTGATACAGCATGGAAACAGGCCCTTCCACCCATCAAGTCCAACCCGACACAAATCACCCATTTACACTAGTTCTGTTATCCCACTTTCTCATCTACTCCGCACACATTAAGTGCAATTTACCTACAAACCCGCATGTCTTTGGGATGTGGGAGGAAACAGAAACACTGGGAGGAAAGTCATGTGGTCACAGGGAGAACATGCAAACACCATGTAGACATCAGCCAAGATCAGGATCGAACCTGGGTCTCTCGTGCTGTGAGGCAGCAGCTCTACCCGCTGCACTACTGTGCTGCTGCTCGAGTCATATCTTTGTTCGTGGGTACTACTAATCCCCTATTGTCACAAGCCAAACTCATCATTAGTCAAGTGCTTTCCCCCTCTCCTGCTGCACTACTGGCTTCAATCCAACCTGACCATATCTAACACAACAACCCATTTTCCCACTCCTATCAATAGATGGTCATCAGAAGTTCAAATGCTAGCTGATTTCTCCTGTCTTGTTCCCCCACTCTGAATGCAAAGCCATCGGTAGCTGCAAACAGGAGTAAAAAAAAACTAAATTTATATCAGAATTGTAATGCTGTCAAGAAGCACTGGGCATTTAAAAAACAATTAAAATTTACCCCATCATATTATCATAATTCTACCAGTATTTTATTGCAAAAACATCTTTAACATTTAGCTTCTCTCAACGCATCATTTTTTATTTTCGATACAAGATCTGTTTACAATGGAGTTTAATATTCTAGGTAATGCAATGCATTTCATCTTTCCAGGCAGTTAAGATAATCTTGTTTGTAGTGCAGGATAAGAAAGCAGTAAAATATAACCTTCATTAATTGCAAGGAAGCGGGAGGATTTTAACCTTCTGAAGTGCTTTCATTCTTCGCTCAAAGGACATTACGATCTAATTGGGTGTCTTATCAACAGCTGTTGAAAATTAGGACTATATCGTAAAATAACGACAGTGCATATGTATTGGCAGTGCATTGGTAAGGGGAAAGTTGCTTCTCCACCAGTCAATTCAGACCCCATACACAACCAATGAGATCAATGTTTGTGTGGCATTGAATAGGGCCTGCAGAGATTTTTTGGTTTAGGTTTATTATTATACATCAATATAATCGTCAGACTCAAGTACAATAGAGAGAACAAAGGGGAAGATAGCCCGAGTGTAGACTATAATTCTTAGCATTGTAGTGCACCATCCCATACTCAAAGTCCAATGTCCACAATGGGGTCTATCAGTCCTCTAGCTTACAAAAGGACCTGTTCAGAAGCCTGATACCAGAGAGGAAGGAGCTGTTTCTGAGTCTGGTGGTCTACTTTCATGCTTTTGTAACCTCTGCTGGATGGGAGCAAGCACAAGGAGGAATAACTGGGATGGAATGAGTTTTTGATTATGTCAGCTGCATTCCCTTGGCAGTGTGAAGTGTAGATGAAGTCAATGGCAGGAATTGTGGTCCATGTGACTTCCCTTCTCTTCAGGAAGAAGTACCCCCTTCTCCTACGCACTTTGTCGGAAAGATAGCAGCCCCAACTATTCAACAATCCCTCAGTGCTGCCCTAAGTGGCTGCCAGGGGTCATTACATCCAGACCCTGATGCTGAACATCACTAAGAGAGGATCAGATAAGCAATGGGCAACATAAAATACTTCCCTGGGTAATCAATGTGGGCAACTGCTGTAATTCTGACCACAGCACAAGTTTAGAGGTAACTCAACCACTTCGAAGCACATTTTAAATTTTAATTAGACCTTACAATTCATTACATCCCCCTGTACACTGGTAACCTTCTTGGTTAGAAAACAAGTCAGCAAAGCTTTTTTTTTGCTGAAGGAAAGTATGCTCTCTGCATGATATATTATAACCAGGAGGTGTTGGTTTAGTTATGAGAGGCATAAATAGTGTGGACAGTTGGAACCTTTTTCCCAGGATGTAAATGACAAAGACTTAGAGTCATACAGCAGCAAAACAGGACTTTCGGCCCATTTAGCCCATGCCGACTAAGTTGCCCCAGGGACAATAGTCCCACCCGCCCACATTTAGCCCATATCCCTCTAAACATTTCCTATCCATGGCCTGCCAGATGTCTTTTAAATGTTGTTATAGTACCTGCCTCAACTGCCCCTTCTGGCAGTTCGTGCCTTATACCTATTACCCTCTATGAGAAAAAGCTGCCCCTCATGTTCCTATCATTTCCCTTTCACCTTAAACCTGTGTCCTCTGGCTCTTGATTCCCCTACTCTGGGCAAGAGACTGTGTGTATCTACCCAATCTATTACCCTCATGATCTTATGCCCCAATATAAGATTGTGTCACACATGTGGGTGAGACTTTAAGGTGAGAGGGGAAAAGTTTAAAGGAGATTTAGTTTAGTTTAGAGATACAGCATGAAGACAGGCCCTTCAGCCCCCCAAATCCACGCCATCACCCATACACTAGTTCTATCCTACAAATAAGGGACAATTTACAGAGACCAATGAATCTATAAACCTGCGCGTCTTTGGAATGTGGGAGGAATCTGGAGAAACCCCACACGGTCACAGGAAGAACGTGCAAACTCCATGCAGTAAGCACCCATAGTGTTGTGCCATTGTGCCATTCCAGATGAGATGGATGGGTGTAGAAAAATCAAAAACTCAACCCTTTCCACATGAGCAAGATCTCCGGAGATGTGCGGGGCAAATTTGTTTACACAGAGGGTGGTGGATGCCTGGAACGCTGGAGAGGTGGTAGAGGCAGATAAGAGAGCAGCGTTTAAGAAGCTTGTACATTGGCACATGGATATGCAGGGAATGAGTGGGTATGGATGATGAGAGTAGTTTACTTTGGCACTATGCTCTCTCACCAACTCTCAGTGGCACCTGTGTAGTTATTGTGCCCCTGTTTCGTTCTTCTCCAGTATCTACCAAGACTGTTAATCCACCCAGCCCCTTAAATATCATCCAGGCATAAATCTGAACTGAGGAATAGTAAAGGATAGAATTGAGGAATTGTAAAGGTAAGAAGACACTAATGGGAGTTATCTACAGGCTCCCAAACAGTAGCCTGGATATAGGGTGCAAGTTGCAGCAGGAGTTAAAATTGGCATGTAACAAAGGTAATGCCACTGTGGTTATGGAAAATTTCAATATGCAGGGAGACTGGGAAAATCAGATTGGTTCTGGACCCCAAGAAAGGGAGTTTGTAGAGTGCCTCTGAGATGGATTCTTAGAGCAGCTTGTACTGGAGCCTTCCAGAGAGAAGGCAATTCTGTATTTAGTGTTGTCCAATGAACCAGATTTAATAAGAGAACTCAAGGTAAAGGAACCGCTAGGATGTAGTGACCATAATATGATAAGTTTTAATCTGCTATTTGAGAGGGATTTGAGTTCAATCAGAAGTGTCAGTGTTGCAGTTGAACAAAGGGGACTATGAAGGCATGAGAGAGGAGCTGGCCAAGGTCGACTGGAAAAGTATCCAAGCAGGAATGATGGTGGAACAGCAATGGTAGGAATTTCTGGGCACAACCCAGAAGATGTAGGATCATTTCATTCCAAAGAGGAAGTAAGATTCTAAGGGGAGTAAGAGGCAACCATGGCTGACAAGGGAAGTTAAGGATGAAATAAAACTAAAAGAAAAGGTGTATAACATAGGAAAGAGTAGCAGGAAACCAGAGGATTGGAAACTTTCAAAGGACAACCTAAGGTAACAAAAAGGGCAATACGGGGTGAAAAGATGAAATACTAGGGTAAGGTGGCCAAGAATATAAAGAAGGATAGTAAAAGCTTCTTTAGGTATGTTAAGAGAAAAAGATTAGTAAAGACAAATGTGGGTCCCTTGAAGGCAGAAGAAACATAGAAAAAAATAGGTGCAGGAGTAGGCCATTCGGCCCTTCGAGCCTGCACCGCCATTCAATATGATCATGGCTGATCATCCAACTCAGAAGAAGGGTTTCAGCCCGAAATGTTGCCTATCTCCTTCACTCCATAGATGCTGCTGCACTAGCTGAGTTTCTCCAGCATTGTTGTGTACCCTTGAAGGCAGAACCAGGTGAAATTATTATGGGGAACAAGGAAATGGCAGAAGAGTTGAACAGGTACTTGGGTTCTGTGTTCACTAAGGAAGCACAAATAATCTCTCAGATGTACTAGTGGCCAGAGGACCTAGGGTGACGGAGGAACTGAAAGAAATTAGCATCAGGTGCGAAATAGTATTGGGTAGACTGATGGGACTGAAGGCTGATAAATCCCCAGGGCCTGATGGTCTGCATCCCATGGTACTCAAGGAGGTGGCTCTAGAAATCGTGGATGCATTGGTGATCATTTTCCAATGTTCTATAGATTCAGGATCAGTTCCTATGGATTGGAGGATAGCTAATGTTATCCCACTTTTCAGGAAAGGAGCGAGAGAGAAAACGGTGAATTAGAGACCAGTTAGCCTGACATCAGTGGAGGGGGAGATGCTGGAGTCAATTATTAAAGAAGTAATAACGGATAGCAGTAAAAGGATTGGTCCAAGTCAGCATGGATTTATGAAGGGGAAATCCTGCTTGACTAATCCTCTGGAATTTTTTGAGGATGTGACAAGTATGAAGGAGAGCCAGTGGATGTAGTGTATCTGGACTTTCAAAAAGCCTTTGATAAGGTCCCACACAGGAGATTAGTGGGCAAAATTAGAGCACATGGTATTGGGGGTAGGGTATTGACATGGATAGAGAATTGGTTGGCAGATGGGAAACAACGAGTAGGAACAAATGGGTCCCTGTCAGAATGGCAGGCAGTGGCGAGTGGCGTGCCGCAAGGCTCGGTGCTGGGGCCGCAACTATTTACAATATATATTAATGATTTAGATGATAGGATTCAAATTAACACTAGCAAATTTGTAGATGACACAGAGCTGGGTGGCAGTGTGAACTGCGAAGCGGATGCTAGGAGGTTGCAGGGTGACTTGGATAGGTTGAGTGAGTGGGCAGATGCATGGCAGATGCAGTATAATGTAGATAAATGTGAGGTTATCCACTTTGGTGGCAAGAACAAGGAGGCAGATTATTATCTCAAGTTAGGTGTCAAATTAGGAAAAAGGGAAGTGCAACGAGGTAGGTGTCCTTGTACACCAGTCACTGAAAGTAAACATGCAGGTAGAGCAGGCAGTGAAGAAAGCTAATGGCATGTTGGCCTTCATAACGAGAGGATTTGAGTATAGGAGTAAAGAGGTCCTTCTGCAGTTGCACAGGGCCCTAGTGAGACCACATCTGGAGTATTGTGTGCAGTTTTGGTCTCCTAATTTGAGGAAGGACATCCTTGCTATTGAGGCAGTGCAGCGTAGGTTCACAAGGTTAATCCCCAGGATGGCGGGACTGTCATATGAGGAAAGATTGGAAAGATTGGGCTTATATTCACTGGAATTTAGATGGATGAGGGGGATCTTATAGAAACATATACAATTATAAAAGGACTGGACAAGCTGGATGCAGGAAAAATGTTCTCAATGTTGGGGGAGTCCAAAACCAGGGGCCACAGTCTAAGAATAAAGGGGAGGCCATTTAAAGCTGATGAGAACAAACTTTTTCGCCCAGACAGTTGTGAATTTGTAAGTTTCTCTGCCACAGAAGGCAGTAGAGGCTAATTCACTGGATGAATTTAAAAGAGAGTTAGATGGAGCTCTAGAGGTGAGTGGAATCAAGGGATATGGGGAGAAGGCAGGCACGGGTTACTGATTGTGGATGATCAGCCATGATCACAATGAATGGCGGTGCTAGTTCGAAGGGCCAAATGGCCTCCACCTGCACCTATTTTTCTATGTTTCTAACAGGGTATAAAAAGGCTTAAATGTCTATAACAAAATGAGGAAAAACCTCACAGGTTAAGATATCTTTCTGCAATAATCCAACTGCAGTTCGTGTTTAGAAGCCTGCGTGATTGATAGGTTATCTAGCAATTAAAAGGCACTAAGGTGAATTATTCTCATGTTATAATCATATAAAATAATTGGCTTTATAAGACCACGTACAGTCAGTCATGTCCCTGTCACCCAGCTGGCAATATGGAGAAAAGAACTGATCTAGAGGCCATTCAACCCATTTCAGAACATATCTTGCTACTAGAGCCAGAGAGACATCACGGCGTCACAGACATTGAGGGCTGAAGGTCTGTACCTATGCTGCACTGTTCTACAGTCTATGTTCATCCATGGATCCTTGGAAGATACCTCTGCAAGTGTATCCCCACTGTCTGTGCCCTACTCTCAGTGTCAGCATTGACTCAGTGCTCAAGCTACTACAGTGAGTGATCCAACCAATATCAGGCAGACACCGAGGACACAATACACAGAACATTTTCAATGTCATATTTTTTTTACGGTTCCCCAACCTTTCCATTCAAAGATTTCAGGATGTGGAGTTCACCATTGGACCCTACTTCCTGAAAATCTTTCAGCGGGGGAAACATTTCATAGGAACCTGGAGCATGAGGGGGTAACTTTTTCACACAAAGGGAGGTGGGTGTATGGAACGAGCTGCCGGAGGTGACAGTTGAAGCAGAAACTATCCTAACATTTAATAAACATTTAGGCAAATACATGGATAGGACAGGTTTAGAAGGACATGGCCCAAATGCAGGCAGATGGGACTAATGTAGATGGGACCAGCTGGTCGGCGTGGGCAAGTTGGACTGAAGGACCTGTTTCCACACTGTATGACTCTAAATCTTTGAAGAAGTGAAGGGTTGGAGAACAATAATATCTTGACTGTGAACACCTGTATCAAGTTGACCAACTTTTAGCCGGATACATTCACACTCACTTCACCACAGTATTTAAATGCTTCTGATCTTATTTCTTCAAATGTCCAAAATGAAAGAACGCTACTTTTACACTACCTGCATATCCCTCTTGGTGATGAAGCCTTTCTCTTCTTTGTCGCAAAGCTGGAAGATTTCACGAGCCTTTTCCAGAGTCTCTTGGAGGCTGTTCTGTTCATAGGGATCTGCTCTGAGGTCCCGGGCAGCATTGAGATCCATTCCTCCATCAAACCGCCCGCCGTTTGATGCCTCTTTTTTCCTGGACATCGTCCACTTTCTGCTCCCGACGTGTGTGCCTCTGTGAAGGGCATAAAACAAAACAATCAGTACTCGTGTTTGCATCATTCAGTGAGGCTTCGCTCGCTCGTGTCGAGCATCACTAAGCAACAGCCCACTCAGTAGTGGTCTGAAGGCTCTCCGAATATTCAGTTAATTACTCCTTTTGTTCCAGCGGTACAGTAAAGAGGTACCAAGCAAGAAAGATCAGAAGTTTTATTTCCAAAACACTGTGGAATTAGGGTTGGTGACAAACTACATTATAACCCAGCATATGAACATTGAATTCTCTTATTTTAACCAACTTTTACTTCCATTCCCCTCCCCTTCCCCTTTGCCCCATTCCTCCACCCTAGTCCTTTTACCAGTGCCACTGTTCTCCTCATTGTTTCCTCTTGAGATCACACCTTCCCTAGCCAACAATGGGCTGACTAGAGGCCACACTGCCCAAGGTCATTTGTGAGCCGAGCCTTGTTTGGTCCTGGTCTTTTCTTGCCTCCAGCTTTTCACCCAACCCCAATGTTGGTCCCTATCGTTTTCAAGTTCAAGTGAGTTTATTGTCATGTGTCCCTGATAGGTCAATGAAATTCTTGCTTTGCTTCAGCACAACAGAACATAGTAGGCATTTACTACAAAACAGATCAGTGTGTCAATATACCATTGTATAAATATATACACACACATGAATAAATAGATTGATAAAGTGCAAATAACAGAAAATTACGGGCTAATAATGGGAAAAAAGCTTATAGTCAAATTTTGGAAAAATGCTCCAATACCAACAATATAAAGGTGGGTTTCAAACATGTTCGAAACACTACTCTTGGAAAAGATGAGACTCCTCCTAGCAGGCAAAGCAGACCACTTCCAAAAGATGTGGTCTGCATTTATGGAACTATTACAAGCATAAGGTGCAATAGTAATTTAAAATATAAATGGTACCAGGATCTGGTAACGGGGGGTATAAAATAAATTTTTAAAAAAAGCACGGTTGGTATATTCTTTTTTGCGAGTTTTGTGTTACAATAGAGCGATTGTTTTTCCTTTTTTTTCTTTTCTTTCTAGGGTCTTATTTCCTTTCTTTACTTCCTTCTCTAACTTCCTCCCTACGGGGCTTTCTTTTCCCAACACTTTCCTGCACCTTCACGATTCTTGCTCTCTTTCCTTACTTCTTTTACTTCTATCTTTTTTAAAGCTCGAAAAACGAAGTGGTGCAACAAATGTAATAAGATATATCTGATGTGTAGTATTGTAATTTACTGTACTTCTAATAAAAATATGTTTTTTTTAAAAGTGCAAATAACAGATAATGGGTTATTAATGTTCAGAGTTTTGTCCGAGCCAGGTTTAATAGCCTGATGGCTGTAGGGAAGTAGCTATTCCTGAACCTGGTTGTGGCAGTCTTCAGGCTCCTGTGTACCTTCTACCTGAAGATAGCAGAGAGATGAGTGTGTGGCCAGGATGATGTGGGTCTTTGATGATACTGCAAGCCTTTTTAAGGCAACGACTGCGATAAATCCTCTCGATGGAAGGAAGGTCAGAGCCGATGATAGACTGGGCAGTGTTTACTACTTTTTGTAGTCTTTTCCTTTCCAGGGCACTCAAGTTGCAGAAATCAAGTTTCTCCAGAGTTGCTGGCTCACCGGCTAAGTTACTCCAGCAATTTGTGTCTATTTTTGGTATAAACCAGCATCCGCAGTTCCACATTCTACACAAGGGAAGCTTTTCTGTGTAAGCTGTCAAAAAAGGAATAAGGAACCAGGAAAAAGCCTTGACCACTTCCACCTAAATCTTAGTCCAAATTAGTCTGAAGAAGGGTCTCGACCCGAAAGGTCACCTATCCGTGTTCTCCAGAGATGCCGCCTGACGTGCTGAGTTACTCCACCACTTTGTGTTCTCCTGAATCTTAACTCTATTTTCCTCCCTTGCTCAATTCTCCTTGCCTAACACAAAAAGAACACTGCTAATTTAAGTTCTCACGCTCCCAATTTACCGAGCATTTGTTAGCGTTTTGCAGCACACTATTTCACATTCCTACTGCTACTCGTATCATGAAAAAATATTTCTATTATCATCTTTGAATAACAAAGCTCTAAACCAGTAGTATCTTAAAGAAGAAAATATATAAATCTCTCACTGACCTGAATATGAGATTAGGTCATAAGGTCATAATGTCATATGTGATAGGAGCAAAATTAGGCATTTGGCCCACCAAGTCTACTCCGCCATCAATCATGGCTGATCAATCTCTCCCTCCTAACCCCATTCTCCTGCCTTCTCCCCATAACCCTTGACACCCGTACTAATCAAGAATCTGCTATCTATTTATCTATTTTCTATCTCTACATAGCTAAAACTCTGATCTTGTGTTCATCCGGTTTGTGCGGTTTTTCAATTTGCACAAAACCGTACGCGATAGCGCTACAATTTTCCATCAACTCATTCACCGTTCTCCTGTGCTGCCAGTGCAACAAGTTTCATCCCGATCGGTAGTATATTGTAAAAGTTAGCGAGGATTAAAAATCGTAAAAACCACGCGTGCCCAGATCGATCTCCTCTCCTGCCAGTCAACGCCGCGCGGAATGGTCTTTTCTCCTGTCATTCCGCGGACGGTCCACCCCTTCCTGTGCCATCGCGTCTTTACTGGAGCTGAGGGACGCTGTAAGTGGCCGGCAGAGGTCTCCAACCGGACACAATTTTCGGAGGGACAGGAAGCGGCTCGGCCCGGAGTCGGAGATGTTGCCAAACGGAAAGCGGAGAGTCTGATCCCGGTGGAGGAGGGCGATCAGGGCCTGTTGTGAGTCCCAAACGCACCGCCATCGCAGCTCTGCAGCTCCGGCCCCTTCCCCTCTGGTCCCCCTCGCTGGCTCCTGCCCCTCGACGGCTGATGCTCCTCCGGGGCATGTGCGAGAAGGGAGAGGAGTGGCAACCTCAAGATTCTGGGGAGGGAGAGTGGGGGAGGAGAGGGGATAGATGGAGAGGAGGGGAGTAGCGAAGGGAAAGGAGTTATGAAGGGAGGGAGGGGGGGGAGGGAGTGACTGAGGGTAGGGAAAATGAGAGGTGAGAGAGGGATTGGGGGAGGCATTGGGGGAGGGTAGGAGGTGAGGGAAAAGAAGAGGAGGGAGGTTAGGAGGGAGAGTGGGGGAGGAGGGAATTGAGGGAGGAGGGGGGAGTGAGAAGGGGGAGTAGAGGAGGGGGAGTAGAGGAGGGGCAGTGGGGGAGGTAGAGAGTGGGGAATACAGTGGGAGAAGGGCAGTAGGGGAGGTGAGGAGGGGATAGTGGGGGTGATAGGGGGAGGTGAGGCATGGGGGAGGTGGGGGGGACTGTGGGTTAGGAGGGGGATAGGGAGGGGAGAGATGGAGGGAGGGAGTGACTGAGGGTAGGGGAAAGGAGAGGGAGAGAGAGGTGAGGGAGGGATTGGGAGAGGTGAGGAGGAGAGTGGAAATAAGAGGGAGGGTGAAGAAGAGGGGGAGAGAGTGCTAGGGATGAGGGGAAATGGGCTGCACCTGTGTAGTTGGGGGCTATGGGTGAGTGGTGGAATATTGAGTTGGGGGACCAAGCCTCCTGTGTAACAGGGACCCAACGGGTCCCACTTAGTCTAGTCTCTGCTTTAAAAATATCCATTGACGGGCTCCACAGCCTTCTGTGGCAAAGAATTGCACAGATTCACCACCCTGTGACTAAAGATTAGGAGGCTGGCAGCATCTTAGCCCGAAAATGTAAACAGAAAGAGTATTTCAAACTGGTAAGAATGTATTGACATGAACGTGCGGTACACCGTGCTGTTCACTGCTGGCATGTACAAGGGCAGCACGGTGGAGCAGTGGTAGAGTTGCTGCCTTACGGCGCTTGCAGCACTGGAGATCCGGGTTCGATCCCTACTACGCGTGTTGTTTTACGGAATTTGTACGTTCTCCCCGTGACCGCGTGGGTTTTCTCTGAGATCTTCGGTTTCCTCCCACACTCCATAGACGTACAGGTTTGGAGATTTATTGGCTTGGTATAAGAGTAAAACTGTCCCTAGTATGTGTAGGGGATTGTTAATGTGTGGGGGTCACTGGTCGGTGCGGACTCGGTGTGTCGAAGGGCCTGTTTCCGCGCTGCATCTCTAAACTAATCTAAGAGCTTAGTTGCTTGAGCCAACATAATAATTACTTCCAGACACTTCCAGGAGCAATTTTTGATGTTGTTGATGTTTTAAAACAGGGAGAAGACCTCCAGGTTTAAAAGTGGAAGGTTAGGTTTGAATTGAAGATAGACACAAAAAGCTGGAGTAACTCAGCGGGACAGGCAGCATCTCTGGAGAGAAGGAATGGGTAACGTTTCGGGTCGAGACCCTTCTTCAGTTTGAATTGTTCACTCACTACAGGCCCAGGCTGATAGAGACTTTATTCACACTGTGACTCCAACTCTCAGTGGCACCTCTGTGATATATTTCTCGTTCTTCCCCAGTATCTACCAAGACTGCTAATCCACCCAACCCCATAAATTTCACCCAAGCATAAATCTGAACAGGGCATTAAAAAAGGTTTTAATGCCTGTAACAAAATGAGGAGAAACTCACAGGCCAAGATATCTTTCTGCAATAATCCGACTGTCGTTAGTGTTTTGAAGCCTGCAGGATTTATACTGTAGGTTATCTAGCAATTAAAAGACACAAGATGAATTATTCTCATGGTAAAATTTATATAAAAGAATTGGCCTTATAAGACCAAGTACAGTCTGGCGTGTCCTTATGAGCCAGCTGGCAACATGGAGAATGGAGCTGATCTAGAGGCCATGTAGAGAAAATTCAACCATTTCAGAACATATCTTACTACTGAAGCCAGAGAGTCATGCAGCATGGAAACCCTTCAGCCCAACTTGCCCACGCCGACCAACATGTCCCACCCACATTTGTCCCACCTGCCTGCATTTGGCCTTTTAAACCCGTCCTATCCATGCACCTGTCCAAATGTTTCTTAAACGTTGCGATAGTACCTGCCTCATCTACCTCCTCCGGCAATTTGTTCCATACACCCACCACCCTTTGTGCAAAGGTTACCCCTCAGGTTACGATTACATTTTTCCCCCCTCACCTTAAACCTATATCCCCTAGTTTTCGATTACCCAATTCTGGGCAAGAGACTCTGTGTGTTGACCCAATCTATTCCTTTCATAACATTTTACACTATACTGTATACTGTAACAAGACGCTTTGATTCCAAGTGTGGTTCCACATAGCAGACCCACACATCCATAAAATATATGTTTCCAACCTGACGAACTAATCCAAGCCTCTCCTGCCTTGAAAGATTCATCTTCTAACATCACCCTTCAGTCTTGGGACTCAGACTTTAGCCAATGCAATTCAGCTGCATAAGCAAAGTACATGGTTGCTGCCATGGATGAAAACTCATCCACTGCAACAAATAAAACTGAATGAAAATATTGTTCCATATCAATACTATGCATCACAAAGTCTTGAGACTGTGAAGTACTGTTCCTCATGCTCCACTGTTCCATAGATCAAGTCCCCTAGACACAGATAACCAGTATAATCCCATTACTTAAGAAGGAAAGGAGAGAACTATAGAACAGTTAGCCTGGCATAAATAGTAAGAAATGCTTGAATGTGTTAAGCTCTACATAGCGGTGCAGCTGGTAGACTTGCTGTTGCACAGCACCAGAGGTCCATGTTCGATCTTCACTTTGGGTACTGTCTATGCGGGGTTTGCACGTTCTCCCTGTGACTGCTTGGGTTTCCTATGGGTGCTCCGGTTTCCTCCCACATCCCAAAGAACAAGAGGGTTTGTAGGTTAATTGGCCTCCGTAAATTTCCCTCAGTATGTAGGGAGTGGATGTGAAAGTGGGATAACATAGAACTAGTGTGAACAAGTGATGGATGGACAGCATGGACTCGGTGGGCCTGCTCCATGCTTTATCTTTCAATTTATCAAAAGAGTAGGAAGAGGCAAAGTCAACATGATTCTAATGAAAGGGAGATTGTGTTTGATAAATCTATTGGAATCATCCTGAGGTTGTAACTAACAGCAAATATAAGCAGAGACCAGTTTTCACAGTGCATTTGGTTTTTCTGAAGACCTTCAATAAAATTACCTGCAAGAAGTTACTGAACAAAATTAGAGTTCTTGGGATTGGCATGGATTATAGATACGTTTTAAGAGACAGAAAGCAGAAGGTGGAAATCATT
The DNA here is from genome assembly GCF_028641065.1 of Leucoraja erinaceus. Taxonomy (NCBI): domain Eukaryota; kingdom Metazoa; phylum Chordata; class Chondrichthyes; order Rajiformes; family Rajidae; genus Leucoraja; species Leucoraja erinaceus. Next base: position 27,398,938 of record NC_073394.1, on the reverse strand, counting down.
GGGTCTTGTTCAGGTTGGGTGGTTGTGACTAGTGGAGTGGCAGAGTGATTAGTTCTGGGACCCAGCCATTCACGATCTATATCCATGACTAGGGTGACAGGACCAAGTATAATATATCCAAGTTTGCTGAAATTCTCACTGAGCTGTGAAGACGATGCAAAGAGACTTCAAGGAGATAAAGACAAATACGTGATCGGGTGAGGACATAATCGATGGAAAATATTTGTCAGAACATGATAGAAACATATATATATTTTTTAATAATCAGATATCGAAAGATGCACTTGTTCAGAGGAACTTGGGTACTGTCCATGTGAGGTTTGCACGTTCTCCCTGCGAATTCTTGGGTTTCCTACGGTTGCTCCGGTTTCCTCCCACATCCCAAAAAACAAGACGGTTTGTAGGTTAATTGGCCTCCGTAAAATTTCCCTCAGTATGTAGGTAGTGGATGTGAAAGTGGGATAACATAGAACTATACATAGGGTATCCTTATACATGAATCACATAAGTTTGCATGAAGGCACAGCAAGCAATTAGGAAGGCAGATGATATGCTGACCTTTATTGCAATAATAATAGAACACAATCATAAAGGTATCTTTCCTCTATAAAATACGCCCAGGTTAAACGGCAGTGGGAATATTGTGTATGGTTCCCATCTCCCTGACTAAGGGAGGATACATTAATGATATTGGGAGCTCAACAAAGGGTCACCAAATCCTGCATCTGTACTCTGTGAACGGCTTGGTTGTAATCATGTATAGTCTTTCCACTGACTGGTTAGCATGCAACCAAAAACTTTTCACTGTGCCTCTCCACTTTCCTGGAGATCCACATTTTAGTGAGAAATGCGACATATATATCTACAACTACAACTCTAAAACAAGATGCTATATATATAAATATACCACACTAATCCCATGGTCCATATCCTTCTACATCCTGTCTATTTAAGTGCTTATCTTTTAAGCGTATGGTTGTATCTGACAACACCTCCTTGAAGGGCCTGTCCCACTTAGGCAACTGTGCAGGCGAGTGCAGGAGACTCTGCGCTCGCCACATGGTCGCCACATGTTCGCTGGTGGTCTCTGGTGAGTCTCCTTCATGGTCGCGAGGAGTTCCCGCATTCTGGGAACTAGTCGCGGCCTCAGTATGGTCGCCGCAAATTTTTCAACACGTTGAAAATTTTTCTGCCCCCAAAAATTGGTCGCCATGGAGATAATCGATAATCCTGTAGTCGTAGGTGCAGTTGTAGTGGGGTCACCATGTAGTTATAGGTAGTCGAGTAGTCGTAGGTAGTTTTAGCTAATCGCCTTTGCTGACCGGTCATTTTCATTGGCTCATTGGGGGAAAAAAACATAAGCAGGAGTTTTCACAACCAAGGATAACCGACTGGTAATGTTAAATGTCCGCCAAACCTCACAGCACAGTATCTCTGGCTTATTAAAAGTTGGCTAGCTTCTTAAATGTTGGCTCCACTCCTTCTCCCCCACCTTCTCCCCCCTTCTCTCCCCTCTCCCCCCCTCGTTTAAAGGACTTACCGTGCAATGCTAGTCGTCTTAATTATAGCGGTGCGTGTCTGTATCACCTTGGCTTTGCATCATATGAATTTCAGACTGTGCTCTCCCGCTTACCCTCGCCCCCGCCTTTGCGATGTGTGTGTGTGTGTGTGTGTGTGTGTGTGTGTGTGTGTGTGTGTGTGTGTGTGTGTGTGTGTGTGTGTGTGTGTGTGTGTGTGTGTGTGTGTGTGTGTGTGTGTGTGTGTGTGTGTGGTGTACTCTGACAGTCGCTGTTCCAGTTCCCGGTTTTTCAGGCGACTGCTGGCAACTTGACAGTCGCCGGCAGTCCGCTGAAAAATCGCCTAAGTGGGACAGGCCCATTAGACTCCTTACTTTCATCTTAAACCTATGCCCTCTTATTTTTGATAACCTTTCCACAGGAAGAAGTTCCATTTATCCTATCTATGCCTCATAATTTTATACATCTTCATCAGGTCATCCCTCAGCCTCCTTCACTCACAGGGAAAGCAAACCCAGCTTAGGCAATCTTTCCCCATAACTATGGTCCTCCAATCCAGGCAACATCCCGGTGAATCTCCTCTGCGCTCCACGACCATCTCCTTCCCATATTGCAGAGAGCAGAACTGCACACAATACTCCAAGTATGATCTAACCTGTTTTTGTACAGTTGTAAGCAAACCTCCCACCTTTTGTATTCTATGCCCTGACCTATAAAGGCAACTATACGTAAGCCTTCTTCACCACCTCTGGGGTTGTGGGAACTATCATCTAGTTCAGTGACGTTGCAGGTAGAGCTGCTGCCTCACTGCAAATGTTGACTGTGTGGAGTTTGCATGTACTCTAGAGACTTTAGATATACAGCATGAAGACAAGCCCTTCGTCCCACCAAGCCTGCACCGACCAGCGAGCACTAGCACTGTCCTACATACTAGGAACAATTTGCAATTTTACCAAAGCCAATTACCCTACAAACCTGCACATCTTTGGAGTGCGGGACGAAACCTTTTTTTGAGGTGATAGTTACAAAGCCAAGAAACAAACTCCAAGTTCTTTAGTTTAGAAGTACTTTGTTTGTTTATATAACCAGCCACCCTCGAGAAAAGCAGTGAGTGAACGAGACACAAATATACCAAGAACATGTTCTGAGCTTGGAAACATTTTCTGCAGGGTTTCTCCAAAATGCAACAAAACAACTGGGAATAATGTTTGAACTATTCTCCAACAACATTTAAAAGAGATTGGACAGGAATACGGATATAAACTATTTAGATGGATATGGGCCAAACGTGGGCCGCTGGGAGTATCGTAGATGGGGCATTTTGGTCGGCAGGGACAAGCTGGGCCAAAGGGTCCATTCTCGTGTTGTATGATGCTAATCCATTCTCGCTACCTCCTTGTGTTTGGGGCTGCCAACAGTTTATTGGCATCAAGACAACAAGGAACTCAACATTCATTCTGCTTTCATATGAAGGCTATGAAGTGTAAATCGCATTGTGCGATCGACAGACACCTTTCCCATAATTGAGACTAGACTTTAGAGATACAGTGTGGAAACAAGCACTTTGGCCCACGGAGTCCACGCCGACCAGTGATCACCCCGTACACTAGTACTATCCTTTCCAGGGTCAATTTTGCGCAAAATCCATTTCAACCCCATACCTCGCGTGTTTAAGCGACGGATGAAGAGCGATGGCGCGATGATTGTGTAGAATCACAAAAAGACCTAACCCAAAAAAATTATTTACTGGAGAAACATCTGAAACATAAAGCATATGCATCTGATGGAAAATCCCAAAAAAAAAAATCAAAATCAAAACTTTGGACCCAACGTTTCAGGCGCGCTCAAGGTGCCTCCCTTAAAAATCAAATTCGGTGGGGCGTACGCCCCACGTTGGGCCTACCACTGCGCTCCAGATACATGTGGAAACAAGCACTGTGGCCCACGGTTCCACGCCGACCAGTGATCTTTAGTACACTAGTACTATCCTTTCCAGGGTCAATTTTGCCAAAGCCATTTAACCTACAAACCTATACGTCTTTGGAGTGCGGGAAAAAAACCAGCGGGGTCATGAGGAGAACGTACAAACTCCATATAGACAGGACTCATAGTCAGGATCGAACCCGGCTCTCTGGTGCTGTAAGGTAGCAGCTCTACCGCTGTGCCACTGTGCTGCCCCAATTAATTTCTGCAAGTTTATCTTAAATTTGGAAAATGAAAATAAATATTTACAATACGGTTCCTCAAACAGTTTAAAATAGGATAATCGCAAACACACTTATACAAGTATCAAATAAAAATGGAAAGTTCAGTACGCTTGTATAAAGCAGCACTAATAATTATTTAAGCATGATTTAACTAAAGTCTAAGTGACTTCTACAACTAATGCAAGTAGCTATTCCATTTTTTAAATACAAGAAAATATATTATCAACTATTCCAGTGCTGACAGGATTTCTCCTGCCGGTAACCCTGGCCATTATATTAGACTCTGTGCCCAAACCACACACAATGCAAAACCATTTATAACAAGGGTATAGATTTCCCAGCATGGGCACAAGAATGATAAAGAGCTTCAATTAATTGCCATGGTTCTGTTCTATGTGAGCATAACAAGCATGAAAGGTTGGAATAAGAATCCTCAGGAATGTTATACAATGTAATGGCACATTCTGTACAACCCCGAACAATAGCATTTAATTGAAACAAATACAATTCTCTCCCCCTGCCCCACTCCCCCCCCCCCCCTCCCCTCCCATATTTGACCCGTACGTTAATCAATGGAACATTAGAAACTAGTGAATCATAGTCATAAGAGTCATAGAATCACAGAGTCAAAGAGTTAAGACCCTGTCCCACTTTCACGAGTTACTCACGAACTCTCCCGAGTTGTCCCCTTGATTCGAACTTGGAGAATTATGGTAATAGCCATTCGTAGGTACTCGGGGTTATTTTTTAAACTCGTGGGCATTTTTCAACATGTTGAAAAAACGTCCCGACTTACCTGAAGCCCCGAGTTCCTACGGCTGACATTACGAGTTGCTACGAAACATCTACGGCCTCCTACGAGCTCGCTACCGACATTCCCCGACATGCCCCAAGCCTCGAATCAAGGGGAAAACTCAGGAGAGTTTGTGAGTAACTCGGGAAAGTGGGACAGGGCCTTTATAGAGTGTGCAAACAGGCCCTCTGGCCCAACTTGCCCACACCGAACAACATGTCCCATCTACATGTTAAAATCTTTAGCTGGGCTAATAATAGGTTCAAAAGTAACACACTGCTGGTATAGGAAACCTGCAATTATAGTAAATACAGCAGGAAGGGGGAAATGGAGCTAGCCTTTCAGATCAATGAGAATTCAACAGATCTCGCTGTTTAGATGCATAGTGATTAAACTAAAATGTTGATTGCTTCTCTCTCTCCAGTTACTGCCTTACCCACAGAGTGTCCCTCACCCATTCCACTTGAAAGTTCCTTGAAAGGGTGCCATTATCATTAATACTATAACCAAAACAATGAAAGAATTTTGATCTATTCCAAGTAGAAAAAGCATGGGAAATTGTTGAACCATAGAACAGGGGGTGGCATGGTGGTGCAGGGGTAGCGTTGCTAGCTTACTACCCAGGTTCGATCTTGGCTACGGGTGCTGTCTGTACGGAGCTTGTACATGTTCCCTGTCACTGCGTGAGTTTTCCCTGGGTGATCCGGTTTCCTCCCACACTCCAAAGACGTAGGGTTGCAGGTTAATTGGCTTCTGAATATTCTAAATTGTCTTTAGTGTGTAGGATAGAACTAATGTTAACGGGTGATCAATGGTCGACCGAAAGATCCGTTTCCATGCTGAAAATCTAAACTAAACACAGAATAAAATTCATTCTCCTTCCATAGAAAGGCTTTTAAATGTTAATCGCAGTGTTTCCAAGCTGCATCTCAAAACTTAACTAAACTAAACTGCAGATACTGGTTTTCAAAAAAAAGACACAAAGTGCTGGAGTAACTCAGCGAGTCAGGCAGCACCTCTGGAGAACATGATAGGTGATGTTTCGTGTCGGGGGCCTTCTTCAGATTGATTGTGGGGGGTGGAGTGGGGAAAGAAAGCTGGAAGATTCTTAACTGACCAAAGTCTACCCTCTTCCACCCACCCAACCCCAAAGCAACTTCCAATTTTGAATCTTTGCAAACACACTATCAAAATGCAATAGGTCAATGCTTCTCGTATTCCTTGCTGTTGGTTTAAGTTGACGACCACTCATGTGGGAAGTGTAAATGTATACAGGGCAGTTGGTGTACAAAAAACACATCATCTTCAAATGACCTGCTTATGCTGGTTCTTATGGAGAGGCAGGACGTCTGTCAGGTGCTTTTAAAATGGAACATTCCCAGCACATCAGACAACTTTGGCATGGAGATCCGAGTTTACATTTCAGGGTAATGATTGATTAGAATAAAAAGTCAACAATCTTAAACAGCAACTCTGTTCCCCTCTCCATTAAGGTCGCCTGGTTGCTGAGTGTATTTAGAATTTTAGCCTTCAGCCTTTAGAGATAGTGTGGAAACAGGCCCTTCAGCCCACCGAGTCCACACCAACCATCGATCACCTCGTACACCAGCATTATCCTACACGCCAGGGACAGGGAATGAAGGCAGCACATTGGCGGAGCGGTAGAATTGCTGCTTTACTGCACCAGAGACCTGTGTTCGATCCAGGCTACGGGTGCTGTCTGTATGAAGTTTGTACTTTCTCCCTGTGACGGCACGTTTTTTCTCCGGGTGCTCCTATTTCCTCCCACATTCCAAAGACGTACAGGTTTGTAGGTTAATTGGCTTCTGCAAATTGTAAATTGTCCCTAGTGTGTAGGATAGTGCTAGTGTACGGGGTGATCGCTGGTTGGCACAGACTCAGTGGGCCAAAGGGCCTGCTTCCACGCTGTATCTCAAAAGTTTAATGTATAAATTTACAATTTACCGATGGGAATGAACCTACAACCTTTTATTATGGAATTTTTCCATTTACATCATTTTGCTTTTGTCAAGTGCTATTATGAATTGAATTGAATTGAAAGATAGAGTATGGAAACAGCCCCTTCGGTCCATCGATCACACATTCACACTAATTCTATGCTATCCCACCTTCGAATCATCTCCCTGCACACAAGAGGCAATTTACATTGTCTTTGGAATGTGAGAGGAAACCCGAGGGCCCATTGTCAAAGGTATTTTAACATGAACTATTAATCACGATCATGTGGCATCACATGATAATTACACTGCAGTTCCAGTAATTAAAAGTTCTTTGAGATAGAGGAGTGTATATTTACTTAGGAACTGCATGGAGTAGTAAAGTATATAAAGTCAATGGAACAATTTAGATACACAGAAACAACTTTCTTAAAAATGATTCCCCAGCGACAAGATATATAGAAAAGACAGAACAGCTTATCTTTCCTTCTAGACATTTGTTCCCTGCAGACACAAGGATTGCTAGTTTACAAAAAAAAAAAGCACAAAGTACTGGAGTAACTCAGCAGCGAAGCTGGCAGTCGCTGCGTTTCAGTCCTGACCTCGGGTGCTGTCTGCGCAGAGTTTTGAACTTTCACCCTGTGTGACCGCGTGGGTTTCCTTCGGGTGCCCCAGCTTCCTCTCACATCCCAAAGACAAGCGGGTTTGCAGGTTGACACAAAAAGCTGGAGTAACTCAGCGGGTCAGACAGCATCTCTGGAGAAAAGGAATAGGTGAAATTTCGGGTTGAGACACTTCTTCAGACTGAGTCTTGGGAAAGGAAATGGGAGATATAGACTGTGACGTAGAGAGATATAGAACAAATAAATGTAAGATATGCAAAAAAAGTTAATTAGTCTCTGTAAATTGCCCCCAGTGTGAAGGGAGTGGAAAAATGGGATAACATTGCACTAGTGTGAACCGGTGATCGATGGCCAGCATGCACTCGGTGGGTCGAATGGCCTGTTTCCATGTTGTATCTCTAAACTAAACTAAACATGGATAAGCTATGTTTCAGGTGGGGAGCCTTCCTGGCCCATAACAGTAGCTCATGTTATTATATAATGGTTCTCTATATTGCAACTTATTTCACACACTTCGAAACATGCACTGTCACTTAAATTTAATCAAATGGCTGACATCCATTCAGCCACCATATGATACAATTGTGTACCCACCGTCAACAGGGAATGTAATCTTTTTAGACACATTTCCACACACAATCATGAGTGGAATAGATTGGGTAGACACACGGAGTCTCTTGCCCAAAGTAGGGGAATCAAGAACTAAAAGACATAGGTTTAAGGTGAGGGGGAAAGATTTAATAGGAAACTGAGGGGTATATTTATCATTTTACTTCGGAGTCACGTGAGTGACTACGTGAAGAAGCCCGCCAGGACGCATGCGTGCCATATCGCTACACGCATTGCGAAAAGTCAGACACGGTGGACAGACGTTCCCCCGCAGCGGCAGTTTTGAAAGCCGCAACTTGCAGGTAAGAGTTTACTCTGCGGTCTTTTTTGTTTCCATTTCCAACTACAGGTGGGAACATGGACAAAACAAAGAAGACAAGGGCTGCGACAAAGCTGGTGAGGGAGGACCGCGGAGCAGCGGGCAGCCAGCAGCAGCCAGCGGCACTGGGATCACCGATAGTGGGATCAGCTGTGCCCGATGTCACCTCCGCACCAGCCAGATCCACGCAGCCGGGCGGTAAGGCTAGACACAAAACAAACAAGGTCGTGGACTCAGAGGAGTCCGACTTTGAACAACCGCGGGCGGCCAGCGACCGAGAGCGCTGGAGCCGGATGGAGCGGTGTGTGGAGCATTTGCTCCAACGTGACAGACTCCGGGAGATGGAGTCGGGTCACTGTGGGCCCTATGATAAACCCACAGCAGTACCACTTGAAGGGCTGCACAGTGCTTCTACCTCATCAGAGGGGAGCACTCCGGGTCAGTTCTGGGCTGACCTAGAAGAGGGGTCCACAGAAGGAAAGACAAGTGTGCAAGGGGTGCAGGAACGCGAGAACCTCTGGACATGGTGTCCAATTTCATACAGCCAGACCAGACTGGTCTAAATCTGGAGCCAAAGCTAGCTGCCAGTATAGACTATATGTCTCTAAACCAGTTACAAGAACAGGCTGTACTGGACACCACATCAAGACACCTGGCACCGGGCAACTGCATATCCCTGAATGTTTCAATAGTAAATACCTGTATATGGAAACACATTGGAACAGGAGTCAGAAGTATGGACGTCAAATTACAAAAAGTACTGAAACTCCTAACAGCAGGGATAACAGCATTTGCCCGTACAGTGGATGACAAGGACATGTCCCAGGACCAACAAGATGCATTGGCATTACTCTGCAACACTCAACATGAAATAAATAACATCAGGAGAGTGCCATTCAACCCACACTAAACCCAAAATTTGCGGGACTGTGCAAACCTGAGACCACAAAACCACCAATACTATTGTTTGGAGGCAACCTATCGAAGCAAGTCAAGGAGCTCGATGAGGAAGCAAAAACCCTTTGACTAATAAAAGGGATCCAACAAAAACCCACTACAGCCAAAGACAGCACCCCTACGCACCCACCAGCAGAACTGGTGAAAGCTCGAAGGCCGGTACTCAAAACACGAGTCTTTTTTAGGCCATGGCCCAGGCCAGCCTTCTTGGGAGATGCGGGGACCTCCAACGCCAACCAAACCGAAAATCCAGACACCAGTGCAACAACAGCAGTGAAGAACATGTGTTAACAAATTTTATGATTTCAATGTCGAATTCATGTCCAAATTATGTTAACACAATTCCTCCTACAGTCATCAAGGCAGACGTGATGCATGCAGACGTGACTCGTTTCCACGGCATGAAATAACAGAGCTTTAAAATCTTCACGTAGTCACTCACGTGACTCCGAAGTAAAATAGTAAGATTAAACGAGAACTTACCAGTTTGAAGTTTGATCTGTATTTTATGAGGAGTTACGATGAGGGATTACGTGCCCTCCGCTCCCACCCTTGATCATATACTTAACTGGTATCTCTTCTCTAATCTTACTATGTTTAGTCATTACAGTTATCTGTGATTTCACACCGCTGCTTTGAAGAATGGCACGCATGCGTCCTGGCGGGCTTCTTCACGTAATCCCTCATCGTAACTCCTCATAAAATACAGATCAAACTTCAAACTGGTAAGTTCTCGTTTAATCTTACTATTAAAGGGTGATGGGTGTATGGAACAAACTGCTGTAGTAAGTGCTACCACAACGTTTAAGTAATATTTAGACAAGTCCATGGTTAGGAAGAGTTAGGGGAATATGGGTCAAACATAGACAGGTGGGAATAGTGTAGATGGGACATGTTGGTCAGTGTGGGAAAGTTGGGCCAAAGGGCCTGTTTCCACACTGGGTGGCTCTATGTCTCGCTGGATATAGTTAGTAATTGGAACACCATTATTGATCTTTTGCTCCAAGGTTGTACGTGTATGTTTGGACTTGCAATTGTTGTCATCCGAAGTCCTAGTGTATGCCTTCTAGCTTCCTGAATGACGGGTCATCTTTTTCTGTGCTCCCCAGGCGATGACATATATCCATTAATAAGGGACTCGAGAATGACAGAAAGCAAGCAGAAAATCCCATTAATCATATTTAAAGGGCTTGCGGTGTTATTGAAGGTTCTGAACTGTTGTTTCTCCAAACGATTTGAAAGCTAAGAATGAGTCATTAAGGTGATGTCTTCTTTTCAGTATTCATCATTTCAAGAGATTTATCTCCACTGATCAATGTACCCTTTGGTACTTATACTAATGGAGAATTCACAGTAAACAATTAACCTACCATAACATCTTTAAATTGTGGGAGGAAACCAGAGCACCCAGAGCAAAGTACACATAGTCTCAGCCTGTTCCTGGAAAGGCCTGTTCCTGTGCTGTACTGTTCTAAGTAGAAACAAAGAACTGCAGATGAAGGTTTATACCAAAAATAGACACAGAGTGCTGGAGTAACTCTGGCTGAGGGCCAGGCAGCATCTCTGGAGAAAGGGCGGGTGACGTTTTGGGTCGGGATCTGTGGGAGACTCCAGATATTTAATGATTAATATTTGCTGGCGATTTTCCAGGTTCTGATGAATTTGTTTTTGGAGTTTAGGAGATAATATGGCTTCAGCTGTGTATTCCCCAGCCAGACATCCTGCAGTAATACTGTACCGCCCCATGAATAAGGAACTAAACCTGCAGAATCAATCAATCAATCAATCAATCAACCTTTATTGTCATCTTGCAAGCAACAGTTGTACAGTGCAAAATGAAAAGACGTTTCCCAGTGAATAGCGGAGCATCGCACATGAAATTTAAAACACTTCACACATAATAACACTAAAAAACAATCCAGTCCCTGATGGAACAGTATAAATAGTTAAAAGCAGGTAAAAACACAATGTTAAAATACAATAAACCAATCATAAAAAATGTCCGGGGCCGCTGATTTGAGTGGCCAGTGCCAGTTATTAAAGTGTCCGTGCCAGCCGCAGAATTAAGTGACTGTGAGTACAGAGTGACTGTTTAGCAGCCTCACAGCCTGTGGTAGGAAGCTGTTTAGCAGTCTTGTAGTCCGGGCTTTGATGCTTCGATATCTCTTGCCTGATGGCAGGAGATCCAGGTGTATGTGGAGGGGGTGCAGTTTGTCCTTAGCAATTCCCTGAGCTTTCTTCCCTGAGCTTTCTTCAGACAGCGGCTCTGGAACAGTTCTTGTACCGAGGGTAGGGAGACGCCAATGATCCTCTCTGCTCCCCTCACTACCCTCTGCAGAGCCTTCCTGTCCGAGCAGTTGCAGGTGCAGTACCACGTATTTAGGCAGTACGTGAGTACAGACTCCACCGTGCCCCTGTAGAAAGTCCTGAGGATGTTGGTGGGGAGTGAGACCTGTTTTAGTTTCCTCAGGAAGTGCAGTCGCTGATGGGCCCGTTTGACGGTCCCAGTGGTGTTCCTGGACCAGGCGAGGCTGTCCGTAATTTGCACACCGAGGAACTTAATGCTCTCCACTCTCTCCACTGCAGTGCCACTGATGTTGAGCGGTGTATGCTTTGGCTGCGCCCTCCTGAAATCGACAACCATCTCCTTAGTTTTGTCGACATTCAATTCTAGGTTATTTTTGCCGCACCAGTCCACCAGTTGTTCTACTTCCTCCCTGTACATTGATTCGTCATCTCCACTGATGAGTCCCACCACTGTAGTGTCATCCGCGAATTTTATGATCTTATTGTCCCTGAATCTGGCAGCACAGTCATGTGTGAGCAGTGTGAACAACAGCGGGCTCGACAGAAGGATCTCGACATGAAACATCACCCTCTAGTGATGCTGCCTGTCCCGGTGAATTACTCCAGCATTTTGTGTATGTCCCAGCTTTGATATGGTACCTTTCGTGTAATTCTTCAAATGTTCCCAAGCAGTTAGCAGGCAATGAAACACTTCTGAAGTGGAGTCAGTGTGATGCAGTAGGAGTGTGTCGAATGGAACAGCAAATGATAGTTTATACAGAAGACAGAAACAAAGTGCTGGTGTAACTCAGCCGGTCAGGCATCGCCTCTGGAGAAAAAGGATTTGTTTTCTCCAGATTTTCTCCAGAATTTTGGAGTCTATTCTGTGATACAGTAAGAGGTTAGGCAGCACGGCAAGCTCTGGCAAAGGACAATGTGAACATTTGTTCTCGGTGACATTGTGTAAGGGATCAACATGGGCAGAAGAACATCAACAATAACTCCTCATAGCTGTGGCATGGATCATTTATTTGAAAGAATAAATGGAAACATTGGTTTATTGGGGGTTTTTTTTCCAGAGAACACCCCCAGCAGTAAAGTGGAGTGCGGCACCTCTGAGACTGGAGTGTGGAGTCCCACCAGTGCAGTGGAGTGCAGAATTTCAGTCGTGCAGTATATGTTAGGCAATGTCGCGCAGCATCGCTGGCAATGCAGTTGTGCAGTAGAGCGGAGTGCAGTGCCTCTGGCCGCACTTCTGTAGTGCAGTATATTTGGCAGTGCTGTGCAGTACTCCTGGCAGTGCAGTATCTCGGCAAGTGTGGTATCTTTGCAGTGGAGTGCAGTACGTGTGGCAGTGTAGAGAAGCGCAGCATCTCTGGCAGTGCAGTGCTGTGTAGTGCAGCATCTCTGGCAGTGGAGTAGAGTAGAGTGCAGAGTGCAGTGGAGTGCAGTGCAGTGGAGTACAGAACTTCTGGCAGTGCAGTGCAGTGTAGTGCAGTGTTGTGCAGAAGTGTATCTCTGGCAGTGGAGTAGAGTAGAGCCACTCACTCCCTACTGTGCTGGTTCCATTTTGCCTTTAAGGCCTCGAAAATGATGTTGCACTCCCAAACTCTGACTCAAAAGCAGTCACTAATGGTGGGGGCTAATGACTGAAGCCAAAAACTATTCCTGTACGTGGTTTCTTCCTGGTGCACATTGCATGCACACACGTGATATGTTACTGTAGACAAATAACTCAGCCAGTAACTGAGCCACATTGTCAGTACAGATGACAATTAAACACTCGTAACACTCGACTCCTGACCCTGAGTGCAACATCTGGCAAAGCCCACACCATCTTCCTTCCACCATCAGTCCTCCATGGTTCAGCTGCATTTGTGCACTCATTTGCCCATCATCTTTCACCAAACTTTATTGGCATCCATTCTCAGTTTTAGCAATACAGCGCGGAAACAGGCCTTTCGGTCCACCGAGTCCGCGCCGATCAACAATCCTCGCATATTAACACTATGCTACACACACTAGGGACAATTTTTACATTCACCAAGCCAATTTACCTACATACCTGTATGTCTTTAGAGTGTGGGAGGAAACCGAAGATCTCGGAAAAAATCCACGCAGGTCACAGGGAGAATGTACAAACTCCGTACAGACAGCGCCCGTAGACCGCAAACACTTTACTTGTAAGATTGAAAAGAGCCATTAGTTTTCCTAGTGTTTCCCAAGTCATCTAATACCAGTTTTGATGGTACAGAAAAATATGCAGCTGACCCCATGAAGAAATGCGACACAATATGTTGCAAGGTCACCCAGCACTGCCACACTTACATAAAACTTCTTGAATAAGCAGTGGATACCGCAGAAACCAGAAGCAGCCCCTTAACCAAGATAAACTATTACAAAGAGTTTGTGTGTCTCATACATTCAGGCAACAGAAGGTTTTCCAACCAAATGTTACAGTACGTACCATGACATGTCACCATTTTACTGACACATTACTTATTCTTGTAACTGGCGTGGAGGAAAAGTTTCACATTTGGTCTTTTTTTAAGGCAGTAATGATTCGCTCAGCATTCAAGCTTAAGAGCTACAGAGAATGAATGAGAGAATAGAAATAGAAACATAATAGAACGAAAGAAAGAAACAGAAACAGCAACAAACAGAGACAGAAACAGTGACTGAAAAACAGAGATGGACAGACAGGGATGGAGACAGACAGAGACAGACAAACACAGAAGCAGAGACTGAAGCAGAGACAGAGACAATGACAGACAGACCCAGACAAACAGACAGAGATGGACAGAGACAGACACAGACACACACACATGCAGACAGAGACAAAAGCAAGGCCTGAAGCAGAGACAGAGGTAGACAGACAATGACAGACAGAGATGGAGACAGACAGACAGACAGACAGACAGACAGACAGACAGACAGACAGACAGACAGACAATTACAGACATAGTCAGAGGCAGAGACAGAGAGAAAGAAATGAACATTACCAATGTACATAGTCCAAGCTAGACACAAAATGCTGGAGTAACTCAGCGGGACAGGCAGTATCTCTGGAGAGGGGGATTGGGAGATGTTTCAAGTCGAAACCCTTCAGACTGAATACTGAAACATCACCCATTCCTTTTCTCCAGTGATGCTGCCCGTCCCGCTGAGTTACTCCACCAGTTTGTGTCTATATTCGATTTAAACCAGTATCTCCAGTTACTTCCAACACATAAAGAGTCCAAGTTCCGAGCAAGCTGCCAGGTAAGAACATAAATGTTATTGGCATTACCAATTCCGTTTCATCCGCCCAAAATATCAACATGACCATCACTTCATTCATTAAAGGTGTTCATTTGTCTGCCCACAACTAAAATCTAGCTGCCCATTCTACGTCAACCCCTCTCTGCCCCTTTTCCACCAACCTTTTCACAAAGTCACAGAAGAGGGGGAAATAAAAACACAAACTGGTAAATGCTTTAATATTTTAAGAATCTTCACCAGGCTGGAACTGGAATAATGAGTGTGTTATCATTCCAGTGTTTGGCCTTTAGACCAGCTCTTGCTCTCAGGGATCAGCTGCTTGGGCTCTAGGTTTGGGAGAGGGGAGCTGGAGAACTGGAGGGTTGAGCATGTTCACCTGCTCTTGGACTTAGACACCGTGCTGAAGGCTGCATGTTACTGATGTTTGCCCACTAAATATTTTTCTTTGGGGATGAATTCTAAATGAACAAGAATGAAGGGCTCCTCCCAAATAGTCAACAAACTGCACTCTCTGGCAACAGACTTTAAGTAACCGCACGTCATGCCTTCTCTTCCAGATTATGAGTCACATATATATATATATATATATACACGTGCTCATTGGGGACAAAGATATTTTTCCCAATTTTAATTAACTAACCCACAACAATCTCGTCCTCCTCCCTCCCTCTCCCTCCACCCCCTGAAACCTGGCTGACCTTAGATTTGTTTCCCCCCCCCCCCTCCCCCTCCCCCCTGGTACCTTTGCATTCGATACACAATTCACAACTTTTCTATCCCTGAACTTAACAATTCACAACAATTTATCCTCTCGGGCCCGCATCCGTCTTTTCATCGCTGGACTTTGTCCAACCATCTGCCTATCCAACAACCCCCTCATCTGTGTTCATCCATTACCAGCCATGCTCTCTGTCCTGCCCCTTCTCTCCCCCAGCTTTCTATCCCTTCCCCTTCCCCACAATCAGTTTGAAAAGGGGTCCCGAGCTGAAACGTCGCCTCTCCATTTTCTCCAGGGATGCTGCCTGACCTGCTGAGTTACTCCAGCCATTTATGTCAATTTTTAAACATTTGAAGATCATTTACCTTTAGGGGTTTGACTACCTTGAATAAATTAGGTTGATTTAGAATTTCTCTTGCAAACTGAAAGTATCTCTCAGGCCACAAGGTCACATGAAAAGGCCGACTTTAACTTTAAACTTTAGACTTTAGAGATACAACGCAAAAGCAGACCCTTCAGTCCACTGAGTCCGTGCAGACTAGCGATCATCCGAACACTAGCACTATCCTAAACACTAGGGACAATTTACAATTTCCAGAAGCCAATTAACCTACATACCTGTATGTTTTTGCCGTGTGGGATAAACCAGAACACTCGGAGAAACCTATGCAGTCACAGGGAGAACATAAAAATTCCATACAGTCAGCACCCGTAGTCAGGATCGAACCTGCGCCACTATGCTGCCCCAGACAAGATGGATGAGTGTAGCAAATCAAAATCACAATCCTTTCCACATGAACAAGATCAGATATCATATTGCACTGCTTCCCCTTCTCCACAATTCCACATATATATATTTCAGTGTTTTTTTGCAATATTTTAAACCTGTTGCCACTAACACGGATATGCAGGGAATGAGGGATGTGGATTACGATGAGATTGATCACAGTAGATGAAGGTCTTGGCATCATATAGGCATGAACAAGATCAGATATCATATTGTGCTGCTTCCCCTTCTCCACAGGTATTTTGGCCTTCATCAGTCAGAGTATTAAGTATAGAAGTTGGGAGGTCATGTTGCTGTTGCATAAGACGTTGGTGAGACCATATTTAGAATATCGTGTTCAGTTCTGGGCACCATGTTACAGGAAAGATATTGTCACGCTTGAAAGGGTTCTGAAAAGATTTACGAGGATGTTGCCAGGACTAGAGGGTGTGAGCTATAGGGAGAAATTGAGTAGGCTGGGTATCTATTAAATGGAGCGCAGGAGGATGAGGGGGATGAGGTGTACAAAATCATGAGAGGAATAGATCAGGTTGATGCACAGAGTCTCTTGCCCAGAGTAGGGGAATCAAGGACCAGAGGACATAGGTTCAAGGTGAAGGGGAAAAGATTTAATAGGAATCCGAGGGGTAACTTTTTCACACAAAGGGTGGTGGTTATATGGAACAAGCTGCCAGAGGAGGTAGTTGAGGCTAGGACTATCCCATCGTTTAAGAGACAGCTAGACAGGTACATGGATAGGACAGGTTTGGAGGGATATGGACCAAGCGCAGGCAAGTGGAACTAGTGTAGCTGGGACATTGTTGGCCGGTGTGGGCAAGTTGGGCCAAAGGGCCTGTTTCCACACTATATCACTCTGTGACTCTCTATGACTATATGATGAATGGCTTTCAAGTGGGTTCAAAAACTCAAGCAAAAATTAGTATCTAATGCAGCTGTCCATCCATGCGATTAAACTGCAATCTTTTACTCAGTAGAATCAATAAACTGCAGATGCTGATTTACAAAGAAGAACACAAAGTGATGGAGCAACTCAGTAGGTCAAGAGAAATCATTTTTATGAATTTAGTTTGGATAAATGGTTAGCATGGACTTAGAATCCTAGAGTCATGCAGCATGGAAACAGGCCCTTTGTCCCAACTTGCCCACACCGACCAACATGACCCATTAACACTGCTCCCACCTGTCTACATTTGGGCCATATCCATCCAAACCTGTCCTATCTATGTACCTTAATTGCTTCCGCAAGGGACGGACATTGCGGGCTGTTCTTGTGCTGTTCTGTTCTATGCTCCATGTTCTAATGATGTTTCTATCCAAAAGAACTGAGTACAGAACTAATTTAATAGTTTGATTAATACGCTGCCACAAACTTGATAGATTGAATTGGTCTCTTACGATGCTGTATAATTTCAAGGTCACATGGAATTAGAAAGGAACTGAGAGAGAAAGATAGATGCAAAGCAAACCACAGCCTATGAACACTGTCTGACTGACCACAGGCAAGCAGGCCCCAAGTTAAGTGCAGCCTTATGTTTGGGGATCCTTTAAAAAAAAGGCCTTGCAGGCAGCTGCCATTTATTGATCCCCATCACAGGGGAAACTAAATGGTTTCCAAAGAGAAGGGCCATTAGTGGCACGGCAGGCGATGCCCACTCTCCCTATCTCTGCAGGCTTGTGGAAAGGACAAAAGCCCTTGTCCAGGGAGGGCATTGTCCCTTTAAGGTCAAGATCAGCAGCGGTGGAGACATTTTCAAACATGACACAGAATATTGATGTCAAAGTGAATGCATCTGGTCCACCATTAAAATTTAAAAGGACTTAAAAGGACTTCAGTGCGATGGGCACTGAATAGTCGGTTCTCAGCACCTTATTATATGAACTGTGCTCCCTGCACTGTTCTCATGAACAATTAAATAAGTTCCTTCATCTCCCACAGCAAGATAATTTAATACAACCACTCTCCAAGCCTGAGAAACCTCTGACCGACCAAGATATTGTTTCTACATGAGTGACTATCATCTTCACTTATCACACCAGCAGCGAGCGATGTGCTCCCCTCATGCTTCATAGCTACAAGCAGTAAGGCAGGAACAACTTTTAGCATTCAAGTGTGCAGGAAAGAACTGCAGATGTTAGTTTAAATCGAAGATAGACACAAAATGCTGGAGTAACTCAGCGGGAGGGGTAGCATCTGAGGAGAGAAGGAATGGGTGACGTTTCGGGTCGAGACCCTTCTTCAGACGGATATCAGGGGAGTGGGCGGACTCTTACTGGCTCCGACTACATTTTGTCTCTGTACCACCCTCTCCCCTGGCATTAGTCTGAAGAAGGGTCTCGACCCGAAACGTCACCCATTCCTTATCTGCAGAGATGCTGCCTGAGCCGCTGAATTACTCCAGCACTTTGTGTCTATTTTTGGTATAAATCAGTATCTGCAGTTCTTTGTTTCTAAGAGCATTTAGGCTATTCTCACATTCCAGCTCTTTGACCATAGCCACACATATCGCAACATTTTATACTTGTCAAGTATATATTTAAATGTATCTATGGCTTCAATCTCCTCCATTCTTTCAGGCAGTTTCAAGGCTGCACAACTCTCAGAGTGTGAGCTTTCTTCTCTTATCCCTTTTACCTCATAGCTTAACTACCGTTGACAGTCATAGAGTGTGTGAGTGTGAGTGTGAGTGTGAGTGTGAGTGTGAGTGTGAGAGAGTGAAAGGGATTGAGAGTGGGACAGAGTGAGAACGAGTGAGAGAGAATGAGTGAGAGACAGAATAAAAAAGAGTGTGAGAGTGAGAGTGAGAGTGAGAGTGAGAGTGAGAGAGAGCATGTGTGAGAGAGTGATAGTGTGTGAGAGTGAGAGGGAGTGAAAGTGGGAGAGTGAATGAGAATGAGAGAGAGAGAAAGAGTGTTAGAGTGAGAGGGTAAGTATGAGAGAGTAAGAGAGAGTGAGAGTGGGAGTGTGAATGTGAGAGAGGGAGGGAGATAAAGAAAGAAGAGAGACAGTGCTGTTTTAATTCATTTCAGGGCAACACTATCAGAGAGCTAGCCAGTATGTGACAATGGCAACTGCAATTCCATTTACTGTAGCAAAAGTTATTTCAAAGCAACAAAGACCTGAGTTACCTAAAGAGAAAGCAGGGCAGGCGTCCTTAGGACCTGATCACAGTTGTAAGTTGTGTGGAACAAAATAAGGGGAAAAAAGCCACAGTGGTGGAGAGCGAGAGTGTGGAAGTGCTTTCCAGACAAGGCCTGGCAGCTGAGGGCATCACCACTGATGATGGGGTGATATAATCTGGGGACGTGCTGGAGTCCAGAACTGTAGGGGAGCAGCTACCTTTGAAGGTGGAGATTCGAGAGGAAGAGAGGTATCAGGCCATTTAAGAAGGGGGCAGAACAGTGGCGCAGTGATGGAGTTGCTGCCTTACAGAGCCGGAGACCCAATTTCAATCCTGACAGCGGGTACTGCCTGCATGGAGTTTGCACGTTCTCCTTGTGACCGGGTGGGTTTCTCCGGCTGCTCCGCTTCCCTCCCTCATCTAACAAAACGTGCAAGTCTGTAGATTAATTAGATTCTGTAAATTGCATAGGATGCAGTGGGATAACATAGACCCAGTGTACAGGTGATCATTGGTCGGCACAAACTTGTTGGGCCAAAGGGCTTGCTTCCATGCTGTATCTCTAAACTAAAGTAAACTAAACTAAATGCATTTGAAAACAAGGACATGAGTTTTAAAGATCAAAGCGATGTTTTGATGTTGGCCGATTAGGAAAAGGGGAGATGCAACGAGACCTGGGTGTCATGGTACACCAGTCATTGAAGGTAGGCATGCAAGTGCAGCAGGCAGTGAAGAAAGCGAATGGTATGTTAGCATTCATAGCAAAAAGATTTGAGTATAGGAGCAGGGAGGTTCTACTGCAATTGTACAGGGTCTTGGTGAGACCACACCTAGAGTATTGCGTACAGTTTTGGTCTCCTAATCTGAGGAAATACATACTTGCCGTAGAGGGAGTACAGAGAAGGTTCACCAGACTGATTCCTGGGATGTCAGGACTTTCATATGAAGAAAGACTGGATAGACTCGGCTTGTACTCGCTAGAATTTAGAAGATTGAGGGGGGATCTTATAGAAACTTACAAAATTCTTAAGGGGTTGGACAGGCTAGATGCAGGAAGATTGCTCCTGATGTAGGGGAAGTCCAGAATAAGGGGTCACAGTTTAAGGATAAGGGGGAAATCTTTTAAGACCGAGATGAGAAAAAAAATTTTTACACAGAGAGTGGTGAATCTGTGGAATTCTCTGCCACAGAAGGTAGTTGAGGCCAGTTCATTGGCTATATTTAAGAGGGAGTTTGATGTGGCCCTTGTGGCTAAAGAGATCAGGGGGTATGGAGAGAAGGCAGGTACAGGATAATGAGTTGGATGATCAGCCATGATCATATTGAATGGCGGTGCAGGCTCGAAGGGCCGGATGGCCTACTCCTGCACCTATTTTCTATGTTTCTATGTTTCTATGTTAAGCAGAATCTACTACAATCTTATTTTGAGGTCCAACTTATCCACACCAAGCACAGAAACATTTATTCCACAATCAACACGAGTATACGATGAAGTTACTTTATTGGTTGTAAAGTACTTTGTCATACCTAGAGGGTATTATGACACAATTATGTCTTCACTTTTGGCTATTAATAAGCATGGAATATTCTGGAATCGGAGCTGCAGTCACCCTGGAAGCATTTCGCACTTAATTTCTACAAGAGCAGGATGTGAAATAAAAACATCCATCTCTTTAGAATAATTTTACTTTTGAACAAAGACAAGGAGCAGACTTGAATCATCAAGGCCTCATCTTTCACACCATCTTCCCCAAGTCTGTTCCTCTCTGTATTAACATCAGACTTCCTGAAAATCCATTGTATGGGCAAAACCAGTGATCCTTTCACCAATCTTATCCCTCTCCAATTTGTCTCAGAATCCAATTTACCATTATGCTTATGCTTCCTGAAGGATTCTTCGGGTATTGAAATACTGTGTAAATGAAGATAGCTGCTGCGTTTGAGGTATTGAGAGATTTCTTTAAAATCGTGACATATTGTGATGAAATCTTCACAAAATCCCTGCAGGAGCGTAGACCTTTTACATTCATATTTTATACCGAAACCTTTTTAAAATATGCTTCAGAACTCTGGAGTGTCAGGGGCGCCACAA
Source organism: Leucoraja erinaceus (assembly GCF_028641065.1). NCBI lineage: Eukaryota > Metazoa > Chordata > Chondrichthyes > Rajiformes > Rajidae > Leucoraja > Leucoraja erinaceus. The sequence continues at coordinate 27,377,692 of NC_073394.1, read as the reverse complement.
TCCTCTGTTTATTGAATGCTAATACAGAGATTTATCAATCCAAAGTGATCCACAGTGGGTTCCAAGTGTTTGAGATTGAAGAAGGGTCCTGACCCAAGACGTCACCTACCCATGTCCTCCAGGGGTGCTGTCTGACCCGCTGAGTTATTCCAGTACTTTGTGGCTTTGTCCCTCTTGCTTAAGCACTCTAATGGAACGTAAACCATGCCACATGATCATTCTTAAGGATTTAATTATCATTGGGAACTTCACTTCCATGGGAACCCAGCATTGGGCCCAACACATTCTGTTCTGGCCTGCAATTAATGAATTCTAAAAAGAGGATAGTAACATTTGTGTCTGTTTTTACCAATTATATCAAAACCAGATCTCTCTTCCTTCTCTCCAGTAGATGGTGATCGACTGATAGATAGGAAAGTTTCGTGAGATAGGGGCCAAACGCGGGCAAATAGGATTTGGCTTAGTCGGCATCTTCTTGGTCGGCATGGACTAGTTGGACTAAAGGGCCTGTTTCCCTGCACTATGACTCTATGCATCTATGATGCATGATAAAACAAACTACGTCTCTTTGAAAATGTACACACAGCCATGTGCAGTGGGACTTGGAGTAAAGAGGATTCCCCCTTTCTTTCCAACTAGCCCCACACACCTTGATACTCAAACATTATTACTGAATTTGCATTTGCTTTTGATCATATTAAAGTCAAACTTTGTTTCAATCCTATAACTAGTTATGTTCCTTTAACATAATGGGGAATATCCAAACTAGTCGTGCTGCTGCAAGTAAGAATTTCATTGTTCCATTTCGGGACATATGATGATTAAACACTCTTGACTTTTATTGTGTTGACAACCCTCAGAGCAAGCAGGTGACAACTTAATGGATGAACTATATAAGCATAAGAGTACAGAATAACACAGCCTAGAATGCTTTACATAAGTTTCTGCTTAACAGGTTATGGAAATCAACCATGTTTAACCTGCCTTTCAAGCGCCCAAAGTGGCCGATTCAAAACAAACGGAGGCCAGATGGGATTTGCTTTAATAAGTGGTTTGCAAAATGTGAGCTCTTCACCATACCAACACAAGCTGGTGATTTCATTATGTCCCACTTGCCTTATGTTACCTAGCAACCGGACAATCAGTCTCCCGGCGATGCTTTCTCAGCTTATACTCGGTCCAAAACTGTTTGCTTTGAGATCAGGATGTAATTATAAGCCAAGGAAATGTCAAACGCCTCATTTAGAGTAAAAGCACTCCTGGAGATCAGATGACTGCATTCCTCTGCTGCACCTATTAGGCAACTCCTGTTGAATTTTCGGTAAAACACTGCCAGGCAACTCACTAAACAATTTATTAAAATTTGATCCTACTTGGATCCCGTAAAATTTGCTACTTAACAAGTCGACAGTGTTATACAAATTACGCTGTGCATCTTTCAGAGAGGATTTCAAGAGGTACAAATTCCTAAACTGGGAAACTCGTTAGGCATATATTTAACATGAGTCACCAAAACTATATACATGTGTGATTAAATCTATGTGAGCAAATAGTCAGAATTGCTTACAACACACCTTAAAATAAAAGTTCAGAAACAGGTTCCAATTTTTTTTGAACCATTTAGTTTGCTGTTGTTTTAATTAATGAATACATTTTAATCTAAAGGTGAAGCAACAGCTACAGCATTCTAAACTTCTGATAATTGTTGAACTTCCTCTTTCAAAATAAAGACTAAGATAGAGTGTATATAATTATTATCACTCATTCCCAAGCTTAGTTCTTTCTGGCTTAGACTAGAAACAAAACTCACTCGTTTTTCAACAGAAGACGAGAGGGGAAAGATTTCATAAAAACCTGAGGGGCAACCTCTTCACACGGAGAGTGGTGGGTATATGGAATAAGCTGCCAGTTGAGGCAGGCACAATAACAATATTAAAAAAAAACATTTGGACAGGAACGTGGATATCAATATCAATTAATATCAATATCAGTATCAGTATCAGTTTTATTTGTCACTTGCACATAAAGTGCTTGTGAAATGAATTTGCCAGCAGCGGTACAATGAAAAAAAGAACACACAAAAACACAATAAAAATTTAACACAAACATCCACCACAGCATTCATCACTGTCGTGGAAGGCACAAAATTTGGCCAGTCCTCCTCCATTTTCCCCCGTGGTCGGGACCTCAACCCTCCGCAGCCGCCGCTGCGGGCGTCCAGATGAGTAGACCGGTACAGTCCCGGAAAATCCAGAATCGGTGCTTCCACACCGGAGACCACGGCTTCAGGTTGAAGATCTAAAGTCCCCACCGCGCTGCAGCCGGAAGCACCGCACACCGCAGGGCCGGCAGTCGGAGCTGTTCTCCAGGGGTCCCCGGCGATAGGAAAGCTTTAGAGGGATGTAGGTCAATTGCGGGCAGGTGGGCTAGTGCGGATGGGGCATCTTGGTTGTCATGGGCAAGCTGGGCTAGTTTCCATGTTGTATGACTCTCTAACTATTCTTCAGAACATCTCAATGCCTGGATCTGAAATCCAACTATTTCAGTAAATCTTTCAGTAAATCCTTATTTTAAAATTCTTAACTGAAAATTTATGAATTTTCTATGAGAAAACTTTCTTTCAAACTAAAATGAATGTTCTTGCGCGTGAGAGAGGTGGAATAGATAAAAAGGGAACAACAATATTGTTAGTACTAGTCATGCTCTTTAAAAGCACTGGAGTATCATTGGAGACCCTCGGACTATCTTTAATTCATTGGAGGCCCTCGGACAATCTTTAATCATACTCTACTGAAGGTTATCTTGCACTAAACTTTATTCCCTTGTATCCTGTATCTGTACACTGTGGACGGCTCGATTTATAATCATGTATTGTCTTTCCGCTGACTGGTTAGCACGCAACAAAAGCTTTTCACCGTCCCTTGGTACACGTTTCAATAAACTAAACTAAACTAAACTAAACCAAGCACTGTACAGTATATTCATGAATGAGACAACAGGTGAGTTCTTATTTTGAAACTGCATGTCATTCTCAAATAGTTACGATGTCCCTGTATAATACTCCGTACTATTTTAGAAATAGATAGCATGAGGACTTGCTTTCCTCCATTTCACTTTAATACTCTGTAGAATTGTTTTGAGAGATTTCCGGGCAAGAGGAAAAAACGTGACTAGGCTAGATGCCTTGTTTTCTTTATTCTCCACTGTAAACATGCAAATCTAAAATTCCCCATGAATTCATCACACATAGTTTGTATTACATTTTTAGTTGGATAGACATGGAGTCATACAACATTGAAACAGGACCTTCAGATCTTGTCCATGCCAACCAAGATGCCTCCTCCACACTGGTCCCACCAGCCCGCGTTTGATCCATAACCTTCCAAATATTTCCTATCCATGTACACGTCCAAATGCCTTTAGCATGTCATTACCGTACCTGCCTCAACTACATCCTCATTCCAAATACCTACCGCCCTCTGTGTGAAAAAGTTACATAATGTGGGGGAGGGCATTTCTGGCACCAGAATACACACCTTCACTTGCAACCAAAGGTGGTGAGAGAAGCAAAGAAAGCATAACTAAAAGGTTAAAAGGGGAAACAGAAAGAAAAAGAACGAGACGAGAGAATGGCTGGAGGGAAAGTGAAGGTATAAAAGAATATGAAAGTGTGAAAAACCCAATTAATAACAGTGGTCTCATTTGCAGCCAGATTAAAAAGATTACTGTTCCTTCATATGAGATATATTAATTTGGTTCTTCGTGACTGCTCCACTATTCTTGAAGATAATGGTTAATCTTTATCACTCTACTGCATTAAACACCAAAGGACACAAAGTGCTGGAGTAACTCAGCGGGTCATGCAGCATCCTCAGAGAACATAGATGGATGATGTTTCATGTCAAGGCCCTTGTTCAGTCTGAAGAAAGGCCTCGACCCAAAACGTCACCTATCCCTGTTCCGCAGTGATGGTGCCAGACCTGCTGAGTTACTCCAGCACTTTGTCCTTTTGTCATAGTCGTGTGTACAGCGTGTAAACAGGCCCTTCAGTCCGACCAACACGCCCCAATAAAACACTAGTCCTACCTGCCTGCGTTTAGTCCACATCTAACTATACCTATCCATGTACCTGCCTAAATATTTCATAATTGGTGCGATAGTAAGTTTCAACACTCCTCCAGCAACTTGTTCCACACATCCACCATCCTTTGTGTAAAAAAGATAACCCTCAGGTTCCTATTAAATCTTTCCCCCTCACCAAAAACAAACACAGTGGTGCAGTGGTAGACTTGTTGCCTTAGAGCTCAATTTGTGTATGGCCCAGCAAATACAATTCATTGTTCCTGCTTTAAACACTATCCCTTGAATCCCATATTATTGTTTCTATTGAATATACAGTGGCTTGCAAAAGTTTTCATACACCTTGAACTTTTCCACATTTTGTCACATTACAACCACAAACGTAAATGTATTTTATTGGGATTTTATGTGATAGACTAACACAAAATGGTGCATAATTGTGAAGTGGAAGGAAAATGCTACATGGTTTTCAAATTTGTTTATAAATAAAAAACTGAAAAGTGGCGTGCAAAAATATTCAGCCCCCCAGAGTCAATACTTTGTAGAACCATCTTTCGTTGCAATTACAGCTGCAAGTCTTTTGGGGTAGGTACACAAAAATGCTGGAGAAACCCAGCGGGTGCAGCAGCATCTTTTGGGGTATGTCTCTACCAGCTTTGCACATCTAGTGACTGAAGTTTTAGCCCATTCTTCTTTGCAAAATAGCTCAAGCTCAGTCAGATTGGATGGAGAGCGTCTGTGAACAGCAATTTTCAAGTCTTGCCAGAGATTCTCAATTGGATTTAGGTCTGGAATTTGACTGGGCCATTCTAACACATGAATATGCTTTCATCTAAACCATTCCATTGTAGCTCTGGCTGTATGTTTAGGGTCGTTGTCCTGCTGGAAGGTGAACCTCTGCCCAAGTCTCAAGTCTTTTGCAAACGAACAGGTTTTCTTCCAAGATTGCCCTGTATTTGGCTCCATCCTTCTTCCCATCAACTCTGACTAGCTTCCCTGTCCCTGCTGAAGAAAAGCATCCCCACAGCATGATGCTGCCACCACCATGTTTTACAGTGGGGATGGTGTGTTCAGGGTGATGTGCAGTGTTAGTTTTCCACCACGCATAGCGTTTTGCATTTAGGCCAAAAACTTCAATTTTGATCTCATCTGACCAGAGCACTTTCCTCCACATGTTTGCTGTGTCCCCCACATGGCTTGTGGCAAACTGCAAACGGGACTTCTTATGGCTTTTTTTCAACAATGGCTTTCTTCTTGCCACTCTTCCATAAAGGCCCGATTTGTGGAGTGCACGACTAATAATTGTCCTGTGGATAGATTCTCCCACCTGAGCTGTGGATCTCTGCAGCTCCTCCAGAGTTACCATGGGCCTCTTGGATGCTCTCCTTGCCCGGCCTGTCAGTTTAGGTGGACGGCCATGTCTTGGTAGGTTTGCAGTTGTGCCATACTCTTTCCATTTTCGGATGATGGATTGAACAGTGCTCCGTGAGATGTTCAAAGCTTGGGATATTTTTTTTATAACCTAACCCTGCTTTAAACTTCTCCACAACTTTATCCCTGACTGTCTCTCTGAGGCCTTTACAGAACAGCTGTATTTATACTGAGATTAGATTACACACAAGTGGACCCTATTTACTAATTAGGTGACTTCTGAAGGCAATTGGTTGCACTGGATTTTATTTAGGGGTATCAGAGTAAAGGGGGCTGAATACTTTTGCACGCCACACTTTTCAGTTTTTTTATTTGTAAAAAAATTTGAAAACCATGTATCATTTTCCTTCCACTTCACAATTATGCGCCACTTTGTGTTGGTCTATCACATAAAATCCAAATAAAATACATTTACGTTTGTGGTTGTAACGTGACAAAATGTGGAAAGGTTCAAGGGGTATGAAAACTTTTGCAAGCCACTGTATACCACAACTGATACTCAGATCCACTTTAGGTTACTATCTCAGTAAAGACATGTTCTTCCCCCCCCCACCCACCCCCAAGCCTATATGGCAGACACCTAATATCAAGTCTGCGGACCCAGGTTTTAGATGTCCCATCCAAAGGACACATCAAACCAGCATTCACCTTGTGAAGCCCAGTACCTGCTTGCATGTTTCAATAACATCATCCTACATTCTTCAAAGGTACGACAAATAAGTAGCACTTTAAATCAGGGTACCTATTTACCAAGGCACTACTTCATTATCTCCAGGACCCAAGCAGAGGAGATTTGTCACCGACAATGAACATTGTCCTGAAGGCTTTTTTCTGGAGTCATAGAGTCATAGAGCTATACAGCATGGAAACAAGGCCTTCAGCCCAACTTGCCCACACTGACCAACATGTCACATCTGCACTAGTCACATCTGCCTGCGTTTGGCCCATATACCTCGAAACCTGTTCTATCCATATACTTTAATTGTTTCTTAACATTGCGATAGTACCACCCTCAACTACCTCCTGCGGCAGCTCGTTCTATACACCCACCACCCTTTGTGTGAAAAAGTTCCTCTTAAATCTTTCCCCCCTCACTTTAAATCTATGTCCTTGGTTTTCTCGATCCCCCTACTCTGGGCAAGAGGATCTGTGCATCTACCCGTTCTTTTCCTCTCATGATTCTCATACATTCATAATTTATAGGAGCAGGATTAGGCCATTTGGCCCATCAAGTCTACTCCGCCATTCAATCGTGGCTCTTCTCTCTTTCCCTCTCAATCCCATTCTCCTGCCATCTCTCCATAACTCTTGACACCTTTACTAATCAAGAATCTGTCAATTGCACCTTAAAAATACCCATTGACTTGGCCTCCACAGCCATCTGTGGCAATGAATTCCACAGATTCACCACCGTCTGACTAAAGAAATTCCTCCTCATCTTTTTAAAGGTATGTCCTTTTATTCTGAGGTTCTGACCTCTGGTCCTGGGCTCTTCCACTAATGGATATTCTCTCCCTACATTCACTCTATCCAAGCCTCCCACTTCTATACACTTTGTACACTTCTGTCCATCAGAAGTATGGTGTTTACTGTTGGCTTTGGTATAAAGAATACCCGATGCATCTCACGTCATTCTCTTGTCACGGTTGCAGTGGGAGGGGGAAAAAAGTCGTGAGACAACGTTATCATGGTTGAATCCATAATTCAAAGTTGCAGACTTTTAATGTGGACCGAAGTTTAAATGCACACTTACCTGTGATCCTGGCTTTGAGTTCTTGCAGGGAATCCCCGGAATGTGTAACTTTGCACGTTGGCAGCTCCCGCTGAAATACTTCCACACTGACACAGGGAAACAGAAGCGATCAGGCGAATACAGCTCGGGTTCCACAGCCCTGCGGAGGTGCAGGGGTTGAGAGAGATCACACACACACACACACACCGTGAAACCGACGTCCCGACTGGATGGATAAAACTAGCCGAATGCTATTGTAGTCGGATGCGTGGGGCAGAGCCGGGAGTCGTTGTCAGCTCTGCTGCAAACTTAAACTATCCCGAACGCAACTCCTCCAAAAGGAACTTGCAATTTACAAAGCAAATTATTGAAGCCAATTTCCTGAAACGGACCGCATAAATCTGGCTGCCAAGGACAAATATTGTTTCTCCAGCACTGAGGGCAACTGGGACATTTGTTTTGTACTTTAACCCTTGCTCTCAGGAAACTGTACTTTAAGGCACACTGAAAACTGTTGTTAAAAACTGCAAATTTTCATTTCAGATGCTGATTTGCGCCTGCACAATGCACCTGTCAATGACAATCCACCTGTATAAAGTGCGAAGCAGATTCTAAGGCACGACCTTTCATTTGAAGATGTCATTAGAATACGGAAACACCCATCGATGCACTCATTTGAATTGACATAGTTGTATTCGCCAGATTAATTTATCCACGTGGCACCGGGGCTGGGATCGAACCCGGGTTACCTGGACTCGACCAGTTGCGCTACTGCGCATTTCAATGGCTCGTTAAAGCAAACTGGTGTCTTATGAAATTACAAGGATACTGAAATAGTTCGCGGGGGGTGGGGAATCCTTCCTAATGGTCTTGACCTCCAAGATAACCCCTCCTGGCCTGTGCCTCATTTGTCCTGCTTCTCTCTCCCAGCTTTCTTCCCCATACCCTCCTCCCGAACCAGTCTGAAGAGGGTCCTGAAATGTCACCCATCCACGTTCTCCATAGATGCTGCCCCACCCGCTGAGTTACTCCAGCACCTTGTGTGCTTTTGTGTAAACCCGCATCTGCTGTTCCTTGTTTCTGTATAGATATGAACATCCTTGGAGCAACCATATTGCAGGAATTGGATTGCAGAGAAATAAAGTTACATATAATTCTTTGAGTTCTTCAGTCACTTCCCCTGTCATTATTTGCATCCATTATCTGCAGTGGAGTTTTGTATTTGAATACCACTTAAACTGTTTTAAATTGCTGAATTGTGAATAGTTGTGGTGACACAAGCGAGCAGGAGCAGATAACAAACCGCTGAAAGAACTGGTTGGAGACGGGAAGAAAGTCAGAAGGATCCCAACCCGGAACGTCACCAACCCATGTTCTCCAGAGACGCTGCTTGACCAGCTGAGTTACTCCAGCAGTTTGTGTCATTTATTTTTTGCTGGAAGTACTCTGTGGGTCAAGCAGCATCTGTGGAGCCAAATTAAGGGTCAATGTTGAATGTCTGGAACTTGCATGGGGACCAAGGGTGTAGAGGGAGGATGGCCAATGTTAGAAATATAGAAAATAGGTGTAGGAGTAGGCCATTCGGCCCCTTGAGCCATGACTGCCATTCAATATGATCGTGGCTGATCATCCAAAATCAGTACCCCATTCCTGCTTTCTCCCCACGAATCCCTTGATTTTGTTAGCCCTAAGAGCTATATCTAACTCTCTCTTGAATACATACAGTGAATTGGCCCCCACTGCCTTCTGTGGCAGGGAATTCCACAAATCCACAACTCTCTGGGTGAAAACGCTTTTCCTCATCTCAGTTCTAAATGGCCTATCCCATATTCTCAAACTGTGACCCCTGGTTCTGGACTCTCCCAACATGGGGACATTTTTTCCTGCATCTTGCCTGTCCAATCCCTTAAGAATTTTATATGTTTCTATAAGATCCCCTTTTTTAAGTTTCTATAAGATCACCTCCTTCTAAATTCCAATGAATATAAGCCTAGTCTATCTATTCTTTCATCATATGTCAGTCCCGCCAACCAGGGAATTAACCTTGTAAACCTACGCTGTACTCCCTCAATAGCAAGAATGTCCTTCCTCAAATTAGGAGACCAAAACTACACACAATACTCCAGGAATGGTCTCACTAAGGCCCTGTACAACTGCAATAGGACCTCTTTGCTCTTATACTCAAATCCTCTTGCTATGTAGGTCAACATGCCATTTGATTTCCGCACTGCCTGCTGTACCTGTTGGGAAGTGACACAAGAGGATGAGTAGGTGATAAGTGAATGGGGGATGAGAGGTGGATGGAATCAAGCAACTGGGATGGGGAGGGGTTGGGGGGAGGGGAGGTGATTGTTGAGACAAGCTGGTAGGTCCTAGGTGCATGTAGATTAGAGAGAGACGATGGTCTGTTGGAAGGAGATTGGTGTGGATGTCGGGAATAGGAAAGGTGAACCAAGGAGGAAGAAATCCAGGTGCATTGACATGTGGGTGATGGGCAGATGGGATCAGGAGGGGGCAGATAATGAGGGGATAGGGGTGTAAAAATGTGAATAAAGGGGGGGGGGGGGGGGGGGACCTGGCTGGACTGGTGGGTGTAGGAAAAGAACATGGGGCGGGGGGGGGGGGGGGGGGATATCTGACATTGGAATATTTGTTGTTCACAATATTGGGTTAAATAGTATTTTATTTACGGGGCATGATTCTCATCACGCCAGCTAGAGCAGCTATTTAAATCCCAGATGATTTTAAAAGGTGTTTGAATTCAAGCCTGACAATTCAAGAGTGTCCAATAATTTTAGATTAGTTGTTGCTACTGAACAACTTTGTGAAAATATACAAAAATAATAATAAAACATCATGTAAGATTCAGCACGGGCACAGGCCATTCGGCCCACCGAGTCCACGCCAAACAGCAATCACCCCCATACACTATCCTACACACTCGGGACAATTTACAATCTACACTGAAGCCAATTAACATACGAAACTGCACGTCTTTGGAGTGTGGGAGGGAATCGGAGCACCCGGAGAAAATCCACGAGGTCACAGGGGGAATGTACAAACACCATACAGACAGCACCTGAAGTCAGGATCGGACCTGGGTCTAAAAAGAGGTTGTCGCGTCGTGGTCGGGTCGTGACGCGGTGTGACACGTGGTGACGCATGTTATCTGCTCCTGCTCTCTTGTGTTTCCACAACAATTCACAATTCAGCAATTTAAAACAGTTTAAGTAGTAACGCGGTGTCTCCCAGCCGCTCCAGGATTTTGGAATGTTCAAAATCCTCGCGTGACATCTGCGTGTCTTATCAGGTCGTGCACCCTTTCACACGATGACGTACGGGTGACGCATGGTGACGCGTGGTGACACACGGTCATTGGCGATGCTGATTTATTTTGCGTCACTGTGCACCGTACGTCGGCGTGCGTCATGATGCAACAAGATGCGTCGCGGTGCCCCAGATGACGCAACTTGCCGTATCTTGCCGTATCGTGTCGAGGGTGGACGTACCTTGAGGCCACTTGACAGCTGTGATGTCACAGGCACTGTCATATGCTGCTGTATGCTGTCCTATGGTGACGCATGTTGACGCGCGCCCTGTCCCATGGTGACACATGGTGACGCGTGGTAATTGGTGACATACCTTGACGCAGCTGTGTCACATCCTGTTGTACTACTTGATGGTTTTCAGGCGACATCGGGCGTCAGGCCCTTAAGGCAGCAACTCTACCGCTGTGCCACTGTGCCGCACCCCTTGTGAAAACAACCAGACCTCCACTGGCATGTGGGTGAACATGGGTTATTGCAGTTGAAAACATTCCCATCCTAGAGGATCTGAATGGCCCTGATGTCCTGGAAAGGTCCACAGATTTGACAGTGTACCCCTGTTGATCAATGGAACAATGAGCAAGAGTCCTCAATTTAAAATAAACCCACGTCTGATAGTCAAACTGATGTCCTGGTGACCTCCTGTGGTCAAGATTGATTGAGGTCTGGAAGATAGATACTAAGTGCTGGAGCAACTCAGCGGCTCTGGAGTAAAAGGATGAGGGACTTTCTCGGGGCGGAACCCTTCTTCGAAGTGTTGGTGTGGGTGTCCAGGAAGCTCAAACATGGTGCTCTTATGAACAGGGCGAAGCTGTCCCCCGATAAAGCAACAGCAAGTGAGACTGTAAATTAAAGGATCTCAGGGTCAATAAAGTGCAAATACTCAAGACAGACACAAAGTGTCCAGCATCTCCGGAGAGAAGGAATGGGTGACGTTTCAGTCAGCATCTGAAGAAGGATCTCGACCTTAAGCATCACCTATTTCTTCTCTATAGAAATGCTGCCTGACACGCCGAGTTATGCCAGCTTTTTGTGTCTATCCCCATGACCTGTGATAGGACAATTATCTTCCTGTTCCTCATCATCGTGGTCTATCAGTGTCCGCAGGACCACTGCAACTCAAGGTAAAAGCCTTTAACACTGGCTAACTAGGAATGCCTAAATCTAACACTATGTGTGGATGGCATCAGCAACAAGATACACATGAGAAGGGAGGTCCTGCATAGAAGAGGTGAGGAAATAACCAGTGTTACAATGAGGGTAGGGAGAATAAGAAACAAGGTGTATTCATTTATGTCAGTATGTAACCTCAAAATAGCCACTGTGACAAGGTCTAGATGTAGAAACACAACCTGCAGTTGCTGGTTAATACACAAAAAGACACAAAGTGCTGGAGTAATTCAGCCGGTCTTGTATAACCCTGAAGAAGGGTTTCGGCCCAAAACGTTGCCTATCTCCTTCGCTCCATAGATGCTGCTGCACCCGCTGAGTTTCTCCAGTATTTTTGTGTACCTTTGTATAACCCTGAAGCAGGTCAAAGCTTTGCTGCAGGGTTATAATTAAAAGAAACATGACAAATGTTAACATTGGCACTGATGATTGGCAAGTGGCTGCGGAGGACCGGGGGAGGTGGAGAAAGGAACTCCGGGTGAGTGTGAAGCAGCCCAACAGAATGGAGGTCAGGCACCAACACCACAAAATGGTCAACGCCAACAGCAACACAATCCCCAGTGCAACGGGCAGAAACAACTTCACCTGTGTAGGCTGGGGGAGGGTCTGCCTCTCAAGGATAGGTCTAGTCAGCCACAGCAGGAAATGTGACCACAGATGAATCATTCCCCTCTCCAAGCAAGACAACATCAAAGCTGCACCATCATCCCTCGCAGATGGACAGATGCCAACTAAATAAGCATATACTCATTACAATTCCGACTCACTAAATTACTTGGCTGTCAAGACTATTTTCCATTTCAGGATGTAGTCCAAATGCAAATCTTATTATCATAATTATATTTGCTAATGAGCATGAATTTGCTGAACAATTTCTTCGCTGACATTGAACTGTGCTTTTAAGCCACCATACATTTGCATCTTACAAAAGGGCGTATCCTGCACAGAATTTACCAAACGCAAAATGGATTCTATGGCGCTGTGATCTTGTGAATGGATTGCTGATTGAAGGACAGACTACGAATGGGGAGGAGAAGTGTTGGAAATTGTACGTGATTTATTTAGAGGAGATTGAAAGGGAAGGGTAGTGTCAGTTTGTCCGGTTCTATTGTGGAGAGCAGGAATAGAGACACAATGGAACTGCAAGTGCTTGAATCCGGAGCAAACTGAAGAAGGGTCCCGACCCGGAACGTCGCCTGTCCATTCTCTCCACGGTTGGTGCCTGACTTGCTGAGTTCCTCCAGCACTGTGTTACGAGGAGGAGGAGAGAGTGTCCTCATTCATATTTTGGCAATGGGAAACGGAGAGAAGTATAATAATTCCATGGAGGGAATAGGAAAAGTATGGGTTGTGGAGGTTATGGGGAGAAGGCAGGAGAATGGGGTTAAGAGGGAGAGATAGATCAGCCATGATTGAATGACGGAGTAGACTTGATGGGCCGAATGGCCTAAATCTACTATCACTTATGACCTTATGAAAAAAAGCATTTGTCATATGCGGGGTACACAAAAAGAAATAGCGGCAAGTAAATGGATAGGAAAGGTTTAGAGGGATATGGACGACATGGGCCAAACATAGGAAAATGGGAACTAGGTTAGATGGGGCATCTAGGTCAGTATGGATGAGTTGGCCTTCTTCCATGCTGTATGTCTGTCACTAAGTAGTTCAGGATGAGTAGTTTTAAGTACCATTTAAAAGTAGAGCATTACCAATTGAGGGATGTGGGCAGCCAACCCTCTATATGTGGGGCCCTTCGGCCCACAGCGTTTGTGCTGGACTTGATGCCCAGTTGAACTGATCTCATCCACCTGTACATGATCCCTGCACTTCCATGTGCCCATCTACAAGACTCCTGAATGTCATGATCGTATCTGCCTCCAACACTACCCTGGCAGTGCATTCCAGGAATCCAGCACTCTGCGTAAAAATCTTGCCCTACACATCTCCATTAAGTGTTCTCCAATCACCTTGTAGCTATGGCCTCTGGTTTAGAAGGTTCTGAACAAAAGGCAGCCAACAGGACTAGCTCAGGTAGCCAACTAAGTCAGCATTGATGCATTGGGTCAAAGGGCCTGTTTATAACTCTATGGATCTATAACACAGATGGTTACACTGTTGTTTAATTATATTCACATTCCTGGTCACCCTTTCATTTGTTTTTCTTTTTAACTACATACAAAGAACCATGTGTTGCCAGCTCCCATTGAATCTCCAGCTAGCTCCTCCTCAGCTCCTCTTCCACCTTCATGTCTTTCAGTTCCTTCACACTCACCAACAAGAGTTTAACAACGTGCATTAAAAATTCCCCCGCCCTTACCATCCATCCATTCTGAGTGCTACTGGGAGTCCGAAGAAGGGTCCTGACCTAAATCATCACCCTTCCTCTTTCTCCAGAGATGCTGCCTGTCCCACTGGGTTACTCTAGCTTTTTGTGTCTATTTTCAGTTTAAACCAGCATCTGCAGTTCCTTCCTACACAGAGGTGACTGGGACATGGCTTGTTTTTTTCCACAGCACAATCGCTGCCAAACTCACCTCAATCCCTGTATGTAAATTTAGTAAGTGTTGCACAGAGTGTTGCATAAGATATCCTCAATGTCCTTAACATAATCAGATAAGTTTTGTAATGGTGTTGTATGTCACGTTGGTATACATTTGATGTTATCGGATTAAAGTTAACATCACATTCCGTTTACCACTAACATTGTGTGCACTTCATTGAAAATAAACAATGAATGTTCCATTAATTCTAGTCTTCCTTACAATAACAAAGAGCCAAAGTCTGTCTCCACAATCAAAACTGTCCAAGATCAGTAGCCAAAAGTATAAGATAACATAGGTTTGGGCCTAGATTATGGAGAGTGTACAAATATGACAGGAAAGGTTTAGAGAGACACAAAGACCTGAAATAACTCAGCGGGATGGGCAGCATCTCTGGAGAACATGGCTAGGTGATGTTTTGGGTCGGTACGGAGACACAGCGGTAGAGTTGCTGCCTTACAGTGCCAGAGACCCAGGTTCAACCCCGACTACAGGTGCTGTCTGTATGGAGTTTGTACATTCTCCCTGTGACTGCATGGGTTTTCCCTGGATGCTCCGGACATACAGGTTTGTGTGTTAATTGGCTTTGGTAAAATTGATTTTTTTTCCTCCCACACTCCAAAGACATACAGGTTTGTGGGTTAATTGGCTTTGGTAAAATTGATTAATTTTTCCCCTAGCGTGTGGGATAGTGCCAGTGTATAGGTGATCGCTGATTGACGGGGGTTCGATAGGCCCACACATTACCAGAGACATGGCAATGGCCCAAAATGGCAAGTGTTACCCAGTGCAGGAGTGCCCTCTGCTGATTATTTCAAGATTGTCTGGACACTGACATCAGCCTAACATTGCATGGAAAAATAACCAAGTAGTGTTATCATTCTCCTTACCGCATTATTTAATTATCATTAAAGTCAAATAAACCGAATATATGGGGTTTTTACTGCAAGTTGCATGAGCAATAATTTTCCTTCTAGGCTGCATTGGGCACATCGTAATGCATTGGACACTCACCTCTCTGTTCAATGGTGTGGATACATATCTGCCGCTCAGACACAACATCTGGGATTAATGCGAATGGACGCCCACTGGTCAGCATTGATGTGGTGGGCCGAATGGCCCGTTTCCATGCAGAAGGATCAACGTCCTTGACACATGGACTGTGCTTTCCGTGGGCTATTTGCACAGAAACGTGCTCTTGCATTACTTGCAAACCCTGCATTGCTGAACTTCCAGGCTGTGCAGCATGGCACTGGAACCCCTGTCAAATAGGCCCTTTCAAAAGTAATGTACTTACCAACTCACAACTCTTTATCCTCTCGGGCTCACACCTGCACTTTGATCCCTAGTCTTTGTCCAACAATCTGCCTATCAAAGAACCCCCTCGCCTGTCTTCACCTCTGACCTGTCGTGCTCTGTCCTGCCCCTTTTCTATCCCAGCTTTCTTTCCCGCCCCCCACCCCTCCTACAATCAGCCTGAAGAAAGGTTCTGAACCAAAACGTCACCTATCCATGTTGACCAGCTGAGTTACTCCAGCATGTTGTGCCTGTCCTTGGTATAAACTAACATCTGCAGTTCCTGGTTATTACAATGTACTTACCAAGTTGTCCTTTGGCCACTCAGCCCCACCAGATTCTATCACCCCATTAACAAACCCCCAGCATCCATCTCCCAATTTACAGCCCGAGATTGATTTCCCCCTTTCCTCATCACCCGATGGCATACATCTCCCCTCATCACCATCTTTGTTTCCCAGAAACCAACCATCCAGTATTCCCAACCACCAGGTGGCGCCAGCAATGGCTGCCTCGCCAGCAGTCTGTCTGTCCCTTCCTTCTCTGTTGTTTCTTTAGTATGGGTTAAATGTATGTTTTTAGTGTTCTCTAGCTTGTTTTATGTGGGCGGTGGTTGGGGGAAACTTGTTTTTAATCTCTTACCTCGACGAAGATGCAATTTTTTTCCGTATCGTATCTCCGTCTGCACTGGAGTTGGCGCCCTCTGCTGGAGACCGACTTCGGTAGCTCCAACCACAGGAGCCTGCGGACTTTAACATCATGGAGCTCGTGGTCCCTGGTTAGAGACAGACTTCGGGAGCTCCAAGCTGCGGGAGCTTCGAACGCCCCGACAGATGGTTCAACTGCCCCGACTGCGGGAGAAAAACAAAATGAGGAAAGAAGATTAGACTTTATTGCCTTCCATCACAGTGAGGATTGTGGAGAATCTGCTGTGGTGGATGTTTATGTTAACTTTTATGTAGTTGTGTGTCCTGTTGCTTTTTTTTAGTATGGTTCTATGGTTTTACGAATATCACTGTACCTTAATTGGAACACGTGACAATAAAAGACCTTTGAAGCCTTTAAAACCTTTGAACTAAAACAGTTCCCTTCCAATATCCTCTCACCAACTAGAGAGCGGTCCTGACCTCCCATCTACCTCATTGAAGACCTTCAAACTATCGTTAATCAGGCCTTACTGGACTTTATCTTGCACTAAACTTTATCCTGTATCTGTACACTGTGGACGGCTTGGTTGTAGTTTGTGTGTATTGTCTTTTTGTTGACTGGAACAGCATGCAACAAAAAAGTGGGTGTCAGGCATTACGGGGAGGAGGCAGGAAGATGGGGTTGAGAGGGAAAGATTGATCAGCCATGATTGAATGGCAGAGTAGACTTGATGGGCCAAATGGTCTTTCTGCTCCTATCACTCATGAACTTATGAAGATGAACCTGTCACTGTACCTCAGTGCACAAAACAATAACAAATTAACTAAACAGATAGACCATTATCTCAGCTGATCACCCTTCCTCTCCCAGACAAATGATAGCTATTCTGATCCAAGTTGACCTGCACCCTGCCAATCCCAATCATCCATCACCATTTTGATCTCGGCCTGACTTAATCACAACCCAATAACTCTCCTTTTGACCCTGTCCCCTTTCCCATGCCTTGTTTCCTCTCCATTTTCATCTATCATCCCCACTCTGCTTGTACAAACCACCAGATTCTGCAGAGTTCCTTTCCATTTGGCACAGTGTGAGCGAGGAAGGCCTTTCACTGGGCTAAGCTGGTTGAGGAACAAACACAACTCTTGGCTCTCTATTCCAGCTCCAGTACCGTAAGTTTCTGTTGGACTTGTCTCGCACACTTCCCATCAACAATACACAACACAGACATAGGAGGATAATTGTTTCTAACTACCACATGAGCTCATTTGGTCTCCCTCAATGAAATCACAGGTATTTTCTCTGTTCAGTACATCCCATCTGAGAACTCAGAAGTTGGAACACTGCAGCATAGGAACAGGCCAATTAACCTACAAACCCGCACGTCCTAACTGGGATTGTACTTCTGTATGGTAATAATATCATTGATCTGTATGAAAAAAAAATAATTGCACCTTGGTACACGTGATAATAAAGGAATCATTGAAGGGATATGGGGAGAGAATGGGAAAGTGGTATGAGAAGCCAAGATTGGATCAGGCATAATCCTCTTAAATTTTAGACCGGGAATGAGGAGCCAATTTGCCCACCTGGCCCCATAGCAGAAGCATCCACTACACGGGGCTGGAAACTGGAAGTATCCTGAGCTAATTCTGCCACCACCATCATCTATTGCTGCAAGTGATGGCTTCCGCTGATTGTCGCCGGAAGCTTGCGTCCTTTTCAGGACAGAGGATGACAGCGATGTCAACATTTGTAACAGGATGGACACGAAAAAAAGATTTGCCCACCTGATCCAGTTTCTTATGCTCTAACGTAATTATTTAATGTAACAGGCCTGACATCTTAACTCCAAGCACATCCAGTCATCTCATATCCTCCCCCACAACTATTACCATTCCGCCAGCTCCATCTGCTCCTCTCAGCCTGAGTGCAGCTGAAACTCTCATCCAGGCCTTGGTCATCTGCAACCTATTCCAATGTTCCTTCAGCTTCTTACTTTCCAATCTCTATGACCTTCATTTTACTTACTCATGTTTTTCTCAGCCTGTACCACCCCTTGGTAATTTAGTTCAGATCCCAGTCTGTCAAATTTAAAACATGACATACCTAGACATAAAGTGTTAGAGTAACTCAGCAGGTCAAGCAGCATCTGCGGGGAAAAGGATAGGAAAGATGCTTGCTGAGCCGCTGAGTTACTCCAGTATCTTGTATCTATCTTTGGTATAAAGTTCTACATTGAAGTATAATATTTTGTACATTGAAATATAACATTTTCTTTTTTAAACCCATAAGCCTTCAATAGCTCTAATCACCTCCAAACCTATCTGAAGTCAACATCACTCCCACGTTAGTTATCCGTGCATCTCCCTCCCTTCTCCACACAGTAGGTAGTCACATTGTCAAGATCCAATGCTACAGAATTCCCTTCTTATGGTCAGTCGCCGCATCACCTCACCCTTCACCTGCAAAGCTTCACTTACGTAAGAATGCTGTTCATCGATTACAGCTCAGCATTCAACACCATTATACCATCAAAACTGATCACCAAACTCGGTAACCTGGGCATCGACCCCATCCTCTGCAACTGGATACTGGACTTTCTAACCAACAGACCCCAGTCTGTGAGGTTAGAAAAGCACACCTCTTCAACCCTCACCCTGAACACCGGCGTTCCACAGGGCTGTGTGCTGAGCCCCCTCCTCTACTCCCTCTTCACCTATGACTGCACACCTGTACATGGTACTAACACCATCATCAAGTATGCAGATGATACAACGGTGATTGGCCTCATCAGCAACAACGATGAGCTGGCCTACAGGGAGGAGGTCCAGCACTTAGCAGCATGGTGCGCTGACAACAACCTGGCCCTTAACTCCAAGAAGCCCAAGGAGCTCATTGTAGACTTCAGGAAGTCCAGAGGCGGCACGCACACCCCCATCCACATTAACGGGACGGAGGTGGAACGTGTTTCTAGCTTCAGGTTCCTGGGAGTCAACATCTCCGATGACCTCTCTTGGACCCACAATACCTCTATTCTGATCAAGAAGGCTCATCAGCGTCTCTTCTTCCTGAGGAGACTGAAGAAGGTCCATCTGTCTCCTCAGATCCTGGTGAACTTCTACCGCTGCACCATCGAGAGCATCCTTACCAACTGCATCACAGTATGGTATGGCAACTGCTCTGTCTCCGACCGGAAGGCATTGCAGAGGGTGGTGAAAATTGCCCAACGCATCACCGGTTCCTCGCTCCCCTCCATTGAGTCTGTCCAAAGCAAGCGCTGTCTGCGGAGGGCGCTCAGCATCGCCAAGGACTGCTCTCACCCCAACCATGGACTGTTTACCCTCCTACCATCCGTGAGGCGCTACAGGTCTCTCCGTTGCCGAACCAGCAGGTCGAGGAACAGCTTCTTTCCGGCGGCTGTCACTCTACTCAACAACGTACCTCGGTGACTGCCAACCCCCCCCCCACCCCCCCCCCCCCCCCCCCCCCCCCCCCCCCCCCCCCCCCCCCCCCCCCCCCGACATTTATTATTATTTATTCAAATCGTTTGTTATGTCGCTCTTCAAGGGAGATGCTAAATGCATTTCGTTGTCTCTGTACTGTACACTGACAATGACAATTAAAATTTAATCTGAATCTGAATCTGAATCCGGATTTAGTTTAGTTTAGAGATACAGCACAGAAACAGTCCCTTCGGCCCACAGAGCCCGTGCCAACCAGCGATCCCCTTACTCTAGTCCTATCCTACACACTAGGGACAATTTACAATCTTTACTGAAGCCATTTAACCTACAAACCGATAATAAAATATAGGTTTTATTATAGGTTATAATAAAATCTCAGCTGCCTGCTTCTAAATATCCTTTTTGGGTTCCAAGTCCAGGTCCATCATTTTTAAAAAGGCTTTATAAAAAACTATGCTGAATATTTTTCTATTTTGGGGCAATTTGCTGTTATTTCCAAACTATTTGGATCAGTCAGGTGTTCCCAATATTTGGTGTTCTTCCAACACCAATTTTGCTTTTATTTGAAAGGTTTAGTCTATGGGCTCCAAGTTTCTCACACCCTTTCTGTGGGTTTCTGTTGCATTTTATCTTGAGGGGACAATTACATTCAAAGGCAATACCACGGGACAAAACAGACTTTAACAAGATTGTAAACAGACAGAGGTAGCAATCAGCCTTGTAAAATGCAGGGGAAAATTCACCATCCTCTAGCTTAAAGACGTGTACAAAAATCAAATAATCTTGTTTACACATCAATTGATGCACAAATAAAAACTAACAAATTACACATGAAGCTGTAATGTTGGAATAAGTTCAATACACCAGTAAATGCAATACTTTATTAATTAATGCAAGAGTTAAACGCCAAAATATTACAACAGAGCAATGAAACATGTAAACCCTGCATGTGAACTAGTCTAGACTCAAAAATCGATACATTTAAACTCCCTCTTTTAGTCTTATGGATAACGGCAGACGCAAAGTGGTGAAGACATACAAGCCATCAGTCTGCATTGAAGTCTTACTCTCTGCTGGGCTAACTGTCAGCCAGTGCCATTTTCAAAGTCAGGCTAGGTTTTGGTGGATATTGTGCAAGGGGGAAATTTTAAGCAACGTCACTGGAATTCTTGCTCTCAATGGCTAACATGATTTCTTTGATGGAGTAAAAGCATGTGTGTTTGCAGGTGTATGTGAGCCTGCATGTTCAGATATAGATCTCACTTAGGTTCATGCCCTTAATAGACCTACATGCGCAGAATGCACATTGTGGAACACAGCCCCACCTGCGAGATGCAAAATACCTTTAGAGAAGGGAAGAAGTTGGCGGATGATATCAATTAGGATTGTTGGAATCTTGAGCAATACACAAAGTGCTGGAGAAATCACGCAGACTTAGGTCAGGCAGCATTTCTGGAAGACATTGATAGGCGACACTTTGGCTTGGGATCCTCCTTCATAAAATTTGGCGAGGCCTCACCCGATGCGTCACGTCCTTTCCCTCCATAGATTCTACCAGATCTGCTGAGTTCCTCCAGCACTTTGGGTTTTGCTCAATTAAGATTCTACGTTAAAGATGACAAGTAGTTCAGCGGGCCAGGCAGCATCTCTGGAGAAAATGGATAGGTGATGTTTCGGGTCGAGACGCTGCTTCTGAAGAAGGGTCTTGACCCGATACATCACCTATCTATGTTCTATGTTCTCCAAAGATGCTGCCTGACCTGCTGACTTACTCCAGCACTTTGTGTGCTTTTGTGCATTAACCAGCACCTGCAGTTTCCTTGTTTCTACATTCTAAAATTTGTCACTGTTTTCTGACATGGTAGTAACCTACAGGAAATGTCTCACAATGGCTATCAAGTCCGAACATGTTCAAAACCCTGCATTAAATGCCTTGTGCAATTGTTTACTGCCTGTCAAAGCAGTGAGCATTAATTATTTACATGCAAATCTATAAACAAAGGAAGTAGAGGAAATTAACTGTAAGAAATAGCATTTTTAAATAATATGTTAAAAATAGAAGGGAAAAAATGTGCTTCGCTTTTTGTCTGCAGGCTCAATGTTACATGAGAACATAGTGCATTATTTTTACCTCTCAATCGGGAGATTTCAGAGGAATTTTCAGTAAAAAAAATATCTTGCTCCAAGTCAGCCTTATGTGTTATTACATAGTGACACCATTGTTTGCAACTTGAGCAGTTATTGGCATCTGACAAACAAGCTTGCATTTTACATGGTGACTTTCGGTTTCAGGAAGTCCTGAATCCAACATGCATTGCATTTCCAGGCACTTTGAATGGGATGTTGGTATTGCTGGGCAACATGACAGCCAATTTGCACACATAGAGTCATAGAACGTGGAAACAGGTCCTTCGGCCCAACTTGCCCACACCGACCAACATGTCCCATCTACGTTAGTCCCACCGACTTGCCCACACCGACCAACATGTCCCATCTACGTTAGTCCCACCAGCCTGCGTTTGGCCCATATCCCTCTAAACCTGTCCTATCCATGTACTAGTAGCAGTCTGAAGAAGGGTCTTCACCTGAAATGTCACCCATTTCTTCTCTCCTGCCTGTCCCGCTGTTACTCCAGCATCTTGTTTCTACCTTCCATTTAAACCAGCATCTGCAGTTCTTTCCTAAATACTATCCATGTACCTGTCTAATTGTTTCTTAAACATTGAAATAGTCCCTGACTCAACTACCTCATTTGGCAGCTCGTTCCATACACCCACCACCCTTTGTGTGAAAAAGTTACCCCTCAGATTCCTATTAAGTATTTCCCCTTCACCTCAAACCTATGTTCTCTGGTTCTTGATTCCCTTACTCTGGGCTAGAGACTCTGAGTCTACCCGATCTATTCCTCTCATGATTTTATATACTCTATAAGATCAGCCCTCATCCACGTCAAAGGCCTCTTAATTCTTGCTGATTGTGGGACAAACCTTTACCAGAATACAAATAAGTTGTCCATAAGGTTAAAACTGTATGAAATTTGTTTACTTTAGTTTATAGAGCGTGAAAACTGGCCCTTCGGCCCACCGTGTCCGCCCCGATCAATGATCACCCCGTACACTAGCACTAACCTATACACTAGGGACAATTAACAATTCAGACTGAAGAAGGGTCTTGACCTGAAACGTCATCCATTCCTTCTCTCCAGAGATGCTGCCTGTCCCTCTGAGTTACTCCAGCTTTTTGTGTCTATCTTCAGTTTAAACCAGCATCTGCAGTTCCTTTTTACACCTTTATACTTTATCTCCAAGACAGTCAGCTCACACCTACATAACCACACCTGTCTGCGAGCCCCTTATCTATAACATTGTTTCTTTGGACTTCATGACTCCAGTCCTCTCCTACCTTACCCCTTGCACAAGTTGAAAATTCAACTACCCGCATTCCAACATGCGCTGCCCATTCACCTTCATATTCCTGTTCCCATTCCCGCAATGCCTCATTTTTACATTTCTCATCACTTGCCCAATCCCTCTCTGGCTTTGCCCCGAGTTACCTCTTCCAGTCCAAAAACCATTTAAGTCAATCTAAGTCCTTCCTATCTGGGTATTGTACACCTCCCCACCTCATCATTCATTGTCATACAGGATGCATCTGTCATACAACTGACATCTTTAATCAGGATTTAGTCACATCTTTATATGGCTCCCTATTGAATGATAATTGCTGCCATACTGAGAGTGAGATAAATAGAAGGCCATCAGTGGCGGCTGCCTAGCCAACGGTTATTTTTGCTATTTTTAGTATGTGTTAAAAGTATGTTTTAGTGTTCCTTGGTTTGTTTTAGGTGGGGGGGATTTGGGGAAAACTTTTTTTCAATCTCTTACCTCGACGGAGATGCGATTTCTTTCCATATCGTATCTCTGTCCCCACTGCGGCCTAACATCGTGGAATTGGTGGCCTTTCCTGGAGACCGCCTCGGTTCTCCAAACCGCGGGAGTCTGCGGGACTTTAAAATTGCGGAGCTTGCGATCCCTTTGTCGGGGATCGAAGGTCCAACCGTGAGGCCTGTGGACTTTAACATCTTGAAGCCTGCGGTCACTGGTAAGAAGAGGCCGATTCGGGAGCTCCATGCCGTGGAGGGAGTTTCAACCGCTACGACGAGGGAGTTTCGATCACCCTGACGGGGGCTTCAATCGTCGGCTGCAGGGGCTTTGATCGCCCCGACTGCGAATGGTTCGACAGCCCCAACCGCGGGAGAACAAGAGGAGGAAGATTGAACTTTATTGCTATCCATTCACAGTGAGGAATGTGGAATCCACTGTGATGGATGTTTATGTTCACTTTAATGTTGTTTTTCACTCAGTATGGCTGTATTGTAACTCAAATTTCACTGTAACTTAATTGGTACATGTGACAATAAACTCACCTTGAAACTATTCTGGGGAATACTGGATTACTTAAATGGTGCATTGGTAGCGGGAGAAATATCAGGACTTTAACATCGATTTGCAAGACAACACCATCAGCAACCAAGGGGAAATCCTTTAGGACCGAGATGAGATAAACATTTTTCACACAGAGAGTGATAAATCTGTGGAATTCTCTGCCACAGAAGGTAGTTGAGGCCAGTTCATTGGCTATGTTTAAGAGGGAGTTAGATGTGGCCCTTGTGGCTAAAGGGATCAGGGGACATGGAGAAAAGGCAGGTACAGGATACTGAGTTGGATGATCAGCCATGATCATATTGAATGGCGGTGCAGGCTCCAAGGGCCGGATGGCCGACTCCTGCACCTATTTTCTATGTTTCTATGTTAACAACGGAGCAGAATGTTCAAGCCGCACTTTTATTCAAAGGGATGTCAAGTCGTGAAGAAAACTAAGCTGCAGGTTTCAGTTTTCACTGCCTGAACTGTGATCCGGTGGAACAAGTAACCCACTCTTAATTTCCACCAATATGCAATCCATTAGAAGATCAGATGGGGATTAAGGACCAGGGATCTGCTCTGCACAAACACAGCCACAGGGTGAAAACTAAAATCTAATCCCATATACAGAGTGTATGTAGTAACCCTTTCCTTTAGCCTTTTTCAACAATGTATTTGTTTCGATCCCTAAACTTACCATGTATATTAATTCTCTCATTGTCCAAGCACTTGTACAGAACTTTTTTTTTCTAACTGCGACTGTATTTTGAGATAAGTCCAGCTACCCATTCTCTAGCTAGAAGTATTTTCCCCTATTTGCTCGATTAAGACCTCTCATTATTTTGCTCATTTCCATCAGACGTACACTCAGTCCAACTAACCACTCGGCTTTGCCAAGTAATCCCATGGGATTTGCGGGATGGGTTTGTGTGAGAATATAGAGATACATGTTCAAAACCAAAATCCTACCAAATTCTACATCCTTCGCAAATTGCAGTGCAAAACCACAGCATTACATTTTTTTAAAACCAGGTATCTCATTCTTCGCAAGTGCACTTGTTATAATATATTTATTATCCAAAGTCATTTTTTTTCACACAAGGATACAGAACCAGTTTTATTGTATAGCAAAATAAGTTTTGGAAAACACAACATGGTCTTTTCATTAAGCAGTCACATCTTAGTGAAAATCTTCTTCACTGTATGGTGGGTTTGTATCAGTCTATAGATTACAAAGTTGCATGTAATTATCAATCAAAACATACAGCATCAACTGCAGCATAATGCAAATTATAGTTTCCTATTATTATTTTCAATCAGATAATTTTAGCCAGTTAAGCAATGGTAGAACACAGAAAGTAACTGCATGTAAGCTTATAAACCAATGCAGCAGGGGATTCATAATGTGGACAATAACAGCAATGTCCCTTGTCTGACATCTCTTCGTTTTCTTTTACTTTTAATTTAACCTATTGAGATCACAACAGAACATAAGCAAATTATCCATCACCACAGACTCATTCACGCGGCATTTCTTAACTGTAATCAGGTGTTTTCTATCAGAGCTGATAAGTAAGTTGAAATGGTAAATCATGAAGTGGTGGTAAATAGAATTACATTGTTTGCTCGTAATTAATTCAGACATAACAGAGATATCATACAGTGTTAACAAAACAGGACTGAGAGGAACAGAGAGAGCTATATTTGGTGATTGGGTGACCAGTTTAGCTAACGACAGGCAATATATTTGCTGTACTTCAAATGGCCTCAGGGAGGCAAAGGAAGTCAGGGTTTCGACACTCGAGTGCCATCCAGTGACTCTCCTGTGAAATGCACCTGTGAGAATTTCACCAGCATTGCCTTCAGCACTGAATAACTTGCTAGCATTTACTTTCATTCACAACATGGCTACCCACAAGATGCCATAGGACTGTTAGCATAGTGGTTACCCCGACCCCACAATCAGCTCTGTGTCTACTGGGAAATGACAGGAGATATCTTACTTCAATCTCATCGTAGACACAAAATGCTGGAGGAACTCAGTTGGACAGGCAGCATCTTGGGAGAGAAGGAATGGGTGATGTTTCGGATTGAGACTCTTCTTCAGACTGAGAGTCAGGGGAGGACACTAGAGGTATGGAAGGGTAAGGTGTGAAAATGACAGATCAAAGCAGATCTGGAGAGCAGGAGGAATCACAGGGGAGCAGGGAGAGAGGGTGTTGCAGAACTCGTCGGAGAGAGGAGGAGAACGTCTTCAAAGTATCATCACCCTGCTTAGACCTTCCTCAGAGTACAACCCCTCTCTCACTTGCTCTGCGCCTCAACCATACAATCTATGATTACAACTTTAAATACTAACCTCCTCGCTAAAAATAATGCAATCTTATTTAAATAAGTGCAACGAGCTTAAATAACTCATCCATTCTCCTTTCAGAAAAATATAATTGGCAATTTTGTGGAACCTATAGATTTTAGATTGAAAGCTATGTACACTCTATACAATTTGAGCATAAAAATTAACATCTTTTACAACTCTTATAATATTGTAATGTACACAGGTAGAATATTTTAATTTATAATATATATAAGGTGATATATCAACGTTTCAAATGAGCTGTAATGTCTTCCATAATGTAATAAAAAGGAACTGCAGATGTTGGTTGATACCAATTGCCAATTTGTTATTAGTGGCAGATTGGCAATTCACCCCTATAACCCCACACTGAGTTTGTACAATCAGGGCTGGTTGTACTCTTCATTTTTGTTACAAATTTCAATTAGTTACAAATTTCAGCCAAGTAGTTGAGTGGGTGTAGAGATTGAAAATCAGTAACAAGGGTGTCAATTTAGGCTGAAGATAGACACAAAAAACTTTGCGGGTCGGACAGCATCTCTGAAGCCCGAAACGTGACCTGTTCCTTTTCTCCAGAGATGCTGTTTGACCCGCTGAGTTGCTCCAGCTTTTTGTGCCTATCTTTGGTTTGAACCAGCATCTGCATTTCTTTCCTACACAGGCTACGCTTTCATAATGGCACAAGGTAAAGGCTCTACAACAAATAATTTGCTAATTCCTCCGTGAAGTACTGAAAAAGTCTCAAGGCGGAAGGAACATAATTGAAAAGAGCCACATTACTTTTATCACTTATGTTTTGGAGATCACACTGTCCACCATTTTTCACCTTCACATGCCCAATAAACCAAATAGCAATGCCAATGATAATTGGATGAGCATATTAATCTAGTTTAGTTTAGTTTAGAGGTACAGCATGGAAACAAGCCTTTTGGCCCACCGAGTCAGCACAGACCTTTGAACACCAGTTCTATGTTATCTCACTTTCTCATCCACTGCACATTAGGGACAGTTTCAGAGACCAGGTAATCAACAAACCCGACGTCTTTGGGAAGTGGGAGGAAACCGGGGCACCCGGAGGAAACCCACGTGGTCAGAGGGAGAACGTAAAACTCCACACACTCAGCACCCGAGGACAGGTTGGAACATGGTTCTCTGGCGCTGTGAGGCAGCAGCTCAACCCTCTGTACCACTGTGCTTCCCTTATCCTGGATTCCCCACAGTTCTAGATGAGGAAATGAATATTAGTGAAATACCTGAAACTAGAAGTTCATCCTTGAACAGCAGTGTTACTTTGGTGCTGCAACTCCAACAACTTCAATGGGATTTGAATATCAGAGACCCTTTACCATGTGCCCTCAATACTATACAGTGTGCAGTATTGACTAGGGATGAATCTCTGGGTAATAGTGCCTCAAGTACAAGTTAACAATTTAAAAAAATAGGTATGCTTACAAGACCATTCTTCGCTCACAGGGTCATGTATTCGCACGCAAGGATTATAATTTAAAAAAGTAGAATAACTTGACAGAGAGACCTGACTGGAATGCAGCCTTTTTTATAACTACCCGATGAGTTACAATGGTCAATGATAATGGATGTGTGTTGAGGTTCGAAGTAAAATTACATCACAGGCCAGGGAAGCAGTACAAAATCTTGATAAAAAAACAAAATTTTAAACAAAAGGATTTCAAGTAGGCCATTTCATTAATTAAGGTGGAATTTCTGAAACTCAGGCTGGTCAAATAAAAAGCTCCTGATATGATACTGCCACAGTTTGATCCCCATCCACTTCTGCTGAACTCCATCCAATCTCACTTCTAAAATAAACTTTCAAGATACGTCCTTGTGTATTTCTTCTTTTCCCTTTCTCCTACTTCAGTGCTCTAAACAAAGACGAGGTGGGGTGGTGACCTCTTGTTGGTCTTGGCTGTCATGATTTAGTGGGGAATTGCTTTGCTTTTGGTTGCTTGTGTTGACTTTGGCTGTTAATATTACCTTTTATTTAACGATAACAGATTATACGCATTCACAAACTTAGAAGCTGAAAGTTACACCCTGAAGAGCGAACGAATATAGATAACTTTGGAGTCTTAAAACGTAAAAATAGTGGATCAGAAATAAAATATCCTTAAAAATAAACCATAGTTTGATGTATGAATTGAGTGGTCAAAGAACATAACATTAAAACATCTTATGGAATTAACATAAATATAAACAGCCAAACTTTTTTTTAAAACAGCAAAATTCTTAACACCAAATATATTCAACATGTTAAAAAAAAACAAGACTTGAAACAAAAAGATATCGAGATGCATTTTAAATACTCCACAGTAGCAGTTGCAAATGAAAAGGACTTAGGAAGTAGTGGAGAATTGCATTGATCTGGCGCAGAAGTGGTTTGATTGATTGAAAGATACAGCATAGCAACAGGCCCTTTGGCCCTACGAGCCCATACCAACTATCGATCGTCCATTCACACTAGTTCTATGTTATTGCACTTTCACATCCTCTCCCTGCACACTCGAGGCAATTTAGAGGCCAATCGACTTGCATTATAATTTTCACTGTAATCACCTGTAGAAACTAATCATTTTGTATAAATGACCCCTCCATCTACAAATATATATATTTTTTTTATGAGACTAAGTTTGTCTTTGGGTTTCCATTGGCGTTTTTTTCCCTTATGAAAACTCACAATTCCCTTTAAGATTCAATTCATAAACTAAATTCAGCTCCATAATTTTGATTGTATTTACCTAAATATATTTTTACCAAACTAATTTCATAGCTAAATATAAAGAAAAACTTTGTATCATTTAAATTCATCTTTCGAAAAGTAAGAAAGTTATATTAAATAAACAATTACCACAATCTAGGTCTTATACTACTGAAACAGAGAAGTGTGCATCCCAGTAAACTCTGTGGAAATGATTAATTGAGAATAATGTGTTCAACTGGAAGATGTGTTCTTCATAAGTGCCTCATGTTATTCCACTGCTTTTGAAACAGATGTCATGTTGATTTCCATTGGACTTTAGAGATACAGCATGGAAACAGGCCCTTTGGCCCACCCTGTCCGCGCCGGCCAGTGATCACTCCATACACTAGCACTATGTTACGCACTAGGGGCAATTTGCATTTACAGAAGCCAATTAACCTACAAACCTGCACGTTTTTGGAATGTGGGAGGAAACCGGAGCAACCGGAGAAACCCACGCAGTCACAGGGAGAACGTGCAAACTCTGCACAGGCAGCATCTATTGTCAGGGTCAAACCCAAGTGGCTGGCGCTGTAAGGCTGCAACTCTACCGTTGCGCCACTGTGCCACCCTTTGATATATAAGAGAAATCTGTACAAGCTGTATGTGTTCAATGAAACTCGCTGGAATATATGATACTTTCAGTAAGAAGTGCTTGCTGTGTGAGGAAGGTTGCCCCCTCTGACATTCAGTCTGGTTTCTATGGAGAAGCGGGTGATGGTTTCATTTCTAAACCAGTATCCAGATCCTGTTGGCATGTGGGGGCCTGGAGTTTCCAGTTGACGAAGGGCATGCTGGGCCACAGGTACCGTTGGTACTGTTCACATTTCAGAATGAGATCGTTCACCGAAGTATTGCTTCGGATCCATTGCTGGAGAGAACTGGCAGACGACGTTGGCAGTATGAGAAGGCTTTGAGTCTTTTGTAGCCTCGTGCTGCATGGCAACCTGAAAGAGAGGGGAGCAGGCAAAATGAGGAGAAGCCAATCATTTAAACACTGAAAGATATTTTTTAAAGATATTTAAAAAAGAACATTTAAAAAGAACATTTGGAAAAGATACATTAAAATATATTTTAAAAGATATTTAAACAAAATTATTTAAAGATATTTAATGCAGGGGCATACGTTGAAAAAGTTACTTTTATAACAACTAAACAGGTTCGCTTCTTAATACACAGCCAACTCACAAATGTTTGGTAGACCAGTTCAAAACGTTACTTATTATTGGCCGAGAACTCTAGTCAAGTGAGTAATATAGACACTTCACTGTCCTCATCCACTTCCCCGAACGACAGAATCACATCGTATAATATAGTTTTTTTTTTGTCACCTTAGCACATTCCACAAACATTAGTCATGGTCAGAGGTAGAGGAAAATAAAGGTTTCTACAGAATGCATCACATCAAAGGCATTGGTACAAGGTATTTTACATCAAAGGCATTGCCATTTGTTAATACCCCTTAGATCAATCTAGTTTCCTCTCTCGTCACTTCCTCCCTCACAGACATCGGACATTTGGTGCAAGGCATTTTACATATCAAAGACATCAGCCATTTGTCATTGCCCCTTAGTGAGATCAATCTAGCTGCTTCTCTGCTTCCTCTCTCGTCACTTGGTGGACAAATGTTAGTCATTCATTATCTCAATACACAGCAACCTGAGGCAAACCTAAACTTGCCTTTCTGTATTAATCTACTGGAGAAAGGCCTGATTTGAGACTAAATGTAAGCTGTAAGCTTTTCTTATTTTTTTAACATAATTCAGCCTTATCAACAATGTGATACAATATGATAGAAATTGATCGGCCATCAGTCATAAAGCACAAGATACATGAAACATGAAACTAAAGTGACGAGTGGAAAGAATTGCGGATTTTCAAAGATTGGGGGGGGGGGGGGGGGGGGGGGGGGGGGGGGTGGGAGAGGAGAGGAGTAAGTCTACCCCAAGACGGAAGGGGGAGGAGTTGTACAGTTTGATAGCCACAGGGAATAAGGATCTCCTGTGGCGTTCTGTACTGCATCTTGGTGGAACCAGTCTGTTGGTGAAGGTGCTCCTCGGGTTGACCAGTGTGTCATGGAGGGGTTGAGCTGTATTGTCCAAGATGCTCTGCAGTTTGAAGAGCATTCTCCCCTTCAAGACCTCCTCCCATGAATCCAACTCCGCCCCCAGGATGGAGCCAGCCTTCCCGATACCTTATCCTATATATTGTAGATGAGATGTACATTTAAAGGTGCAACTTCCACCAACACAGCTCTATGGTGTAACACACCCCTCAGTGAGATCCTTTCTCATGCAGGTTAAACAGTTCCAGGGTTGATCTCAAATGATAAGTTGGCTGAGGGGACTAAAAGGGCTGTTTCTTCGTGGGTCTTATAATTGGTTCGACAGATGCCTTGAAGGTGAACGTGGATGCTAAGTGCAAACTACCACAAATGGGCTTGTGGTCCAACAAAAATTGTATCAAACAGTGAGCAAAAAAAGACTCAAAGTGCTGGAGCAACTCACCAGGTTAGGCAGCATTTCTGGAGTACAGAGTATTACAGTCTGAAGAAGGGTCCCAATCCGAAACATCACTCATCCTTTTTCTCCAGAGATGCTGCCTGACCCACTGAATTATTCCAGCACTGTGTCTATCTCTGGAGCACATGTATAGGTGATATTTCAGTCTGAAGAAGAGTCCCGATCCAAAATGCACTGATCCGTGTTCTCCAGAGATAAAGCTACTCCAGCACTTTATATCTTTTAAAAAAATCAGCATCTACATTTCCTTATTTCTCCACAGTGAGCAAAGCAGAAATCATATTAAAGATGGAACACAAAACAGGACCGGTTACAGATCATCTCAGGAAGGGTGGAGTTCACATTGGCCCATTGTTGCCTGACTCTTCCTGAGGTCATCTCTTGTCATCTGAAAGGTTCTGACCCAAAACGTCACCTATTCCTTTTCTCCAGAGATGCTGCCTGACCCACTAAGTTTCTCCCACATTTTGTGTCTATCTTCGGTATAAACCAGCATATGCAGTTCCTTCCTACTACAATTAAATTAGCCACTGTACTAGGCACAGTGCAACGACTAACAGGATAATGTAAGGGAAATAATTAGAAGAGTCTAAAGTGCGATCCCAACCAAGGTAACACTATAACTGACTTTGGCTTCCTGTGAGAGGCAGACAATCAAATATTAAACACAAATTATCACTGTTTTTGGATAGGAAAGATTGGCTCTTAGGATGTAATGTGTTCTATCCCAGTCCTATTTGCAACTTTGTATCTTTCTGTGTATTAATCAGCATCCACAGTTCCTTGTTTCCATACCTTGTGGAAAGATGATGTCCCAATTTTGCCTTGGCATTGGTGGCAAAGTAACACAAGACATTAGCGATCTGATCTTTCATCCAGTCAATGTCCTCTGGGAGATCAGGCAACCATTCCAGGATTCTATCAAAGGAGAAGACAAGATAAGTTAATTTCCCACAGACACATCATAAGTATTTTAAATAATGACAGAGTGGATATTCCGTATGTAGTCCTGCCCACTACCCAAAGGCATAGTGGAAGCACCTTCACAAGAAGGACTGCAGTGTTCCAGGATGGAAGCGCACCACTGCCATCTTAAGGGCAGTTAAGGATAGACAGCAAAACCTGCCCTTGCCAGCTGCAGCCAAATACAGAGAAATGAATGAATAAATACTGTTCAAAATTACAAGACTATTAGGCAGGAGCTAGGGAGATTTAATTGAGAGCAGCTGTTATTTGTTAATTCACATCTGACACATGGGAATCATTTAAAGTCCAGCTAATCAAGTTCAGGAATGGCATATTGCAGTAAGGAGAAGGTACAAAGATGACAAGGTGAGGGAACCTTGGAAGAAGAGAGAGGTTATAAATTTGGCCAAAAGATTAAAAAAAAGCTCATGTAAGGATTAGGAAGATGAAATCCGATAGGGCCGTTGAGGAACATAAAGGAGAATTAGATGGATCGGAAGGGGCCATGAAATGTCTTTGGCACGTTGGATTAAAGAGAATGTTCATAAGTGATAGGAGCAGAATTAGGCCATTCAGCCCATCAAGTCTACTCCGTCATTCAATCTCGGCTGATCTATCTCCGAAGGCATTTTAAAAAACAGAGGGTAACTAGGGAGAGGGTAGGACTGCTCAAGCATAAAGGAGGGAAATTATGCTTGGAGTTAGATAAATGTAGGTGAGGTATTGAATTAGTACTTTGCAGCAGTATTCACCAAGGAGAAGGGCATGGAGGATAGCGAGATTAGTGAGGGGTGCATTAATATCCTTCGACATTTCATGATCAAGAAGAGAGTGGTGTTGGGTGATGTGAAGAGCAGTAAGATGGATGTCCCCATGGTCTGACGGGATCTATCCCTGGCTATTGAGAGGAGCGAGAGAGGAGATTGCTATGACCTTGACAATTATCCTCTCTAGCCACAGGCGTGCTACGCACGATTGGAAAGTAGCCAACATGGTTCCCTTGATCAAAAACGGAAATAGATAACAATCCAGCAAATTATAGGGTGGTGAGCCTCACAACAGTGGTAGGGGAGCTATTGGACAGGGTTCTTTGAGATGAGATTTAATCACATTTAGAAGAGAATAGGCTAATTAGGAATAGTTAAGTTGGTTTGTGTGGGGCAGATCACGTCTTACAAACGAGAGTGAGGTTTTTTAAAGCGGTGAAACAGGTGATTGATGGTGGTAGAGCAGTGGAGGTGTCTACATGGACTTCATTAAGGCATTTGACAAGGTCCCTTGTGGTAAGCTGATCTGGAAGGTTAAGATGTATGAGATCCATGGTGACGACAGTTTGATTCAGAACTGTCTTACCCATAGAAGACAGAGAATATGGTGGAACGGTGCCATTCCGGCTGGAGTTCTGTGGCCAATTATATGTATATTATACCAATCACGGATGAAAATGTCGATAAGTTGGTTAGTAAGTATGCAGACGTCACAAAAGGTGGTGGTGTTGTGGGCAGTGAGGAAGGCTGTCAAATGGATACTACAGGATGAAGTTCATAAGATGTAGGAGCAGAATTAGTAGGTATGTTACAATACTTACCTTCAGCGGCGCTGCAATTCTGCCACTGGCCGTGTGCGCAATTTTTGGTGCGTTTGAGGGGGGGCGGGGTTAAAACATGTTTTTTTTTCCGACCTGGTCCTGAATTATATTTGTTGAAGTGCAAGATGTTGCTAAAGAATCGTTCCGACGGTGTTCTGTGTGGTTTTTTTTTAAATTCGCCCGACATGTTAATCGCTGGAGTGATATTAAAATCAGCTTCTGAAGCCGTCAATGCCGACAACGGGGACGGATTTTATGTAGAGGACAGGTAAAAGAAAGTAGTTTATTTTTATTTATAAAAGTGTTTCTTAAGATGTATTTAATTCACATTTTAAGTTGCGAAACGGTGATTTAGTCCCCGAACGAACCGGCAGTGTATTTGCTGCCAATATGGGGACTAAATCACCGCAACCTCATCGTTCCAAATGGTCCTGTTCCAGAAAATCCCACTTGCAAGTTGATTTAAATGGCCATTCATTTATAGGTATTAAACATTAAATTCCTTCCATTTGGCCTATAAACCCATGACAATGAGATTTAAAAATTATGTTATATTCTGCATTCTTGTGTGAATGTTATTTGGACACTTAGGCTATTTAAAAATGTTAATCTATTCTTAAGAAATGGATAGATGTTTAGATCTAGTAATTGAATTTTGTAATTAGCTACAATTAGGTAACTAACTAACTATATGCTTTAATTTCAAGTCATCTAAGTAAGATTGTTTCATATTTGTTTCAGAATGCTTCAATCTATAATAACTGAAAATGTCTTTCAGCTCTCTTAAATTTTAAGAAAGTTATGGGTTTTTAAATGTTCTCGATCACACCTTTTGTGTCAAGTCAATGAAAAAGCAATAGGAAACAAGATGCCAATTTCCAAGTATGAAAATGGGCATAACTTTTTTAATACTGAAGATATGAAAGTGAATTAGGTGTCAAATTAAACTTCTTGTTATGCTTTATCTGATGGGCTAAAATAAAAACTTGATTTTTAAAATCTCAAAATTTTGTAAAATAGCTATAATTAGGCCATTCAGCTATTCGCGTCTGCTCCGTTTATTGATAGTAGCTGATCTCATTTTCACTCTCAACCTCATACTCCTGCTTTCTCCCCGTAACCTTTGACGCCCTTACTACTCAAGAACCTATCAAGCCCTGTTTTAAAAATACCTAATGACGGCCTCTACAGGCGTCGGTGGCAAATAATTCCACAGATTCACCACCCTCTGGTTGAAAAAAATCCTGCCCATCTCCATTCGCAAGGTACGTCCTTTTATTCTGAGGCTGTGTCCTCTGGTCCTCGACTCTCCCACTACTGGAAACATGCTCTCCACATCCACTCTAGCTAGACCTTTCATTAGTCTCACAGATATAGGTCATTTACAGATGCGGGTGGAGAAATGGCAGATGGCGTAAAGTGTTGCACTTCAGGAGGTAAGTGGAACGTTCAGTTAATGGCAGAACACTTAAGACCATTGATGTACAGAGGGATCTTGGGATGCAAGTCCACAGTCCTCTGAAAGTAGCAACACAAGTAGATAGAGTAGAAAGAATATTTTTACCCCGAGTAGAAATTCAAATACTAGAGGACATAGCTTTAAGGTGAGAGGGGGGAACGTTTATTTACATTGAGAGTGGTAGGTACTTGGCATGGTCTATCAGGGATGGCGGTTGAAGCAAATACTATAGTGGCATTTAAGAGGATTTTAAATTGGCACGTGGATTTGCAGGAAATAGAAGGATATGAATCACATGCAGGCAGGAGTATGTGATCAATTTGGCATCACGTTCAGCATAGATATTGCAGATCAAATAGGCTGTTCCTGTGTAGTCTGCTCTTTATTTTAACTGGACATCAATGGTGATCTACTTGGAGAATGTGTTGGATAAGGGCCAAACCAACCTTTACTACCCATCCCGAATAGAAAACATCACCTATCCATGTTCTCCAGAGATGCTGCCTGACCGGCTAAGTTACTCCAGCACTTTGTGCCTTTTATTTTTGTAAACCAGCATCTGCAGTTCCGTGTGTGTAAACCTTTGGCGATATCTCATGAGCAGGATAGTCCTGATGAGTCTGGCGAGCAGCAGAAATTCAAACATACCTTACAGTGAATGAAACTGCTGATTCCACGGGCAAGGTGTATGGCAGCATCATGGCAGAGAATAAGCGGACAGGCAGCAGGTTTGAAAAGTTGCTGTGAAAACTCCTTTTTTCAGCACACGCTTCAATTAGTGCTGAGGGCAAAGAACAGTGATATACAAAAATCAAATCACCTTGCAATTAAAATAGATCATCATATAGACGCATAGACACAAAATGCTGGAGTAACTCCGCGGGACAGGCAGCATCTCTAGAGGGAAGGAATGGGTGACATTTCGGGTCGAGACCCTTCTTTAGATTGATCTGATTCTTCAGTCTGAAGAAAGGCCTCGACCCAAAATGTCACCCATTCCTTCTCTTCAGAGATACTGCCCGTTGAGTTACTCCGGCATTTTGCGTCTATCATGTATTTCATTGTTCTGTCTGGGACATATGACAATAAAACACACTTGACTTGATTTATGCCTGAATTAAATCGTCTGCGGTGGTTTCAGAATTTAGGATTGAGCTAAATCTGATCATTTTTAATTATCCCCCAGTGAAAGCACAATTTAATTGTGTCTCAATAGGGAATAAATTTACAGTCTTTCATTAAAAGACTTGAGACTAGATCCAGCGCTGAAACAGCCCTTGGGGTCACTGAGTCTGCGCCGACCAATGATCACCCCGTACACTAGCACTGTCGTACACATTAGGGACAATTTACATCTTTTACCAAAGCCAATTAACCTGCATGTCTTTGGAGTGTGGGAGGAAACCGGGAAACCGGAGTTCCCAGAGAAAACTCACGCGGGCACAGGTAGAACGTACAAGCTCCGTACAGACAGCATCCATAATCAGGATCAATCCAGGGTCTATGGCGCTGTAAGGCATTAACTCTATCGCTGCGCCATTGCGCCCCCCCCCCCCAAGGTTAAAGAATGGCCAATTGGCCTTGGGTACTGGAAGAATCAAATCCGTTCTACTGAAGCTAATGGCAACGCGGTTGTGCAGCAGTTAGTGCTGTTGCCTCCAAACCACAACGACCTGTGTTCGATCTTCACCTTTGGGTGTTTGTGCATGGACTTTGTGATGTTCTTCCAGCCAGCCGGTGAGGCTTCACCTGGTACTTCAGTCCCCTCCCCCCACCCTCCACCCGCTTCCCAAAGATGGGCTCGTAGGTTAACTGACTACAATAAGTTACTTGTGTAGGAAAGAGCTGCAGACGCTAGTTTACACCGAAGATAGACCCACACCTGTTTGGCCATTCAATCCGGTCACGCTGAATGATGCTCACCTTGGTGAAGCCGTGGCGGCAGGTGCTCCAGAATCTCGTCATTATTCTTGTTCAAACCTCCTTTGACTTCCATTTGATTTGCCTCTGCTGCTTCCATTCCTGCTTCTTCTTCATTATCTTCATCATGATTGTCATGTAGGGCAAGCTGAGCAAGGCCGCACAAAGGCTGTGGCCGGTTCAACAAAGCTGCACAATGAGGGCAAGAAAATTAATGCGTTTAAATAAAAAAATCAATCCTCAATATCATTGATTTGGATGCTGGTACGGGGTGTATTTCATCTACGTTCCCCAATGATACAAAGCAATGTGGGCTGTCAAAAGGGTACAAAAAAAACTGCTGGGATACATAGACAAACTTCATGAATGGACGAAACCATCACAAAATGGAAAAATGCAAGGTAGAGAAAATAGAAATAGGATACGAATCGTATGCAGGCAGAGGAGATTAGTTTAACCTGGCATCATGTAGGGACTGATGTAGGTAGAAGGGCCAGTTCCTGTGCTGTGCTCCTCTGAGTTCTATGTTCTAAATGGTGACAGGTTGGCAGGTATGTTGAGTGGGACCTGGTTGCCCTTGCACAGGAATGCTTGTGGGTTAACGTGCAGGTAAAGCCAGCAACTAGGAAAGAGAGCGGTACGTTGGCGTTTATTACATGAGGTTTTGAGTTCAAGAGTGGTGATGTCTCAGGGAGACACGAGGAACTGCATATGCTGGTTTACCAAAAAAACACAAAGTAACTCAGTGGGTCAGGCAGCATCTCCGGAGAACATGGATAGGTGACATTTCGTGTTGGAACCCTTCTTCCCGACCCGAAACGTCACCTATCCATGTTTGAAGGATCTGGTTATTTCAGTGAGCAGGCATAACCCACCATTCTTCCCTTTCTCAGAAACAAGGTTTAAACATGTGGAGATGTTCAGGTCATAAGTTTGTCATCAACAACACAATGTGGTTGATCTAACAGGAATAGGTTAAGAAGGTAAAAGTAGCCACTACCCAATATTCCACCATCACCACCCATCCCTTTCAGCCCAAGGTGAATGCTACCTCTATGTAATGATACCCTGGGAGGCACAGTGGCGTAGAGATAGAGTTGCTGCCTTACAATGGCAGAGACCCAGGTTCGATCCTGACAAAGGCACACACACACACACACACACACACACACACACACACACACACACACACACACACACACACACACACACACACACACCCTACACACACACACACACACACACACACAACACACACACACACACACACACACACACACACACACACACACACACACACACACACACACACACACACACACACACACACACACACACACACACACACACAGGGCCGAATGGCCTATTCTTGCACCTATTTTCTATGTTTCTATGTTAAGCAGAATCTACTACAATCTTATTTTGAGGTCCAACTTATCCACACCAAGCACAGAAACATTTATTCCACCTATTTATTCTTACACCTATTTTCTATGTTTCTATGTTTTAACTCTTAATTAGCTGTGACTATTGCGAGGGTAAACTGATGCACAAGAGTCTCTTGCCCAGAGTAGGGGAATCGAGAATCAGAGGGCATAGGTGTAAGGTGAAGGGGGAAAGTTTTTACAGGAATCTGAGGAGTAACCTTTTCACATAAAGGTTGATGGGTATATGGATCGAGCTGGTAGTTGAGACAGGGACTATCGCAATGATTAAGATGCACTTAGACAGGTACATGGATAGGACAGGTGGATATGGGCCAAACGCAGTGGTGCAAACAAATGCTACATTTCAACGCCATGTTGGGGAAGATAACAAAATGGCAGAATAAATGTGCATGTTTGTATTTAGTGGTGTTTGGATGTGTATTTATTATAATCGGATTGAGGCAAAGATCTGACGGGGTGGCTATTCTTTAACATCTGTACTGGGAAAATATAGCTGGTACAGGGATATAAATCAGCATTAGCATTTACCAGGTCTTCAACACATCAAAACCTTACAACAGATAACACCTGCCTGCCCCGCTGAGTTACTCCAGCACTGTGTCTATCTTCGGTTTAAATCAGCCTCCACAGTTCCTTCCTACACAGTTGAATTCTCAAATGTGTTCAGATTCACTAAAACTACTATCTTGTAAGGCATGTGATACCTAACATTTATATCTGCTTCTAAAAGTTAAATCCAATTTTACCGAAACGTCCTGTAATGGGTTGAAAGTAGACACCGTACAAGTACCAGATATACAGTAATTGCACACTTATAGAGTATAGTTGGTAAGCAATAATCCATACTCACCATTCCTCTTGAGATAGTCAAGTGCATCACTGTATCCCTGCTTACACATATCACGCATCACCTGTGCAACACATTAACATATACCGAATTTAATCATTCCTGCTAAAATCAAGCATTTCAATTGACAATTTGCATGGATCTTTACATAATTTCATGATATTGAATAAGCATATTATGTAACATGAATTGGACACTGCAGCTAAAATGTAATGAAAGCATCTTTAGTGCATGGAGATCTGACAAAGAAAGTAGAAGAAACTCTACTGCCTGTCTGTTCATGCATCTTAGTACAATTTTACAATCAAACTTAAAACCAAATGCATTTGTTCTGGGCATCATGTATTCATGATGGTTGGTCAGAAGTGAGTTGTGTCTCCTGGCCACTGGCAATCTATTGATGTTGAGCTTGCAGAAACCATCTGTGGAAGTGAAATCTGCCTGACTCCGGTAATTCTACTATAATGAGAAAGATGCTGTCAATCTTGGCTTTTAAATTATTACAGTGCCTGTATTTGACACTATTTCCCCCCCTTCCCCCCCCCCCCCCCACCCCCCCCCACCGTCAAGAGGCTCCACTCACCTATGCCACAACTGAAGTCTCATCTATTTCTCCCCTCCTCCTCCATTTCCTCCCTCCAGCTTCACAACTTGCTTCACAATCTCTTGTCTCACACCATCGCTGGCCTTTGTCTAACCATCTGCCCATCAAATAACCCCCTCACCCGTGTCAGCCTAGTAGCTGCCAGGCTTTGTCCTGCCCCTAAAAGACACAAAGTTCTGGAGTAACTCAGCGGGTCAGGCAGCATCTCTGCAGAAAATGGATAGGTGACATTTTAGGTCAAGACCCTTCCTCAGACTTCAGAAGGGTCCCGACCAAAAACGTCACCTATTATTTTATCCCATAGATGCTGCCTGACCCGCTGAGTTACTCCAGTACTTTGTATCTATATTTGGTATAAATCTGCATTTCTATATTTTTTGTCCTGCACCTTACTCTCTTTCAGTTTTCTTTCCCCCCTCCTTCCCTACAATCAGTCTGAAGAAGGGTCCGGACCCAAAGCATCGGCTATCTATCTTCACCTGAGATGCTGCTGCCTGCCCCATTGAACTACTCCAGCACTTTGCATATAACCATATAACATTGACAGCACGGAAACAGGCCATCTCGGCCCTACAAGTCCGTGCCGAACACTTATTTTCCCCTAGTCCCATCTACCTGCACTCAGACCATAACCCTCCATTCCTTTCCCATCCATATACCTATCCAATTTATTTTTAAATGATAAAATCGAACCTGCCTCCACCACTTCCACTGGAAGCTCACTCCACACAGCTACCACTCTCTGAGTAAAGAAGTTCCCCCTCATGTTACCCCTAAACCTCTGTCCCTTAATTCTGAAGTCATGTCCTCTTGTTTGAATCTTCCCTACTCTCAATGGGAAAAGCTTGTCCACGTCAACTCTGTCTATCCCTCTCATCATTTTAAAGACCTCTATCATAGAAACATAGAAACATAGAAATTAGGTGCAGGTGTAGGCCATTCGGCCCTTCGAGCCTGCACCGCCAATCAATATGGCTGATCATCCAACTCAGTATCCCGTACCTG
Organism: Leucoraja erinaceus; assembly: GCF_028641065.1. Classification (NCBI taxonomy): domain Eukaryota; kingdom Metazoa; phylum Chordata; class Chondrichthyes; order Rajiformes; family Rajidae; genus Leucoraja; species Leucoraja erinaceus. The sequence goes on along the minus strand of NC_073394.1, from coordinate 27,336,108 downwards.
CCTTCTCTCCATACCCCCTGATCCCCTTAGCCACAAGGGCCACATATAACTTCCTCTTAAATATAGCCAATGAACTGGCCTCAACTACCCTCTGTGGCAGAGAGTTCCAGAGATTCACCACTCTCTGTGTGAAAAAAGTTCTTCTTCTCATCTCGGTTTTAAAGGATTTCCCCCTTATCCTTAAGCTGTGACCCCTTGTCCTGGACTTCCCCAACATCGGGAACAATCTTCCTGCATCTAGCCTGTCCAACCCCTTAAGAATTTTGTAAGCTTCTATAAGATCCCCTCTCAATCTCCTAAATTCTAGAGTGTATAAACCAAGTCTATCCAGTCATTCTTCATAAGACAGTCCTGATATCCCAGGAATCAGTCTGGTGAACCGTCTCTGCACTCCCTCTATGGCAATAATGTCCTTCCTCAGATTTGGGACTATCAAGTCCCCCCTTAACCTTCTGTGCTCCAGAGAATAAAGACCTAACATTCAACCTCTGTAACTTAGTTGCTGAAACCCAGACAACATTCTAGTAAATCTCCTCTGCATCTTCTCCCATTTGTGCTTACCTCTTGGTCAGGAGGAAATAAGGCCTTGGAAAGGCGGTACATGTTCTGCAGGTTGAACTGGATGCTGGTATTCGTTATTCTCAACTCATGCATGTTGCTGGAGCAATCCCGAGGACAGATGTCACTTTCTCCAGCAAAGGGAGACACAGTAATTGTGTTCTTGAGTTCATACAGAGGTAAATTATCTGTAATTCCTCCATCGACGTATCGCTGAGAATACAAACAAAAATAAAATGATGATCCATTACGTTAATACAGTAAGCCAATCAGCAGCTGATTAAAATAAAGCAGATGTATTAATTTAATCCAACTACATTCCATATAAAGTTTAGGAATTAGGGCTCAAAGCAAGAAATAGAGATCAAGCTGCAATTGGTCTCTTTCCTGGTCACTGTCTGTTCCAGAACAATATCTTCAAGAGTAATTGACCTCTTTGGAGAATCTATTTATACATGAACGGAACCAAGGGATTGGTTCAGCCATGATTTAGACTTAAAGGGCCTGTCCTACGAGCATTCGACTCAATGTGGCAAGCGCAACCTAACGTGATCGCTTGAGCCGTACGGCCTCGCGGGGCCGGTCCCACTTCGATTGCCGGAGCCGAGTTGTGCGGGGCAAGTCCCAACATCGCGCGGGGCTCCGAAAAACTGACCGTATTTAAAAATTCCGAGCGGCAACGGCGTGCCGGTCCGCAGCCGCCTCGACGGCGTGTCATTCACTCGACCTCCGCGCGGCTCCTGCTTCTGGTTTGGTCGCGCTTGCCGCATGCAGGTGCATGCTGGTGGGACAGGTCCTTTAGACTTCAGAGATACAGCGTGCAAGCGGGCCCTCGACTGACCGAGTCCGTGCCGACCAGCAAACGCCCCACACTAGCACTACCCTACATACCACGGACAATTTTACCGAAGCCAATTAACCGACAAACCTGTGCGTCTTTGAAGTGTAGGGGGAAACTGGAGCACCCGGAGAAAACGCACGCGGTCACAGGGCAAACGTTCAAACTCCGTGCAGACAGCATCCGTATTCAGGATCGATTCCGGGTCTTTACTGATCCTATAAATCTTTATAGACAGAAATGCTGGAGAAACTCAGCAGGTGAGGCAGCATCGATGGAGTGAAGGAATAGGTGACGTTTCAGGTCGCGACTCGAAACGTCACCTATTCCTTCGCTCCATAGATACTGCCTCACCCACTGAGTTTCTCCAGCATTTTTGTCTACCTTCGATTTTTCCAGCATCTGCAGTTCTTTCTTAAACTATAGATCTTTATGATTGGTGCAGACCTGTCCAATATGTGCTAATGTTGTTACATTTACCAACATGCATGTTCTACTTGCTCAGTAATATTTAAAAATATTGTAGACCCTTCATTATGCTGATTTGTTCAATAGCAGCACTGTGCTGCAGCTGGTAGAGCCACAGCATCACATCACCAGAGACACGAGTTCAGTCCTGACCTCGGGTGCTATCTGTGCAGTTTGCTTGTTCTCTCTGTGACCACGTGGGTTCACCCGAGTGCTCTGGTTTCCTCCCACATCCTAAAGATGTGCGGGTTAATTGGCTTCTGTAATATTATCCTTATTGTGTAGGGAGTAGATGTGAAAGTGGGACAACATAGAATTAGTGCGAATGGGTAACTGATGGTTGGTGTGAACCCGGTTGGGCAAATTTCTATGACGTATCTCTGAAAACAATATTTTAAAAATCAAGAAAGAAGTCTGCAAAGGGAACAAATCAACTTGGCATAGACAAAAATGCTGGAGAAACTCAGTGGGTGAGGCAGCATCTATGGAGCGAAGGAAATAGGCAACGTTTCGGGCCGAACCCTTCTTCAGACTGAAGAATGGTTTTGGCCTGAAACGTTGCCTATTTCCTTCGCTCCATAGATGCTGCCTCACCCACTGAGTTTCTCCAGCATTTTTGTCTACCTTCGATTTTCCAGCATCTGCAGTTCCTTCTTAAACAAATCAACTTGGCATTATTGCTTGTCCATGGAGAAAATAAATGCATTGTATGGTTGACATCTCAAAGGCAATTTCCACATATCTTTATGACAGAGAAGGAGGGCATGGATGTAGCCAAAATACCCCAATATTTTGGCATGGCTGAAAATTAGTTAGAAAGAAAATATCATGCCCAACTGATAAGGATCATTACGAAGTTTGGCACTTCTCAGACTTTAAAAAATAATGACTGCTGCACATGAACTGCAAAGAAAGGTCAGAAAATGACCATTGTGTTTCTATTTAGTGGCTAAATTGACGGATGCCGCAATGTCACCATGAACTCCTGTGTGTACAATATGAGAGAGTGGTGCAGCTTTACCTTAGTGGTGCTTCTTAACCCAAAACTCTTAAATGGCAAAATCCTAAAATAGTATTTTGATTACTAGTGCATGACCAGAAGTGAACAATTTGAGGCACGTGATGAAGGCTTCACACACGTCACCTGAAAATATAAAGACGCAGCTGCAGAGAAAAAATTGCCATGTTTACTTGATGTTGACCTTTTACAAGTATGTCCGATTCTCTGAACAGAAGCTTCACTCCCAAGTATGACTCAGGGGTCATACGTTGTTTCAACTGTGTAACAGCAAGGACTTTGGTTAATGATTAGAGTGCTCATATTCTATTGCAGTTCAACTCCAATTTCGTGCCAATCCAAGCAATAAACCCAAACACATATCAAGTAAACACCACAAATAATACCTAGAAGTGGATGTAAATAAGGTGCAAATAGGTTTACAGCAAGGATCTTTGATTGAACATGCACGCACTATGACGTACGTAATCATTCTTTCTTTTACACCGCTCAGGAACACAAGGAATAGTATATGTTCTACCCCTTTGTAGATTCCACATTGGCTTTCTGGAAGAGGAAGAATTGAGTGCTGGGCAAATTGATATGTTTTTGCACCCATTATTGCTGTTAGAAAGCCTTGTAAAGCAAGGATTCAGCTTAGACATCAAAACGCAATAGGTTTGTCATTGTATCCCAGAGCAAAGCACGGTGGTCGGAGGCAACTATCTGAGGTCTGACATTCCCAGGTTGTTCAGGGGTAGAATTAGCTAGTTACAATAGAAAGGTCTGAGTGGTGAGATGTCAGCCTCCCAATAAAGAAATGTGTACTGTGGTACATGAAAAGAAACTATGAGCTCCCAATGCCTCACTGAGAATCATTGAGAGATCTGTCCCATTAGGTATAGGAAGCCCCTCACATTAGTTACACGTGACTATTGCCCAGGGAATCCCTATTTTGTTTCCAGAGAAGGGGAAATTATGATTTTAAAGACTTAAATGATAGATATGTTAGAAGGTTTTAAATGCCTCCATATTTTCACTAATTTTGATAAGTCCTTATCATCGGTTTATGTCCAAGCTTTTGTGCATATTGCTCAGCCAATTATCTACCTAAAAAAACGCTGTGACATTGTGGAATAGTTTAATACAGCTGAAAATGGGTTGATCACCAAAAACAAAAGATAGTTTCTAAGTCATCATCTTCAAGAGCCCAATAACCTATTTCTTAAAGTATTTCATGATATAGTCATATTATTTTAGCTAAACAAAAAAAAAAACTCAAAACCATTTAGAACGTGCCCATTGGTATCCTTGTACCAATGGAAAAGCTTAATTTTTTAAATCTCCATTACGAAAAGTAAATGAGCACATTTATCAGAATCTCACCATGGTGATTATAGACACTTGGAAAGCAGCCAGTTTTGTGGGCAGGAACTAGCTGACTGTGTAATTGTGTCTTGAACAAACAGAAAAGATTATGGAAACTTACTCTACGGCAAATCTAATTTCAGCCTCAAATTTCCACCACCTTTTGCAATGGGTTTGTTAATTTATTGGGAAATGACATTGAATATATGAATGTATGGAAGGAGGAGCATAAAAATCCATCAATACCTCTGCAAGGGTGTTTCTAAAGACGCCACATAGCTGATCGATATAGACAAAGCACAGTCCCGGGCCCATTCCTAGTCTGCTGCAAGTTGGTGCATCTCAACAGGAATATTTTAAATATGAAGTTGGCTTTAAAAAACATGCTGTGATGTTGTTATGTGAGGCATCATGGTTCAGTTTAATACAGCTGAAAATGGATTCATAACCATAAAAAATCAGTCTGTGTCATGATATGCAAGAATCTAATAACCTCTAACCATCCCAACCAGAATGTCTGAATCAGTCACAGGATGCCTAAATTAGAAAAGGCTCACAGGATCAGATGCTTGCTGCAACTTGTTTATAATTACTCTCTATGCAATCACACGGGTGAGTTTATGAATGGTCCTTTGTAAGTACAATAAAGATGTTCATGAGGAGAAATTGCCTTCAGATGGAAAAGAAAAACAAAAGAAACAAGGCGAGGAAATTTATAATGATAAAACTTTATCTGGTGGGGACAATCCATTATTTGGAAAGAGAGGCAGATAAGCTCCAACTAGTTTGCATTTCCGTGGGTTGAAGTTGCAAATATTATTTATTGTCTCAATCAAATTACAGATAAAATTCCTTTTACTCTCCGGTCACAGTTCAACTTACCACTCCTTGCAGTGTTGGTGGTATTAGTCCACAGTACACGGGGATAAATGTGCTGCAAATGCAGGCCTGCAAACAATCAAAATATTTTCTTGATGAGCTGCGAAGGATACCACTTTAATCTGAACTCTTACACTCTAGTGGAAATCAAGGGAAAGCGATCAAGTGGAATCTTTACCAGTAGAGAGTCAAGGGCCGCTAATCTTTTATTCACTGAAGATACCAAATTTTGGAGTAAAAACTGATTTTGAGATCTAATTGTTTGGCCTGATATTGATTTGTAATTTAGAATTATGCACTTGATTTTATTTTCCCCTTTTTGAACTCACAAGCCAAAGAACTAGTGTGAATGGTGATCAATGGTCAGCGTGGACTCGGGAGTCCGAAGGGCCTGTTTTCCATGCTACATCTCTAAACTAAACTAGACTAAACTTGAGGAATATAGAATGGTATTTGCTTAATTAATTTTGCTCAATTGTGAACATTCATGCATATAAGGGGTTGGACAGGCTAGATGCAGGAAGATTGTTCCCGATGTTGGGGAAGTCCAGGACAAGAGGTCACAGCTTAAGGATAAGGGGGAAATCCTTTAAAACCGAGATGAGAGGAACTTTTTTCACACAGAGAGTGGTGAATCTCTGGAACTCTCTGCCACAGAGGGTAGTTGAGGCCAGTTCATTGGCTATATTTAAGAGGGAGTTAGATGTGGCCCTTGTGGCTAAGGGGATCAGGGGGTATGGAGAGAAGGCAGGTACGGGATACTGAGTTGGATGATCAGCCATGATCATATTGAATGGCGGTGCAGGCTCGAAGGGCTACTCCTGCACCTAATTTCTATGTTTCTATGTTTCTATAGTATAGCCATAATACACACATAATACATGAAAAGGTTTTAAAAAATATGTAGCTTCATGCACATTCTCTAAGTAACTTGCATTTTATACACGTTACACTTTAACTAAACACAACAAAAGCTGGAAACACTCAACAGGTCGGGCAGCATCTATGGACATAGAAATAGTCATAACTTGTCAAGTTTAAAAACCCTTCATTACTTCTCTTTCTCTTCCCACAGATGCTGCCTGACTGGCATTTTCAGTATTTTAAGCATATTCTGCTTTTGTTTCAGATTTCCCACTTCTGCAGGTTGGTTTATCATTTTCAGATCTGACCTGTTCCCCTTCAAACAAGAACAAACACTCATCTAATAGCAAGCGCACCAGAATAACTACCGGTAATTATTTTTTTATTTAATCAAATTAAGTTAATCTCAGCATGTATTACATGCAAATTCTTCATTGATTTCCGAGTACATAATCAGACAACAGATACCCTATATGTGCATAATTTTATGCAACTAACACATGTATACATTCTTTCATTATAATTTTTGAATGAGAGCAGAATTCTCTAGGTGGTCTGGGGCAGGTTTTCTGCCTTGAATAACAATTTATTGTTCAGTTGTTAACAATTGTGGGGTTTTGAAGAATGCAAAATGTTTTCTGTATTCTCTGCAAAATGGCTGCTGCCTACTGTAGAAAGGTTCATGGATAGGAAACGTTTGGAAGGATATGTGCCAGGCAAAGCCACATGGGAGTAGCCTGGTTAGGCAACTTGGTCAGCATTGACGAGTTGGGTCGAAGGGCCTAATCTCTGCTGCATATTTCTGCGAGTCCATAACTTTAACTACCTCATATATAACAGTTACAGACCCACATCACTGCATGAAGCAATGCGAGATATTCCTGGCATATGAACATTATGTAAACACAACCATTACAATGTAAAATAAAATTATATTTTACTATTGAGTGGAATTCAGCCAAGTTTGACTCATGAGCTGGAAAAAGAGGAAGGAAAAACAATTATATAATTCCACATAGTGGCCAAAACAACAGATCAATTTCAGACCAAACTTAAACAAACTCAAAACTAGTGAAAACACTGCCCCTGATTAACCATCTCAATTATCACTGAATCACAATTATCAATGAAAACCACAAATATAAACAAAAGGATATGATTCATGTGAATCAATAGGATCTTACAAAGGTGAAACTATCATTGATTAGATCTTTTGCTGTTCAACTAAATGCTCTAGATGAATGGCACGGTGGCGTAGCGGTAGAGTTGCTACCTTAAAACGCCAGAGACCCGGGTTCGATCTTGACCACAGGTGCTGTCTGTACGGAGTTTCTACATTGTCCCTGTGTTTGAAAGAGGTTTCCTTAGGGTGCTCAGGTTTCTTCCCACGTTCCAAATACGTACAGGTTTGTAAGTTAATTGGCTTTGGTAAAATTGTAAACTGTTCCTGTGTGTCGGATAGTGTTAGTCTACGGGGTGAACTCGGTAGGCCGAAGGACCTGTTTCTACGTTGTATCTCTAAACTAAGACTGAGAATAACAACGACAAAATAGTTTTAATTTACCTGCACCAGCTCCTCTTTAGTGTTAAACACCGTCACCAGTACATTCTCTCCATCGGACACACGGGTCAACGAAATGCCCAACCGACCAGTTGCCAACTCATGTGCGTTGTCTGGGAGCCCCTTGTAAAGCCGGCTACGGATAACCTTCACAATGTTAAAGGAAGGGTGCAGAGGGCCCAGAAATCTCTTGCGTGCCTCCTTAGCAACATCAATAATATTTGCACCAGATTCTCCTGCAAAATATTGTTTTAAAGAAAGTTTGTCAAGTGTAAATTTATCTCAAGCTTCTGCAATACCAGTCATGTACTCATTTTATGCCCGTGTCTACTATTCCATACAGTTCGCTACGATGTATTAACCAGGGCAGCACAGTGGCGCAGGGGTAGAATTGTCTGGCACGCCCGGGTTTGATCTTGACTACAGGTGCTGTCTGTACAGAGTTTGTACTTTCTCCCTGTGACCGTGTGGGTTTTCGATTTCCTCACACTCTTCAAAGACGTGAAGATTTGCAGGTTAATTGGCTTCTGTAAAGTACCCCTAGTGTGTAGATTAGAACTGGTGTACAGGGGATCTCTGGTCAACGGACTCAGTGGGCCAAAGGGCCCATTTCAACGCTGTTTATCTAATCTAAATCACACTAAACAATGTCAATCGGTCAGTCAAGAGTGCTCAATTGCCAGAGGTACCGACAATGGAACAATGCCATTCTTACTTACAGCAGCACATAGGTCTGTAAACACAGTTCATACAAAATAATGTATAATAAGCAATATTTCAATAACTTAATAACCCCAGTATGTACAAAAGTCCCAGAGTCCTCAGTGCAACTAAAGACAGTCCATAGTTCATAGTTCGTAAGATCATAAGATCATAAGTAATAGGATTAGAATTAGGTCATTCGACCCATCAAGTCTACTCCACCATTCAATTATGGCTGATCTATTACTCCCTCCTAACCCCATTCTCCAGCCTTCTCTTCATAACCCCTGACTGCGTTGAGTAGTGTTTAAAGGCCTGATGGTTCTTCGGAAGAAGCTAATGTTGAACCTTTAGTCCCAGTTTTCAGACCCCTGTACCTTCCTGATAGTAGGAGTGAAATGGGATCACTATAAGATTTGAGATACCAGCTACCAAGACAGATGTAAACAGCAATTAATTCTTCCCCCGCACAATTAAAGCATGGAATAGTCTTCCCCCTAGCATAGTTACCCAACCAGATGCAACTAAATTTAAGGTAGCTCTTTTTCCTCCAAGAACACTTTTTCGCTTAAGTCCACCCTCCGCCACCTCCAGTATAAATTCCATTTGGAATATTTTTGGAGGACCAGGAAACCAAGAACCAAGAGACATCGCTATAAGAGAGATCATACTGAGACTGATTGAATCAATGACTTGCACAGCTCCTTACTTTTACGATGGAAGATAGATGGATATAAATGTAAAAATAAACATAAAGGTATTCATCGCATCAATGATTCTGTTCCTCCCAGAGTTCTTTGTCTCTGATCTACTCATCTTTCCAGGACTATGAGGGTGCAGAGTAACTCCTATATCTTTGCCTCTTGTGAAGGTATTCTGTAGCTACGGGTTAATCAACTGTTAATCTTCCTCTTCTTTTTACCAACTTCTGACAAGACAGACATTTATTTTTCTGTAGGCTTGTCTGAAAGAAACTTTCCTGATGTGAAATTAAAGGCAAATGTACTCTAGCATTTGATAGTACAGCAAATGTGTTTTTAATACAACATATCAATCTGCATCAAGGCACTGGGTCAAAGACTAGAAAATGGCCGACAAGAAATAAATAAAATCATCTTTCTGATTCAAGGAGTTTAACTGCCCAAATTTAGGGAGGTACAAATGTGCACACATTACCCCAGTGTCTTCTTGCACAGTTGTGTTTATTGGCACTTATGTAAACTTCCAACTTCTTCTTGTGCCTAGAATTTTGTACCCAACTAACACAATGCCTCACTCCGTCCCAGTTTAAGACCCAGATTCTGTTTTGAATTGCTAAAACAGTGGACATCCACAACAAACCCTGCCTTTATTTTGGCTCTTTGTAGCATTTCTGTCCAAGATTTGCTGGCACATTTGAAGTACTTTGGTTCGGTTTCCAGCCTGCTGCTGCCAAATTGTATTTGAAAGATGGCCAGCATTCAGCAGATACAGTTACATCAGAGTATAGTTAACAACAAGTACGGGTTAATAAACAAATCCAGCTCAGGAAAGTGCAATGGGAAGTCATGGTTTCCAGCCTTGGCAAGGTTAGAAATGCGGAACACTAGCATCTTCCCACCCACATAAATCTCCACCAAATTGCCACTTCTAAAATGTCACCTGCACTACACAACCTCTCTTTGCTTTTTAGAACAAGAATCCAAGGATGGTGAATCTTCAAGAAGGAGATGCACAATTTCAAGTAGTGAAAACACACAGCATCAAGGAGTTTAGTGGGACTGTGTTCCTGTGGTTGATGCAGTCAATGTACCAGCTCACAAATGAATGGGGTTGTGGAAAGTCAGTGAAAGTGTTTAAGAAATCCTGGTCCTTCATTCCAACGATGGTCCTTCATTCCACCCCTTACAATGTGCTCCAATGCAGAAACTCATTGGGAGACAGTTAGCAAGTGCAGTATAAATCTTCAGAGGGGAAGAGGTTTGCGGTGCGATGGGGACTCACAGTGGGCGCTGGTTGCTGGCCACTTCGCTGGTCGTTCTCCTCCGCCGGGATCAGAGTCTCCACTTTCCGTTTGGCGACATCGACATCTACGACTCCGCGCTGCCTGGGCTGGGTTGGGTCGGGCTGGGTCGGACTGTTTCCGGTCCCTCCCTCCGAAAATTGTGTCTGGTTGGAGACCTCCGCCAGCCATCCAGAGCCTCCCGCAGCTGCAGTAAAGCCGCAATGGTGCAGGAAGGGGCGGACCATCCCGCAGAGTGACAGTGGAAGGGACCAATCCCCGTGGCGCTGAATGGCAAGAGAGGCAATCAATCTGAGCCTGCGTGGTTTTTAAGATTTTTAAACCTCGATAACTCTTACCACCTTCCACCAATCAGAACGGAACCTGGTGCAATCGCAGCACAGCTGGTGAAAAATAGTAGGTCACTTCGGCAGACCGATCTGCCATGGTTTGAGAGGGTTAAAAAGAGAGCTATTGCTCCACCTCGCTTTATCCCATTGATAGGGGAGATACCCTTCAGAAAGTTAACAAGGAACATTTCCAAGCTTGAGTGAGGCCACATGAAGCCATGATGCCTATGTCCTGGTTAGCGTGCGATTCCCTCTTCAATGCCTAAGCAGAGGGAAAATCTCACCACTGCAATTGAACGTTCATCTACATTGAAGTGCTGGAAATGCTTTATGAAGTAAAAAGTTGCCATTTGAGGGTGAGTTTAAGAAATTCCATCAATCTAACAAAAGAAAATCATTGAATTTCACCCAATTTCTTTGCCTACATTTTTCCTTCAACAAACATACAGTTAAAAAAAGTACTTTCTATTATGGTTCATGGGATAATGGGATGTGCACAAATCAAGGCTAAGTTCTCCACTGCAGAGGTGACAGTACTTCAAAATCAGCTTATTGTTGAGGAATACTTTATGACCTTTCTTACTTCCAAGGACTGCAGTCTCAGTGTAAGCCCAACTGTGGGTTTATAGGACACGTCATTTAACATACTTCCTTTGGGCTGCTATCCGCCTTCTTCCCAACGCCCAAATTCCTTTGTGGTATAAACAGGAAATTAATGCAAATCATTGAAAGAAAGAAATTTGCTCTTTATCCAACATAAACTAGATTCATTTTTCCTGGGGGCTCAGCTTTTCATAGAGACAGTATAATAAATAAACAAGGAACCGCAAAATTATATCGAAAGAGGGCACACAACAAAATAGTTTATGCTACAAGCCTTGACGTCACTCTATCATTTATCAGAAAGTTGCTTAGTGAAATATTAATTTTCAAGGTCGGAGGTTTGCTTACAGAAATTACTGGTCACATTGTCACTTGAGAGTTTATCATGATCCTTGAATAAAGAATGAGCAAATGAACCTATGATGATCCCAGACAGATGATTACAGGGAGCTTTAATGCAATATGGAATTTATGAAGGATACATTTATAAATAGGGAGATGTAGTGTGGCACAGTGGTGCCATGGTAAAGTTGCTGCCTTACAGCACCAGAGGCCTGGGTTTGATCATGACCACGGTGTTGTCTGTATGGAGTTTGAACATTCTCTCGATGTCCATGTGGGTGGCCTCTTGGTGCTCTGGTTTTCTCCATCATCCAAAGATATGTATGTGGGTTGTAGGTTAAAGGTATGTAGGTTAATTGGCTTCTGTAAATTGCTCCTAGTGGGTAGAATGTAAAACTGGGGTAATATAGAATTAGTGTACGGGTGATAGATGGCCTCGCGGACCTGGTGTGCCAAAGGTCCTGTTTCCACACTGTATCTCTAAACTAAACTAAACAAAAGAAGCAGCAGGGTGTAGTAGCTGTTATCAGATGATGACAAGATACATGGGACTTGTTTCGATGGGGCATCATAATCGGCATGGACGTGTTGGGCCAAAGGGCCTGCTTCCATGCTGTATGCCTCCATGAGTAACTCAGCGGGACCGGCAGCATCTCTGGAGTGAAGGAATGGATGACCCTTCTTCATACTGAATGAATGCATTGTTTGGTGAAACAAATTGAACAGTAACTTTCAATGAAAACTGGTTAAATAATTGGAAGAACATTATTTGGAAAGGACAGTTAAGGAAAATTAATGGGATAAACTAAATGTTTTAAAGATATTTGGTTAGATTCATGGATGTGAAAGGTTTAGAGGGATATGGACAAATGGGGCTAGTTCGGCATGACACCTTGGTCACACGATTGAGTTGTGCCAAAGGACATACAGTATATCTCTATAACCCTCGAACACGCTATTGCAGTCAAATAACACTCCTTTACCATTTGACTCTATTTTAAGTGGATCTTGTGAGAGGACTAATGTAATAGCCTGTGTTTGGAGAGTGAAAAGATATAAAAGAGAAGTAATGAATACAAATATACAGTTTCAACAGTAGAACCCAGTTGATGACAAATGTTTTTTTTTTCATTTTGCCTCTGGTTCAATGACCTGTATCTTTTTTTCTGATTATAGACATAGAAACATAGAAATTAGGTGCAGGAGTAGGCCATTCGGCCCTTCGAGCCTGCACCACCATTCAATATGATCATGGCTGATCATCCAACTCAGTATCCCGTACCTGCCTTCTCTCCATACCCCCTGATCCCCTTAGCCACAAGGGCCACATCTAACTCCCTCTTAAATATAGCCAATGAACTGGCCTCAACTACCCTCTGTGGCAGAGAGTTCCAGAGATTCACCACTCTCTGCGTGAAAAAAAGTTCTTCTCATCTCGGTTTTAAAGGATTTCCCCTTTATCCTTAAGCTGTGACCCCTTGTCCTGGACTTCCCCAACATCGGGAACAATCTTCCTGCATCTAGCCTGTCCAACCCCTTAAGAATTTTGTAAGTTTCTATAAGATCCCCTCTCAATCTTCTAAATTCTAGAGAGTATAAACCAAGTCTATCCAGTCTTTCTTCATAAGACAGTCCTGACATCCCAGGAATCAGTCTGGTGAACCGTCTCTGCACTCCCTCTATGGCAATAATGTCCTTCCTCAGATTTGGAGACCAAAACTGTACGCAATACTCCAGGTGTGGTCTCACCAAGACCCTGTACAACTGCAGTAGAACCTCTCTGCTCCTATACTCAAATCCTTTTGCAATGAAAGCTAACATACCATTCGCTTTCTTTACTGCCTGCTGCACCTGCATGCCTACCTTCAATGACTGGTGTACCATGACACCCAGGTCTCGCTGCATCTCCCCCTTTCCCAATCGGCCACCATTTAGATAACATTTAGACACCATTATATACTGGTGCATCTAATAATATACTGAGACAACAGACAGTAAAATAACAACCAACACATGTCTTCATTTCCTCAGCATGTGGTTTCTAAAACTATTTCTTCATTTCCCCAAAATTCTGCTAATTTCTTATTAAACATACATTGTTTTCCTTCTGCGTTTGGAAGTAAGAAAGGTCGCAAAGTATTTCTTACCAATAAGCTAATTTTGAAGTACGGTCACCTTTGTGGCGGAGAATCCAGCCTTGATTTGTACACATCTTGTTTCTGTGATGCAGTGCACTTATTTTTAACTCTGTATGTTGATGGAAAAATGGATGCAAAAAAAAACTGGGCAAAATTCAATGATTAAATTTGGTTGGTATGATGGGATTTCTTACATTCACCTCAAAAGGCAGTTTCTTACTTGACCTATAAAGAATTTCCAGCACTCGCAAAGTAGATTGGAGGTTCAATTCCAATGGTGAGATTTTCCAACTCAGAAAATGTGCTACCATTGATTTGAGTTGACTGGAATTATCAAGTAACTAGACTGGGTTATAGCTGGGATGCAAGCTTGTTGCTTTTCCACATTCTGTTGGTGTAAATGAATGAGCAAAGAGATCATTCAAAGTTAAACTTCAAAATGTCCATGGATCTCCTCATTGTATCATCCTGCTGACTCTGGGAAATTTGAAAACCACGATATTGTAACTTGCAAGCCTCGCAATGTTGCGTAAAAGCCACAAACATGCTGCCTGTTTTCTCATGATTTTTGTGCTTAGCATTCAACAAAAATCTTTGGTACAGGTCCACCACTGATTTTCCGGGACTTTTGGTTCCAAAGCCTTGCCAGATTACCATTGTGCCGGACCAACAAAGGTCCCATCCTCCGAGAGGAGTCAAATGATACCGGAACGGACCACCCACGCCGCCAAAAGTGGCCGACATACCGGCCTGCAGAGTTGGCTTCGGAAGCTGGCCATGGGAACCGACCATCAGCTACAGTCGGGCTGGAGTACCTGAGACCCAGACACAGGGAGCAAAGATTGGCCATGGAAGTCGGCTATGGGAACGGATCTGCCGTCTCCGGCCGGGCCAGAGTTCCAGAACCCCAGCCACATGGGGAACATTCGAACCCCATATCGGCAGCAGAAGTCCCGATGAGGTAAGAGATCGGCTGGCCTAGGCAGCACATTTTTGTAGGACCTCCAGGAGAGATTTCAAGTGCTCTCTTGGAAATTTGTCTGGATTAAAGGACACCGGTAGCCGGGAAAATTGGCGGTGGACCTGTACTCAGTTTCATGCTTCTGCATACAGCAGGCTCAGAATCCCTGGTACAACACATCAGCCAGCCAGTCACTACACCATCTGATAACTGCACAGTTCAACAAGTGCAAACTGTGGCATGTAGTTGCCTGTGAATATGATTTGATGGACTCATCCCGTTCTTTATTAAAAAAATATCTCCCCCCGTGTTGTGGACAGTGTTTTCTTAAAACAAATGTCCTCTTACTCTTCTCGAGCAAGCACAAAGCATGTTGCAAAATTGGACCGTGCGATCGTGAGGCACAGCAGGTTAACAGCACGTCCTGTTCTCCACCATCCTTGGGAAGGACCTATTGAGTGGCAAAATGCCATCTCTTTGGGCAATAGGTGTCAATGTAATGAACAATATTTATGAATGGGCACAGACTGCATTGGCATTTGGTAATGCAAACACAGCACTATCACAGGCTTCATCCCAGGTACACATATTAATACAGCAACCTTGAATGAAATGCACATGTAAATTGATTCCACTGCTGCCCATCACAGTTCAGTGGATGATGCATATCATCTGGGTTCAACCCTCCTGAATGGCCACAAATACGAGCTCCCTTTGGAACTATTCAGCTTCTTCAGTGCCAATAACGTACTTCTGGTGCAGGAATTTGCCATCCTTACCCAGTCTGCTGGTTTATGTATATTATATATACATAGCAATGAGGTTGAATCTTCCTGAAAGTGGCCTGGCACACCATTGTTCAGAGCTATTAAACATAGGTTACAAATACTGGCCTTGCCAGTAATGACGCACATTACAAGGTCAGCACAAGTAGACGGCATAGTGGTGCGACTGGTAAATTTGGTTTGTAGGTTAATTGGCCTCTGGAAATTGCCGCTGGAGTGTAGGGAGTGAATGCGAAAGTGGGATAACATAGAACTAGTGTGAACGGGTGATCGATGGTCGGCGTGGACTCGGTGGGCCGAAGGGCCTGTTACCAAGCTGTATCTCCAAACTAAACTGAGCATGGGTCGGTAAACAATCATTTATTCTAATTCTATAAACATTTTTTTTTTTAAATACTTCTGTGATACAAATGGTGAAGAGACTTCCTCACACACATTGACAAGACCACAGCCGCAGAATGACAAATCTCATATAGGAAAGAAAGGTGAAGCAAGAACAGGGAAGATTTATCTTGTATGTATCGTTAGCTTTTAGAAATGTTTGAATGGTGCACTGACTGGCTGACATTTTTAAATTTTGTTGTACATGGTTCATGTTACAATGACAATAAAGAAACTATTCTATAGACACAAATTGCTGGAGTAACTCAGCAGGACAGGCAACATCTCTGGAGAGAAGAAATGGGTGACGTTACGGGTCGAGACCCTTCTTCAGACCAGATTCTTCAGACCAGTTCACAAGAGCAGGGATGTGATTCAGTAATACTGAACACAAACGTGATACTTCAAACAATGCACAGATTGTAGGCTCATTCCAGAAATAACTATTGTAATGCTCATCTCAAACCCTTTCTAAAAACAAGCACAAAAACTGATGTTAGCTCGTTCCTTCGTTTTGGATTCACATAGCTGATTCCCGGCATCACAGGGCTGATTCCTAGTGCTGATGCTGTTAAATCCATTTGTTTTTGCAGAACAATAACACCAATTCGTTGACCTAGTTTTTCTCGCACTATTGCTAAACAGTTTTGACAGCATGATTTCTAAATGAGCCAGCCCACTAATCCAGGGCTCCAAAATCCGACTTAAAAGAATAAAACAAATTTAAAAACCATCCTTAACAAACCATGAGGAACTGAATGTCAGATGTACTAAGTGCAGACACTAAGATGAAGAAAGAAGAAGCTACAGAGATCCTGGTTTACACAAAAGGAAACAAATACTACTTCAATTTCAGCAGTCTGAAACCTATACCTAGGTGATTTCAGAGCTCATCTAGGTACTTCCTTTGTAAAAGGGCACAAAGTGCTGGAGTAACTCAGTAGGTCGGGCAGCATCCTTAGAGAACATAGATAGGTGACGTTTCAGGTTGGGAATCCATCTTCAGAGAGTCTGAAGAAAAATCCCAATCCGAAACGTCACCTATCCATGTTCTCCAGAGGTGCTGAAGAGTTACGCCAGCACTTTGGGTCCTAATGGGATGAAGAGGTGGGTTGAAATTATTAAATACATTTTCAAATGTAGATGGTAAATGTAGGGCAGCACTGCTGGTGGAACCGCTGCCTCACAGTACCAGAGACCAGAGCTCGGGTGCTGTCCGTGTGGAGTTTGCACGTTCTTCCCTGCGACATGTGGTTTTCCTCTGGGTTCTCCAGTGTGCTCCTACATCCAATAATGTGAGGGTTTGCAGGGTAATTGGCCTCTGAACATTCATCCTAGTGTGTAGGGAGTGGGTGAGACATTGGAATAACATAGAACCTGTGTGAATGGGTGATCGATGAAAACCCACATGGATAACAGGAAGATGGGCATAAAGTGCTGGAGTAACTCAGGGGGACAGGCAGCATCTCTGGAGAGAAGGAATGGGTGACATTTCGGGTCGAGACCCATCTGAAGAAGGGACCTGTCTATCGGAAATGTCACCCATTCCTTCTCTCCAGAGATGCTGCCTGTCCCGCTGGGTTACTCCAGCTTTTTGTGTCTATCTTCAGTTTAAACCAGCGACTGCAGTTCCTACCTACACATTGGGTAACAGGGAGAATGTGCAAACTCTGTACAGACAGCACCTGTAGTCAGGATGGAACCCCAGGGTCTCTGGCACTGTAAGGCAGCAACTCTACCGCTGCCGCCCCTGAACATGAGTACATTGAAGATCAAAATTGTCCCAACGTGCTCAATATGTGAGATAATGTTTACTCGTCCAGTGGTTCAAATAATGACGTTTCGGTGCTGTCAGCGCTCCTCTTTAAGCTGCTAGACCAGTCTGTTGATAATACAAATAGTAAAAATAACAGAAAGAGAAGGCAGCGTAAGAAGAGTTCAGTGACTATAAATTTGATAGGAGAAACAGATGAGTGTTTTTCAATAATCACTGGGACTACTGAATTCAGAATGGAAGGTCAAGTGACTTAAACTCACATGATAATAAAATACCTTTGAAACAGAACATGTTTATTTACCAAGTTCAAACGCTTGTTCAAATAGTGCCCAATAATTTGGACGCACAAAGGCACACACATGCCCACAGTACACTGATGGAGCAACAACCTCCTGTACAGTGACAAAAAGAGGAAAATATTTAAAAAAAGGCACAAGTTACTGGAGTCACTCAATGGTTCAAGCATCATCCCTGGAGAACATGGATAGGTGACATTTCGGGTCGGGATCTTTCGTCAAAATTGACTGTTTTACTGGCCAATTTGGGTGGCAATTGCAATTATCCTAATGAAGTAGCTAATATTTATCCCTCCATCAATATAGGCAATATTTACCAATCCTTAGGGACTGCTAAGATAATTCCTCTATGCCCGTGTCAACCTATTGCCTGCCACGCTTTGTCCTGCCTCTCCTGTCTCCCAGCTTTCTCCTTTCTCCTTCCTCCTTCCTCTCTTCAAAGGAGGAAAAGAGTGAGACAAAGATGAGGGTGAGGTATCCAGAGCCTCAGATTTATCCAACTAATGGAAAATCTTGGCACCAAGCTGGAATTCACAGCTTGTTCTGGCTTGCAAACAACATTCCTTCTCTGCATATCATGATGTTTAATTGATCCAGAGCTGAATTGAAAGAAACCGGATGCAGGAACAAAAAATGTTCAACCTTTTAACTTTACAAACAGGTCTTACTGCCATCTTGCCCTCAATCAATACCTCCTTCCGAGCTACTTTTGACGCTACAACTTGGTCCAACTTTGCACTTCAAACCCATAGATTGGACAGGGTCTTGAACTAGCTCTGTTGGACCAATCCTGCTCATGTCTGAGCATAAACATTTTACCACCTTAAAAAGGAACTACATATACTGTATGCACAGCAATGCCACGGGACATAAAACTATCCTGCCCAAAACGAAACTCTATGAGTTGTAGCATGAGATTTAAACCACACTTTCTTTATGCTGACACTACATTCACATAAGGCTGTGGCTGATAATTCAATATCAAGAATTGTTAACTCCCACTGCAGATAGAAAAACATTTCTATCCTTGCACGAGTTCTATAAAGATATCACTAGTTCACTCAGTTCTTTCTTACACAATAACAGCCATAATCTTTGGTCCAGACAGTAAACATGCACTTACGTTCTCACAAATACATTTTGTCTGTAAAACAGATTAGTAGGATCTGAACATGTTCTAAATTATAAAGGAATAATATTATTTTTATCTGCTATGTTTTACTTTAGAAGTGACTGAGGATACTGGGGTGACAAGGTGGTGCAGCGGTAGAGTTGCTCCCTCCCAATGCCAAAGCCCCGGGTTTGATGCTGACTACGGGTGCTGTCTGTATGGAGTTTGTACGTTCTCCCTGTGACCATGTGGGTTTTCCCCCGGTGCTCCGGTTTCCTACCCCACTTCAAAGATTGAACCCGGGTCTCTGGCCCTACCGCTCTACCACTGCACCACTGTTCTGCTCTCATGCTCTGGTTGTAAAACGAAATGGAACATTCCGTGAAGTTCTTTCTTTAAAGTGCACAGAATAAATATACATACTGAATCATTACAATTAATCTCAACCTAGAATGGGGGAAGGATGACTGAAAATTTGTTAATAGAAAGTCAAATAGTATTTGATGAATACACATAACTGTTCTATTAATGCAAGACATAATTTAATTCAATTCAAATTATTACATAGACTATATTATTCAAAAACGAGGTTGAATAAATTTTATCCAAACGTCTCTCCCAGATGCGATAAATGTTTGTTTCAAAACGCTAATATAACACACTCATTTGTAGGATGTACAAAGTTGAATAAATTTTGGAGTGATATATTTGATATATTTACAAAGATTTTCAAGTCAAGAATAGAACCCAAAACGGAATGGATTATATTTGGAATAATAGGAGAAGATACCAATTTAAATAAAGATCAAAATGTTTTTTTTAATTATGGGTTAATAATTGGAAAGAAATTGATACTTAAATTTTGGAAAAATACAACCACACCAACTGTTAAAATGTGGATTAGGAATATGATGGACATAGCACGCCTTGAAGAAATGAGACTCCGACTAATAGATAAATATGACCAATTCTTAAGGAGTTGGTCTCCTTTCATCGACTTTTTGGAATCATGTGATGCAGCGGTACCGTAAGGATTGCTGATTTCAGTTCATGACGCGGATAGATCTACATCTCCGAATACAGATTTGAAAAATTCTCTTTTAAGGGGCCTTCTCTTCTATTTCTACTTTCCACTTTCTCTCTTCCTTTTTTTTATTTTTTATATACACACTTCACGTTTTTCTACTCTCTACCATCTATTTTTCCACTTTTTCCCCTTTCTATTGTTTTCTTTTTCTTGTCCTGCTTACTTCCTTCTTATAACATAAAACTAGAGGTTGTACATAGAATGGATTATGGTATTACATAGTTGGCACCTAAAATTAGGTGCCACTGTACTGTTTTGTGCTGTATTAACTTCTAATAAATTAAACAAAAAAAAAAAAAAAAAAAAAAAAAAAAGAAAGTCAAATAGTCCGTGGTTCCAATCAACTTCTCCGTGCCATCACCCTTTCTCCACAGCACCACACAGTCCTCAAGCTGCCCGACTTCCAATGGCTTCCCCAAAATGGTGCAGAAAGTGAAGAGAAGACCATGTGGACATTAATGTGCTTGTCTAGTTCACTGAAGCCAACACGGGCGGCAAAGTGGCACAGCTGGTAGAGCCGCTGCCTCACAGTGCCAGTGACTTGGGCTCAATCGTGACTACGGGTGCTGTCTATGTGGAGTTTGCATATTCTCCCTGTGACATCCTGGGTTTCCTCCAGGAGCTGCAGTTTCCTCCCTCATCACAAAGACCTATGGGCTTGTAGTGTAATTGGCCTCTGCAAATTGTCCCCATCTCTGGAGGACCTGGATAGGTAACGTCTCAGGTCAGGACCTTTGTTCAGACTGATTGCAGTTGAGGGGGGGGGGGGGGGGGGGGGGGTAGCCTTTATGCAACCATCTGCCTATAAAATCCCCCCTCACTTGTATTCACCTATTATTTGCCAGGTTTTGCCCTGCCTCTCCTTTCTTCCAGCACTCTCCCTATACACCCCCCTCTCCCCCACTACCCCCACACCACAATCAGTCTGAAGAAGGGTCCCAAGCTGAAATGTCACCTATCCATGTTCTCCAGAGATGCAGCCTGACCCGCTGATCTACTCCAATACTTTGTGTCTTTCTTTGTAAAGTAGCATCTGCAGTGCCCTGGGTCTTCTTAAAATTATGAAGGTTTCATTCTAGATTTGGCCACATTTCAATATTCTTGCTGTAGATTATATTTCCCAGAATATTCGGGTTGAAAGTCTTCACAATTATTATCAAATTTGATAATGGATGTAGCAACCAACCACGCGGGTGCTTGGCAAAGCAATACAATCTGTGCAGAAAACACCGTTGATCTTTTCAGAGAATTAGTGCCAGTTCTGGAAAGGAATGGCTTTGAAAATTGTTTTGGCATTGCACTATCTAAAGCACAGTATTTATTCAGTAAGATATCTGTGTATGAACATCAACTATTTTTCCACCAAAAAACACGATCCACCTCTTCAATTATTTATTTAGTAAACAGACCGCTGAAAGTGACCACCTTTACTGGCCAAGATGACATCAGATTTGATCTTCCTTGGCTGAAACATTGGTTCAGGGTCCCAACCCTTGGGATAGGTTAAAAAACATCCAATGACACACAGTTCCATGCTGCTTTTTAGTAATCACTTGGAAGAAAATTGTCATAGCTAGATGCAGTGAAAAGCTCTTCGAAAATGCACCTAGAAGTTCTATAGGGCTATACACTCGATAGAGGCCATCCCCAGGTACCAGATGCCAATATTTGCAGACACCCCTACATACAAACGAGCTTCCATAATATTATTTTCTCCTTCAAAAGTCTGACTACGTACATACAATTGTTCCTATCGATAGCAGAACTAGTTTCCTCTCGCTCCAATTTTCACAATTAGACTTTCATATCAGTGGTATGTGTTTTTGATGCCATTCACTGTAAACTCTGGAGGCCTGATTACCATATCCAATGATTTCTGTGCATTTTCTGAACTTATGGACGTTTGAAAAGATGGGACACATTTGTCATCTGGGGAAGGCTCATAAAATTATTATTTTTTAAATCTACAATTAAAATTCAACATGTGGAGAAGGAGAAAATTGTGTCCATTTCCAGGAATCTTAGTGCCTGTTGGGAAATACAATTCCTGACTTTCCAACAGGATTTTCATTCTTCTTATGACTTTTATCCTGGTGTAAAACCTCTCAGATAAATAACCACGGCACTGCGATATGCAAAATCTGTCTCCAGTGTGATTTTCAACCTCGCCGGTCTTATTTAGTTTTGGAACAAGTTTTTGAAACAGTGTGGCACTGTGGCACAGCAGTAGAGCTGCTGCCATGCAGAGAGAGAGAGATAAATAGAAGATCGTGTGTACTCATATGGCCATGTGATAGGAGTAAAATCAATTCTACTCTGCCATTCAATCATGGCTGATCTTTCTCTCCCTCCTAACCCCATTCTCCTGCTTTCTCCTCATAACCCCTGACACCTGTACTAATCAAGAATCTATCTGCCTTAAAAATATCCATTGACTTGTCCTCCACAGCCTTCGGTGGCAAAGTATTCCACAGATTCACCACCCTCTGACTGAAGAAATTCCTCCTCACCTTCCTAAAGGAACACCCTTTAATTCTGAGGCTAGTCCTAGACTCCCCCACTCTATCCAAGCCTTTGACTATTCTGTAAATTTCAATTAGGTCCCCCCCCCCATATTCTTCTAAACTCCAGCGATTACAGGCCCAGTGCAGTCAAATGCTCATCATATGTTAACACAAGTGAGTGATAATGAAAGTGCGTGAGAGATAAAGAGAGCGTGCAAGTAAAGACAGAGCAATAAATAAAATGAGTCCAAGCAGATAGGATATAAAATACATCAAGGAGAGATTGACCCAGCCAGGTGATCAATACCTGACAACACCCAGTCAAAGTTTGCATGAGATCTATGAAAGTTGCCAGTTATACTTAGACTCATTAAGGAGCCAACAACTGCAGCACAAAGGGAACAGAGAGTGCAAAGGGAACAGAGCAATAATGCAATGTATTATCATAAAGAAATAATAAGAATAACATTCACTATGTACAATTAACAGGAAGGAATGAGAAATCAAACATCTTAGGACATAAGATTTATAGATTAAGACATAAAGCAAGATTTAAGAGGAACCTCAGAGGCAACTTTTTTCACTGAGAGGGTGGTGAATATATGGGAGGAACTGCCAGAGAAGTTTGTTGTAGACAGATACTATAACAGCATTTAAAAGATACTTGTACAGGTACATGATAGGAAAAGTTTAGAGGGATACGGGCAAAACTCGGGCAAAAAGGACTAGGTTAGTTGGGGTACCTTGGTCTACATGGACAAGCTGTTTCAACGCTGTATGACTCTACGACTACAAAAGGAAGTTAAACTATTGACATAACTATCAAAATAGCTGCATAACATTTGACAGGATATGGTTATTGGACTGGAATTCCAATTGACAGGATTTGATGAGTGGAAGTCAAATATGGATATGTGCTGGGGTCACAACTATGCACCAGATATGTAAATAAGGTAGATGATAGAATAGGCAGTGTTGTAAGTAGTGTAGGTGGAAACATTAAAGTATAAAGTATAAAGTATATATTAATTGGCAGAGAATTCCACAGATTCACAACAGAGTGTGAAAACGTTTTTCCTCATCTCCGTTCTAAATGGCTTACCCCTTATTCTTAAACTGTGTCCCCTGATTCTGGACTCCCCCAACATCGGGAACATGTTTCCTGCCTCAAGCGTGTCCAAACCCTTAATAATTTTATATGTTTCAATAAGATCCTCTCTCATCCTTCTAAATTCCAGAATATACAAGCCCAGCCGCTCCATTCTATCAACATATGACAGTCCCGCCATCCTGGGAATTAACCTCGTGAATCTACACTGCACTCCCTTAATAGCAAGAATGTCCTTCCTCCAATTTGGAGACCAAAACTGCACATAGATATATGATACCTAGATTCCAAGAGTTCAATGATACTGGATTCCAAGGGATCAACTATCAGCAGAGATTACTCAAACCAAGATAATACTGCTTGCAATTTAGAAGACTAAAGGTTATTTTGTTAAGGTTTCCGAGATGTTAAATGCCAACTGATTGGGAGGATAAAGAATACTCAGTTCGGTTGGGATGGGAAGTCTTAAACTAGGAGTCATAATTTGAGCCTGAGAACAGTGACCTCCAGTTTCAAGAACAACTTTTTCCAATCAACCATCAAGCACTTGAACCACCCTGGTACAACACTACCTACAACCTTGCTGCCACTGAAGTACAGAAAGTGCTGGAGTAACTGAGCAGGTCAGGCAGCATCTCTGGAGAGCATGAATGTGACATTTTGGGTTGGGACCCTACTCAGTCTGAAGAAGGATCCCAATCCGAAACGTTGCTATCCATGTTCTTCAGAGACCTGCTGAATTACTCCAGCACTTTGTGTCTTTTGTTTGTAAACCTGTTTGTAAACCAGCATCTGCAGTTCCTTGTCTCTCCACTGAACTACTATATACGTTGTATAAGGTTGCACAACATACTTTGACTTACACTATAATTATCTGGTTATCCAATGTAACTGATAATTCATTGTTCAATTGTTTATTGTATATTTATTTGTTGC
Organism: Leucoraja erinaceus; assembly: GCF_028641065.1. Taxonomy (NCBI): domain Eukaryota; kingdom Metazoa; phylum Chordata; class Chondrichthyes; order Rajiformes; family Rajidae; genus Leucoraja; species Leucoraja erinaceus. The sequence goes on along the minus strand of NC_073394.1, from coordinate 27,311,513 downwards.
GTTATTGTGTTAATGTGCCTGTAAAATTGCAGCAACTAAAAATGGTGTTTTTCCAGTCTTTAACACCAAAGCAGCACTATTTTTCAAGGAACAACAGAATAGGAACAGGCCATTCAGTCCCACAAGCCTGTTCAGCCTTGCCTGCCCTGTAACATCATCCCTATAACATCATCATTTGATTCCTTTCCCTAGCACTTCAAATATGTTTAGATTTGTTTTGTATTTGACCAGCGTCGTTGGCTTTTGAAGTGAGGACAGTATTAATTTTCTCGATCCGCTGCATGAAAACATATTTCCTTCCAACTGATTTTACTTCAACAGCTCAAATGTTATGATTGCTTTATCTTATTCTGGGTTTCTTATCCATGAAAGGAAGGGAGTCAAAGGTCTAAATTGGATCATCTTCTAACCCACTACAGGATAATTTGGTGCAAAAATGTCCTTCTAATTAAATCCATTTAACCTTAGTTTCATGATGAGTCTGCACTGGCCTTTTTGAAGTCGTAAGATCTCTTCCTGTACTATGGTGCCAATACTGAAGGTTGGCTGAGGCTTAATGCAACAAAAAAGGTCCTTGAGTTTGTTATGCCGTTCCTAAGCGCAGTTGTGGCTGACGATATCATGACCAACTGCTTGTAAATACAAAGAAGATAATCTACCTAAAACAAAGTGGAGACCGTATACACCGCCATTACCTTTCATCCACAATGATAGAATTATCAATCGATACTGCTCGATGTTAACCTTTACAAGTCACCGACCTCATATTTTCTGACCCATTGCTGACACATCGTTGCAACATCTCACAAATTACGTAATGGTATTATTCTGTATCATGACATCTCTCAGCTTTCTGTTGACATGCTCCCACTGACACACGAGAGCACCACCTGGTGCAGTAGATGTTTGCAAAGGCATGTTTTGTTCACGGTACAATGGTGGGGAGGGGGAACAACAAATGCCCTAATAGTGATTCACTCCTGCAAAGTACCAAAGCGCTTGAGACCCAAGTCGCAATGTTTTAGAAAGTAGGCTTCCAAACATCTGAAATCCATTCCTGTGTGAAAACGTGGGTCTGCACCTTGGTGCTTGGTGGCAGTAGGAGGAAGGAAAGTCGGTGAGGGAGAGACCTATTGGTGGGGTCAATATGATTGGTAAAGGTTTGGGGTCGGGAGAATGCAGGAGAGGGTCATGAGGGGAAGATGATGATTCACAACTGAAGGAACTGCGGATATGGAGGTGGAACAGCACTGAGGGTTGGCTATTTACCTTGGCCTATCTGACAAGGGTTCCCAGCATGAGACTTCATGGGATGGGACATAGTTGAGCAATTGTCATTGAAATCCTGATGAAGCAGCTCTCACAATATGAAATAACTTTATTTATCCCAGGAGGGAGATTGGTCTGTCACCACATAAAACACAAGATACACGAAATTAAAGTGTTGAGTGGAAAGTTCAGGATTGGATTTGTGCAAAGATTTGGAAGGAGGAGGGTGGGGGTGGGGGGGGGGGGGGAGGGGAGTCAGTCTACCCCACGACGGAAAGGGTAGGAGTTGTACAGTTTGATAGCCACAGGGAAAAGGGGTCTCTTGTGGCGTTCTGTGCTGCAAATGATGTCTTGTGGCGTTCTGTACGCTTATAAATGTGTATCGAAATTCAGCATGTGGGGTCCAGCCTGTGTTATGTGATAATAGACGCCACTGGGCACATCCAGACTTCTCGCTGTTAGCATGCAGAAGACCAGGAAGGAAATTTGTGGGCTCTGCAGCACCCACAACTTCCTCTTTATAATTTCTTATACTTAATAGAAAATTGCATGTTACAAACATAATGGCGGAATCATAAATAAACGGCACTGTCTGAAAAATGTGGAGTCAATGTTCAGAATTAAAGATTAATTTCAGTATGTGTACACCGAGTCCAGATGGCATTAAAGTACCAAATAGAAAGACGAGGTTTCATATCTTGTGCTTACTTTGGCCGTCGTTGGTATAGTGGCAAGCTGAGCCCTAATGAACTGTGCATAGATACTCATAGAGACTAAAATGTTGTTTCCTGCCCTTGCTCAAGAATGTCACCACCTCTGCTTCCTCCAATCACATGACATAGCCTTAACTTCCTTTCTTTGACTGTGCCACCTCCATTCGCAGGGTGCGCTGCCAATATTTACCATAAACCGATTCTTCACGATGCGAGATATCTATGTTAGAGATTCCAAAATATAGACTGAGTGGCCACAATGTGAAATCATCCCTATTGAACACTTTTGGATGAACCCAACTTTCACATTGCCTATCACTTTACCTCTCTACCCTACTCCAATTGTGCCCTCTGTGTCCTAAGAGATCTACTCTGTTCCAAGAAAGAAGAACTTTATCCCTAGAAACAACTTATCTCTGATTCAGCAGACTTCACAGGTTTAACAGCGAGTAAAAATAACTTTAGATCACAACAATCGTCCATTTTATCTGACAGATGTTCTTGGAATTAATTGTATACTTCATATTTATGTCTTCTCTAGGCCTATCTTCTTTGCAGTGGTTTCTTGTTCTGGTGAAGCAGCAGTTAATTCTGACGGCACACATATATCAATCCTGACCTCCAGTGCTGTCTCTGTGGAGTTTGCACATTCTCTGGTGGATTACCACTGGTTTTCCAGTTTCATCGAATAATACAGCATGGAAACAAGCCATTTGTCCATTGTCTGTCTGTGAAAGCCACCATGTCCATAATGGCCCACCTGTATTAATCCCATCTTTCAACACTTGACCTGCAGTTTTTCATGCTTTACCCCAAGAAATTGCTGACAGACCACTACTGTATACTACCTCCAATTTCCGTGGGCAGCTGGAGAATAGGAAGAGGGGCAAATTAGAGAGAATTGGGTAGTTAGAGCAAAACAAGTGGGGAGTTGGGATTGAATGGGTGACATTTCGGGTTGAGACCCTTCTTCAGACAATACTGACTGATGAAGGCCAATGTGCCAAAGTACTTTTTGACCACCCCATCTACATGGAATGCCACTTTCAACGAACTATGCACCTGCACTCGAGAACCCTCTGCTCCACAACGCTCCCCGGATCCATACAATTCACTGTGTTGGACCTGCCCATGTTAGAGTTTCCAAAATGCAACATTTCTCTGTATTAAATTCCATCAACCATTCCCCAACCCACCTGGCCAACCGATCATTAACCTGCTGCAAATTCTGACGACCATCTCCACTATCTACAATGCCGCCCACTTTTGTATCATCTGCAAACTTGTATTTTCATCCGGCTTATGTAAGTGCAACATGGTGAGAAGGAAGAGGTGAGCGGAGTCCCGTCAGGTGATGCGCTGTCCCGTCCCGTCCCGGTACCAGGGCGTCTCTCGGTGAGAGGGAGCGGGCCACTTACCTAGACAGGCTCCGCTGACCAAGGCGCTGGCTGTCAGCGCGCCGGCCGATGCCCCGTAGATGTTGCTGGCGTTATGCACCAGATGCGGGGCGTGCTCGCACAGGCAGCTGGCAACCCCCACATGGTAAATGCCGAGGAATCCGCAGCCGGCGAACGAAATGCTCCAGGACGAATCGTCTGGTTGCAGCATCTCCTGGGCTTTGACAGCAAATGCCAGCCGCGCTCACATCGCTCCGCCCAGCCCTGCTCTCCCTTTCTCTTGTCTCCTCTGTCCTGCTCCGCTCCTCTCTCCTTTCCTCTCGTCTCTTCCTCTGACCGTCTCTTCCTCTACCCTGCTGTCCTCTACCGGCCGACAACGTACCTTTGACCGGCACTGCTGTCCCGTCTCTCCTCCTCCCGTCTACATCCGACCAACCATCTCCCCCGCACGGTCTGATAGACATTCCCTCCCCCTCAGTATCACCAATGACCGGGCTCCATTTCCAAGCCAGGCACCAAGCTGTCAGCCCTGGCCCAGGCTGCAGGACTTGTTTTGATGATATTATCTTCCTGCTACCAACTGGCTGGCCACCAGGGTATGCTGTGCAATTTCAAAAATAAGGTGCAGGGGATTTGGCGAATAATTGCAAACTGATATTTATTGCTTCGTGTTTATAGTTTTAAGATGGGAGGAGCACAGTTTAAGGAGACAGACACAAATGCTGGAGTAACTCAGCATCTCTGGAGAGAAGGAATGGGTAATTGAAAAAAAGGGTCTCGACCCGAAACGTTACCCATTCCTTCTCTCCATAAATGCTGCCTGACCGGCTGAGTTACCGCAGCATTTTGTGCCTATCTTTGGTGTGAACCAGCATCTGCAGTTCATACCTACACAACGTTTAAGGAGATGTGGGGGTAAGTTGGAGGCAGATACCACAGGGGTGTTTAAAGTACGTCGACATACGGGGAATTGAGTGATACACAGGCATGTATTTACAGGATGTATATACATCATGTAGAAACAAGGAAGTGCAGATGATGGTTTATACCAAAGATGGACACAAAGTGCTGGAGTAACTCAGCGGGTTAGGATGAAAAAGGATGGGTGACCATTCGGGCCGGGACCCTTCTTTAGACTGAATAAGAACTTCAGACTTCGATGGCCCTCCAGAACGTTGTGCTTTATTCAAGATTCCAGCATCTGCAGTTCCTTGTGTCTCCTTTCCACATAATTCCATGCAACTTGGATGTTAATGTTACAAAGGTGGCTTTTGCGTTTAATTTTACAAATCTAAATTGTGGCCTGATGCCAGAAAGAAATTACACTAAAAAAAATACTGAAACTTAAAGGTTAACTTTGAGAGGGACCTTGCACCATTGCGGGGACAGACCTACATGCGAGTCCGATCTTACATTGTATGTTGCCTCTTAATATTCTCAAGGAAACCAAAGGATAAACCCATAATACAGCCTTGTTGATGCGATTCACTGTACAAAGGACGACACATTGCATCGAGTGTTACTGTGCTGAAATCAGGCCTTCGCCCCATAATGTCCACACTGACCAAGAAGCACCATTCCTACTTGACCCTACATTAATCCAATGAGCCCTCTCCAAAGTCTAACTCTCACCTACACATTAGGGCTCTGTATAGAGGACAATTAAACTGTTAACCTATATATCTTTGGGATGTGGGAGTAAATAAAAGCACCTCAAGGAAAGCTACGCAAACACACGTAGAATATACAAATACCACACAGACAGCACCAGATGTCAGGATTAAACCTGGCTCGCTGGGTCTGAGGCAACAGTTCTACCACCTATGAGGGGCAGCACAGTGGCACAGCAGATAGGACCAATGCCTCACAGCACCAGAGCCGCTGCATGTGTGGGGTTTGCACATTCTCCCTATAACTCCCAAAGGTTTGCAGATGTGTCGGTCAATTGATCTCCATAAATTGCATGTAGGAAGTGTATGTTAAAGTAGGATAATAACTAGCGTGAATGGGTGATTACGGTAGGCATGAACTCGGTAGTCTGAAGGGTCTATTTCCATGCATTATCGTTCAATCAAAGCATACGTATAGTGTTGAACCTATTATGAAGTCCTTTTGGAAGAATTCCCCGTGAAAACAGTTGACAACCAATTTACATACACACCTAAACACAGTTCAGAAAGGTGCGACTTGCATCATATTCAAGTACAACCGGTCATTCATTCTTTAATGGTGTTACAAAGTGTTGTACAACCAATGAAGTACTTTTGTAGCAATATGTAAATTCTCAGCCATTATTTTGTTTGAAGAATAATTATGGATGAGCCTTTCTCTAATTAGAATTGCACCATGGAACCTTTTACATCTTTCTGAAAGGTCCAACACAACCTTTGATCTGGAAGACTCATCTCGGTTGTGCAATATTTCTTCTCTACTGCAACAGAGCTTTGTGACTTTGAACACAAATCTTGTAAGTCAGCCATGCACCAGAAGTTATGAAGGGATGCTCTAATGCCCTGCTCCTCAAGATCTGGTCTTATTTTAGAAACATAGAAATTAGGTGCAGGAGTAGGCCATTCGGCCCTTCGAGCCTGCACCGCCATTCAATATGATCATGGCTGATCATCCAACTCAGTATCCCGTACCTGCCTTCTCTCCATACCCCCTGATCCCCTTAGCCACAAGGGCCACATCTAACTCCCTCTTAAATATAGCCAATGAACTGGCCTCAACTACCCTCTGTGGCAGAGAGTTCCAGAGATTCACCACTCTGTGTGAAAAAAGTTTTTCTCATCTCGGTTTTAAAGGATTTCCCCCTTATCCTTAAGCTGTGACCCCTTGTCCGGGACTTCCCTAACATCGGGAACAATCTTCCTGCATCTAGCCTGTCCAACCCCTTAAGAATTTTGTAAGTTTCTATAAGATCCCCTCTCAATCTCCTAAATTCTAGAGAGTATAAACCAAGTCTATCCAGTCTTTCTTCATAAGACAGTCCTGACATCCCAGGAATCAGTCTGGTGAACCGTCTCTGCACTCCCTCTATGGCAATAATGTCCTTCCTCAGATTTGGAGACCAAAACTGTACGCAATACTCCAGGTGTGGGTCTCACCAAGACCCTGTACAACTGCAGTAGAACCTCCCTGCTCCTATACTCAAATCCTTTTGCAATGAAAGCTAACATACCATTCACTTTCTTTACTGCCTGCTGCACCTGCATGCCTACCTTCAATGACTGGTGTACCATGACACCCAGGTCTCGCTGCATCTCCCCCTTTCCCAATCAGCCACCATTTAGATAATAGTCTGCTTTCCCGTTTTTGCCACCAAAATGGATAACCTCACATTTATCCACATTATACTGCATCTGCCAAACATTTGCCCACTCACCCAGCCTATCCAAGTCACCTTGCAGTCTACTAGCATCCTCCTCACATTTTGGGGGATAGACTCCAGGGACAGGCACCTGAAATAACTTTGTTAAGGAACATGAAATTATAAGTGTGCGGCAGATATTAATCAGAATACTTCTTTGGTTTAAAAAGCATGATGGCAAAGGAGCGCAAATGAAGGTCCACCATCAATTTTTCAGTATCCTTTGTTTCTGGATTATCCGTTTTGCTGGACCAACAGAGGTCATGGCCTCCGAGAGGAGTCAAACAGTACCGGAACAGCCCGCCTAGGCGCAGAGATACCAGCCCGCAGTCAGCCTCAGAAGTTGGCTGAGACACCAGACCTGCTGACGTTGGCCAGGCCAAAGTTCCCGATCCCCGGATGCAGGGGTCAAATTCAACCTGCTGATCAGCACAACATTTCCGATGAGGTTGAGATCAGCCACCCCACCTAGCCTAGGCCCCACTTTTTTAATAGAGGGGGGGGGGGGGGTTCAAGTGCTCTTTCGTAATTTTGTCTGGATTAAAGGACGTGCTGGACAACTAGTTGCCAGAAAATTAGTGGTGGACGTGTATTACATTTCTGGCTGGTGTCGGGAAGTTGTTCTTCGCCCAAAGTGTAAGTGACTTCTGGGCAGTTATTGGAGACACATGCAGTGAACATTTGCCATTTCACAGATTTCAGTTTGGTTTCTGGTTATTGAAATAAAACCTTTTCATCATTAGGGATTCCAGTTACATTTGATCTGTTAAATGTCCTTTCAAACATTTCCCTGGAAAAGATGCTGATCCCATTTTGGGGATCGTGTTGATACAGCAACTTTTGCCTACATCTGAATCCATTGTACACAATGCTTCAAGATAGTTTGATATTAAGCACATCCAATTAATTCTTGAGTTTGATGCAGTGACCTTGAAGCACCAACCATTTCTCCTTCTATAGATGCTACCTGGCTAGCTTTTTTGCTTTTATTTCAGATTTCCAACATCTGCAGCCGATTACCAACTCCCCTTATTTATTGCTTCCTCCTAGTGCATCTAATTTGAATGGGCAGGCCGGAAGAAAGGAATCAAATATTCAAATAGCAAGCAACATGGAACAAGTGTTGGAAATATCTACCTTATCCAGCTTTTTCATCATATTAAAGACAATTTTCAGATCACCATTCTCAACCAGCAATTCTCTAGAGCCCCAGGATATTAATCTACCAAAGTGGTAAGAGGACATGAGAAGAGTGAAAGATGAAGGGAAATGAAATCTGAACAACAAAAAAGGGGTAAGTTCCCTGGGGTAGCAACCGGACGGAAAAGTAGTAGATTTTGAGTGTTTTGTCTTTGGAAAGTCAGAAAGGTGTATGATTGAGGACCTGAAAATGGTAAACAAATGACCTGCTGGAAACCAATAACAACTGGTTATTTATCCCTAGAAAGCAGTTCCAAGTACATTCCAAGAGGGCTTATGCATGGAAATTCCGAGATCTACAGTACAAATTAAAGGACTATTGTGCATGCCGTTAACACCATTTTAAAGCGTTGCGTAAAACCATCCCCATTCCTCACCCCTTTGTTGAGTCTTACCCAGTTATTAAATCTCAAATGTTTCCAATTGAACCTCTTTCCATATTCTCACATGGTTTATCAACCTTTTAACCCCCAACTTTTTCTTCATAGCAGCCTCACCAACTGTCTGGCTTTTTTTGTTATTTTTAGCGTGTTTTAAAAAGTATGTGTTAATGTTCTCTGGTTTTCAACTTTGCACTTGATTAAAAGCAGTTTCATCTTAAACTTCTGCCAGTGTTCATGAAAAACTAAATGATAAAATGCAAATAGTCAGCTGACAGGCAACTGCAAATGGATAGTCAATATTTCAGGTTAATGATTTTTCACCTCTGAAGGCAAGTCAGCTGCAGATTCTGCCTCAGCACTTCTAGCTTTCTACCCAAGTCCAGGTGATGTAAATGTGCTGCCTATAACATTGGTAAAATTAGTATTTGGGCACTAGAGGCAACACTGGCTCAAGTCTGCAGCTATGAACAGACCTAGTGTCAAATAATCTTAGTTCTGGATGTTGTTGGACTTTGTCCCCAACAGTTACACGTGATATAGGCACACCATGAATTTTCCAACAAATGGTCCTGCACCCTCTTTAATCCAGACAAAATCATGGGAGCAGTGCATTAAATGTGGTACACGTATGTCTCCATCCTGAAAGTTAATTGTCAATCCTTTAAATTTACAGCAGTCTATGGTGCTTTAGATTCAGGAAGGGTATAATTAGTGGGATAGTGGTGAATTGGTGTAATTTATTATGTGACCTCTGTTGGTCCAGCAAAGGGATAATCTGGCAAGGCTCTTTTTGGGACATCGACGGTGTACCTGTACTGATATACAGCACTGTTTCTCATATTAAATGAAAGTAAGGCAATCAAAGTATATCCCAAAAATGAATGGCCTTCACAGAAAAGTGAAGAACTGCACACCAAGAATATTACTGGGACGATTATGACTGATGGTCACCCTCAGGACACTGCCCAAGGCAACAGCACATTTGGTTCACAGGAAATTGTTGGCAGCGGTGCTCGATTTCACCATTAAATTTGAAAGAATTTACTGGAAAGTAGTGCAGCCCATTAAATGATTGAACCAACAGCAGTAAAGACAAACAGACTCAATGCCATGAACAAAATAATTTCCCTCATAACAGTCACCAGCTGTAATCTCAGGAAGCCACGAAAAATAATGTTATCAGATTGTTTTCCCCTGAATGGTTGTAGCACCATCTTGTGGTCACCATGTATAGGACAATTCTCTCAATGTTACAAATCAATCAACCAATGCTGATGGAACTAGATAGGTTTTACTTCTGTTCATATATTTCACATCAGTGCCCGTCATTTTACCAATGGAATCTGTTCTACCGGAAAGCAGAATTTACATTCACATGGGTAGTAGACAAGTTCAGACTGAAAGGTCCCGAATTGAAATGTCATCTGACCAGTTGCCTCTTTTCTTCCAGCAGTTTATTTCTTAATCAACATTCCAGCACCAGCAGTTTCTTGTGTCTTGCATTCATGTGTTCAGATAGCTAACCAAACACAACTTTTGGCTGAAACTAACCAGAGATCCAATTTCTTGCCTTTAAGGTTTGTCACTATATTAGTATGTATTTTTCTGAAAATAGCGTGCGAGTTCTCCGCCAGCTCAATACTTATAACCTTTGGCACCTGTACACACGACACAAACACAGGGAATCGTTCATTAAAACAGTTTATTTTCAGATAGTTTTCTATTTAATCAAAGAGACCAAAGCCCATGTCATCATCTGATTCTTCAGACTCGTCCTTCTTTTCCTCTTTCTTGTCTTCCGTTGCTAAAAAGAAAATTAAGACAAAGATCAACCCCATAATACTAAATTATCCAAAATCCAGAAGATTTAACATTTTGGGAACTAACTGCAGGTGGAACACCAAAATTGAGCTGCAAACGTACTGTATTAGCCTGCACGCTACATGGCCCAGATATTAAACGCACCTAACTCACCAATTTGTTGTTAGTAATGCTGAAAGTTATCCCGCAGAGAAACAGGGATCCTCCATGTTGTATTTTGACATTTTGAAAAATCAGTGCTTAAGTGCACCATGAAAATTGACATTCTAGCAATAAATTAAAAGTCTTTTAGGACATTAGTAGAGGACATGACAGAGGTGGTTAAGACATCAAAGCCAAAACCAGACAAATAAAATTCCCCAGATTAAACACTTTCATTGTTGCTATTAGAATTCTATCATTTTAGAACCAAAGGCACTCAGTAAATTCCAACCCCACTCAGAAAGTACAACTAAATCAATGCTCCGGTCATGAGAATTAATGGAATTCAACAGCCTTTTTGCAGCAAAGTCAATTAATAATTTTAGGGGTTCAGGGATAATGGGCAAAGGCAGGAGAATTGGGTTGAGAGGGAAAGATAGATCAGCCACGAATGAATGGCCTAATTCTGCTCTTATAACTTATGAGATTTACTCCAGTGCTGCCTTGCTGTAAACCAACAAGTGCATCAAGTTATAGACTTAACTTGTATTGCCCCACTGCACCTCAATAAGGTGAATGGATGGAAATTGAAACCGAATAAAAGACAGCACTTACCAGCAGCAGCAGCACCCGCAGCCGGGGCAGCAGCACCTGCAGCACTGACAGCAACCGCACCTCCAGACGGGACACTTGCAAGCTTGGCATTACCTAAACAAGACAACTGGTCAATTCATTTCTGCTTTACACCTCTTCCCAATGAATATGAAAGTAGCACGGTTTGGTCCACCAGTTTAACAATGCAAAGGTAATGTAGGCGTAATCCTGCGCTTAAAATCCACCCTTTCAATCGAAAGGATTCCTTCAGGTATGGTAGGCTGATGTGGGTGGCATTCAGTCATTGATGTGCGTTCCATTTCAGTCCATCAGGGTCTGTCCCACATTCACGACCTATTTCACAATCTTTTTTACTCGTGGACATTTTTTACCAGGCTAGAAAAAACGCCCCGACCTACTTGATGCCACAAGTACCTACGACTAGCATCACGGCCTGCTACGACCTCGTGACGACCATGCTGCGAGCACGAGTCAAGGGCAAACTCGGCAGAGGTCGTGAAAGTGGGACAGGCTCTTTTACTTCACACAAACAACTAAATGAATGGCAACTGAGGAAACTGCAAATTTACGATTCACAAAGGTTCCACAATTTTCCAACCATGAGTGTTACCAAGTTTATAAATGTTAGCTCCCTCCAACCTCTTGAACATGAGCAACACTGTGGCTGCACTCCAAACCAGCCTTCATTAACCAACAGAACCAGGAAACAAATTCTAAGGCCTTGCTAATCTTGCCAGTAGTCTTGAACATTTCCCAAATCTTTCTGGATTGCCCCTTTGCAGTCACTCAACTTAATAAACTAAATTCTGCAAAGCACACCATCATTTAAGAATTACTAAGTATGTAGCAAATAAGTATATAGTAAAGCATATAAATATGCCTGCTACACTGTTATACTACAACTAAGAATATTCGACTCAAGGCGAATAACTGCAGGTCGTCAGCTTTCTATCTCTGCCTAGAAAGGTAAAAGGCCTTCTGCAGAGGCAAAATAACATTTGCACACCTACTGCAAGACAAGCTACTTTGGAGGCAGCAGATTTAAAGTTAGAAACATTATCAGGACTACCTCTGTCTTCTTGGGTGAATGGCAAAGATCTCATGACAAGGTTTGAAGAGACATCTCAGTACTCTGGTCAACATTCCTCTCTCCACCCACACTACCCAAGACCAATTAGGTCACTGTTCTTTCCACCAATTTGAAAAGATGGCAGATCACAGCGGTAACCAACCTTTAAAAAAAATACTTCATCTCGATAAACTTTGGATTTGAAAGGATCATAAAATAAATCTTTGTCACAAATATGCCATCAATAAATAACCAGCTGCAACCACTGGTTAAATTTAGGAAAATGAACTGTTAGAAGCAGCAATAAAGGTACACAGAACCACCCAATCACTAAAACAATTTTAACATTCAAGTGATGTCCTTAAAATACTGCCTTTAATATACCATTGAAAAGACCCAGATTTTTAAAAGGCACTTTGGCAAGGAAAAAATGCCAGCCAAGACACCAGAATTCCTTTGATCCTCCTTGAATGTGATATTTTGGCACCCACACTGGACGTGGGGCTTTGGTTTAACATCTTTTCCAAAAGACTGTGGCTTCAACGATACTTTCCAGGCACTGGGGAGGAATTTCAATAGGGATTGTGGTTCGGCATGCAGCAACTTGGAGGAAAAATTGAGCACAAGCCATGGTTGGGTTTCATACAAGCTTGTTCACTTAGTTTAATAAGCGAGTTCGGTATTCTGACTGCGCATGCCCAAGTCATGAGCCACTAGCTATAAACAGTCTCAGCAACAGTGGTGCTGCATTGTGTGCAGGCTTGCGTTTCGTTCGTGGTCGGGATCAGGCCGGGCTCTCCGTCACTGCAGCCGCTGTTGAGTTGTTGCTGGGCCTTTCTGCATACTCCCCGGTCTGGTTTACAGATTTACACGCTAGCTCCAGCTCCGCTCTGCCAGTCCCACCGGGTTGACCAGAGCCCTCCACCTCCACCCCCTCCCCCTCCCCCCAGTCGAACACAGAGATCCTGCTGAAGATGGGCAGCCGTTGGCCCTGCTTGAAGACGGGCGACTCGGAGCCGCTGCTGATGGAGTCGTCCTGGTCGGAGAGGGAGTCCGTGGATGGGCTCCTGCCGGCCACGGGCAGGCCGGATGCCCGCTGGAGCTGCTGGCGACAGCAGCAACCTCCTCCTCCTCCCCTGCCCAACCCCAGAGTCCAGGCCAGCTCCAAGTTGGGGCTGAAGACCACCCACAGCATGGCACAATCGAGCTCGGGCCGGAGGAGGCCGAGCCCAGGCTGGCTCTTTGAAGCTAGGGCCTCGCTCCACCGCGGAGTTGTGGATGAACCGGTTTGATGAAGCGGGTACCGTAGGGGCTGAAGCTGTGCGTGCAAGGTTGGCGCTGGGGCGCAACTCGGACAGGCCGTGAGTGAACTGGCACTGGTCGCTGCAGCACCCGATCGGGGATGGGGGTTGGCGCTGGGGCCACTGGTGTCGTCGGACGGGGCTGTCGGTTGGCCCGGCGGGAGAGGTGGAGGTGAGCTGGGGTTGGCGCTTCTACACATTGGTGGTGGGCATGGGGCCGGTGTCTCGTCGATCCGGATGTCTCCGGACGAAACTCACTGTATCGTTGCTCGATTTTTTATTTATAGCGTTCGACCTTCGACAAATCCCATGATTCCTTGTGTTTTTGGAATACCGAACTCGCTTATTGGCAAGCCTACTGCATCTTGCTTCATACAACCCATGTGGAAGCCTATAATAACCTCTTGAAATGGTGCACATTTCCACTGCAAGTTTGGTATTAACTTAGTCAACTACTCTGGGTGACCGCTGTCACCAGAACTTAAGGAATGGAAATACACCCTGTTTCTTTAGTGCCTTCTAACAAGAAATAAAACATATCAAGCAACGAGTATTGTGTGCAATTTTGGTCTCCTAATTTGACAAAGGACATGATTGTTGAGGGAGCATAGATTCACCAGGTTATTTCCCAGGATGGCCAGACTGACATATGATGAAAGAATGGGTCAACTGGGCTTGTATTCACTGGAATTTAGGATGAGGGGATCTTGTGGAAACATATACATTTCTTAAAGGATTGGACAGGCTAAATGCAGTAAAAATGTTCCCAATGTTGGGAGAATCCAGAACTAGGGGTAGGCCATTTAGGACTGAGATGAGGAAAAACTTTTGTTGTGAATCTAGAATTCTGCCACAGAAGGCAGTGGAGGCCAATTCACTGGATGTTTTCAAGATAGTTAGATTTAGCTCTTAGGGCTAAATGAATCAAGGGATATGGGGAGAAAAAGCAGGAACAGGGTACTGATTTTGAATGATCAGCCATGATCATATTGAATGGCGTGCTGGCTCGAAGGGCCGAATGGCCTACTCCAGCAACTATATTTCTACATTTCTAAAATTATTCAACTTTTGCAGTCCCTCTACATAAATTAAAATAGATCCCTGGTGCCATTCTAAAAAGATCTGCTCTGTATCCACTCTAAAGTATTCATATTCTTCCTGGCCGTTATATAAAACTGGCTGACATTCCTAATGCCTAGGCTTATTAAAAATAAAATAGAAATGGTCTTAATTTGCACTCTACAGCAACTTCAACTGTCATGATTGCTTTCAATCTACAGATTTTTAGTTTAAGTTTAGATACAGCGCGGAATCAGGCCCTTCGGCCCACCAGTGATCCCTGCACATTAACACTATCCTACACACGAGGGACAATTTTTATATTTACCAAACCAATTAACCTACAAGCCTGTGCATCTTTGGAGTGTGGGAGGAAACCCAAGATCTCTGTAAAAACCCACAGGTCACAGGGAGAACGACAAACTCCGTACAGGCAGCACCTGTAGTCAGGATTGAACCTGGGTCTCCGGCACTGCAAGTAATGTAAGGTAGCAACTCTACCGCTGTGCCATCATGCCGCTGCCCCTCCAATGTGCTCAATAAACAGAACCAATATGTTTTAGTGCGTCTTTGAAACCATATAATTGGCCGTCATTGTTTAAATGCACAACTGTACATGGTTTTAAAGTATAACTACCATTTCATGTCTCAATTTTGCAATAAAACCCCGTTTACACTCTACATGTTGTGCCAAGTGCAATCCTTAAAATTGCATTTTGTACACAATGTAACCACTCAACCATGCTCACTCATGTCCAAGTTTTTAACCTAGATCCCTGGTACCATTTATGGACATTTTCAAAAGCTAGAACAAAATTGCTGCCTTTTGTTTGACTGGAATGAAACACAAGATCCTGAGGGGCTTAAAGGGTGGGTGTAATGAGGAAGCTTTCTCAATTTCCATTGAGGAATTGAGAACTAGGCAGTTACTGCTTAAAAGAAAGGTCAACACGTGGGTGGATTTTTTCTCTCAGATGCTTTAGAACACCTCAATGGAAGCATAACCCAAGTTGTTAGACATATGAGAATGGCTTACTGCAGGAATACAAAGTTAAGGCTACAAATGGATCTGCCACAATCTCAATCAGTAGCAGAGACGATCAGAGTGGCCAAATAGTCTACTCAGGCAAGTACAAGGCCTTTTCTAATTTAATAAATTGAAGCAGGTAGATTTGTTGGCAGGGGGATCAACAGTCTTATCTGGGAGCAATGGAGATTACAAAACAGAGCAATAGGGAAACCTGCCACCTTTAATAGGCAGAGAATTCTTGCAAATGTAGCGTTTAATGAAAATCGCAGTTGCTGTTCTAACCTGAAAATGACATTAACAGTCACTCACAATTTTTGGACCACATTTTTACTGGTTCCACAAGGATTTTCTGCATAGATTCATAACAGAAAAGTGAACCTGATCTGCACTACACCCCCAACCCAGTTGATTCATAGACAGCCACGGAATCAATACTTAACGTGCTACTCACCAGCAGCAATGACATCGCCCACATTCTTGCCTTTCAGCTCACTGATCACCTGAAATTCAATTTAAAAGCATTACTTAAGGAAATTAGGAATTCAATCAACACCGATCAAAATGTGTACGAATAGTCACGATACCTTATTCAGTCGCTCATCATCAGCTTCAATCCCAACACTGTCAAGAATCTTCTTAATGTCCTTTGAAGCTGGGGCTTCATTGCCGCCCAACACAGCGAGGAGGTAAGCTGCGACGTAACGCATCCTGAAAGAGGAAGAAGTTGAGCTTGTTTAGTTTAATCTTTTGGATGCAAATTTTATTTGCTACAATTCCAACCTCATTGTCACAAAGGCCATAAATGTATGGAACCGACAGAGTTATGGACACCCGATCAACACTGCACAGAAGAAAACAAGATCAGGAAAGATCTTGCAGGCTAAGATATCCCACAAATACAAGTTTAATAATTCAGAATAATCTTGAGATCCATTTATGAAGCTGTTTATATTTGTTGTTTGTCATATACAAGAACTGATGGATGATTACAGAACACAATGCTCTCCATTAATTGCCCATCGCATTGACACCGAGCATTCAATGCCATCTGCCCTCAACGTTGACAGGTCATGCGTAGATTTGATTCCGCTGGTTGAACTGTCCAGAACCAAGGGTAAAAGATGCCAGCAAGGAGTCATCGGTTCAAAAGAAATGTCTTCATCCAGGGTGGTATACCAGTCTGAAGAATGGCCTCGACCCAAAACATCACCCAATTCAGAGCTTCTGCATGTCCCGTTGAGTTACACCAGCATTTTGTGTCTATCTTCAACGAGCGGCTAGTGAATCTTTGGAATAGGGTTAAGGAAGCTTAGTCATTGAGTATATTCACATACATGGCAATAACAGAGCTTTTTCCTTGTTAGCTGCCAACGACCAGCGGAGTTCTGCAGGGGTCGATGATGGGGCTGCAACTCTGTAGGTTGTATATTAAATTATTTGGATGCGACAATTGAAGGCTTTGTGGCCAAGTTTGCAGTTGATACGAAAATTGGTGGAGGGGCAGGTAGTGTAGAGAAAGCAGGGACTCTGCAGAAGTCCTTGGACAGGTTGGGAAAGTGGGCAGTTGGAATATAGGGTAGCAAAGTGAGGAACATGCAATTTGGTACTAGGAATAAAGGCGTAAACTATTTTCTAAATTGGGAGATAATCCGGAAATCAGAGGTGCAAAGGGACCTAGGAGTACTGGTGCAGGATTCCTAAAAAGTTAATTTGCAAGTCGAATCGATAGTAAGGAAGGCAAATGCAATGCCAACATTTATTTATAGAGGGCTAGAATACAAAACCAGTTTTTTCAAAAATCACTTGCAACTTAATGGAAACTATTATTTCCACCGTTTCACAATTCACTCTGGCGGCCGATCGAGCTTGGGGCCTGGGATCGGCGATGCCACCACGTTGTTGCAGCGCTGAGTCGGCGGCAACCGGCAGCAATAGGGGTGGAGGCCCGGCAGCCGCCCCACATGTCCGCTCGCCACCCGCCCGGGGAGGGAGGCACTGTGGCGCAGCGGTCAAGTTACTACCTCACCGCGCCAGAGACCCGGGTTCAATTTGTATAAATGTATAATTGTGTGTTAGTGTGCGGGGGTCGCTGGTCGGCGTGGACTCGGTGGGCCGAAGGGACTGTTTCAGCGCTGTATCTCTAAACTAAACCCCTCCACAAACCCGCCGTCAGCGGGTGGGGACAAGCGGCCTCCTGCTGAAGCCCCCACAGCAATGAGGCGACGCCACTCAGCCCCGCACCCCCTCCCAGTGACCAGGCCCCTGCCGTAGGCCTCAGGCTCACATACAACGCTGCTGCTGCTGCCAGTGCAACGTGGGCCCCGCGAGGGGGAGGGGGGGGGAGGAAGCTGAACACAGGAGGCGGAGGCGCCGTCAAGCCGGAGTACGGGCCGGGCCGGGCGGAGCGACTTACTCGGAGCCGCTGGAGAGTAAAAGGAGGAGAGGCCGGGTCCGCGCTCTGTCGCCACACACACGCTCGCTCCGCTCCAACCGCCGGAAAGAAAGACCCGCCGCCTCACCCGCGCACATAAAGAGCATGCGCCGGCAGCTCGCGCCCCATTGGCCAGCAGCGCCGGCAGCTCGCGCCCCATTGGCCAACAGCGCCGGCAACTCGCGCCCCATTGGCCAACAGCGCCGGCAGCGCCCCATTGGCCAACAGCGCCGGCATCTCGCGCCCCATTGGCCAACAGCGCCGGCAACTCGCGCCCCATTGGCCAACAGCGCCGGCAACTCGCGCCCCATTGGCCAACAGCGCCGGCATCTCGCGCCCCATTGGCCAACAGCGCCGGCAATTGGCCAACCTCGGACTACCGTCCGCATCCCATTGGCCAACCGCGTCGCCCGCCCGCCCGACCAATCACACGACCGCCTCCTTATCCGCCTCCCATTGGCTCGAAGTTTGGAGACAACTTTTGGTCGGTGTTTGCTGCAGATTTTAGTTGGTCACAAGATGTCAATAGTCGAGATTGTTTTAGTGTCATATGTCCCAGGCAGAACCAAAGGTCCTAGCTCTGCTATAAGATCTTTGGGCAGAACAATGACATTCGTACTTGGAGCAGCAAAACAGAATGTGTGTCTATAGCTGAAGAAGGGTCCCGACACGTCACCCATTCCATCTTGGATGCTGCCTGTCCTGCTGAGTTACTCCAGCATTTTTGTGTACCCTCACACATACAGACACACACACGTTTCATTCTCAATGCATTTCATTTCTGAAATTTAAAAAATGATTTTTCTGCACAGTGAAGATGTACTGTGAACTCAGAAAAATGTAAGCCTTTCATTCTTGTTTGATTGTAATTGCTAAGAACCTTTAGAAACGAAAACACTTAAATCTCTTTAAACATTATCATCATTTGTCACCAGTGGAAGAGTCTAGGGTCGAGGGCATAGCCTCAGATAAAAGGGCATACCTTTAGAAAGGAGATGAGGAGGAATTTCTTTGGACAGAGGGTGGTGAATCTGTGGAATTAATTCCAGTCATTGGGTACTTTTTAAGGCATTGTCAGATTTTTGAGTACGGGTGTCAGGAGTTATGGGGAGAAGGCAGGAGAATGGGGTTGAGAGGGAAATAGATCATTCATGGTTGAATGTTATAGACTCGATGGCCTAATTGTGCTTCTATGACATGAACTTCTGAATGTTCAATCTTCTGTTTCAGTGCGCATGGGAAGATCAGAGAAAACTTCAACTGCCATAATAATAATAACAGCATCAGTCTGTAGAAGGCACCTGACCCGAAGAGTCAACTGTCCATTTGTTCCACCGACGCTACTTGATCCACTGGGTTCGTCGAGCACTTTGGTTAGTTTGGTTTAGAGATACAGCATAGAAACAGGCCCTACGGCCCACCGAGTCCATGCCAATCATTGATGGCCCACACACTAGTTCCACGCAATCCCATTTTCGCACCCTATGCACTAATTTTTAGAGGCTAATTAACCTATAATTCTGCATGCCATTTGAATGTGGGAAACCCATGCAGTCACCGGGTGAATGTGAAAACAACTCCACACAGACAAGCACCCGAGGTCAGGATCAAACCTGGGGTCTCTGGTACTGTGAGGCAGAAGCTCTTCCTGCTGTGCCACATTGCCATCACAAGACATTGCTAAGACATATTTAATATTCCTATTTCAGTGCATTTGGGAAGATCAGAGAAAATTTAATTTGCAGCTACCCAGCAATAATAATAATAAATCTGTCTGATGAAGGACCCTGACCCAAAAGGTCGCCTGCCCATTCCTTCCACAGATGCTGCCTGACTTACTGTCTTCTCTCAACACCATTTAGCTGAGTCTAGCAATACAGTGTGATATTGCTAACTTAAAAACAAATTGTAATATATGTAAATTATTACATATGTAAAATGTTATAATTTAAAATTATAATTTGTATGGGCAACGCTGTGCTGCACATGGTCTCACAGCACCAGATTTGATCCTTTTTTACCCATGTTTGATCCTGTTCTTGGGTGCTGTCGGTGAGGAGTTTGTATGTTCTCCCTGTGACCGCGTGGGTTTCTTCCGGCTGCTCCGGTTTGCTGCGTATTCCCCAAGCGTGCAGGGAGTGGATGGGAAAGTGGGATAATATAGAACTGGTGTGAATGGATGAACGATGGTCAGTGTGGACTCGCTAGTCCGAAGGACCTGTTTCCATGCTGCATCTCTAAACAAAAAAAAACTAACATTGGTATTTTTTGGAAAGACACAACATGCTGGAGTAACTCAGCCGGTCAGATAGGATCCCTGGATACTGTTGGATATTGGCAGACACGGTCATGTATGTACCAAGAGGAATATTAGTCCAGGAAATTCACAGTAAGTTTAAAAAATGTACTTGCACAGTCAAGTAAAATGATGCATGCGTGTGGGTGCACACTGTACGTGTGTGGTTGTTTACGTGTCCTTTAAGCGAGTGAACGAAACAGGTAATTCCCGATCAGTAATGGATTTCAATGCTTAAAAAAAAATCCGACCTTCAGTTTAAATGATCGTTTCCCAGTTGAAGAATGCCAGCGGGTTATTTGCAAAGCTAGTGGCGCGGAAACGTCAGCTTGATCTGAAGCATCGCCATCTGTCACCTTGACTGAGAAACACCCAGTCGCCGGGCTCAGGTGCAGAGCGCTATTTACATGGTTCACACCTGAAGCAGTTTTGTTTTAATTTGAAAAAAATGAACTCGAGGAAGCCAAAAGCAGTGAATGGTTTTCTGTGTATACGTGGCTGTCGGGTCGATACATTTGAAGTATTAATACATTCCACAGACAAGGGAGGCACCATTGTAGCCTCTTTTGAATGATACAAACTTTGAGTGTGGTGGGAGGCATCTGTCACATGCGCCTGAGTAGTCGAGTAAAAAAAATAACGACAACCAAAGAACCCGGCGACCCTTTACAACAAGGAAGGAAAAAGACTTCGATAGGAAATGTTTTGAACAAAGTAATGTCGCGAAGCTTCAACAACCCTAACTCTGGATACTGTTAATTGCAAACCATGGAATGCAGCGACTGGTAAAGCGCCATTGAGCGGGAATAGTCTCCCCGATGGCGGTTTACAAAAAAAACTGGGCGAGAGAGCAGTGTAGTCCCTTCCTGCAAAAAGCGGTGACTCAAACCTAACCATCCGGGGCTCCTTAAACTCGTGAACAACTTTTATTTCAAACTTCCCAGTTTCCCTCTGCATCCGGCGCGCTGTGTAAGTTTCAGTTCTGTACAGTGCTGACGTATGATCAGGAACAGATTTTGTTCTACTTTATTTTTTGTTTCCACAGGCCGAATACATCGTTCCGTTTCCGTGGGGGACAGCGATCGTAGATGTTAAATTGCAATCTGTTTCATATTTTAAGATTTGCATCAATCCATTGTCAGGGTAGGTGTATGACATTTGGATAATTCTGCCCTGTAACTTCCTGGGTAAGAAGGTCGTGCGGTGTTTTCTTAAAGGGACTTTATCCCCAGTTGTACTTTGCAATATCGGGCATTTTAGCTTTGCAGAGTGTGTCGGCATGCGGTTTGTGTTGCAATAACTTGCATTTAATTTGTGCATTTAATGCATTAAAAAAAAAAGAGAAGCGTAAAGCAGCGTCCTGACTCTCAAGACAACATTAGCCTTCAGAACATTGGAGCTGTCAAGAACATATGATGAATGGAGAAAGTGCAGGAGGTTCACTGACAGCCATGACATGTGCATGTTCTTCACCCTCTCAAGGCTACCTTCAGAACAAACATGCAAGCCCTTACTCCACATTAGGAGTTAGGATCTGGTGATTTAGGTTTAAGTTTATTATTGTCATGTTAACCAAAGTACAGTGAAAAGCTCTGTTTTTCATGCTATCCAATCAAATTGGATAATATACATAAATACAATCAGGCCAAACTCAAATACAATAGGTTAAGCAAAGGGGAGGATATAAGGTGCAGAATATAGTTCTCAGCAGTGTAGTGCATCAATTCGAGAAACAAAGTTATTTTAGTACTCTAGTTTAGTTGGTGGAACGACTGTTTAAAAGTCTAATAACAGAGGGGAAGAAGATCTTCCTAAGTTTGGTGGGAGTAAACAAGCACACAATATGATGTTCTACACACCTGCACAACTGGGACTTTGTCCTTGTGTCGGAAGGAACTGCAGATGATGGTTTAACCCAAAGATAGACACAAAAAGATGGAGTAACTCAGCGGGTCAGATAACATCTCTGGAGAAAAGGAATATGTGACACCGGCTCTATGTTATCCCAGTTTCGCATCCTACACACTCGGACCAATTTACTGAAGCCAGTTAACTTACAAACCGGCACATCTTTGGAAATTGGGAAGAAACGGGAGCACCACAAAGAAAACCCACGCAGTCACGGGGAGAACGCACAAACTCCGTACAGACAGCACCCGAGGTCAGGATCAAACCTGGGTCTCCTGCGTTGTGAGGTGGCAACTCTACCACTGTGCCGCCATATGCTATAATTGTGGATATCTTCAAGAAGAGAAAGAAGTCTGACCATGATAATGGAAATGGGGTCTGTCCGTTTAACTTGCATTTAATTGTTCCATGAATCATCAAATAAATTATATCCACCTAGAGTTTCATGGACATGATCTTCACCTAGCAACAACTACAAGAAAAATGCAGGGAACAGCTCCAGTGCTTTGTCATAGTTTGACGTCACTAAATGCTTTGACTGCCGAAATCTATAGGGACTGTTGACTACTCTCCATAACTACTGATGCCGACACAAGTCTGTCACAGTTTACGGTTTCTCATCAGGGAAAGAAAAGTCAGTTTTACCAGCTTGCCATTGCTGTCAGACAGCGCAGTCAGCTGGTTGTGGCTTTACTTCATGATGGTAGGTGAGGCATGGTTTTAAAGAAAGTTTACACAATGGAAAACTCATATTTTCGACTAAACGTCTCAATGTTTCTTTAAATAGTTCAATCTTTGTTTGATAACATCCTCTTAAAGTGCTTAAAATTGTAGGTACTTTGTAAATGCAAGTCGTATTTAGAGGGGAGTTGCAAGCAGGCCCGATTGAAACTGATAGTCCAGATTAATTTAATGGGAGATACAGGTTGTTAGATAAATGTAAACTTTCTCTGAGATACAAAGGCTGCGACAAAGAGAGAGTACTGCAAAGTCATCTTTCAAATGTACCTTAAGTGGTGTTAAAAGAGTTCTCAGTCTCTAATTTAAAACATGGATGTTTCCCCGATGGCCAATATTTATCTCTCAAACAACATGCAAAACATTTGATCTGTACACATATTTATTTGCCGATTCTGGGATTGTTGATGGATGATAATTAGCTATCGTTCTTTCTAGTTTAGTTTAGTTTACTTTAGAGATACGGTGTGGAAACTGGCCTTTTGGCCCACCAAGACTGCGTTGACCAACACTCACCTGTACACTAGCACCATCCTACACACTAGGAACAATTTAACTGACAAACCTGCACGTCTTTGGAATGTGGGAGGAAACCAGAGCACCCGGTGAAAACATGCAACCCGGTCACAGGGAGAACATGCAAACTCCGTGCAGACAGCACCCATAGTCAGGGTTGAACCCGAGTCTCTGGCACTGTAAGCAGCAACTCTGCCGCTGCGCCACTGTGCCGCCCAGAATCTACTTTATAACCTTGGTTTCATTTCAAATGCAGTACGTGACTGTTCAGTAAATTCTCAAAGCGATGGATGGTCTTGATGAAGTGATACAGCTTTAAAAAGTTCCAAGAAATACTATTTTAGGAAAAAAAGAGAACATCAGTTGAGCGCTCAGCAGCTAACAAC
Organism: Leucoraja erinaceus; assembly: GCF_028641065.1. NCBI lineage: Eukaryota > Metazoa > Chordata > Chondrichthyes > Rajiformes > Rajidae > Leucoraja > Leucoraja erinaceus. The sequence continues at coordinate 27,287,870 of NC_073394.1, read as the reverse complement.
TAACCGGCCTATAAGCATGTCAAGGACGCATGATACCTTTCTTGCCCAAAGCGTGCTCACCTCCAAAGCCCACCTGCCAACCCCTTACCTCTTATCAACCCCTAGGTAATCCCACAGACCCCCAGGGGCCAGTACCACCCACTTTGACAACCACTGGCCTAGAAGTGAACCAATTAGCTAACGTGTTTGTTAACTTATGCCTATCTTATTTTATCAATTATTTGCAGCGCAGGCTATTCTTGAGGGAGAACGGTTGTGAAAAATATGTAATGTCTGCCTGGCGTGTTGGAACATGCACCTCGCACAGCTGAGCCATGGTCGAAGATGGCGGAGTTGTTATCTTGGGAGGCAGACACCAGCGCTGCGGCAGAGGTGTACCTGGCAGACAACAGGCTGAATTTAGACGTCTATCCAAATGGCACCAGGCACTTTTTGGTGCTGTGCAATGCTCGCAGGGAGGAGTTACTACAGATTGAGTTTCTACGACTAAACTGCAATGAGGAGGAGATCAGTTCATCACTTTCCATCATTCCTGAACTACGGCAGCTGAAATCACTCGTGCTTAAAGGTACTGGAACTAGGTTTACTTGTGCAGCCATTTCATCCATTATACTTAAATGTATACATTTTAAATATTTTTGTATTTACATATAATATAATTTTCTGGGTGTAGTAGAAATGAGCTTTGCCACAGATTATCACCCCAATACATTTGTTTTCTAAACTACTGTGATTCATGACGTATTATTTATATTGGCTAGTGAATGGTGTCAATAATGCATAAGTTTATTTTTCGAAAAGTGATAATGTTCTTTGAATTAGTGTGTGTGTGTGTGTGTGTGTGTGTGTGAACATGGGGGGGGGGAGGGGGGGGGCTGTCAGAATGTTTGCGTACGATAATTATCACTACGACAAGTCTGTTGTAGGCATGGTTATCAATGGATGGGGACACTTCCAAGGACTGAGAATAAGATGCTGCATTGCACCTTTTTTTCAATACCTGTTACATTTACTTCACTAGGTGGTCATCTATGGGATGAATATGGCATGTGTCTGCCTGGTCTCGTTACAACTTTGCCTGTGGAGTTTACACATCTCCAGCACTTGACCCATTTGGATCTGAGCTTCAACAGCTTCACCTCTTTGCCTGAATGTGTGACAGATTTAAAGGAGCTGACGGTGCTCTTGCTGAGTCACAACAAGCTGGCTGCGCTGCCCGACAGCATTGGCAAGCTGGTAAAACTGACTTTTCTTTCCCTGATGAAAAACCAGCTGAGGGTGCTGCCCGCAAGCGTTGGTGAACTTGTAGCGCTTCAGAGAGCAGACTTGTCCGAAAACGAACTGGAATTGCTTCCCGACGAGATAGGAAACCTCTGCAGTTGTACCTGGATAGACCTTTCGGGGAATCGACTGAAAACTCTCCCATCCTCACTTGGTAAGTTAATTGGACAACAACTCTGATTACTGGAGTGCAGATGTAACTTGAAATTCCGAATAGCCTATTAACGTAAGATCATTCAGAATATTATGGGAAAGATAGACACAAATTGCCAGAGTAACTCAGCGGGTCAGGCAGCATCTGTGGAGTACACTAATAGGTGATGTTTGAGTTCAGGTAAGAAGGCTCATGATCTGGAACATCACCTATCCATTTTCTAAAGAGATGCTGCCTGACCCGCTGAGTTACTTCAGCATTTTGTGTCTATCTTTGGTATAAATCAGCATCTGTAGTTCCTTTTTATTACAGAATATTATGGTGTTGAAATCAGTGAAAATGTTGCGATAATAATGTGCAAAAATGGTTGAATTGAATTTTTTATTACAGAATAGTATGATCGCTCTCAGTTTTCGAACGAATTTGGTACATGTAATATCTTTCACTGACAAGATAGTAATTAAAAAAATAATGTTTTGACTGGATCATTTATTGTTTGAACTAGCACCTAAATCACAGCTTCATTAATGTTTTTATATAATATATATATATTTTTTTTTTTAAATGTGCTTTAATTTTTAAGATTTTGGTGCAGATTCCAATATTTTAGATGCTGGTGCAGTGTAATAGTTGTGGCAATAATATATTTCAAAAAGCATTGATAAACCTTGATATTCCTGCCTGCAGCAAACATGACATCTCTTGGGGAATTGCATCTGCACAGCAATCAACTAGTAACGGTCCTGGCAAGCCTTGCAGACCTCCCCAACTTGTCAAGACTTGCCCTGCAGAACAATAGTCTGCGCTCGGTGCCTCCTGAGATTCAGAATTTCCCCTTTGTGCATTTGGAGGGCAATCCAATAGGAGAGACAGACAGCCCTGAAGAACAAGGTACCGTGTCAATAGATTGTGGTTTACCTCACTGTCTGTCGTAAAGTATGCTCTGGGAATGTTGTGTTGCATATCACTAATTTGAACAAAAATAATAATGTCTCCAAGAACGACACAAAGTGCTGGAGTGACTCCACAGGTCATGGCAGTATCTCTGGAGAAAAACGATGGGTGACATTTCAGGTCGGGACCCTTCTTCAGGCTGAGAAACAGGGGGAGGGAACCAGAGGTAAGAAAAAGCCAGAACAAAACAGGGCTGGTAAACAGATGACTGAGGAAGGGGGGGGAGCACAAAATGGCCCATTGTTTGCTGGGGAAGTGGAGATAATGAAGAGATACAAGGATGCAAACAGTAGAACTGGTAAAATGACTAGGATGCGGTAGGTAGGAGAGAGGGATTGCAGGGATTACTTAAAATGAGAGAAATCTCTTTTGGGGTGGGGAACATTCCACGTCATTAAATTTGCAGCACTTGTCCCTGTCGACATTGAATTGTTTCATTAAATCTTTATTTTTTAGAATTTTCAGAAATTCTTAAGAATTTATATTTATCGATGTTAAACTGAAGCCAAAATGTAATAAAAACGATGCAGACACTGGTTTATACCAAAGATAGACACAAATACTGGATAACCAAGTACTTCAAGAGGCTGGTCCTGGCACACCTCAAAGGCTGCCTACCCCCCACATTGGATCCCTATCAGTTTGCCTACCGCAAGAACAGGAGTATGGAGGATGCCATCTCAACGGCACTTCACTCCGCCCTCTCCCACCTCGACAACAGAGGAGATAGTGAGAATGCTGTTCATCGATTACAGCTCAGCATTCAACACCATTATACCCTCTAAACTGATCACCAAACTCGGTAACCTGGGCATCGACCCCTCCCTCTGCAACTGGATTCTGGACTTTCTAACCAACAGACCCCAGTCTGTTATGTTAGACAAGCCCACCTCTTCAACCCTCACCCTGAACGCTGGCGTTCCACAGGGCTGTGTGCTGAACCCCCTCCTCTACTCCCTCTTCACCTACAACTGCACACCCGTACATGGTACTAACACCATCATCAAGTATGCAGATGATACAACGGTGATTGGCCTCATCAGCAACAACGATGAGCTGGCCTATAGGGAGGAGGTCCAGCACTTAGCAGCATGGTGCGCTGACAACAACCTGGCCCTTAACTCCAAGAAGACCAAGGAGCTCACTGTAGACTTCAGGAAGTCTAGGGGCGACACGCACACCCCCATCCACATCAACGGGACGGAAGTGGAACGTGTTTCCAGCTTCAGGTTCCTGGGGGTCAACATCTCCGATGACCTCTCTTGGACCCACAATACCTCAACTCTGGTCAAGAAGGCTCACCAGCGTCTCTTCTTCCTGAGGAGACTGAAGAAGGTCCATCTGTCTCCTCAGATTCTGGTGAACTTCTACTGCTGCACCATCGAGAGCATCCTTACCAACTGTATCACAGTATGGTATGGCAACTGCTCTGTCACTGACTGGAAAGCACTGCAGAGGGTGGTGAAAATTGCCCAACGCATCACCGGTTCCTCACTCCCCTCCATTGAGTCTGTCCAAAGCAAGCGTTGTCTGCGAAGGGCGCTCAGCATCGCCAAGGACTGCTCTCACCCCAACCATGGACTGTTTACCCTCCTACCATCCGGGAGGCGCTACAGGTCTCTCCGTTGCCGGACCAGCAGGTCGAGGAACAGCTTCTTCCCTGCGGCTGTCACGCTACTCAACAATGTACCTCGGTGACTGCCAATCACCCCCCCCCCAGGACACTCCTCCCACAGGAAAAACACCATGAATGTATGCATGTAAATATATTTATTTATTGAAATCATATTCTATGTCACTCTTCCAGGGAGATAGTAACTGCATTTTGTTGTCTCTGTACTGTACACTGACAATGACAATTAAAGTTGAATCTGAATCTGAATCTGAACTCAGCGGGTCAGGCAGCATCTCCGGAGAAAATGGACAGGTGACTTTTCAGACTGATTGTAGGTTGGGGTAGTTGGAAACTGGAAGCATGAAAAGACCAGGACAAATCAGGACTGATGACGGCTCACCTCGGGCTGGGTGATTCCTTAACAGGCCAATTGTTGGCTAGGGACGATGAGTTTACATGGAAAATAGAAACAAAATGCTGGAGTAACTCAGCGGGACAATCAGCATATCTGGAGAGAATCAATGGGTGATGTTTATTCAGAGTTGGCTATTGAAGCCAAACCCGTCCTTCATGCCCTTGGTTAATTCCGAAGGTGCACCTTTGAGAAGAGTCCTGAAGATTTGTCTAATTTATTTACCAGTTTTGTGAGACTAATATTAAGGTTATTTTATGTATGGTGTATTTTATGCAAGATCTTGGAACTTGAGGTTAGACTGGTTTGAGGATTGCAGTTACCAGCCTGGTTGCTGAGGTAGATCTGCTTCTCTGAATTCCTGCGTGTATTCAGGCAATTGTCCCCTTGTGCAGTTTATTTAATGCACAAGTTGTGCCAGTCTACTCGAGATAATACATTTTCACTTGCTCCTGTTTGCTATTTTCCCTACATAAATGAACACGGAACTGGTGAAAATGATAATTTTCAGTATCGAATGTTTCAAGCCATTTTTCTATGCATGATCTTCCCAATTTTCCTGCTCTAGAGGTATGGGCTGAACGTTCACATTAATGAAGTGGGGAACTATTTTCTGAAGATTCTCTCTGTGCAGTGTCCAGTTTATGCTGGAGGTTTTCAAGGAGGTCTTGAATTGAGAGGGCTCGCCCACCGTGGATCCAGGAGAGGTAAGCTGCTGGGTCCAGCCCCTGCCTACCCCCAGTACCGGGAACCAGAGAGGAGTTGGATGGAGTCGGCGACGGATGCTGGATAAGGGACAGTATGAAGAACTGAGGGGTCTTTCCTGCTGTGCCCTCAAGGTCAGTTGCAGGAGGTGCCCCCGGGATACAAAGGTTGAAGATGGCCGGGCAAAGAGAGAGACCTCGGTTAATGGGACAAACGGATGGAGGTGACGGTTACAACGGGCCTTTATGGCCAGCTGTAGATGACACTGGGAAATGGCGCCAAAACCTATAGACCATGTACTGTAGACTCAGGGGGCTGTTTCTATGCATTATGTATTTATTGTACTTTGGTGTGGCAATAATCTCACTGATGCAAAACAATAGATTTTCACTGTACTTTGGTGCACATGATCATAAAGGAACCATTGACATTGGCTAAAATCATTCAACACAATTCTGTATAAATCAGTTCATTATGTTTTATATTATGGTCTGAAGAAGGGTCTCGACCGAAACATCATCCATTCCTCCTCTCCAGAGATGCTGCCTGTCCTGCTGAGTTACTCCAACATTTTGTGTCTATCTTCGGCGTAAACCAGCATCTGCAGTTCCTTCCTACACAGGTTTTATTTAATGTTGCATTTGTTCTCTCATTTTACGCAGACCATGCCGAACCAAAAGAAGTTGTGAGCCGATACCTTACGTCTAATTCAGACAGGTACCATCAGTGGTTGTTTAATTAAATCAGCCATTTCCCATTTGTGTACTCTGGAGGTTAAATGTACGTGATTTTGATATGTTCCAGCTTTACTGTTACTGCTGAAGGCTGCAATGTTGTTTTGCCCTGCGGGATTGAGATCCATTTCCCTCCGGAGGCAGTGTCCTTGGTGGCTGTGATTTCCTGCAACATAATCCCTCCCGACCCCCAGCAGGTGAAACTCGGCCATCACGACTTCCTACTGAGCCCTGTATTGGAACTCCTTCCTCACGGAATACAATTTGAAAAGGTACAAACTCTCCATCTAATTCACTTGATATTCTTCCTGGAACTGTTTGCAGTGAGCTGCTCGGTGCATTTAGTTAGTTAACTTTTGGCTTTCAGTGGTAAGTTGTATACCCTGGACCACACTCATTGAACCTAGAACAGCACCCCACTAGAATGGGCCCCCAATGTTTGTGCCAAACATGATGCTTAGATCATGAAGAAGAAGAGCCCGAAGAAGGTTCTCAAACCGAAACATTACCTATTCCTTTTCTCCATAGTTGGTGCCTAACATGCTGAGTTACTCCAGTTTTTTATGTCTATCTTCGGATTTGCCTAGATTGATCATACACATAACCTTAAAGGGTAGGTTATTGCTCCTCATCTGATGTAATGCGTGGAAGAAGGCAAGGCTAACACAAGAAAATAGGATTAGTGTAGATGGCTAAAAGGTTGGCTTGAACTAAAAGGGCGGTTTCTGTGCTGTAGGATCAATGACTATGACAGGGCTCGATAATTTTGATAATTTCCCATTGCATAGGAAGTGATGATCTGGATGCCGTATATTATTCCTCGATCTGACCACCGAAGAGAAGTTGTGATGAGAACATTCAATGGGAGCTGGACCAACCTGGAGACCAAGATTTCCAAGGTACTTTCCTAACCTGGGATAATTAGTAATGCTCACAATTACAAATGTGTATTTAATGCAGGAAGATCGGTTGACTTGTTCTAAAACCTCTGTTAGAAAACATCTGGGAACAAATTAAGACAATGCCAACCACGGCATTTGTGCAGCATCGAAGAACTCGGTAAAAGGAAAATGTGGAAATTATGGTTCATATTCATTTTTGTGAATTGGACATTGCTGGTATTGCCAGCACTTTAGATCCATTCTTAATTGCTCCATGAGAAGGAGTGGCGACCTACCATCTTGCATTGCGGCACTTCTTTTGGTGCAGATGATTATGCAGCGTTGTTTATTGCATTGCTGTTTATGATTGTCACATATACTGGTTTAAAGTGAAAATTAATTCAGTCAAGTCAAATCATGCTCTACAAGAGTTTTATCAAGTTATACGCACGTACATACAGGTAATGCAAGGAGAAAAATACCAGAGTGCAGAATATAGTGTTACAGCATTACAGTGCTGCAGTTACAGAGAAAGTACAGATTTAAAAATGTTCCAGGTCCCTATGAGATGGGTTGGAAGATCGGGACTACACGCTGGCTTATGGGAGGGCCTTTCAGCAGTGTGATAACAGGGGAAAAAAACTGTTTCTGAATTTAGTGATATATGATTTTGTATCTACTGCCTAATGAGAGAGGGGAGAAGAGAGAATGACCAGGATGAAAATGGTCCTTGATTAGGTTGGCTGCTTTCCTGAGGCAGTGTGAAATGTAGATAGTCGATGGGGTGGGGGGCTGGTTTGTTCGATGGACTGGGCTGTATCCACAACTCTGCAATTTCTTGGGGAGGTGTTGCCCAACCAAGACTTGATGTAGCCTGATAGGATGCCTTCTATGGTGCATCTGTAGAGGTTGGTGAGAGTCGCTGGAGATGTTGTTGAATTTCCTTAGTCTGAGGAAGCAGAGGTGTTTGTGTTCTTTCTTGGCCATGGCATCAATGTGATTGGTCCAGGACAAGTTGTTGCCGTTTTTTATGTGTAGGAACTTGAAACTGTCGACCATGGATAATCAAATTCAGGAACTTTGATGTTGACTAGGGTGTGTACACCACATCACTTCCTGATGTCAATAACTAGCTCTTTCATCCTGCTGAAATTGAGGGAGAAGGTTGGTGTCCAAGTTCTCTATCTCCTTCCTTGTTGGGGAGAGTGTTCCAGGATTTAGACACAATGATAGCGAAGGAACATAGAACATAAATAGGTGCAAGAGTAGGCCATCCGGCCTTTTGAGCCAGCACCGCCATTTAATATGATCATGGCTGATCATCCAAAGTCAGTACCTTGTTCTGGCTTTTTCCCCATATCCATTGATTCTCTTGAGCTCTAAGAGCTAAATTTAACTCTCTCTTGAAAACAGCAATATATTTCCAGGTTAAGAATAAGGAGTAAGCCATTTAGAACAGAGATGACAAAACACTTTTTCACACAGAGAGTTGTGAGTGTGGAATTCTCTGCCTCAGAGGGCGGTGGAGGCCGATTCCCTGGATACTTTCAAGAGAGAGCTAGATAGGGCTCTTAAAGATAGTGGAGTCAGGGGATATGGGGAGAAGGCCGGAACAGGGTACTGATTGGGGATGATCAGCCATGATCACATTGAATGGCGGTGCTTACTCGAAGGGCCGAATGGCCTACTCCTGCACCTATTGTCACGATGGTGAGTAACTGGGAGGGGAACACGCAACTGGTTGTGTTTGCATCACTTCCTGCCCTTGTCTCCTCTGGTGATAGAGATTGTGGGTTTGGGAGGTACTGTTGGAGTAGCCTGGCGAAGTAACTTTGCTTCATTTTGTTGACGGTGCACACTGCAGCCACTGCGAATGAGCGCTGGAGGAGAAGAATGAATGGGACGATTAATGGGTACCAATCCAGTGGGCTGCTTTGCCCTGGATGGTGCAGGTTTCTTGGGAGTTGTTTGTATTGCACTCAGCTGGCACCTTCTGGCACTGCTGTGATAAGACGTTCTCCACCAGGGGGCAGCATTGTCCACAAGCTGATTCAGCCTGGACACACAGCGAGCGTCTGAAACACTAAGTGAACAGCTCTTCCCTCCAGCAGGTCAGAGTTTCTACAACAGCCGACTGATTGACCGAGTGCAAGTCTCGTAAGGTCTCTGCTTGAGCGGCTTGATAGCTTGTGAATCTGTGTGAGCAGACAAGGCAGGAATGCTCGGAATGAACTTGCGGTGAATCCCTTCTCCTCGGCTAACACTGCACCCCTCAAATGTTTTTGTTGCCTATTGCTTATGATTGTTGGGGGGGATTGGGATGGGTTTTGGTGCATGTCTTTCAGAGAGACCTGTCTATCCTTACACTGTGAACATGTTCCTTAATCTGCGTCCAGGTAACGTACATAGGCGATAAACAGCAAGGTAAAACGGAGTAAAGAAATTAGCAAAAGTGTGTGGTGGCACTGTCCTGCTTTTGATTGGTATTACAGATTGCCATGTGTGCAGCTATGGAGATGCATGATGACACTAATGCTGTAGGATTTAGAAATTTAACATCATCGTCGTAGATTGAATGTGGAAATAGTCTACAGTATAATCTCATGCATCCATGGGGAAATGGGGAGGTGAGGTTGCTGGGTTGCATGAGAATTGTTTGATAAAAATTACTTTTAGTTTCAGAGATACAGCATGGAAACAGGCCCTTTGATCCATGTGGTAACGCTGACCATCGATCACCTGTTCACGATGGTTCTGTGTTATCCCACTTTCTCCACCCGACACATCAGGGGCAATTTACAGAGGCCAATTAACCTGCAAACCCGCTTGTCTTTGGGATGTGATAGGAGACCGAAACACTCGGAGGAAACACACGCGGTCACCGGGGAGAATGTGCAAACTCAACACAGACAGCGACCATGGTCAGGATCGAACCGAGCTCTGGCGCTGTGAGGCAGCAGCTCTACCAGCTGTGCCACTGTGCTGCCAAAATGTGCCATTCCGAGTATTCCAGGTATAAATCTCGAAATCACTTGGGTCAAGAGTGTTTAATTGTCATATGTACCGGAACAGAATAGTGAAATTTATACTTGCAGCAGCATAACGGGTCCGTAAATACAGTACTCAATGGATGGTATAATAAAAACAAACAAAAAAAGAACAAGTTCCATAATAAAAACAATATCCCCAATATTAGTGCAAAACAAAACAAAAGTCTGAGGTCCCTAGTACAACCAAGACAGTTTGTAGTTGTTAGTTCAGTTGGTGTTTTGTAGTGTTCAATAGCTTGATGGTTGTTGGAAGCCATGCAATGTTCTTACCTTTTCAAATAACAATGTTTTACATTGCAATTCTAGCTTTTATAGCTATGCAGTATTCATGCAAACACAAGGAAAAAGCTGAAGGTACTCAGCAGTTCCAGGTTTATGTGGCATTAGTTCCAAATAGAGCAAAAATAAATCGGGTGCATGAATGTAGTCACCATCACGCGAGGTGCCAAATCTTAAAAGAATGTTGATGCCGATCAGCATAAAAACTGCACTGCCCTCTTGTGTAAATACAATTAAATCAAAAACGTCTTCTCACACTCTAAACTAACTAGATAGAGCAAATGGATGATACAGAGTGCAAAATATAATTCTCAACCATGTAGTACATCAGTTCTATAGACAAGGTCCAATGTCCATAGTGGGGTGGAGGTGAATTGAAGAATACCCTATTATTTGAAGGACTATTCAGAAGCTGATAACAGGGGAAGAAACTGTTCCTGAGTCTGGTGGTGCACATGTTCAAGTTTCTCTACAAGAAGGCACAGCTTAAGATGAGATTTAAGAAGGACTTCATCAGCAACCTTTTCACTCGGAGGGCAGTTTGTGTCTGGAACAAGCTGCCAGAGGAAACTATAGAAGGGGGTACAATCACAACTTTCAGAAGACATTTGGATTGATACATGGATAAGAAGGGTTTTGAGGAATATAGGCCAAATGGGACTAACCCAGCGTGGACGTTGGGCAGAAGGGCCTGTTCCCATTTTGTATAGCATTAAGACTGGCAATTAGTTTGAAAAGGTTTGTATTATGAATGCTTTTTTGGGTCAATATGATATTAGCTTTGTTGATATTTTGCTCTACGGTGCAGTTCAAATCACTTTGCATACTTTGGGAGATCTATTGTTTTAAAAATACACTTGGCTACCATTCAGATACAGTAGCACTCAAATGGAATGTGTTACTTGGGGACCTCTGCTTCATCGGGTTCTGGTAGTCTTGGTACATCAGGGATGTACAGTATGTTGTTTGCTGTCAGTTACGTGATGCTCGCGAGCTATTTAATTTTTTTAATCATTTTGTTGATGGCAGAGAATTCTTTAAGAGTAGTCATGATGATGGAGTTCCCATGGTTACAACAAGAATTCCCAAGTATCACAAGAAAGAGTGTGGTGGGTATTTATCTACTGTATGTGGAATTAGCTCCATTTTCCAATACAAACAAATCATCCATAATCTTCCATTTTGCTCCAATGTTATTTTGAGTACCGTAGCTAACGATATGTAAAGCGGAATCATTGTCACTCCTAGTGGTTACAAATATTTTGAACCATTTTTCTTCTCCCAATTTCCAGTTAAATTAGCAAATAAATTATCTTATTAAGTAATTGCAATAGAAACAGCACGAGAACCTACAACATTTAAGGACACAAAATGCAGGAGTAACTCTGTGGGCCAGGACGCATCTCTGGAGAACATGGACCGGTGACATTTCGAGTCCGGACCCTTCTTCAGACTGATTGTTTTGTGTAAACCAACATCTGCAGTTCCTTGTTTCTACTTCCAACATTGGATAAGCACTTGAATTGGAAAGGTACAGTAGACCAGGACCAAGTGTTGGGAAACGAGATTGGTGTCAATGGGATTACCATAGATAGGTACTTGATGATCAGCATGGACACTGTGGGCTGAAGGGCTTTTTTCTACGTTTTAAGGCTCTGTAACTCGATGAGCCAGGTGCACAATGTCCGCAGATCTACTGTTTTATATTTGAGGATTTAGTTTGTTGAGGATCTCACAAATGCAATTAACATTCCACCACAGAAACAGTTTGTGGATTCTCATTTGCTAGAATTTTTGGTTTCCTGTTACTTTTTTAACAATGTGCTCTTTTCCTGAACAATTCTTTCCTCTGTAGTCGCGACATGTGGCCTGCTGCAGAGTGCTCCACTTCTCCTGGTTCATTGTCATCTCGCGGCTGAGGGAGAATACGTGCACCGTCCCCATGGAAGGGACCTTGTTGTTCTCGTCTGTGGATCCCAACATCAAGGTGACCTTTCCATCCGGTGCAGTGAACCACACACGCAGTGTGAAAATGCAGGTTTGTCGACGTATTTAAAATGAAATGCTGGAAATAAAACCATGCTGATCCCACTCCTTCCAGCAAAGAGCATAACTTTTTTTTTTTAAATTTATGCGTGAAATGTTTAAGTTTTTACGTACGATGCTCCAGTATTCCCTGGGAAACGTCTTCTCATTTTGCACTGTACAATTGTTGCTTTACATGATGACAATAAAAGGATGATAATGATAATGATAATAACTTCCTTTATAGAGTCATAGAATGATACAGCAGGTCCTTCAGCCCAACTTGCCCACACTGGCCAACGTTGGGATAGTCCCAGCCTCAACTACCTCCGCTGGCAACTTGTTCCATACTCCCACCACCCTTTGTGTGGAAAAAGTTACCCCCCCCAGATTCCTATTAAATCTTTCCCCTTCACCTTGAACCTATGTCCTCTGGTCCTCGATTCCCCTACTCTGGGCAAGAGATTCTGTGTACCCACCCGATTTATTCCTCTCATGATTTTATTCACCTCTATAAGATTGCTTTGTTCCAATTTTGTCTTTGTTTAGCCTGATGCGTCTAACATTGCCTTGAATTGAAACACAGGTGTTGCCTGTTGCGATGGAGGAGTTACATGAACTAACAGATGATCAGGATTCTCTCGCAAGCCCTTTGCTCTGCTTGTCTCAAAACTCAGCTGACAACTTTCTGAAACCAGTAAAGATTCAGCTTCCATTACCTTCCGGAATCACAGGTCAGTATCCTGACACCTCACTTGAATGTTGGTTGACAACTTAGTTTCACTTCTGATGTCTTGATCCATGTCTAAGTGGTAACCCTTCAAATAGCAATGTTACAAAATTTTGAGATTTAAAAAATCAAGTCTGCAATTTATCCCATCAGATAAAGCATAACAATAAGTTTAATTTGACACCAAATTCACTTTCATATCTCAAGTATTAAAAAAGTTATGACCATTTTCATACTCGGAAATTAGCATCTTGTTCCCTATTGATTTTCAATGGACATTACAAAAAAGCTGTGATCTTGGATAGTCAAACGCCCATTTCTTAAGGAAAGATTAACATTTTTAAATAGCCTAAGTGTCCAAAGATTATTCACAAATAATTCACAATATAACATGATTTTTATATCTAATTTACATTAATTTATAGGCCAAATGGAAGGAATTTAGTGTTCAATTGCTGTAAATAAATGCCCATTTAAATCGGCTTTCTAGTGGGTTCATGTGGAACGCGCTGGTTTAGAACGTTGACATAGCGCTGGATTAGTGCCCTCAAATGCCGAGAAAAATACTGCGGGATATAAAAAGCCCAAAATGAACCACTCGCTATAGATAACTTGATATATAGGGTTATATATATGCTCCATTTAATGTAAAAATAAGGTACATACCTTTAATTGTTTGCTTTATAAAACCCTGGGGCTGCGAGAGGTAGCGGAATCAGAGAGTAATTTTAAAACTATTAGAACTATATTATCGAGGCCTATAAAACTAATAATACCTTTTGCGACCGGGTCTTGCAGCGATTTTTCGTTAATGATTTACTAGGCTGAACATGTGCGATTAGTACAGCCTAGTAAAAATCGCGTTTAAAACCCGCCCCCTCCAAACAGCGCCAAAATCGCCGACATGGCTGAGGGAAGATTCCTAATGACGATTCAGGTAGGTTTTGTAACATACCTACTTCAAAGTGAATGCTGGAACAGAGGCAGCAGGGAGGCTGTGTACCAAATCTTTAAAGGCAGCAGTGGTCTCAGAGAAGAGCAGCAGGTAGAAATCATGTGATCGGAGCAGTTAGGGTATTTGACCCATCAAGTCTACTCCGCCATTCAATCATGCCTGATCTATCACTCCCTCCTAACCCCATTCTCCTGCCTTCTCCCCATAATCCCTGACACCCGTACTAATCAAGAATCTGTCTATCTCTGCCTTAAATATATCCACTGCTTATGTCTCCACAGCTCTCTGTGGCAAAGAATTCCACAGATTCACCACCCTCTGACTAAGGAAATTCCTCCTAATTTCCTTCCTAAAAGAACGTCCGCCATAGAGCTGCAGCCTCACAGCACCGGACACCCGGGTTCACTTCCATCCTCGGGTGCTGTCTGGTTGGAGTTTGCCCTTCTTACTTAAACCCTTCTTACACATTAAGGTAATGTTAATATGCAGGGATCGCAAGTCAGTGCGGACTCAGTGGGCTTAAGGGCCTGTTACCCCGTTGTATCTCTAAACTAAACTAAACTGATATTGAACATGACCATGGGTTGCTCAGAATTGTATTTGTATAATTCATATTGCTTTGCAGTAGTTGACTGTGTGGAGCCACAATCCCACCCAAACACTGCAATCTCTTTAACATCATCACCGTTAGCCGCTAGTGTAGAGAGTCTAGGACCAAGGGCGTAGCCTCAGAATAAAACGACGTAACTAGAGAAAGGACATGAGGAGGAATTAATTTTGTCAGAGTGGTGAATCTGTGGAATTCATTGCCACAGACGGTGGTGAAGACCAAGTTAATGGATATTTTTAAGGCGGAGATTGGCAAATTCCTGATTAATACGAATGCCAGGGGTTATGAGGAGAAGGCAGGAGAATGGAGTTGAGAGGGAAAGGTAGATCAGGCATGATTGAATGGTGGAGTAGACATGATGGGCCAAATGGCCTAATTCTGCTCCTTAAACATATGAACTTCAGACTGCTTTAGTTTAGAGATACAGCATGAAACAGGCCCTTCAGCCCAGCACGTCCGCACTGACCACTGACCACCCGTTTACACTGGTCTAGGTTCAATTTTAGTTTCCACTCCGTACATACCCAGGAATGAGTAGGTTAACATGTGATGAGTGCTTGACAGCACTGGGCCTGTGCTCGCTGGAGTTTAGAAGAATGGGGGGGACCTCATTGGAAAGTACAGAACAATGCAAGGCTTGAATAGAGTGGATGTGGAGAGGATGTTTCCACTGGTGGGAGAGTCTAGGAAGATGAAGAGGAATTTATTTAGTCAGAAGGTGGTGAATCTGTGGAATTCTTTGCCACAGAAGGCAAAGTCAGTGGATATATTTAAGGCAGAGATAGATTCTTGATTAGTACAGGTGTCAGAGGTTATGGGGAGAAAGCAGGAGAATGGGGTTTAGAGAGAGAGATAGATCAGCCATGATTGGAACCAGCGGAATAAACTTGATGGGCCGAATGGCCTAATTCTGCTCATATCTCTTATGAGGCAATTTTACTAATTAATCTACAAACCCGCATGTCTTTGGGGTGTGGGAGGAAACTGGAGCACCTGATGGAAACCCATGTAGTCACAGAGAACGTGCAAACTCCACACACAGACAGCAAACCTAGTCAGGATCTCTGGCACTATGAGACAGCAACTACACCACTGTACTGTTGTTCTTACTTAAACCCTTCTTACACATTGCTAATAGGTCTTGCTATTGAATATAATTTGCTTTTGATCTGCCTGTTTGCATATTTCGTATATTTCTTTATTTGAAATAGTCACAACCCTTATATTTACCAGATCCTCTCCGATTTGACATTTGAATTTGGCCAAATAACCTTGAGAAAGAAAATGTGACATTTCGAGCCGAAATGTCACTCATTCCTTCTCTCCAGAGATGCTGCCTGTCCAGCTGAGTTACTCTAGCATTTTATGTCTAATCCTGTCATTCTACTTTTCATGTAACTTCAGTGCTTCATTATTTCACTCCTCCAGTAACACAACTTTTCATGTGATCTAATTTTGGACTAATCAATCTCCTTTCTGATGCATACCCAGTGGTGCAGTGGTAGAGTTGCTGCCTTACAGCTTCAGAGACCCGGGTTCGATCCTGACATGGGGTGCTGTCTGTAAGTAGTTTGCACATTCTCCTTATGACCCCGTGGGATTTCTCCGGTTGTTCTGGTTTCCCCTCCCAAAGACGTGCAGTTTTGCAGGTTAGTTGGCTTCTGTAAATTGTCCCTCATTTGTAGGATAGAACTAGTGTTGGGGATTGCAAATCAGTGCGGACTCGGTGGGCCAAAGGGCCTATTTCCAAACTAACCTAAACTAAACTAAACCCTCTTTGTCAAATAATAAGATCTCCAGAGAAGGAATTTGGGTTTGGGTGCAAAACCCTTTCAGAACAGCCTGCAGCTGGGTGGCTGCTGCAGATATCAATAAGTAGCTCCCAATATAGTGGTATATTCAAGGTTGACTATTACGTCAAGGTATAGGGGACTACCCTCAGGCTTGGTATTCAATTCTAACAGTACTGTTTGTAGAGGCTGATGATGAAAATGAATGAAAGGCCATTTGTGTTACTGGTGTCTGCATTGTAAGAAACATTTTCAGAAGTGCAATGGAAGTTTATATATAATATTTATTTCCTCGTTCTTCCTTCTAATTATGATATACCCCCCACCCACCCCCATTGAGAGGCACACATCATTCTCCAGCTAAGAGGACAGGTCTGTGATTCTGCTGGTTGAGAAGACAGTGCAAGGATGTAGTTAATTCCCCTTCCTATTCCCACACAGACCTTTCTGTCCTCGGTCTTCTCCATTGTCAGAGTGAGGCTAAACGCAAATTGGAAGAACAGCACCTCATCTTTCACTTGGGCGGCTTACAGCCCAGTGGTATGAACGTTGATTTCACTCACTTCAAGTAATCCCTGCAATCCCTCTCTCTCTATCCCTCCCCAACCCAAGTCACACCAGCTACTCTTTCACCCAATAAACAGCTAACAATGGCTTGTTTCCTTTACCATTACTTTTTTACATACCTTTCATTCATTGTTCTTTATCTCTCTCTACGTCATCGTCTATATCTCTCATTTCCATTTTCCCTGACTAGTCTGAAGAAGGATGTCGACCCAAAATGTCGCTCATTCCTTCTCTCCAGAGATGCTGCCTGTCCCGCTGAGTTACTCCAGCTTTTTACATCCTTCTTCGGTTTAAACCAGCATCTGCAGTTCCTTCCTACACAGGATGTATTGGATGTTTGGTCTTCAAGACTTGTAATCTACAAGGAAAGCCACTTTCTGAATCATTTCTTATGTATATTTTGTCATATATCTGGAAGCGATAAGAATTCTCGTTTTTTTTTTAAGAAAAGGTGTTAAAACATTTTTTTAAACAAAATCACTGTCCTAGGTTTGAATCTGGACCGATCCAAAGTTCATTTACTCCATGGAGATCCAGAGGTTGAGGACTGGATGGACATTACGAATCAGGTGGTGCTGGAATTCACTCACCTTTATGCTATTTTTGAAGTTAACCACTTCTCATGGTAAGATGTATAAGGAATGTTCATGTTTAAATGATGGGAACAGAATTAGGCCATTTTGCCCATCAAGTCTACTCTGCCATTCAATCATGGCTGATCTATCTTTCTCTCTCAACCCCATTTTCTTGCCTTCTCCCCATAAATCCTGACAGCCGTACTAATCAAGAATCTGTCAATCTCTGCCTTAGAAATATCCATTGACTTGGCCTCCACAGCCGTCTGTGGCAATGAATTCCACTATTTCACCACCCTCTGACTAAAGAAATTCCTCCTCGTATCCTTCCTAAAGGAAGGTCCTTTTATTCTGAGACTATGACCTCTGGTGCTGATGCCACCGACATTTTTCATTGTCGTCTCTGCATCACTGGCAAGGCCAGGTGATATCTCCCGAGAAGGTGGTTGTATGTAGAGTCACAGAGCAGTGCAGCACAGAAGTACCCCCTGTCCATGCCATACTTCAATTACTGCAGTTGTCATGGCAATGGCAAAAAATTACATTTCCAAGCCTGATTGGAATGTGATTTCCAGGAATATTAGATGATGGAATTGACAGTAGCAGGTCCCACATTTCCTTACAACACCAAGCTTTATTTTAGACTTTAGTCTTTAGAGATACAGCTCAGAAACAGGCCCATCGGCCCACCAGGATCGCGCTGACCAGCGATCACCCCGTACACTAGCGCTATCCTACACACCAGGGACAATTTACAATTTACAGAAGCCAATTAACCTACAAACCTGTACATCTTTGGAGTGTGGGTGGAAACCGGAGCACCCGGAGAAAACCCAGTGGTCACAGCGAGAACATACAAACTCTGTCCATTTGGCACCTGTAGTCAGGATCGAGCTCGAGCCTCTGATGCTGTCAGGCAGCAACTCTACCGCTGTGCCACTGTGCTGCCCAGCTAACCAAAGGAAACTTAATCAATAGAATCCCTTGGATTGGAAAGTGTTAAAACTACTCCTGCCATAAGCATCCAGCTTCTGTAGTCTTGGAAACGTGTATAGATGTTGATCGGAAATTTCAGCACAACAGTCTGATGCATTTTCTGTTTTACACTGCATTAACATTCAAAATGAGTAATGCCCAAGAACCGATGCTGAATATAAATCACAAAACAAACTCTTTACATGGATGGAAGGTGATCTGTTTAAACCAAAAAAAATCGCCAAAAAAGTCCATTGCTATTATGAATACGGTGAAGATAAGTGACTGGTTCTGAAATAACACTAACACTGTTGAATATACAAACTGGACCTTGACTTCAATTGGAGAGTTCGGCATTCTGTAGTCAAAACATTTTAAATAGCAATCTTAGGTGGGGCAGAAAAAATAAGCCCATTTGACTTACTTCCAGGAACTGCGATGGCCATAAAATATGTGCTGGGCGTTTGTGATTTTCCTGCTGCTCACTGGATGAATAACACTCCATATTTTCTCATGCTTTTATGGTTACCTCATACAATTGTCCGTATTTCAAAAGAGGTTTGTTTTTTCATTGAGCAAGTGCAGATCAGCTAAGGTTGGTAATGTTTAGTGTAGTTTAACCATTCGTGAACAAACGGGTGAGATTTGGTTAAAATTCTATGGGTTGGGTGTGTAATCCAGTTCTTGTGACCTCAAGTCCAGGTTTAACAGAGACACGTTTGGATGCCTGCAAGTTGGTCACTTGCTAATAGGGAAGATCTAATTATTGCAGGCAGATATTAATGCAAACCTTGCAGATTGATTTAATGTTAATTACGAATGAAATGTGTGGAAATCCAATTTCAGTGGGCACAGGATCGGAGATGAGAGTTTTTATTATTCATGGGGTGCAGTTATTGCTGGCAAGCGCAGCATTCAACACTCCATGTATTTGCAAATTCACAGTGAGCTGCCTTAATGGCCGTAGTCTGCGAAAATAACCTCCAATGCCAAGAGTTATGAGTGCTTTATTGTCATAATGGAACAACAAAATTCTTACGTGCAGCAGCACAACAGAATACGTAAGCATAGTTCTCTAAAGAATCTGATAAATGAAAAAAAGTTATATAAAAACAAATAAGCAATAATAGTGCAAAAATACAAAACCAATGCCCCCATGTCTATGTAGTTCAGAGCTTATTTGAAGGTTGTAGTGTTTAATAGCCTGATGGCTGTAGGGAAGAAGCTGTTCCTGAACCTGGATGGTCCAGGTTTCCGGCCCCTATATCTTCTTCCCGATGACAGCAGTGAAATAAGTGTGTGGCTTCTGATGATGCTTTAGGATGTGGGAGCAAACCGGAGCACCCGGAGAAAACCCACGCGGTCACAGGGAGAATGTACAAACTCCGCACGGACAGCACCCGAGGTCAAGATTAAACGCAGGTCTCTGGTGTGTGAGGCAGCAGCTCTACCGGTCCGCCACCTTGTTGTCCACTGTCAAGTAGATACTTAAACAAGGTGGTGCACAATCTCATATCTGAAATCTCATTTCCCTCTGACACATTGTCAACAGAGTCCTGACATGAACCTCTTCCCAACTTTTGAACGCATTTAGTTTGGCCGTATTAGGGTGGTGACCAAACTGGATGCGTGTGACAGGGAGATGGGCGAATGCTGCAAAGATGAGATTGTAATGTCACTTGGTAACAGATATCTGTGGCTGCCCAAAGGAAGATCTGCTTCCTGCAGGTCCTGGTGGTGGGCGGTCTGGCTATGGAAGTGGCCACTTCTGAACTTTTTTTTGCCTCTGGATTATTCCAGGATCAGCTGCATAAACGATCTTCGCTTATCCCTTTGTTTAATCTAAAAATAATCCCTTTCACTAAATGCAGTTGGGACCATTGTCAACAAGAACCACAATTCCCAAAAGCCATCGCAGACATTGTGTGGAATAGAAGTTGTATGGTATTTGAGTAGCAAGGTCTGACCTAGCTTTAAATATGTTTGAAAACATCTACCTCCAGATTCAGGAACAGTTTCGTCCCTTCTGTAATCAGGCAACTGAACGGTCCTCTCTTCAGCTTGAAAGCGGTATCTGACCTGCTATATCTTTGCACTAAATGTCATACCCTTTATCCTTTATCTTTGCATTGTAGATGGCTTGATTATATTTGTGCAAAGTCTATTTGTTTACTGGATAGCAAGCAAACCTAAGCTTTTCACTGTCTCAGTACGCGTGTCAATAATAAACTAAACTAAACTCCCTTCCCTGAAACCATGATCCAGGTTGGGCCAGATCTCATGCTGCTTCTTCCCGAGGACTGCTTGATAATTGTCATATTATGACAATTCAGTTTATTAATATTGGCGTGGTGGGATGTAAACATGATTTGCCACTTTCCTTACGTCTTGGCTAGCAGCCTTTACACTGAGGATGGTTACATCAGCTAGAAAGAGAGAAATAGTTACATTTAGTTTTACAGTCCCTATACACGGCAGATTCAGGCTTCCATTGCCCTTTTCCTCCCAAGTGATCTTGCTCACAGATTGCTGGTGTTAGTTTTGTTTAGTTTATTGTCACATGTACTGAGGTAGAGTGAAAAACCTTTTTCCATCCATCCAGTCATCGGAAAGACTATACGTGAGTACAAGTGTAAAAATAGTGGAGGTTTAAAGGAGTGGAGCGATTGTAACGGATAATTGTGGATCCACTTCTGGGACCAGCATGCAGAGGGTCGCCTGGCTTGGGCGCCATCTTGTATACTGGAAGGTGGGCCGCTGCTATGAGGCTAATCAATTCTTAAATGTGGCAAACGGCTGGTTTGAGGATGTTAGTTGAGTGTGACCTGACCTGATAACGAATCTGCAGAAGGGTCTCGACCCAAAACGTCACCCATTCATTCTCTCCAGAGATGTTGCCTGTCCCGCTGAGTTACTCCAGCATATTGTGTCTATCTTCAGTTTAAACCAGCATCTGCAGTTCCTTCATACACTGATAAAGAACCAGTTTGGCAAGTTAATTGTGGGCATAAGGAACTGCAGATGCTGGTTTACAAAGAAGGACACAAAGTGCTGGAGTAATTAAGTTGGGCAGGCAACATCTCTGGGGAACATGGATGGGTGGTATTTTTGGTCAGGGCCCTTTTTCAGACGACTTCTTCTGAAGAAAGGTCCTTTCTTGGTCAGCTGTCCATATTCTCCAGAGGTGCTGCTGAGTTATTCCAGTCCTTAGTGTCTTCGATCCATTTTTATTCATCGTCTGATATCTTCTTGGATTGATTGTTCCTTTCTTTTACTGAATGCCCAGACCTTCTGAATTCCCACTTTGTCCAATAAATCTCATGACCATCGACTCAGTCTGCAGCAGACACAAATTAATGCCTGCAATTGATGATCCTCTTTCTTTTAAAGAATCATATTTCACTTACGCAATTGTATCCTGAGTTTTTGCTTCGCAGTACATCGGCCCTCATAAATATACCGGCACAAATGCAACTTTCTGCTGCATACAAACACACAAATGTACAACAGTTATAAATAATCTATATCCCCCATTTTTGATCCTGACTACGGGCGCTGTCTACCTTGAGTTTGCACATTCTCCCCATGACTGCATGAGTTTACCCCGGGTGCTCCAATTTTCTCCCACACTCCAAAGATGTACTGACTTGTAGGGTAACCAGCCGCAGTAATGGCTGTAAATTATCCCTATTGTGTAGGATAGCATTAATGTGTGGAGTGGTTGCTGATCGGTGCGGACGTGGTGGGCTAAAGGGCCTGTTTCTGTGCTGTATCTCTAAACTAAACATTCAAAAGTTGCAATCCATACCGATGTCATCTCATATAATATTATTCCAAACACAAAATCAGAAACACGTAGTATATTTACACAACAGGCATAATATGCATTTAATGATATCATTTCAAATATTTATATCAACATTATTCCTCTATGCCCTTTATCCGTGAGACTTTGAGTTTGAAAGAACTCGTTTTAAGACCCCTTGATGCTAGTTGAAGGTGGTTGCTGGAGGTTGCAGGTAGTGGAAGGTAAGACCTTTTTTTTCACCCAGTTTTATTCCACCTTCCACTAGCTGCAACCTCCGGCAACCACCTTCAACTAACATCACAACCGGCTTCGACTAAAAATTACAGATTTTTAAAATGGCAATCTATTTTTAGTCGCGGCCGGTTTTTAATAATCGCCGGAACATAGAGGAAGCGGAAACTACTTTCGACCATTTGGGAGACTGACAAAAACCTCCAGGAACCTCTGGGAACCTCACGGAAACCTTGGGTGGGGCGCAAAGCCTCCAGAGGTTTCCGTTCAAGTTTCCTAAGTGGGACAGGGGCATAAGGCTCTACAATATTTTAACATAATTTGTAGACTGTACGAATGTACTCATAATCACTGGGGTATTTACCCAAATCTGCCACAGTGCTCAAATATTTTTTTGGTTTGCAATAAGTTAGTGGCTCTGGTATTAATTTGTTTATTAATTAAAGCAATAATAGATATTGGTCAGTCGTGTCAAAGTAATGTCACTGATTGTTGGTACAGTCATTAAATATTTTGGGTTAAAAATTAGAATTTAACCTGAAAAAGCCTTTTCACTAAATGCAGTTGGTTCTTCACATGGAAGATGAATTCTGCAAAATCCGCTTAAGTCCTTTGCAATTGGCACACACTGCACTTGATGGACCGAATGGCCTAATTCTGCTGCTAGAACTCATGAACCAGTTTTTCCAACTGAGATCCCCAAATGCCAACGATAAGGTGCCTAACCGTGCTTGGACAGCAGAGGTGAGGCGTACTTCAACTGTAGGGTGGCACATCTGGCAGAGCTGTTGCCTCACCGTGCCAGAGACCCGCGTTTGACCCTGACCTCGGGTATCTGTCTGTGTGGAGATTGCACGTTCTCCCTGTGTCTGCCTGGGTTTCCTACAGGTGCTCTGATTTCCACCCATAAAATCTCATCTGAAAAGTTGCTAATCATGCCATGTACGTTCTCACCCAAATCACTGATATAGATGACAAACAGCGATGGACTCAGCACTGAATCCTGAAGCAGATCAATAGTCACAGGACTAGTCACTTTCTTTCCCCCACATCACTAAACATTATGGAAAGAGCCCATGGCCGACACAGAATGGCACTGGGAGTTCACACCTAGTTGTGTTGACTTTGGTGGAATTGTCTTGTCATTGTTTGCATTAATCAGGTACTGGCTGTGGTACACAACCAAGACGTACGTTGGTGGAATCGCTCAAAAAGTATATGAACGCCTGAGGAGGTGGCAGGTCAACTTCCTGGCGCGGCAGAGGAAGAGGGATCCAGAACAAATATTCCTACAGTGCGTTCCCAAACACAAGGTATGCCTTGGATAGACAAAAACTGCTGGAGTAACTCAGAGGGTCAGGCAGCATCTCTGGAGGTAAATGATAGGTGACGTTTCGGGTCAGGACGATTTTGCAGACTGAAAGTAATTTGGGGGTGGGGTGGGGGGGGGGGAGGGGCGAAATGTCGGCTGTCCATTCTCTTCCCAGAAGCTACCTGACCCAATGAGTTCCACCAACAGTGGGTGTTGCTCAAGTTTACACCATTTGAAGTCTTGTGTCACCAGGAAGATATTAACTTGATAATACAGTATGAGAGGAGAATGTTGTATGTTTATTTATTTATTTAATTTATTCCGAACAAGTAAAGACATTAAAGACATTAATAGTAACAAAATCGAAATTATCAAACAATTGGACATTACAATCAATATTTACAAGCAATGAAAAGAACAAAAAGCAAATTTCCAATGTCCAACTCTGTGTCTGTACAAGCTCGAAAAGGAGTGAGAAGAAGAATAACTTATTAAATCTCACCCCTTTTCCCCAACACTTCTACCATATTTAAAAATCAATTAATTAATAATAATAATACTACCCCAGGCAATTTCCCATAATACCTACAGACATATATATACATACAACTATTATACACATACAAACTTCATATATGAAGTAACCAAACATAAGTAAACAATTGTAAAGCAATAGATAAACATTAACCCCCACTTGCCAACCATCCCCTCCATCCCCGGTACCCCTTGAAAATTATTTTTTTATATATCATTTTAAAATGATTCATGTTTGTACATTGCTTTAATTCCTCGTTCAATTTGTTCCACACTCCTACTCCACAAACCGAAATACAAAAGGTTTTTCTAGTCGTACGGACTCTTTGTTTAAAATTAAATATTCCTCTTAAATTGTAACCCCCCACACGCTCGTTAAATAATTTTTGAATGTTTCCAGGTAAATTTTTATTTTTGGCCTTAAACATTATCTGAGCTGTTTTGAATGTAACTAAATCTTCTAATTTTAATAATTTTGACTAAAAATAATGGATTCATATGACCCAGATACTTGGCATTATGTATAATACAAATTGCTCTTTTTTGCATCATGGTTAATGAGTGTATCGAATTTTTATAGTTATTGCCCCAGACTTCTGCACAATAATTTAAGTAGGGTAAGATTAATGAACAATAAAGAATGCGGAGTGATTTGTAATCCAGAGCCTGCTTGGCTTTGTATAATACAGAGATACTTTTTGACAATTTTAATTTTACATGTTTAATATGTGATTTCCAGCTTATTTTATCGTCAATTATAACCCCAAGAAATTTATTTTCATGCACTCGTTCAACTTCCTTTATCTTTATACTTACTAGTTTATTTATTCTGCAATCACCAAATAACATTATTTTAGTTTTACTCAAATTTAATGAAATTTTATTCCTATCAAACCATATGTTCTAATGTTCCTATGTTCTAATGTGCATTTAATGAAGTCCACCCCGTCCGTGCCGATCACCCCATACACTAGCACTATTCTGCACACTAGGGACAAATTACAATTTACAGAAGCCAATTAACCTACAAACATTTTAGACTTTAGAGAAACAGGCCCCACTTCGGCCAACCGAGTCCGAGCTGACCAGCGATCCCTGTACATGAGTACTATCCTTCACACTAGGGACAATTTATAAGTTTACCGAAGCTAATTAACCTATAATCCTACACATCTTTGAAGTGTGGGAGGAAACCGGAGCACCTGGAGAAAACCCACGTGGTCACAGGGAGAACGTACAAACTCCGTACAGACATAACCTGTAGTCAGGATCGAACCCAGGTCTCTGTCACAGTGAGGCAACAACTCCACTACTGCTCCACTGCTCCAAGTTGGCTTCACTGTAAATGACCTGTTTGTCTGAGCTAGTGCAAAGGAACCAAGAGAGAGTTGAAGGACGTGTGTGAGGATGTAAGTGACGGAGCTACAAGGAGTTAGAGAAGAAAGTGAATTTGACTGATGGGATTGTTCTGCTGATATCTGTGATGGACCCAGTGAGCTGCATGAACTTGTTCTATGCCATAATAAGAGAGCACACTTGAGACTTTCCATAAGTTCATAACTGACAGGAACAGAATTAGGCCATTCGGCCCATCAAGTCGCCTCTGCCATTCAATCGTGGATGGTCTATCTTTCCCTCTTAATCCCATTCTCCTGCCTTCTCCCCATAATCCCCGACACCCGTACTAATCAAGAATTTATCTATTTCTGCCTGAAAAATATATTTTGTCTTGGCCTCCACAGCCGTCAGTGGCAATGAATTCCACTTTTATTGGGTTCTCTCTATATGTCAATAGTCAATAGTCTATTTATTTGTATATTTATATGACTTTTTATTATGCAGGTTGAGTCTGTTTGCAAGAATTTGCAGAAGAGGTATTGGGGACCCGAGCCATCTGATATTGTCGAAATGTTTGAAGGAGAAGAATTCTTTGCTGGATTTGAAAAGGGAATTGAAATTGTTTCAGGTAAATGCCGATTCAGGGAATTGTGGCTGTTCAATGGATGTGTGAACATTATGTTATATTAGCAACAGGAGTTTGCTTTCAAAACTGCTTTTCTATTAACATGGACACATTTTCAGTTTAAGTTTGTATTTTATAGAAATATGGGTCCGTCAATTGCAAGTTCATAAGTTCTAGGAGCAGAATTAGGCCACTCGGCCCATCATGTCTACTCCGCCATTCAATCATGGTGGATCTATCTTTCCCTCTCAATCCCATTATCCTGTTTTCTCCCCATAACCCCTGACAACCTTACTATTCAAGAATCTCTCAATCTTTGCCATAAAATATACATTGACTTTGCCTCCTCAGCCGTCTGTGGCAAAGAAATTCCACAGATTCACCACCCACTCCTCAAGTTCTTTCTAAAGGTGCGTCCTTTTATTCTGAGGCCACACAGTGTGGAAACAGGCCCTTCGTCAACTTGCTCAACTTGCCCACACCGGCCAAAATGTCCCAGCTACACTAGTCCCACCGGCCTGTGTTTGGCCTACATTCCTCTGAACCTGTCCTGTCCATGTACCTGTCTAATTGTTTCTTAAACGTTGCGATTGTACCTGCCTCAGCTACCTCCTCCGGCAGCTTGTTCCATACACCCACCCCCCTTGGTGTGAAAAACTTACCCCTCACATTCCTATTAAATATCTTCCCCTGCAACTTAAACCTATGTCCTTTGGTCCTCGATTCCCCTATTTTGGGCAAGGAACTGTGCGCCTACCAGATCTATTCCTCTCATGATTTTATACACTAGACTCTCTAGAGGTCCTACTTTCTCCCACTAGTTGAAACATCCTCTCCACATCCACTTTATCCAAGTGAATAATTAAACAATGGCATTCCATTAACTGTCATTCACATGTGTTTTAAAACCGAGGGACAGCTGAATATTTATTATATTGGTGCTGTGGAATCATGCAGCCTCTATTGCATGATGTCATGGGCTGATGGGCCTATATCAAG
The DNA here is from genome assembly GCF_028641065.1 of Leucoraja erinaceus. Lineage (NCBI taxonomy): Eukaryota > Metazoa > Chordata > Chondrichthyes > Rajiformes > Rajidae > Leucoraja > Leucoraja erinaceus. Next base: position 27,260,731 of record NC_073394.1, on the reverse strand, counting down.
ATCACATACTGACAAGCAGGAGAAACAATATTTAAAATATTAGTCCCGATTTGTTGCATTCTAGGATAAATCTAGCACATTAATTTTGAAATGTTGATTGAATAGAAACAATATTTAATATATTATAGACATGAGTTCGCAAAATAATATTTTCAAAGCTGTGTTAAGAACATATTCCTTGTGATATCGGGGACATTTTTAATTTGACAAAATTATGATGTGCAATTTTGATTAATGAACGAAATAATGAAGTTTGAATGTTTTGTACAATGACAAGGATTGTGTTAGAGTTCATAAAACCACATTGGACCTTTTTCTTTCATTTTAATAATACATGCATTTCTACATTAATATTTTTGACAATTTTAAGTTCTCGGATTGTGTACCTTATGTCCCCTACTCTGGCTTATAGTCATCTATTACAAAAATGTAAAGGGGAATATTAAAATCATTGTGTCGGAAAGAACTGCTTGGCGATCGTTTCGCCGAACACCTCCGCTCGGTCCTCATTAACCAACCTGATCTCCCGGTGGCTCAGCACTTCAACTCCCCCTCCCATTCCGAATCCGACCTTTCTGTCCTGGGCCTCCTCCATGGCCAGAGTGAGCACCACTGGAAATTGGAGGAGCAGCACCTCCAATTCCGCTTGGGCAGTCTGCACCCGAGCAGCATAAACATTGAATTCTCCAATTTCTGGTAGCCCTTGCTGTCTCCTCCCCTTCTCAGCTCTCCCTCAGCCCTCGGGATCCTCTTCTTCTTTTTTCCTTTCTTCTCGCCCCTCCCACCCTACATCAGTTTGAAGAAGGGGTTTGGCCCGAAATGTTGGGTATTTCCTTCGCTCCATAAATGCTGCTGCACCCGCTGAGTTTCTCCAGCACTTTTGTCTACCAAGTGAACAGCAGTAATTGTCATGTTTTTTAATTATTTTACAAAAATTACAATGAAGGTTGAGAAACACTTATGAGGTAAAGATAGAAACTGAAACAAGTTAGATGAATTCAGAAATTCGAATTGTAGAATATGTGCATGATGGTCGAAGGCCATTTGGTCCATGATGATTGTACAGCACCAGAGACCCAGATTCCATCCTGATCTCATGTGCTGTGGCCGTGTGGGTTTCCTCCGGTTGCTCCAGTTTCCTCCCACATCCCAAAGACGTAGGTTTGCAGGGCCTCTGTAAATATCCCCTTGTGGGTAGAGAGGGGTGCAAAAGTGGATTGACGTAGAACTGTTGGGAATGGGTGATCGATGGTCAGCATGGACTGGGTGGGCTGTTTCCATGCTGGGAACATTGATTCATCTTTTGGTCAATCTCTCAGATGGGATGGAATTACTAAATCTAATTCAACTAGGTCAGTCCTAAAGGTCAGATCTTCAAACATCTATGCACATTGCAAATATTTTGAGCGTTTCTGCCTCCACCATCCTTCAAAGCAATAAGTTTTAGGCCCTTACCATCTTCTGTCATTTTAGTTTCAGAGATGCAGCGTGGAAGCAGGCCCTTCGACCCACTGCGTCCACACCGCCCAGCGCTCCCCACATATTAACACTATCCTACATACACTTGGGCCAATTCACAATTATATCAAGCCAATTAACCTACAAACCTGTACGTCTTTGGAGTGTGGAAGGAAACCGAAGATCTCAGAGAAAGCCCACGCGGTCACGCGGAGACCGTACAAACTCCGTGCAGGCAGCACCCGTAGTCGGGATCGAAACAGGGGCTCCGGCGCTGTAAGGCAGCAACTCTACCGCTGCACCACCGTGCCGCCCCTTCTGTTGAAAATTTTTTTCCTTGGCTCCACTACAGTCCTTCCGCAGGTTTTTATAAATCTCTGCCCTGTGGTTTTTCACCCATCTGCTGAGGGAACTGGGATCTTCCTCTGCACCTGTGACCCTTACAATTGTATACACATGTATAAACTCGCTGCTCAGCCTTGGTAATTATAAAGAAACAACCCCAGCCTATCCATCCTTTCCCCATTGCTGAAGTTTTCCAGTCCTGGCATCATAATTGTCAATCTCCTCCATGCTCTTTCTAGTGGAAACTAAGACCGTTTTAAATGCTGAATCAAGAGAATTAAATTTCACGAATATAAAACGTACTTTTTCAGGGCCAGGGAGGGCATTCTGCTATTATGATTAGCATGCTGTTAAAATGGAGGTACACTTCATTCAGCAAATCTTAACATATTCAAGAATAGATACAAGGAACTGCAGATGCTGGTTTACTCCAAAGTGCTTGAGTCGCTTAGTGGGTCAGGCAGCATCTCTGGAGAACATGGGTAAGTGACTTTTCAGGTCAGCTCCCTTCTTCAGACTGATTGTAGGTGAGGTAGGAGAAAACTAGAAGCAAGGAGGGGCGGGACAAAGCCTGGCAGGTGACATATTCAATCCTTACAATGTTGAGAATGGTACAGAAAGATTCAAAGTTCAGAGCAAATGACTGAATTTATGTTGATTGCATCTCTCAAGATTGAAATATTGTGAAGTGCTGCTGACAACAACTTCTGAATTTAATTTCCATGTGCAGATGCCAGAAGTTGCCAATAATTTTACGTAAAATTACATCACCCACAGACAGATTCAAGTTTTGGCTCATAGATTCTGACATTACAGAACTGTGCTATTTGTAACTTGTATCGGGAGCAGAATGGTTAAGCTTTCTAGACCAGCAACATAACCCCCAGATTCTGATCCTTAGATACAAGATTGAATTCCACTATGACAGCTGGGGAATTTAACTTCAAGGAATCAACTAAATCCGGAATTAAAGCCCTTTAGAAACGGCAACTGTGAAACACAGGGTTGTCTTGAAAATCCGGCTGGTGCACTCATGTCCCACAGGAAGGAGAATCACCCACCATTCCCTGTTTAGTTTAGTTTTAGTTTAGAGATACAGCGTGCAAACAGGCCCTTCGGCCCACCGAGCCCATGCCGAACAGCGAACCCCGCACAATAATGCTATCCTACACACACTAAGGACAATATTTACATTTACCAAGTCAATTAACCTACTTCTTCTTCTTCTTGCGTATGGCGTGCACTGCCTAAAGTTGTAGGACAACTTGTTCTTTTTGATCTTATTTGATTGTGCACACCGGGTTGATTGCATTCGTCAAAACAGGGCGGACCACGTGAAGGTTGCAATCTCCCACCCCAATTGACCTACAAACCAGTACATCTTTGGAATGTGAGAGGAAACCGAAGATCTCAGAGAAAACCCACGCAGGTCACGGGAGTACAGACAGCACCCGTAGTCGGGATCAAACCCTGGTCTCCGCCACTGCACTTGCTGTAAGGCAGCAACTCTACCTGTGTGCCACCGTGCCGCCTGTTGAAGTGACTCTGGACCAACCTGTATGATTGACTCTCAGCTCCCTTCTTAGCTCGGGAGCAATTAGGACCGGATATTAAATGCCACAATTGTCACTGGTATCCAGATCCCACAAATTAATTATTAAAAAAAAGAAGAAAATGGCGATGAGGAGGAATTTCTTTATCCAGAAGATGGTGGATCTGTGGAATTCATTGTCACAGATTTCTGTGGCCAAGACATTGAGTATTTTTAAAGCAGAGATTGATAGGTTCTTGATTAGTAAGAGGACAAAAGGTTACCTTAATTCCTTTATCTGTACACTGTGGACGGCCCAATTGTAATCATGTATCGTCTTTCCGCTGACTGGGTAGCACGGAACAAAAAGGTTTTCACTACCTTGGTACACGTGACAATAAACTAAACTAAACTTAAAATTCAGGAGAATGGGGATGAGAGGGGAATATAGATCAGCCATGATTGAATGGCAGAGTAGACTCGATGGGCCGAATGGCATAATTCTGCTCCTGTGTTTTATGGTCTACTCCAACACTTTGTGCCCTTACTGTCCTTTTGTGTAAAGCAGCATCTGCAGTTTCTTGTTTCTACCCTTGTTTTTTTTGGATGTTAGTTCTATGATTAACATTGTCATAGTGATCAACCACGATCACACTGAATGGTGGTGCTGGCTCTACTCCTGCACCTATTGTCTATTGACTGATGATTGAAACAGCAACCTTTGCTGATTTAGAGTTTGAACGCAGTTTACGGCAATAAATAACTGAGGACCCTGTCACACAAAATGCAATATATGTGGCACGTAAACCATGAGGGAAAAAAGTTATTTCGCAAAATATACCATTTAGTTTTGAGACTTTATTGCCCATTTGACAAAATGTTATTAAAATTATCCATGGCCATGGCGTTCTTTCCGATTGTGTGACATGAGACCTTGTACTGCCTAATTCAAATCACGGTTCATAAATAATTCAGCGACTGCCATACTGTATTACAACATTTCCATGTTGGTGCTTTGTGTCGTATGAGAATGAGGTGACTAAGATACTTTAATTAGCCTGTTGATCAAGAGGAATTTAGTAGTCAAATCATCATGACCACGGCTAGTAATCAGACGTGAGATCGAGGAAAATGTGTGATGACACTCATGATTAATTGTTTGTGTTAATCTTTTAGATCCTGGAGTCGTACAGCACAGACATAGTCCCTTCTGCTCACCACGTTCATGATGTGACCATCTATACTAGTCCCATTTACCAGTAATTAGTCTGAAGCATTCAATACCTTGGTGATTCAAGAGCTTCAGAAGATCATAAGTGATAGGAGCAGAATTAGGCCATTTGGCCCATTTAATCATGGCTGATCTATCTCTCCTTCCTAACCCCATCTACTGCCTTCTCCCCATAACCTCTGACACCCATAGGGTGTCACTTCTTAAATCTGAGAAATCTACGAATACACTTCTTAAATGTAAAAGGACACAACGCGCAGGAGTAACTCAGCAGGGCAGGCAGCATCCATGGAGAACATGGATAGGTGACATTTTGGATTGGTGACATTCAAACAGTCTGAAGAAGGGCCTCTACCCAAAACAAGACTTCTGAACTTTGTACCCTTTTGTGCAATAATCAGCATCTGCAGTAGCTTGCTTCTACTTTCAAATGTTGTGGGCGTACGTGCCTCCACACCCACTCAAACAGCTTACTCCATAATCCAATGATCTCCTCGGGTAAAAACTTCTTGGCCTTTATCTTGAATCGATGCACTCTAGTTTGAAACACTTTTGATAAAGGGGAAAGTTTCTTACCGTCTACTCAATCCATGCCCCTCATAATTTTGTATACCTCGACCGCTTCAGTCCGCTCTGCTTGAAGGAAAAAAACTCAGCCTATCCAGCTTCTCTCACAACCAAGATGCTCCCTCCCAGGCACCATCCTGATCAATCTCCTCCACAACATCTCCAGCACAACCATGTCTTTCTATAATGTGGCAACCAGAACCACACACAATATGAAACATTTGTAAGGCGTCAGCTGGAAGAAAGTTGTTCCACAACTTTGCTGCTTTTGTATTCTATGCTCATGCTAACAAAGACAAATATCCCGTCACCTATTTATTCCCTTTTGTTCCCGATGTTGGGGCATTCCAGAACCAGGGCTAACAGAATCAAGGGGTATGGGGGGGAAAGCAGGAACGGGGTACTGCTTTTGGATGATCAGCCATGATCATAGTGAAGGGCTGAATGGCCTACTCCTGCACCTATTTTCTATGTTATCGACTTGGCACCTTCAGAGATCCTTGGACTTGTGCACCAAAGTCTATTCCCTCCGACACTACTATCTGTAAATTGCCCCAAGTGTGTAGGATGTGAAAGTGGGATAACATAGAACTACTTTATAGACGACCAATGGTCGGCATGGAATTGGTGGGCCGGACTTTCCATGCTGTATCTTTAATTTAAAACTAAACCCACTCAGAGATCAAGGATGTAGACAAAAATGCTGGAGAAACTCAGAGGGTGAGGCAGCATCTATGGAGCGAAGGAATAGGTGACATTTCGGGTCGAGACCCTTCTTCAGACCCAAGGATAGAAGGTTTAGAAGGTTTAGAGGGATATGTGCCAATTGTGGCCAATGTGACTAGCTTAGATGGGTCATCCTGTCCGGCGTGATGAGTGTTTCCGTGCTGTGTAGGGCTCTATGGCCTCACACTTATCTGAATTAAATTCCATCTGCCATGGCTCTGCCCATTTTACCAACTGTTCGCTATCATCCTGTAAATTACGACTATCCTATTCACTATCAACAGAATAAAATGCTCACCAGTTCATTTAAGTCTTACTTTCTTTCAGATCGACCAGATTGCATAGATGGGAGAATCAGTTTCACCTTTTACTCGCATCTGAAGAACAGCAAAGAGGTTTATATCTCCACTCTAGATGACAGGAAAACACAGGCTGTGAAAGGACAGGTGAATGATGTTGCCACTTCTTGGTTAAAATGACTGTAAATCTGCATCTCCATTGATTAGAAACTCAGCTTCTTGCTGATTCAGCATGTTTGCTCTTGATGTCCTGATTCCAGGAAGGTTTCTTCATTTGAATCATTTGCAATGGCTCTGTTGGGGTACCCATCTTGCAGATTTATGAGTTTATTTTCAACTACTTACCGTTGTCGATCAGAACTGACCTGCAGTAGAATCACAACTTAATGTCTGCAGACTCTGAACCAAAGCTGCGTATTATGCAGCTTTTTACCATTGTCAGCTTGGTAATGTAATGCAAGGGTAAAGGACCGACATGCACTCTGTGCCTCTGTGCAAACTCCACACAGTCAGCACCCTAGGTCGGGATCGAACCCGGGTCTCAGGCGGCATGAGGCAGCAGTTCTGCCAGCTGTGCCACTGTATTACCCCCACCCCACTTGTGAATGGAGTTTGGATGACTTCCCAATGCTTAAGCAAGTAGTGAGCTGTATCAGAGATTGGCAGCCACACCCTCAAATAGTCGTGAAGCCAGCAAGCTGAGAGCGATCATCAAAGGCAAAGCAGTCCTCTCAAGGCAAAGCAGTCAAAAAATATGTGAAAAACAAACTTAAGGTAGAAAGAGCAAAGAATGTAATTGGGGTGCTGGGTCTTTAATTAGTCTGCTTTCTGGGCAAACAGGGTAAGTGAAACCTGGATGTGCTATGAGTAAACAAGAACTATCATTTTCAAACCAGAAGACTAATGCATGTTGCAGGATTTCTGATGTCTTTAGCGTGAGTTTTGCACTGGGAAACATTGCTGGAGAGAAAGAGAAACTCTCCCAAGCAATGAGATGAATTTCCCAATATGTCTCAGCGGTAGAGTTGCTGCCTTACTGCGCCAGGGACCAGGGTTCAATCCTGACCTCGAGTGCATCAATGATTTGGATCCTGACCTCGAGTATACATCAATGATTTTGATGAAGGGATTCAAAGTAACATTAGCAAATTTGCAGATGACACAAAGCTGGGTGGCAGTGTGAACTGTGAGGAGAATGCTATGAGAGTGCAGGGTGACTTGGACAGGTTGTGGGAGTGGGCAGATGCATGGCAGATGAAGTTTAATGCGGATAAATGTGAGGTTATCCACTGGTAGCAAAAACAGGAAGGCAGATTACTATCTAAATGGCATCAAGTTGGGAAAAGAGGAAGTACAACGGGATCTGGAGGTCCTTGTACATCAGTCTATGAAAGTAAGCATGCAGGTACAGCAGGCAGTGAAGAAAGCGAATGGCATGATGGCCTTTATAACAAGAGGAATCGAATATACGAGCAACGAGGTCCTTCTGCAGTTGTACAGAGCCATAGTGAGACCACACCTGGAGTATTGTGTACAGTTTTGGTCCGCTAATTTGAGGAAGGACATTCTTGCTATTGAGGGAGTGCAGCGTAGGTTTACAAGGTTAATTCCCGGGATGGCGGGACTGTCATATGCTGAGAGAATGGAGCAGCTGGGCTTGTACACTCTGAAGTTTAGAAGGATGAGAGGAGATCTCATTGAAACATATAAGATTGTTATGGGTTTGGACACGCTAGAGGCAGGAAACATGTTCCCGATGTTGGGGGAGTCCAGAACCAGGGGCCACAGTCTAAGAATAAGTAAGCCAACAGAGACGAGGAAACACTTTTTCTCACAGAAAGTGGTGAGTCTGTGGAATTCTCTGCCTCAGATGGCAATGGAGGTGGGTTCTCTGGATGCTTTCAAGAGAGAGCTAGATAGGGCTCTTAAAAATAGCGGAGTCAGGGGATATGGGGAGAAGGCAGGAACGGGGTACTGATTGGGGATGATCAGCCATGATTTCATTGAATGGCGGTGCTGGCTCTAAGGGCCGAATGGCCTACTCCTGCACCTATTGTCTATTGCTGTCTGTGTGGAGTTTGTACGTTCAGACAGAACCTGAGGTAGGGATCGAACCAGGTCCCTGGCGTTGTGAGACGGCGGCAGCGCCACTGCAATGCTGTGTTTCCTTTCCTCGATTCATCTTGGACCCTGGCGTGCCTGCTCTACGCGGATGCCCATCCAATGATGTACTGTTCAGAAATGTTAGAGTTCTAGCAATACAACTCTTTTATTTTGGTGCATTCTTAATCAACATAATAGTACCTCTTCACAATACCCAGTTTTGTACTGCTTCAGGCTAAATGGATTATTCATTAAGTTTCCCTCCACCATTCCTAGCTCAGGAGAATCAGCTTTAATTTAATGGCAATTTTTAATTTCATATTTCAAACAATTAAAAAAATTTTTTTTTTTTCACACTTTGTGGGGAGGGGAATGTTATTTTGTTTACATGTATAGAGGTCTAGACATTGGTTCAATAACATCCATGCATGTAAGATGACTTTCAGTGGAGAAAGGAACTGCAGATGCTGGTTATACCGAAGATAGACACAAAGGCTGGAGTAACTCAGCCTCTCCGGAGAAAAATGTTTCGTATCGGAACCCATCTTCAGACCCAAGACTTTAACCTGAGTCAGATCTTATTAGCTGTCGTTTCTGGGTGATGTTACAAACTTGGTGAGTGATAGTGCCCACAAGAAACATGCTGTAGAGGGTAATGGAGGCTCTCCAGTGCAGGTCCTCCCTGGGTAACAACCATTCAGCTTATGGGTAGTCCGTACATATGAACGAGCATGTATGATGGATTTGCTGGTGGCTGTAGGGCTGTAGGCATTGTTTGCTGAGTAGGGACTCATTTTGTGGTGATAACATTGCATCTTGTAGAGAAGCGATTGATTTAAACAGCTTTTACTGTATCCGTTGGTCAAGATGTAGACTCGTACATCGGCGAGACCAAACGTAGACTGGGCAATCGTTTTGCTGAACACCTTCGCTCAGCCCACCTGAACCTACCTGATCTCCCGGTTGCTGGACACTATAATTCTCCTTCCCATTCCCACACCGACCTTTCAGTCCTAGGTCTCATTGTCAGAGTTAGGCTAAACGCAAATTGGAGGAACAGCATCTCATATTTTGCTTGGGCAGCTGGCAGCCCAGTGGTATGAATATTGATTTCTCTCACTACAGGTAGTCCCAGCATTGCCTCTCTCTCTCTCTATCCCTCCCCCACCCAAGTCACACTAGCTTCTCATTTTCACGTAACAAACAGCTAACAATGGTTAGGATCCTCCTTAAGACTGATGAATAAAAAGGTCCTGAATCAATACGTCATCTGTACATTTCCTTACGTGGATACACCCTGACTCACTGAGTTTCTTCAGCAGTTTGTGTTTTGCTTCTATTGTTAGTCATTGATGAAGCAGAGGCAGTTTAGACCAGTTCACCCACTGGCTCCTATTCTGATTTCAGTCATAATGCGACTTGCATGAACATTATTTTGCTGCGCTTCAATTTTAGATGGTGTTCTTTTGTAAATCTAGAGGTATTTATACATTGCTGGTAGATCATCCATTTTTCAAAAAGTTCAAAAGTTATAAGAGCGGGCATTAGGCCATTCGGCCCATCAAGTCTACTCTGCCATTCAATATTGGCTGACCTACCATTCCCTCTCAACCCCATGCTCCTGCCTTCTCCCCATGCCCCCTGGCACCCGTACTATTCATGAATCTGTCAATCTCCACCTTAAAACTATCCATTGACTTGGCCTCCACAGCCTTCCATGGCAAAGACATTCCACAGATTCACCAGACTCTGACAAAATCAATTCCTCATCTTCTTTCTAAAGGTACGTCCTTTTATTCTGAGGCTATAGCCTCTGGTCCTAGACTCTCCCACTACTAGAAACATCCTCTCCACATCCACTCTATCCAGGCCTTTTACTATTCGGTAAGATTCAATGATGTCCCCCCTCGCCTTCTAAACACCAGTGAGTACAGGCCCAGTGCCATCAAATGCTCATCATATGTTAAGCCAATCATTCCTGTGGTCATTGTCGTAATCCTCCTCTGGCCCCTCTCTGACACCAGCACATCCTTCCTCAGATATGCGGTCTGACCAGTGACGTATAAAGCCTCAGCATTACATCTCTGTTTTTATATTCTCGTCCTCTCGAAATAAATGCTATCATTGCATTTGCTAGCGTGAAAATATTTTATCTTCTGAGCTATGGTGAGGATTATGCAATAACTCAAACTGATCATCTGTTTTTGTTTGTGCCACAATATTAAGTGATTACAGCCCTGTGTGTGTGTTTGCGTGTACGTGTGAGAGAGAGAGAGTGGGGGTAAATGCTTGTCCATATTTGAGGGGAATATGGATCTGACGTTCAATGTTTCAGCTGTGTGGAGATTTGTTTATTCATTGTGGCTCGCAGTAATAGCTGAAACTGCTTTTTGATTGTCATGGATTGCTGCTCTACAAATTAACAATTATACTGCTCCCTCCCACAGCGGGGCTTTGTTTCAGCCCTTTTCTTCATGAATGCTCTTAAATTTTTAAACTGTTATGCCACCCTGAGGCAGTGCAAGCTAAATGTAAAATAGCCAGACTTCAGTTAATATCTCAGCATCATTTTGATCCTTTCTTTCTAACAGAAACCGAGCGTTTGTTATCCTCGGGATGATCATTAATTATTTGGTAATGTGAAATGTGAGTCACTTGTCATCAGGGCGACACGGTGGCGCAGCAGTAGAGTCCCCGGTTCGATCCCAACTACGGGTGCTGCCTATACAGAGTTTATACGTTCGCCTCGTGACCGCGTGGGTTTTCTCTGAGATCTTCGGTTTCTTCCCACACTCCAAAGACATACAGGTATGAAGGTTAATTGGCGTAAATTGTACCTAGTGTGTTTAGGGTAGTGTTAATGTGCGGGGATCGCTGGAGGGTGCGATCTCGGTGGGCTGAAGGGACTGTTTCCATGCTGTATCTCTAAACTAAACTAAATATTTCACATTTCCACTTGATTACTATCCTCAGTGGAAATAACAGGTCATTAACTGTTGGGCCTTCGCTTAGGGCAGAGATTAGTTTAGTTTAAGGATACAGCATGGAAACAGACCCTTCAAGCCACCGAGTGCATGCCTACCATCGATCACTCGTTCACATTTAATCCCTACACACTCCACACTTCCTGTAAACCGACGCGGAGACAGGGAGAATGTGCATTTTCACTTCAGCACCGAGGTCAGGATCGAACCCGCGTCTCTAGCACTGTAAGGCAGCAGCCCTACCAGCTGTGCCACCATCCCACCCAAGTAGGTGGGCTATAAACTAGAATAGATCACCCTGCCTTGCTGAGAACTAACTTGGCCACACCTGCAGCTACTAGTAGATTGACAATTGATAATATTGAACCAATCTGCCAGCCCCAACATAGCTACATTGCAACACAAACCACGGCCTAACAGATGTAATGGGCATATTACCAATCTTCATTCTAGGTTTCCTTTTACCGAGGATCCTTACCATCAAATATACCTGAAGAGGCTGCGAGGAAGCGAAAAGGACCAGATTCGATGTGGCTGGCCACTTTGCCAATCAAGTTGCCAGTAAGTCGACCTATTTTTTGGATGTTTTCCATTCCACTTCAGGCAACTGAAGCTAAAATTAGAACTGGCAACAATCGGACATGTATTTTAATTGAGAAAGACAGATGTTCACTTGACCTTTTACAGTACAGTGCAGGAATGACTAGAAAGTCCAGTGGCTGTTCTTGTATTGACTGATAAAGCAGCCACTGCCAAAGTTTGCCAAATGCAATGAATGGTCAGGATTACTGTTTGTCAGGTGGTTGAGACAGTATAATTAGGCACAATTTTCTTCAATCAGCGTCTAGAATTCCAACTACATAGCACTTTTATTTTGTCAGTGATAAACATATCTAAGATGATTTATTTTTTCCAGAATTAAATGTAATTATGATGGTGACTGAGTCAATCCGCAAAACCCAGGAAATTCCATTGGGCACTTCTTGTCTCTAATTGTGATGACACGTTTCCTCCATTGGACATACCTGTGATGATGCCATTTCCTGTGCAATGCTCATTAAAGCATGCCTTGGAAAAATCAGTTCATGCAGACTTGAAGTATCCTGTCTTTAAGGATTTTCAGTCCAACTAAGGTTTAGTTCTGCTTATACTGCACACTAGGGTAATTTACAGAGACCAATTAACCTACAAAACCCGTGCATCTTTGGGATATTGGGAGGAGACCGGGGCACCTGGAGGAAACCCTTCAGGTATATTCAAAGGGTGAGGCCTGAGCAGGTCCTATCCTGCACTCGGAACCGGGCTCAAGGAGAATAACCAGTTTATTTAGTAAACCACAGGTGATCCTCCGAACATCCTCCCTTGCCCACATCTATGCTTCCAACCTTCCCCCCACAGTCACAGGCTCCACTCTGACCCACCCCATCACTTCACAACCGGTCAATGGCCCCAACACTTCTAATCAAATGATCCTCTCTCCTTCCCTCACCTCTCCCCACAACTCACTTCCTGTTCCCTACCCCTCAGCTTTGCCAATGGTCTCAGGCACCACTAAGCTTCCAAGTGAGTGGTGCGCGAGTGGAAGTCATTCACACACCACACAGTGATTGATTAATAAACCACTGCAGGTTTATTTGTAGTTCACAGTGTTTAAACCTTATCCTTAGTTTGAGTTTGATTGTATTTCTGTAGACTATTATCTGATCTGGATAGCATGTTTGTCGATACATGTGACAATAATAAATCTCAACGGAAACTCTATCCCTAGCACTGCAATAGTGAAACAAGTCATTTAATTAATTTAATTAATCCCTCTGCGGTTCAATTCAATTCAATTCAACTTTAATGTCATCGCACAAATACAAGTATCAGTACAACGAAATGCAGTTTTGCGTCAGACCGTAGTAGTTGTACATAAAGAGAAAAAACAAGAAAAAAAATAGAAAGAGAGAAGATACAGAATAATCAGGAAATACAGAATGATTAAACAAAGGGGGACGGAGGGACCAGAGAAGTCTATCGTCGGGACTCCGAGTTCAGCAGTGTGATTGTGTTGTTATAGAAGCTTTTCCTCATCCTGCTGGTACGTGACCTGAGGCTCCTGTACCGCCTCCCTGATGGGAGGAGGGCAAACAGTCCATGGTTGCGGTGTGAGGGGTCTTTGATGATCTTCCCAGCCCGTCTCAGACACCGTTTTCGGTGGAGGGCATCCATGGCAGGGAGCGGGGCACCGATGATGTGGTGCGCGGTTTTCACCACCCGTTGTAGTGCTTTCCTGTCCGCAGCAGTGCAGCTGCTGTACCATACCGTGAAGCAGGTGGTCAGGATACTCTCTATGGTACAGCGGTAAAAGTTGGTCAGGATCTGGGGGGACAGGTGGGCTTTCTTGAGCCTCCTAAGGAAGTAAAGGCGCTGCTGTGCCTTTTTGATCAGCTTGGAGGTGTTGAGGGACCAGGACAAGTCCTCCGAGATATGCACGTGATGGTGATATGGTGTTTTCTCAGCACTGCAACAAAATGCTAAGCTATTTTATGTCTGAGATTCCAGAGAGGGGGACATTGTAACGTTTGTCACCTATACCTTTTCTCCAGATATGACCCACTGAGTTACTCCAGATTTTTGTGTTGATCATCAGTTTAAACCAGCATCTGCAGTTCGTTCCTACACATAACATTCTAACTCTTATCTACCGACTGCTAACAACATATCTCTTTGCCGAGAGTTTACATTTTTCACACAGGGAGTAGTGAATCTCTGGAATTCTTGGCCACTGAAGGTAGTTGAGGCCAGTTCATTGGCTATATTTAAGAGGGAGTTAGATGTGGCCCTTGTGGCTAAAGGGATCAGGGGGTATGGAGCGAAGGCAGGTACGGGATACTGAGTTGGATGATCAGCCATGACCATATTGAATGGCGGTGCAGGCTCGAAGGGCCAAATGGCCGACTCCTGCACCTATTTTCTATGTTTCTATGTTTCATGTTAGAAACATTTAAAGTTTTTTTAAAGCACAATTTACTTCCTACAGAAACAGAAAACAAGACTTCATAATGAGTCAAGAAAGGAATCATCATATCCACCGTTAAATCTAGGTGATGAAGGTGAGACTATATTACCTTCTAAATACTAATATTTTGATTTTCTTTTTGTGTTCGCTCAGTATTAGGCAATGAAACATATTTTATACTTTGGCTGTCCTATATTTGTCAGCTCTGGTGATTCTCAGAACAAGGACCTTTGCATTAACATCCTTAGAAAGAGCTTCACTCTGGCAGTGTCTGGGTTCTGATATCTTCATTCTATTCCATCTCAATATCCCAATACCAATGATATTAGTGAAAGCTAGTCAATTATCTTAGTGCCTTCTCTTCTCCAAATATAGACTTTCTTTTTAATAAGAATCCAGTCTACAAATTCTACTGATATGTGCAAAACAGGTTGTATTTTGTGGTAATTCAGTCAGAAGGTGAAATTGTAAACTCACTGTATGCATTGGGGTGGAAGATTGTAACCTTCACATGGTCCGCCCTGTTTCGACGAATGCAATCAACCCGGCGTGCACAATCAAATAAGATCAAATAAAACAAGTTGTGCTACAACTTTAGGCAGTACACGCCATACGCAAGAAGAAGAAGACTGTATACATTGTGATCTTCCTGATTAAGTCCTCTGCATCATCTGATGTGCAAAGAGCCAGAGCCAAATATAAAGTCCACCAGGATGCCAAATCTGTGATTTTCATCATGATTGCGATGCCTAATTCATTTAGGTCCATTTGAAGTTAAAATTTATTCCACAATATCTCTCCATCTGCCCCCCCCCCAGCAATGGCCCATCCAGAAGCTCTGACCCCAAACTCTCTACATTCTAGCCCCATTCTTAATTGCAACCTCCCTCCTCATCCCTGATCTGCAGGCAATCACAACTTCATCAGCCTCATTTCCCATATTGCCCCAACCCAACCCGTTGGTCCTGATTTACAGCGTGCCCCATCCCTTCATCGAAAGCCTGATCCAGACCCACAACCTGGCTGCTTTCCACTGCAACAGCAGGACAAATTGAGAAGCAGCTTACGAGTGTGTCCGAGGTGGAAGGCTTGTTCTGCTGTGTCCGAAGGCCTCGCGTGCAGTAACATTCATTGTCCACTGTACACTGCCCATTTTATGCATTATAACAAGTGCCAAATAATTTCCAGGCCTCTGATTTGGGC
This sequence comes from Leucoraja erinaceus, assembly GCF_028641065.1. Classification (NCBI taxonomy): domain Eukaryota; kingdom Metazoa; phylum Chordata; class Chondrichthyes; order Rajiformes; family Rajidae; genus Leucoraja; species Leucoraja erinaceus. Next base: position 27,245,280 of record NC_073394.1, on the reverse strand, counting down.
ATATGTACGTATGTATTTCTCCCTTTAGTGTGTTTTGAGGAAGTGGACGTTTTCACCCATTTGGATCATGATGCTGGTTTTGAGATGCTTGGTTGGTTACTATGTCCGTGATGCAACCTTTGGTCCAGAATTGGCAGCATCATGCACTCTTCCTGACATTGACCAGATCTATCAATGTGAGGAGAAGGCAATGTCATTCATCAGTGTTTGCGTGGTGAAGTATTTCCCGCGAAAAATTACTGTTGCTGTTGGCTAGCATGGAGCAACTCTGTTTAGTCTTGGAAGTTGCCCGATGCGTTGGAACTGTACGCATGATCATTGGCTCAGTGAAGGGAGGGTGAATGGGGGTAGATATTGGAAGGTGACACAGATAATGGGGGGTAGAGATAAGGAACGTAATAAGAAACCTTTAACCCATAACACGGTGTAAAAAACTGGAAGGCATGACTTAAAGGTTGAGAGGGGGTCTGAGGAGGAATTTATTTTTACCCAGTGGGTGGTAGGAATCTAGAAAGCAATGCTTAAGTAGGTGGTTGAGACAGGTACTCTCAATACACAAGAAATATCTGGACATACATTTGGATCGTTTTGGCATAAACGTCAGTGAAGCAAGTGCTGGTGAATGGGATTAGTATAGATGGCCTATCGATGGTTATTTAACCCAGCCTTCCTGTGCAGTATGAATGAGTCTCTTTGAGGAGCAGACCACACAGATTGCTTCATGATTTTTTGCATGTTGTTCTAACTAGATTCTTATTTTATGATTGGACAGAGACTGGCTACCTGACTGAAGTGAATCTTTTGAGTATTGCCAGAAGGATCGGGCCAGAATGGCAGAACATTGGAATAAATCTCGGTTTAACCTACTCACAATTGGAAAGAATAGCCCACAATCACAGGTGAGAGAGACATTTATTGCGGGTGTCAATCCCTTGATTTGGTGTTTTGATCCCGATACCATGATGGTGGGCCTGATTAATTCATAAAACAACAGCAACAACCGATCATTGTGCATATTTATGATTTAACGTCATATTAGTAGGACAACGCGTGGTACAGTGGCACAGCAGTAGAGCTGCTGCCTTACAGCAGCAGAGACTCTGGTTTGATCCTGACTAAAGGTGCTGTCTGTAGGGAGTTTGCACGTTCTCCTCGTGACCGCATGGGTTTTATCCAGGTGCTCCAGTTTCCTCCCAAGTTCCAAAGACGTGCACTGTATCTCTAAAGTACTAAACACACAAGCATGGATAAATCCCACATGGTATTTGTTTACAGCAAGTTACACATTTTACCCTTTAGTTACACAATTTGGTTTGACCTTGAAACACCTCTGGTTGACCTTGAACTGACCTTGAATGGATAGAGCCGCTACCTCATCACACCAGAGACCCTGGGTTCTATCCTGACCTTGGGTACTGTCTTTATGGAGTTTATACGTCCTTGCTATGACCGAATTTTCTCTAGGTTCCTCCCACATCCCAGAGATGTTTGTGTGTATTTGTAGGTTAATTGGCCTCTATAAATTGTCCTGAGTGTGTGGGGAGTGGATGAGAAAGTGGAATAACATAGAACCAGTGTGATTGGGTGATCGCTGGTCGGCGTGGACTGGATGAAGGCCAGTTTCCGTGTTGTATCTCCAAACTAAAACTTAATGTACTAGTTACCTCACTGCTATACTTCCCATGGCCACAGGTAAAGCTATACTGCACCAGGATGGAGCTACCACTTGGACCAGCCAAGATCTTCCCACTTACCTGCCTTCATTTTCTAAATCTTACAGTTTTCTCCACACTGATCATTGACTCGGAGCAGATGCGACAGAGCAATGTAAAGCCACGTTGTGTGATGCCACTTTATTTGAAGTGACGTAATTAATCCAGTATCCACTGGAAAACTAAGAGGATCCCATGGGATATGGGATATCTTTAGTATCATCAGTTGAAGGTTTGACTCATTGAAAGTGTTGCCTCATGTTGTTTTGAAAGGAAAATGAAGACAGCAGATGATTTATGGAACAATGGACAATTGGAAACTAATTACTCGATGAAGTAATGCTCATCCTATATCATCCATAACCTTAATGAATATAATTTGACCTTCACAATGGCTATTAGTCTTTCCATAGTCCTTCTTACTGCGGCACAGAAGGACACCATTCAACCCATCAAATCTATACTGGCCCCGCAGAAAAACAGTCCATTAGATTATTCTCTTTCTGCCCAGGGCCAGCACCTTATTCTGTGCCCTCAATTATGAACTATGGGCTGCCTTTTTGCACCAGTATTGGGGTTATTAATTTATAATTATTTTTGTTTATTTTATATTTAAATATATTGTATTAAGCTAAATTAATAGTAAGAATTTCATTGTTCCGTTGTCGGAGCATGACAATTGAACACGCTTGACTCATTTGTCCATCAACTCTCCTTTGGTGCGTTGCTGTTGTTGTTGTTAAGGGATAATTAACAGCAGTGAATTCATTTATCAGCAATTCTTTGGGATGAAACTGGCGTATTCGGGGAAACCCTCAAATTCATGAAAAGAACATTCAAGTTCCATGCAGATAAAATGTGGTCAGAATCAAACCCTGGACCCTGAAGCTGGGGACAACAGTACTAACAACTGTGCAACAATGTCCGCTAGCCTGCCCTCCATTCAACGATGACCTTGATCTAATTCACAAACCTTGAGGAAGCTGTAAACATTATTTTTCCCTTGGACATATTGAAATTATTGGTGTTACTTTGCCCTCGTCTATGAAAATGTTTTTGTGTTTAGACTTTAGAGATGCAGTGTGGAAACAGGCACTCTTGTTCACGGAGTCCACACCAAGCAATGATCACTAGTTGTATCCCACACACTAGGGACAATTTACAGAAGCCAATTAACCTACACACCAGCATATTTTGGAGTGTGGGAGGGTGCGCCCGAAGAAAATTCAGTCACAGGGAGAATGTACAAACTCCATACAGACAGCATTGGTAGTAAGGAGTGATCCCGGGTCTTTGGCACTGTAAGGCAACAACTCTCCTGTGGTGCCCTTTGAGCATGAAGTTACTTTTGTAATTAATGTGATCTTTTGTAATCAGGGGGGATATTTCCTTTTAAGTGGCTTTATTTGCTAAAATATGTCAGGGTCTACAATAAACTTGCATTTATCAAATCCGAAAGGTGTTACACTGTTTAATTATTTCCTTGTGAATCTTCGGTCTTTTTAGAAACATAGAAATTAGGTGCAGGAGTAGGCCATTCGGCCCTTCAAGCCTGCACTGCCATTCAATATGATCATGGTTGATCATCCAACTCAGTATCCTGTACCTGCCTTCTCTCCATACCACCTGATACCTTTAGCCACAAGGGCCACATCTAACTCCCTCTTAAATATAACCAATGAACTGGCCTCAACTACGTCTGTGGCAGATCACCCATTTTATATTCTTTATGTACACTTTAATTGTTTCACTGTTTATCTTCAGTCATTTAGCACAATAGTAATGTAGTTTCTCTTGCCCATGCTATCTGAACCTTCTGCCGGGGAGCTCAAAAGTGCTGAAAGCAATTAGCTTATTTTCCACCTTGACCACACACCCCCCCCCCCCCCCACCTTCCTCCTCATCTCCCCACAAGTAGATATGCTGCAGACAGCAGAAAGAATGGAAACCGGGCCAATTGCTATAGTCCAGAAAAAGTCAGAACTTTCAGCCTTGTTGGAAATTGCCTGCAAAGGAAATGTTATTTAAACCAGCCCTTGTCTTGTCTTTCCAAAACATTATTTCAATTCCTTCAGGGACGACCTGGGCAAGCAAATCCTGGAGATGCTCTTTACATGGGCACGCTGCAATGCAAATGTCTCAGGCTGCATCAGTCATCTCATTGAAGCGATGAAGGAGAGTGACCGGGAAGATATCGCGGAGGAAATACACAGTATAATTGAACTTGGCAAGAAGAAATACCGCGAGTCCATTTATCGAGTTGGACTGAGCCAGGAAAGCAGCAATGAAGATTCAGCCATTGCAATGGTCTAACCGTGAAGGCACTGGTCTTCGATCGCAGATCAATGAAAATGCATTGAACCTTTGGTGATGGTGCTACAGGAGAATTAGAATTTTATTCAATATTTATTTTTGATGGAAGTCAGTGTCAAGGAGCGTAGTGAACTCTTGGGAGTTCTATTGGAAAATTGCATCACAAATTTCTGGGTTTGTATTTTATGTAAATATAGAGAAGGCTTCAAGACTGAACACAAAATTTGAAACGATGAGCAATTTACAATATTATTTCAATTAGAGTGAAGAGCCCTTTATTTCACTGATTGTTTGATTGATACTTTATTGTCATGTGTACTTGGTACAGTGAGATTCTTTGTTTTGCATACAGTACATGTAAGTCGCCATGTAAAAGGTGCCGACAATGTTACAAAAGTATTCAATACAGTGCCTCTTCCTTCTCCCCCATCTTGTGTGTTACTAAGAGGAGCACATTACTTATCCTTGTACCCTCATGCCAATACGTGTTTGCAGTTACTCACTGGAACTTACTAGCACTGGAACAAACTGTCCACCTTAAATCTACATCAAAGATTTACTCCATCAGAATCTGCTAGTCAAAGCCCTTCCTGTTCCCCATGCAATTTTGGTAGAAGGAGTGTTTTCCCATTTAGAAACACAAGCCTTTGCATTGTGAGTTTCCTAGTATTGCCGAACTCTGATGAATGGGTACGGTCTGAAATTCTGGCAGATCGGGTTGCTATGAGGCAGTGACAAACCAGGAAGAGAACTTGGCAACACCACACAATGTACGCCTTCTTACATTGCAGGCGTCATGTTAATGCTTCCACCCTAAAGCTTGGTTTTTTAGATGAATGTTGTACTTCACAGTTTAGCAGGCCCATATAGAATAACTAAATTAGTAAGAAAGTGAGTTACTTAATTGTTGAAGTTTTAAAACTTCCAGCAGCAATTCCTATGGACTGCTAATCTCCAGGTCTGATTGCATTGCACAAGTGTATTTTTTTTTCCTTCTTTTTCAACCTTTGTGCCCTTGCTGAGGGTGATTGACAACAGATCTTTCTAACTGTTGCAGAAACTTAGCCACTTGCACAGAAGTTCACAACCACACAGTTTTTGAAACTTATAGCTGCTGGCATCCATAGCAAATGATAGACCAGGAATACATCTTTGATAAGCAAATAATTATTCATTTAAAAGTTGAACTCCTACGTACTAGAATGGGTTGTTCCTTTCCAATATGTGGTAGGGTGTCATCATGGTCATTCCAGATAACTAGGACACCTGTATAAAAGCTCTTTTACAAACATATTTCCTCTAATATTAACACCTGTATTCATGCATTCCTACACCACTCTCTTTCACACAGCGCTGGAGTAGCTCAGCGGGTCAGGCTCTCTGACACACTGAGTTACTCCAGCATTCTGTGTCTTCTTTTGTAAACTAGCATCTGCACTACCTTGTTTCTGCCACTCTTTTTTACTTTGCCCCATTATCTCTTTTCTTATCTAATTCAATCTATCTTGCCCTCTGTCAATGATATTTTTAAATTCTTTTCCATCTCTGCTTCCCATCTGAGGCTTAAAACTTGTTTATCGCTAATCTTTTTCTCAATATAGATGTGAAAAATTAACTTTTTAAATTTCCACGGGTACCTCCTAATGTGTGTATTTTAAAATGTTTTGGTTATACTACAGATTTCAGTTCGACAGCAAATTGCCAGAGTTTTTGAATTAAAGTAACCTCGTACTGTTTGTTTTTAAATGTTTCTCTTCATTTATTTATGTGTATAAATCTGGGTATTCATGTATGACATCTTGAAATAGTTTTTGCACAGATCATTAATGTTAATTGTTAAGGATGCACTGAGCATTAAGTGAATACATTAGTGAATGTAATTTTTTAAACAAGGCACAATTTTATGTTAATTTATTTTCAAACAGTGGATTTGTTCAATGAACTATAAAGAGTGTACAGACATGACTTAATGTATTCTAAAATGAATACAGCAATAAATGTTGTCTCTTATTTTTAAATAATAAAGATTGGTGATTTTTTCCTTTCAAACTAAAAAGTGTCACTCTCACTTTCTCCCAAGACACAGTTAAAGTTGAACCTTTTCCTGCCCCACCATTCACACCTGCACAATTTTTCATCTCTTATGTGTATAAATCTGGGTGTTCATACATGACATCTTGAAATAATTCTTGCACAAAAGTTGTCTTGGCCAGCTGGGATCTCGCAAATATTCACATTTCTGAACTAAATCTAACTACCAAGTGGAGGAGCATGAAGACCTAACTCAAATTGACCAGACTGTGTGAGGAAGAACTTACTGACATCCGCTCGAGATGAACCCTTCACCCCGTATCCTCTGGGGGTCAATCTTCTGACTCGGCATCAAGCCTCGATGCTTGATTGCCTGGTGTGTTTAGTTGTCGTTTGTGTAGACACTGATAACAAAACACTGCAGCAGGTATATCCCATTCGTACAGTCCAGGAACAGTCGATTAAAATGATTTGGATATAGAAATCAATCTCTAAGATTGCTTTTATTTTAATAGATTTATGTGAAAATGAATTACTAAAATAAAATGCAGTTCTGAACTTAAGGCATACAACAAGTTAATTTGTTAATGATTAAAATCTGGTCCTAGACTCTCCCACTAGTGGAAACATCCATTCCATCCAGGCCTTTCACTATTTGGTAAGTTTCAATGAGGTCCTCCCTCATCCTTCTATATTCCAGCGAGTACAGGCCCAGTGCTGTCTGAATGGTGAGGCAGACACAAATATCAAATGATCACGTGCGTTTTCTGTTACCTGCCTTCCAGCTGTTTTAGCCTATCCCGATACTCCTTGGAAGTTAATGTCCCAGTGGCTGTGAAAGTCGCTGGAAGGCTGGTTGATGACTGGCCTGTGAGCCAAGGCACCCACCCACCTTTTGCAGTCCGATCCTGTCTTTCCTTGATAAGCAGCTGAAGCCTCCTGCATTAGAAGCAACACCAATGGCAATGGTGTGATCAGCGATATCCTCAAAATATACAGTAGACCCATTCTGGTAGCAACTAAATTTGAGTAGCAGACATCTGAGGCCCCCCTGTAGTGCTTGGACGTGAGCTGGCTTCTGAATGTGTTGTAATGGAAGTGAAATATTAACCATCAGGTGCCGCATTCAGAACAGAGTATACTATGAATACAGTGCCTGGAGAAACAACCCGAGGTCTTGTTTCATGTTAATTGCCTTTTATCAGAACTGAAAACATTTAGAAAACAGGCTAGTTTTGTATGAAGGTGAGGGGGAAGGTGGGAGAGGAAAGAGATTATCTATATAAACGGGAGGCCAATGTTCGGCATGGGGGTGCAGCTGGAAGAGTTGCTGCCTTATGCCCCTGTCCCACTTAGGAAACCTGAACGGAAACCTCTGGAGACTTTGGCCCCACCCAAGGTTTCCATGCGGTTACCAGAGCTTTTTGTCAGTCTCCCCACTGGCTTCCACTACCTGCAACCTCCGCAATCACCTGCAACTTCCAGGAACTGCACGGAAACCTTGGGTGGGGCGCAAAGTCTCCAGAGGTTTCCGTTCAGGTTTCCTAAGTGGGACAGGGGCATTACAGCATCAGAGGCCCGGGTTCGATCGTGTCTATAGGTGCTGTCTGTATGGAGTATGTACTTTCTCCCCATGACTGCGGGGTTTTCTCTGGGTGCTCCAGTTTCCTCCCACACTCCAAAGACATGTGGCTTGTAGTTTAATTGTCTTCTGTAAATTGTCTCTGGTGTGCAGGATACAACTAGTGTACGGGGTGATTGCTGATCAGTGCGGACTCGGTGGGCTGAAGGCCCTGTTTCCATGCTGTATTTCTGAACTAAACTAAACTAAAAATTGACCCAAACTTTATTTTCCATGGGTTCAGATCTTGCAGTGGTCTTGTCAACACACTGATTTTGTTGCTGCTGCAGCCAATTGTGTACAGATGGGGAAATGTGTAAGTGGGTAGCTTGTAACGTGCTGGAGGTGATGTGGTGGTCACAGTTGATCATCAGGTTCTGAAAGGTGAGTTTATTGCTTCAAGCAGTGAAGGCATGTTGCAGTATACAAGGTCAAGTCACCTAGTCACGGAAAGCATGATGATGGATGGCATGATGTTTTTACAGAGGCTAAGAAATAGGAGCAGGAGTAAACCATTTGGCTCTTCAAGCCCTCACTGATTGAAAGATACACCATGGAAACAAGCCTATCGAGTCCATAGTAACCATCGATCACTCATTCACATTAGATCTATGTTTTCCCATTTGCGCATACACTCATACACATTAGGGGAAATTTACAGAGGCCAGTGAACCATGCCTTCTCTTATGTTTCAATTAGTTTAGAGATACAGCGTGGAAACAGGCCCTTCGGCCCACGTAAACCAGCGATTCCCACACATTAACACTACATTACACACACTAGGGACAACGTGTACATTTACCAAGTCAATTTACCTACATACCAGTACGTCTTTGGACTGTGGGAGGAAACCGTAGATCTTGGAGAAAACCCACGCGGTCACGGGGAGAATGTACAAACTCCGTACAGACAGCACCCGTGGTCAGGATCGAACCTGGTTCTCCGATACTGCAAGCGCTGTAAGGCAGCAACTCTACCGCTGCGCCACCGTGGCCGCCCCTCTTGATGTTCATCTATGTCCCACCCGCTGTACTATCCCCACATCCCTTGATTCCCTTAATATCCAGCAATGCTTAGATCTCCCATTTTTAATGAATATAATGACTGAATCTCCACATCCCTCTGGAGTAGAGAATTCCAAAGATTCACCACCAACTGAGTAAAGACATTTCTCATCATCACAGTCAGAAACAACTTCCGCCTTCTTCAGAGCCCATGACCTAGTTTTTAACTCCTCAGCTCATAGAAACATTCTCCTTGCACATAGTCTCCGGTCTATTGATCTTCCTCCTTCACTAATGTTTGCATTTTCACGGTCCCATGCAAGTACATCTAGATTTATTTGAACATCAACAGTACCAAGTCTCTCACTATTAACATATATCCTGTTTTTCTGCTTTGAGAGTGGTCATTCACCAAAGTGAATGACCACACATTTCCCAACAATATTTTCCATCGCTCATATTCTTGCCCAATGGCCCACCTTGTCCATATCTCACACAACCTCCTGAACCTCCTTAATCTCATCTGCACTCAGACCTACCTAGTTTGGCGTCTATAGTAGGAGGAATCATTGAGATTAATCACACATGGTGATCCCAATGCATGTTTCCCAATATCCCAATGAATATTTTTCAATGCAATTGAACTTAGTCTCCTAATCTCTCCCATCTTCAGTCATATTATTGACCTCTCATGGTATTCCTTCTTCACCCGTCAGGGAACTCAGTTAAAACCGGTTACGTATTAGCTTCTCCAGGTCTGATGACTCTGTAAACAAATCGTGTCAGATCTGCTATCTGTGTACAAAATGACCCCATCTCATTCAAAATCAATAAACTGTTTAGAATTGCTACACTTGAATGGCGTGGCAAAGAAAGGGACAAAAAGAGGATAAATATTAACTTTTGGCATAGTTCTTCATTATCTACAAGGGGAATGGCGGCACTGTGACGCAGCAGTTCAGTTACAACGCCAGAGACCCGGGTTCGATCCTGACTACGAGTGCTGTCTGTACGGAGATTGTCCGTTCTACCTTTGCCCAGGTGGGTTTTCCCCGGGTTCCCAGAGAGAGAGAGAGAGAGAGAGAGAGAGAGAGAGGTGTTGGATTCATGGAATCGTCTTTGTGTCAGTGTGTGCACCATGTTTGTGTGTTTGATTCTACATCCAAGCAGTTCTGCAGCTCAGTCTGATCTTCGATTGTCATGGACCTCCTTGCCAGTGGGGCCTAGAACCTTTTACGTCTAGTCCATGTGGCAGTTAGTGTGCTCTGTTAAAGGAATTCAAGGAATTCACATACATGTGTCTTCCACTCCTCAGCACTGGAGTGTAGGCATATCTGACGGCCAAAGAAGAAAATGCTTGTGTCCCACATGAGGAAAAATCTCAAAAGGTTGTTGGAAATGTTCAGAAGTTTGTTTACAAGTATACTATTTGTAAATTAATCTGCACTCAAACCATTAAAAGAAGTTTAACAAAATGTTAAAACAACTGTATTGCATGAAATAACATCTCAACAAATGTAATTCATTTGCATTTTTCTGTCTCAAGTCGATTAATAACGAGACAGACCAAATCTTTCAGCAAAACCATTGAACAGGTTTTTTTAGCTGAGTGTCCCATTTGCATGTATTTACTGATATTCCTTTATGTGTGATTAATGTATTTCCAATGGTGTTTTTGATCATTATTAATCAATTTTGATCATTTTAAAACTATGGGGATGCAAGGAATTTATACTTTAACCCTTCAAACTCTTCTCATGATTTAACTCCTTAAGTTCCACTATCGTTCGGGTGAACCTGTGCTGTATACTTCCCATTGCTAATGTACCTTTACTATGCATTACCATAGCTACACATAATACTCCTGATGGACCTATACATAACCTTATATCCGTTTATTATGATGAGAAAGATGCAGAAAATTGTGTAGTAAATGCATAAAGATGCAGTAAATAAATGCCAGGTAAACACAAAATGCTGGAGTAACTCAGCGGGACAGGCCGCATCTCTGGAGTGAAGGAATGGGTGACGTTTCAGGTCGGGACCCTTCTTCAGACTGATGTCAGGGGAGTGGGCGGGACAGAGAATGTAGTCAGAAACAGTAAGACCGGTGGGAGAACTGAGAATGGGGAGGGGATGGAAAGAGGGGGAAAGCTAGGGCTATTTGAAGTTAGACAAATTAATGTTCATACCCCTGGGGTATAGGCTACCCAAACAAAATATGTTGCTGTTTCTCCAATTTGTACCGGGCCTCACTCTGACAGTGGAGGAGGCCCAGGACAGAAAGGTCAGATTGGGTAGACACAAAATGCTGGAGTAACTCAGCGTGTGAGGCAGCGTCTCTGGAGAGAAGGAATGGGCGACATTTCGGGTCGAGACCTTTCTTCAGATTGGGAATGGGAGGGGGAGTGTACAGGGTGATCATTGGTTGGCGCGGACTTGGTGGGCCGAAGGGCCTGTTTCCACTCTGTATCTCTAAAACTAAAACTGTGGCGGGAATGGATAGGCATGTTTCTGGTTCTGGGGCCCTCTTCAGCAATCTGTGCTTTGTTCAAGATTCCATAAACTGCTGTTACTTGTGTCTCAATTCAGAATGGTGATGCAAAAGATGAACTTTGGGGAAGATTAATGGAGGTAACATTGAACTCCATCTAAATATATGAACTGTTGGGCTCTCCAATCCTTTCAAGTATGTCTACCTACTTATAGAAAAGTCATTCATCACGGTATCTATTCACAAACGCTAGCTTTGATGTGGGATTCCCCTACCTTTGTTGCTCGATAAAATGTATCCGCTTTTACTAATGTTGTTGCAACAACTAATTCACAAAATGTTGCAACCATTAGAGAAGACGTGTTGATTTTCTTTTTTGCTCCCGAAGTAACGCGGATGTAATAAGTAACAGTTTTAGTTTAGTTTATTGTCATGTGTAACGAGGTACAGTGAACAGCTACAGAAAGTAACAGAATTTCTGATACAAAAAGCAATGTATTTCCCAAGCATTAACATTTGTTGCCACATGATGAATTGGCGCAGATGACGCCAATTTGCCTTTCATACTACAGTGAACAATTGAATAGAGCCTGTTGTAATAATTAATATTTTAAACCTGTTGTGGGGTTGAAGGACGAACAGAACTGGCTTTTGTGCTGGAAGCAGATTATAGGATTTGACATTTATAAGTACTCTTCATGATTTAACGGAAAAAAAACATACACATCTCTCAAATCCAGCACTTTCCTGCATTTTGTCAAATAGTTTAGTTCCTATTCGGGCAGGGCTGAGACCGTGGAGGGGGTTGCTCGATGCTCAATGCCCGCTGGAGTTTGGCGAGCGCGAGCATTTAAAGATCAATTTAAAGAGACGGTGAGGAGCGCTCTGTGAATGAAGTCCAGTCCCTGGCGGTTCATTCGCGTGCGCGTCCCCGCCAACTCCGCGCCGCCGACAGGCCCCCTCGCCACGAGCGCGCGTGCACGTGCACGTTCTTCCAGCAGCAAAGGGAGGTGCACGCGCCTCTCATCTAACATCAGCAGCAACAGGAGACGCACGCGCAGCCAGCCAGCAGCAGCAAGGGGAGACGTTCACGCGCATCTCATCTAACAGCAATAAGAGGCGTGCACGCGCAGCCAGCCAGCAGCAAGGGGAGACGTTCACGCGCATCTCATCTAACAGCAATAAGAGGCGTGCACGCGCAGCCAGCCAGCAGCTACAGCCGACGTGCACGCGCAGCCAGCCAGCTGCTACAGCTGACGTGCACGCGCAGCCAGCCAGCAGCTACAGCCGACGTGCACGCGCAGTCAGCTGCGGCCAGCACTACATTCGACGTGCACGCGCACCCTGGAGCAGCAAGAGGCGTGCGTGCACGCGCGGCCAGCAGCAACAGTAGGAGCAGGAATACGCGCGCGCCCCCGCCCAGCCGTGAGTGTGGACGTCGGGAGCAGCCATAGCAATCCTGTGTGTGTGTGAGTGTGAGAGAGGGGGCAGAGCATATGTGATTCTTGCAGGAGAGGCGCGGGTGAAACTCGGCGAGGGAGCGAGCTGAGGTAAGGGACACCCGGCGCAGCGCAGCGCAGCGCTTCACAGCAGCACCGTGTATTCAAGCGAACTGGGCGGGCAGAGCTGGCGTTTTCGCTGCACCTTGCACCTCACCTAGCGGTTTTATGAATCGAGTTCCATTTGCAACGCGATAAAGAAAAAGGCACTTCAAGCCCGGCGCAAATGAACGGCAGGATTTATTGGATTGGAGTCATCAGTAACTTCGTCTCCGTGTCAGAACTGGGGCGCTACACCTACTGTAAATGTGCACCATCCTTCTCATGGGGTTTTACGTCGCCTTTAATCTAACACGGGATTCGTTCCTGATAGGATTAAAGGTTTTTGTTTCCCTCAACCCACACAATAAATTGTAAGGCTGAAGGGACCGCGAGCGAGTTGTCCGATTGCGAAAGGGTCAGTGTGTTTGAGATCTTTTCTCTTCCCTTATTATTGCAGCTCACATTGCTGAGTGTTTCAAGTAAAGCAACCCGACTTGGCAATGAATGACTGGAGCGTTGCAATGGCTGCTCCAGAATACACTGAAGGGGGAGAAATCCTCCTGGTTTATGTTAACAGTAAGGCTGCTAGATAGATCTGCACCGCCCTATGCGAAAACTCACGGCTTCTCTGAATTTCGGTTCAGATTTCAGTTTGGCAGGAGTTTCTCTTTCCCCCAGATGAATGTCCGAAGACGGTCGAGAAAGGGAATGTACACAAAAATGCTGGAGAAACTCAGCGGGTGCAGCAGCATCTATGGAGCGAAGGAAATAGGCGACGTTTCGGGCCGAAACCCTCCTTCGGGAATGGGTTGAATGGGAGAAGGGGTCGATTGTGGAATAAGATGTGTTTCCTCTTTTGATGGTTGACCCCCCCCACACACACACACACACATTTTACGGTTAATGATGAAATAAAAAATGAAGATTAAAAGTAGACTTTCTCTATCGGGCCATTTAAACTTTGCTCTCCTCAGTAAATGGTGCAATGGACACAATCAAATGAAACTCGAGACGCTGGAGTCCACCATACAATCTGTAAGCCAAATAGGTCTTAGGTTTGTACATGGATCCTGGAAATTGGGGTGCTTTAGAAATGAATACTCATTGTGAATGGTGTAGATTTAGTGAAGAGCTGATAGAAATATTGTAAGTAAGGTCGGTATCTTAAGGATATTTTGTGGAAGCTTAGTGGTTGGATGTATAAGATTCAACCATGTCTGAATTATTTAATAGGTGGTAAATTTAAATTTGAGTAAAATTTAAAATTTATATTAAAAGTAATAGTTTCAGTAAATCAAGAATGAACCTACATGTCCACACGCAAATTGGAGGAGCAGCACTTCATATTTTGCTTGGGCAGCTTACAACCCAGTGGTATGAATATTGATTTCTCGAATTTCAAGTAACCCTTGCATTCCCTCTCTCTCCATCCCCCACGTACCCTAGATGTCCTGCTAGTTTCACTGTTTGTATCCCTTCATTATCATATCTTCCACAGCCAACTGTGGACCATTTTGAGCTCCACCTTTCCTGAGTCATCGTTGCCAGCTCTTATTTATTCTGCATCTTTTCATATCTCTAGTTTCCCTCTCCATGTCAAGAAGGGTCTCAACTAGAATTGTGATCTATTTTTCTCCAGAGAGTTACTCCAGCATGACTGATTAGAAAAACCTGCCTGGAGCACTAATGTCCTTGCTTAATTTGGTCTAAGCCCTGTCTGACCTTAGACCCATCGTTAAATGATACCCTTAGTTTTGAGGCAATAGTGACAGTCAATAAATATTGGCATTATCCAGGTCCTTGGAATATTTAAAAAAAATCCACATTCTAGGTTATGTATTTGTATTAAGCTAACTATTCGCTTCACAAATGGCCATCGTACCTTTAAAAAAACCCGACATAAGTATTACAAATAGGGCTAATATTTATTACATCTACTGAATGTGACAATGATCCAGTTCTTCAGCCTCTACAGTCTTTGTGATGAGTGTTCTCCCAAAGTGGTGTTGGGTGGGAACCAAAACACGCTGAAGGAATGGCAATATATTTGTGATGCACTGGCGTGTGACTTGGAAGATTTCTCGTAGGCTTTGGCATTCGCGTGTGTCTAGTGTCCTTCCTCTCAGTGGTAGGTTTGTGGCTTTGGCAGGTGTTGGCAAAGATATTTTGGTGGATAACTCGGGTCCATCTTGTAGACGGTTAAAGCTGGAATGGTGCTTTGCCAGTGGTGGAGAGAATGAGTGTGTGCAGTGGTGGTACAGAGTCGAGGCTGCTTTGTTCTGCTTTGTTCTGCAGGAGCTGGACTCCTCCTGACAAGGAGAGAGTAGTCCATTACTTGCCTTGTAAATGGTGGAAAAACACAAGTGACGCACAGAGGCTCGCACAGAGTAGGGGAATCGAGAACCAGAGGGCATAGGTTTAAGGTGAAGGGGGAAAGATTATTATAGCAATCTGAAGGGTAACTTTTGCATGCAAAGGGTGGAAGATCTATGGAATGAACTACCGGAGGAAGTAGTTGAGGCAGGGACTATCGCAACCTTTAAGAAGCAATTAGACAGGTACATGGATAGGACAAATTTAGAGGGATTATGGGCCAAATGCAGGCAAGTGGAACTCGTGCAGATGCGACATGTTGGTTGGAGTGGCCAAGTTGGGCCGAGGGGCCTGTTGATAAACAGTATCACTCGATGAGTGAACCTGGAGTTGTGTCCTACTTGCTGTCGGATTTCCAAAACTGCTGCTCATGCAGTGACATGTGTTGAAATTACGTTGCATCATGCTATTTATTTTGTTTCTCAGAGTTACACAATTAAAATCAATTTCACTGCTCTGGAAAGAAGCATAAAAGTGATTCGTTCCCGAGTTGTTACACATCACTTTAGAAATAAAGTGGGTCATTTCATAGAAACATAGAAACATAGAAATTAGGTGCAGGAGTAGGCCATTCGGCCCTTCGAGCCAGCACCGCCATTCAATATGATCATGGCTGATCATCCAACTCAGTATCCCGTACCTGCCTTCTATCCATACCCTCTGATCCCCTTAGCCACAAGGGCCACATCTAACTCCCTCTTAAATATAGACAATGAACTGGCCTCGACTACCCTCTGCGGCAGAGAGTTCCAGAGATTCACCACTCTCTGTGTGAAAAAAGTTCTTTTCATTTCGGTTTTAAAGGATTTCCCCCTTATCCTTAAGCTGTGACCCCAGTCTGGTGAACCTTCTCTGCACTCCCTCTATGGCAATAATGTCCTTCCTCAGATTTGGAGACCAAAACTGTACGCAATACCCCAGGTGTGGTCTCACCAAGACCCTGTACAACTGCAGTAGAACCTTCCTGCTCCTATACTCAAATCCTTTCATGGCTTGCATCATGGTTTCTACATCGGAGATGCATGGGATGACGTCAATACCTGTGCAATGCTCATCACATGCCAACTCTGTCTTAACCAACACAATGCTGAAATGAATCTGGGTAGGACTTTCAACGTCTGCAGTAAGATGCTGCAGATGTTCTATCAGTCGGTGGTGGCCAGTGCATTCTTCTACGCTTTCATGTGCTGGGGTAGCAGGGCGAAGGAGGCGGACGCCATCGGAATCAACAAGCTCATCAGGGAGGTTGGCTCCGTCTTGGGAGTGGAATTGGGTTCATTGGAGGTGGTCTTGGATGCTCCTCAAACTCTGGAGCATCTTGGGCAATACAGCTCACCCCCTCAATGACACGTTGGTCAACCCGAGGAACACCTTCAGCAACAGACTGGTTCCATCAAGACGCAGCACAGAACGCCACAGGAGATCCTTTTTCCCTGTGGCTATCAAATGTTACAACTCCTCCCCCTTCTGTCATGGGGTTGACTGACTGACACCCCCCCCCCCCCCCCCCCCCCCCCCCCCCCTTTTTTTCCCCCCCCCCCCCCCCCCCCCCCCCCCCAATCTTTGCGTATCCCTAATCCCGGACTTTTACTCGTCATTTTAATTTCATGTATCTTGTTGTGTTTTTATGACTATTGGTAGGCTAATTTCCCTCCTGAGATAAATAAAGTTCTATCGTATCGTAATCAACACAATGCTGGACTGAGAGCCTATCCGGTAGGTAAATTGCATGCTTTGTTCCATGAGTAGCTGGGCAGGAAAGGTAGCATTGATCTGAACCCATGATTTGCAGCTCCCAAACACCACATCCAGTGCCCCACCCCTCTTTGTGAAATATCATTCCTGGCTGTTTGTTAATTTATTTTTCACTTTAAATCCCAACCCTGAGGTGATGCTACTTGTAGTTATTTCCACTTTAATGTGAACTGTTATTCCGGCTCCAACATTTTCAAGTATAAAGGAGACCACTCAGACAAACATGCTTTAATTAGATCTTTAAAATGCAGAATATGCTATTTTGTCATTAAATTGAGCTGATTATAATTTTTTTTTAAGTATACTCCGAAACAATGTAAATGTCATATCCTTATCCTAGAAAGTGCAAACTAAAGATCAAGACTGATTTTGGCAAATATCACAAATCGTCCCAGAAGGTTTACTCAGTTGTTACCTTTTTAGCTGCTTGACGATCATGGTCTTACTGCTGCAAAAGACTAAGCGCTGGAGGAAGTCAGTGGCTCACAGTCATACATTGTAGAAACAGGCCCTTTGGCCCAATTTTGCCCCGCTGACTAGCATGCCTCATCTGCACTCACCTCACCTGCCTGCCCTTGGCCCACATAGAAACATAGAAAATAGGTGCAGGAGTAGGCCATTCAGCCCTTCGAGCCTGCACCGCCATTCAATATGATCATGGCTGATCATCCAACTCAATATCCTGTACCTGCATTCTCTCCGTACCCCCTGATCCCTTTAGCCACAAGGGCCACATCTAACTCCCTCTTAAATATAGCCAATGAACTAGCCTCGACTACCTTCTGTGGCAGAGAATTCCAGAGATTCACCACTCTCTGTGTGAAAAATATTTTCCTCATCTCAGTCCTAAAAGATTTCCCCCTTATCTTTAAACTGTGACCCCTTGTTCTGGACTTCCCCAACATCGGGAACAATCTTCCTGCATCTAGCCTGTCCAACCCCTTAAGAATTTTGTAAGTTTCTATAAGATCCCCCCTCAATCTTCTAAATTCTAGCAGGTACAAGCCGAGTCTATCCAGTCTATCTTCATATGAAAGTCCTGCCATCCCAGGAATCAGTCTGGTGAACCTTCTCTGTACTCCCTCTATGGCAAGAATGTATTTCCTCAGATTAGGAGACCAAAACTGTACGCAATACTCCAGGTGTGGTCTCACCAAGACCCTGTACAACTGCAGTAGAACCTCCCTGCTCCTAATCTCAAATCCTTTTGCTGTGACATCCCTCTAAACCTACCCTATCCATATACCTGTCTAAAGTTTCTTAAATGTTGTGCTAGTACCTGCCTCGCCTACCTCCTCTGGCAGCTCGTACCATGCACTCACCACCCTGTGTGCAAAAAGAGTTACCCCTCGGGTTCCCATTAAATCTCTCCCTCCTTCACCTTAAACCTTTGTCCTCTGGTTCTCGATTCCCTTACTCTGGTCAGGCCGGCATCTGTGGAGGAAAGTGGACAGACAGTGTTTTTGGTTGAGATTATTCTTCAGATGAATGGAGTAGAAGGGAAATTGGTGGTAGACAGGAGGGGAAGGTGGGCTTCTTTCATTTGCTCAAAATCCCAGCATCTGCAGCTTCCTATGTCTTCACGATCTTACTCCTCCTAGTGGAATGCTTCCAAAAAGAAAGATAGCATTTTGTGGGGAAAATACTTAATTATCAAAATGACGCTGGATTTGTATTTCAACATGAAATCACATCCTTTATTACAACTAGAAAGAGAGAGCTAGAAAGAAAAGGTAAAGTTCAAACATTTTATAACTGCTGAGCACATCCAAGATTTGAGCACGTTACCATTTTTATAGCTTAGTTCAGTTTAGAGACACAGTATGGAAACAGGCTCTTCTGCCCATCGAGTTTGCACCAAGTTACACGAGTTCTATCCTACACACTGGGGACAATTTATAAAAGTCAATTAACCTACAAATATCAGTTGGTATCATGACTTTTTATGCTATCAAGAAGCAAATTTAAGTGAAGTCCGACTTCTGTGGGTAGCCAAATTCGAGGAAGATGTCCACAGTCCTTCCTTATTGATGGAGTCAAAGGCTTCATTGAGATGATTAGAATGGAACATGTGTGTTGTCTGATGCCAATTCCCACCCTTTTCTTAGGATTGTTATATGTTAACATCCTGTCCACTATGCCTCTAAATGGGCGGAGAATACTATGAGTTTCAGAGAGCAGCTCTTCAGTCATTGGGAGGTGACAGTTGAGAATAATTCTGGCAATGTCTCCCTCTGGCAGATAGCAGGGAGACCTTCCAATAGATACCACAGTCAGATCTGTACCATTTTCAAACAACATAAAATGTAAGCTTCCTTTACTCGAGTAATGCACTAGGAACAATAAGATTATGAAGACAGCGGAGATTGCAGATGCTGGGATCTTCAGAATGGCCCTGATTATGGCACTTCTGAGGTCTCCTGGATGTGGATGATGAGATTGTGTGTTGTGACAGATGCTCATTACCCAAGCCAATATTCCAGCATTGAGTCTCTAATGCGCTCAGTCAGCTGTGCAGAGCAGGCTAGGTCATTCACACACCCAGATGCACTTTGAGAGAGATTACCAGTTGGACAAAGGGAAAGACTTGAGGACCTGTTCAAAACCTAATTGGCTCCTCTGTCCTTGAATGAGTGGAGGAGGAGGAGGAGGAGGAGCATTTGGGGTGGTCTTGAGAACCTTGAATCCCCGCTACAAGAGCATAAAGAAACCCCACCGAAGAAATGGGATACTTCACAAACTCTCCACCCATTTGCTCCATCAACCAAAGATTGACACAAAAAGCTGGAGTAACTCAGCAGGACAGGCAGCATCACTGGAGAGAAGGAATGGGTGACGTTTCAGGTCGAGCTATCTTCGGTTTAAACCAGCATCTGCAGTTCCTTCCGACACTGCTTCATCAACCATCTCCTATTGGGTCCCGAGGGGAGATTATGGTATGGACATTGGCCTCATTAGCCAGCTCCGAATCCACCAAACCAGAGTGCAAATAAGATGCTTGATCCCAAGGACGGTCTGAGAGCTGGAGGAGAGGATTTGTTATATTGCACGAGAGGTTATTGATCTGGTCAGGTGACTTTTATTCCAGTGTGTAGCTTTTGCATGTCATATCTCTGAACTGTTTGACCTCCATTTGGACAAAATTGGAAAATGTGGCAATCAGTCCAACATTATCACTTGATAATCGCCAGTTAATTACCATACAATCTGGATTTTAGGAATGAGTCATTGCAATCTTTATCAATGTAGGTTGAATGTGCTGTTACTACTGCATTGAAGTTAGGTTTAAATGTGCTTTGTATCAGAATCTTCATAATGCTGGGTAATCATTTTATACACTGACCTTCGATTCATCACAGTACACTTGGTACTGATAAAAATTCCCTCTGCTCGGAAACTCAGAATTAGTGGAAAATTCCCTGTCATGAAGCACAGATAGGACCAATCATTCCTGGATTGAGGGGGTTCAGTTAGAGGTGACATTAGAAATGCAGATGTTTCTTCTACACTTCCCTATAGAATAAATAAGGAAAATTAATAAAGTAAGCTTAAAGTATCACAGCCAGAGATATGAAGTTCGGAATCACATTTATGCTGTTCGATGGAGTCCAACATCTTGGAGAACTCTACCAACAAGATTTATATATTTCAAAGAATATAAGATTTATATTATAAAAAAGTAAGAACCAGCATTAATTGTAATGGCTTTGCTAGTCTTCAGTTACTCTTCACAGCTAAAGATGGACAACATAGCACTGACATAACGCTCATTTGTCATAGCAGGCCCTTGCTTTCCCGATTACACTTTTCTTGATGAAGGAATATGCTCCATAACAGCAAAAGACCAATAAAGAGCCTGATTTGAGAGGAAAGTAATCGCACAGTATAGCTGACATTTTCTACTTCTAGCTCTACTTGGAGTTAGATGGATTAATTCATTTGATACAGCTTGTGTACTTGCGCCCTCCTGGAGGACAGTAAACCAGCGCAATGGTGAAAGAGACCATTTTAGTCTTGAAGAAAAATATGATAATTTACCTCTTTGAAGTTGTCACTTCCCAAATTATTGGTAGATTTACCCCTGTTAAAAATACAACATTGGCCAACATTGGCCAGTTGAATCTGCCAAACTTATTTTTGAATAGCAAATTAGCTTTGCACATTTGGGTTTGTAGCTCATAACCCTCCTCAGCTGCCTAACAGGCTTTAAGGCCGCTTATCTGAAGGACAGCCTTCAGTTCTGTTCTGTCTGTGAAGTTGGTTTGCAATGATAAGAGAAGGAGGTGGACCTGCTCCACAGGAGGGTCTTCAAACACATATTCTGCTACTGTGAAGTTTTTTGTTCAAATTTAGACATTCAGAAATTTTTACTGTGGAAACAGAGCACTCCCATTACTTCACAACACCTGTAGTTGCCTCTATCTTACTCTATGCCACATTGCCTAGGTTCCCACTGGATTTTCTTCCAAACTGCTGGAGATGAAACATGTGGTCTGATATTCAAGTTTCCAAGAGGAGTCGGCTGCCTGTGGAACCAAGACATATTTTAGTTTAGTTTAGGGATACAGCATGGAAACGGGTCCTTCGGCCCACCGAGTCTGCGCCGACCAGCGATTCCCCGGACATTAACATTATCCAACACACAGTAGGGACAATTTACAATTATACCATGACAATTAACCTACAAACCTGGATGTCTTTGGAGTGTGGGAGGAAGCTGGAGATCCTGGAGAAACCCCACACAGGTCATGGGAAGAATGTACCAACTACATACAGACAATCACCTGCAGTCAGGACTAAACCTGGGTCTCTGGCGCTGTAAGGCAGCAACTCTACCGCTGCGCCACTGTGCCACCTCTAGTCTTGGACTGGAAAACAGTACCGTGGTTTTTTTTGTTTCCAGTGCTTGGCTTATTGGACTCTACCCTTTAATATTTTCTAACTCCATTCTTTGACGAAAGTCTCTTTTAGTGCAATTAACCACCCCAGCTCATTCCCACTTTCTGGGGTTGAATTGCTTTCAGTCACTGCCCCGTGTCGAGGCATTTTGATGTGCAGTTGCGCGTAACTTGGGGAGAAACACACACTGCCAAATTTATCCAGCCTTAAACAAATCCAGCATTGAATGTCAATCTCAGGCTTGTTAAAGATTGAATTAGTGTTACTCAGCATAAAGACCATGTGCCTGAGATGCGTGTATGTATTCTGCTGTGATTGGCAATTTATAAGAAGGGAAGCAACTCTCACGTGATAAAACCCCCTGAGGTACAACGTTAGAGAATTGCTTCTAAAATATTCTGTGCAGTTTTGATACCAGAATAAATTGTGGGCAGATTGGTTGTCTAAGAATAACATAAGTGACCATACCAATTTGGCATCAGAATCAATGCATTATTGCATGGCAAATGGAGGGCTGGGTTCAAATTGGGCTGCAGGGGGTTTGTTTCTATTTGAGTGTATGATGCTTTTACTCAAGTAGATCGTATTGTGACTAGTAGTGAAAAAATAAACCAGGAAAGGATAGGCTATCATCAGAGGAGTATAATGAGAACTATAATCGTCTCAGTCTATGGTTAAAACCCGAGCCAAGCCCGAGTATCTGACTGACCTTTGGCATAACTAGAACACCTTCAAACATGCTGTTCACAAATTATATAATAAATGTGTACTAAGCATATCATCCCAACCTGGAAAGAGCATGTTGCTTGGCGTGGCCCTACCCAGCCAAACAGAATATTTTCATCAGAATATAAAAGCAACTAAGCTTACACACAGTTTAGGTCTCATTTTGAAACAGAGGTCGACAGGCTACTATTAGTTTAGTTTAGAGATACAGCACGGAAACAGAGTCCCTGCTGACCAGCAATCACTAGTGCTACCCTACACTCTAGGGACAATTTACAAGTTTTACCAAAGCCAATTAACCTACAAACCTCTACACATTTGCAGTGTTGGAGGAAATCGGAGCACCCGGAGAAAACCCACATGGTCACGGGGAGAATGTACAAACTCCATACAGATAGCACCCATAATCGGGCTGGAACCTGGGTCTCTGGTGCAGTGAGGCAGCAACTCTACCATTGCGCCACCCGTGTTGTTTGATTGTGGGTTTTCTTTGGGTACTCCCGTGTCCTCCCACCTCTCAGAGTCATGTGGGTGGCGCAGCTGTAGAGTTGCTGCCTTACAGTGCCAGACACCCGCGTTCCATCCTGACTACGGGTGCTGACTTTGCGGAGTTTGCATGTTCTCCCTGTGTTTTCTCTGGGTGCTCCAGTAGAATCCACGACTCCAAAAATGTGCAGATTTGTAGCGTGTAAGATAGAGCTAGTGGTCGGCGCGGTCATGGTGGGCCTAAGGGCCTGTTTCTACGCTGTATCTCCAAACTAAAAACTAAACTAAACATGTTGGTTAATTGGCCACTAAATCTGCGGGGACTGGATGGGAATGTGAGGAAAATAAAATGGGTCGTGTGTAAGTATGTGCTAGATTGTTGTGTAGACTTGCTGGCCAAAGGGCTTGATTCAGTGCTCTGTTGCTCAATGACTTGACTAAAGGGCAGAGAGTGAGAGGAATTGTATGGTACAAGCATGATGGTGTGTTTCAGGGTCTGAGAGCACAGCAGAGGCCCGCTCAACGGTTTTGTTACTTATATGAAGGAGCACACAAAGTGAGACTGGCTGTGTAGAGATAGCTTGTGTAAGAGAGGAGGATTTTGGCGTTTGGCCCTTTGATTTCACGAGTAGAATGCGTGACATTGCGGGTTATCACCAGTTCAGTTGGTATAAGTAAAATGGGTGTGTTGCTGTTTATATTACATGTACAGATTGTCTATTAACTTTAGAGGTCCCATCTAATTCAATGGACTATTTACACTATGATTAGTGGGTTTAGCAAAGAGATGGATGGATAAATGTGTAGATTGATCATGTTATGTGTATATATTGTTTAAAATGAAAAAGGGTAGTTTTCATGTTTGTTTAACTAGAAATGTGAGTGGTGGGATAACTTAATTCAGATGATGATATGTAAACTGGTTTCATTGAGTTTCTGTAGGCTGGAAACAGAAGCTTTTCTTCTGGAACTGACCTCACTTTCTTTGAACAAAATGTATTAACATGAAAGGTCTTAAGAGATTTTGTTTCGAATGGCTGTGTAGGCAAGTTGCTTCATTGTGATTTTTGTATTCTTAAAATAACTGGTGTTGATTAATGCGGAGTCAGGCACCCACACCTGTGTGGCATTTCCACATGCACAGAACTTTCACTGCTTATAAGCCCTTAAAGCAAAATCGCCACTTGCTGCATCCAAGGATAGACACAAAGTGCTGGAGCAACTCAGTGGGCCAGGCACAATCTTTGGATAAAAAGGAACCTCCAACTCTTCCCCCCCCCCCTCCCCTCCAAACTTTCAGTATAAAGAAGGGTCCCGACCTGAAAGGTCACCCATCCTTTTTCTCCAGAGATGCTGCTTGACCTTCTGATACTCCAGCACTTTGTGTCTATCTTTAGTATGAACCAGTTAGTTTAGTTTATTGTCACGTCTACCGAGGTACAGTGAAAAGCTTTTGTTGCGTTCTAACCAGTCAGCAGAAAGACAAAAGACAAAACATGATTACAATCGATCCACACAGCATCTGCAGTTCCTTGTTTCTACATTTTGCCTGTTCAACCCTCATTCATTGATGTGTTTTTTTTCTGCCCCTGAGCCAACCAAGACTAAAGATTACTGGTGATTGACAGAGCATGTGTGAACGAGATGTTACTCGAATGGTGGAAACTGCTCTATCCTTCAGTAAACCTTCCATAAAATGGGGTTTAATCCAACTTTTGCATAAATTGTAGCCAGTGCGAAATTAATTAATCTCTTTTCTCTCCACTACTCAATGTGACTATGTTAGATAAATGCTAGATAATTAAAAACTGTGGTTACGCTAAGTAATACTTCACCTGCAAGTACACCATTCCAACAGAAATGGTGAAAATACTCCTCACCCACCATCTACATCACCTTATTTGACCACTTGGGGTTTCAAGCATTGCCTAGTCAGTGTCATTGCTATTTCTGATGCTCACCAACCTGACATCTGCACTTGTGCCTTGCCTATCAAGGTTCACTGGACACCAGACAGGAAAAAAGTGTTTCTGGCCAATTTCTTCATCCAAACCCTCCACTCTTTCTCTCCATCCACGCCGTTTCAGCCAGTTATTTGACACTGCTAGCTTCCTTCCTAGCTAAAATCTGCTGAATAGTTGGCTGATAGAGACTAAACGTTACTGGCATGGATAATCTGTACATATGAAGTGAACTGAGCCATGGAGGGGCTTTAAGTGCATATTTTAGATCACTGATCCTATTCTACAGAAGTCTCTTCTGTAAATACACAAATACCTTGTTAATCAGCTGCATTCCACACCAGTATTATTAAATAAACCGCATAGGGAAGTGCATTTCCAAATAATTTCTGTGTTCACATTTTCACCAATCGCCATTGCATCATTTGCAAGCTAATATTTTCTGGGCTCGGTATATTATAAGAGCTGCAGAAGCAGCATTTTGTATTCTGCATTCATCTCCGACATGACCTGCAGTGGTTTAATCTTTCATTTGATGCAGAGCTATGTCTGCAGACTTTGGGAGGATTTTAATCCCTGCCATTTTGACTGCTGGAAATGCTTGAGACTCTCCCCATACAACATGGTCAACAATAACAAAAATCAATTTTTATTGTAAGTTTAAACGTGTGAGATTATTTGAATTGTGTCTAATGGATTCTTCATTATTGTTGAGTGACCTGATAATTGTATATCCCTGGAAAAATGTTCAAAAAAATAAGCATTCCTTTATTAGAGACTTGAGCAACTGCAGTTGCTGGATTTTTGAGTAAAAAGCAAAAGGCTGAAGGAACTCTACAGGTCAGGCAGCAACTGTGGAGAGAGTACATTTGGGTCAGGGCCCTTCTTCCGATTGATGGAGTGGGGAGGGAGGTGAAAAAACTGGAAAAGGGAAGAGGAGGGTGGGGCAAAACCTGGCAATGGTGGATGCAGGTGAGAGGAAGTAACAAAGGCCAGGGGTGAAAAGGAGACAAAAGTGTGTTGGACAAGAAGAGGAGGAGTGAAATGTAAAGCTTGGAGGGAAGGGTATGAGTGGAAAGGCACAGGGGGCATGGAAACAAGGTGGACGAAAGGGCAATGAGGGGCCCTGGGATGGGAGATGAGCATGCAGAGTAGGGAAATGGAGCAAGGCGATTGGGGCAGTGGGAGATCGTGGGAGAAATGTGTGTGCATTGGGATGGGAGGTTTAGATGAATGGGGGTTTACATGACAAACCATTTCTTTATTTGGCTTGTATTAACATGGGGATCCCCCAGTGTAATACCGACAATATTACCTTGGACGTGATGAATGCCAGGTGATCTGGTAAATCAAGGCCCCTTCTGCCGAGTGGATACAAAACATCTCTCAACATCTATTCAAGGAAAAGCAATAAAGACATTTCTACGCCTGGCCAATGTTTATCCCTCAGCCAATATCGTGGCAATAGAAAAGATTTGCGGGCTGTGAGCACATGACTGCTGGTGAGAGTTTGCTGGGTGCAAATTGGCTGCTGCATCACTTCCATTGCAATTGTGAAGCATTCATTGGCATAGAGTGTATAAAAAATGTATTATATACTGTATACAATATGCTGTATGGATATGAGTTGGGAGGTCATGTTGCAGTTATTTAAGACATTAGTGAGGCCGCATTTAGAGTATTGTGTTCAGTTCTGGGCACCATGTGTACAGGAAAGATGTGGTCAAGTCGGAAAGGATACAGAGAAGATTTACGAGGATGTTGCCAGGACTCAAGGGTTAGAGCTCTAGGGAGAGGTTGAACAGGATGGGACTCTATTCCTTGAAGCGTAGGAGGATGAGGGGTGATCTTGTAGAGATGTTTTAAATCATGAGAGGAATAGATCGGGTAGACGCACAGAGTCTCTTGCCCAGAGTTGGGTAATCGAGAAGCAGAAGACATAGGTTTAAGGTGAGGGAGGAGGGGGGAATGTGGAGGGTGGGGAAGATTTAATAGGAATCTGAGGGGTATCGTTTTCACACAAAAGGATGGTGGGTGTATGGAACAAGCTGCCAGAGGAAGTAGTTGAGAAAGGGACTATTGCGATTTTTAAGGTACAATTAGACAGGTACATGGGTAGGACATGTTTAGAGGGATATGGACCAAAGGCTGGCAGAAGGAACTAGTGTATATAGGACATGTTGGTCAATGTGGGCAAGTTGTGACGAAGGACCTGTTTCTACCCTGTATGAATGCGACTGTATTGCAATTGTGAATCATTCATTGGCGTAGAGTGCTTTGGGATGTTTCAAAATGAGCATGTAAGATGCTTTATAACAGCCGCACTAGCATGGACGGGATCTTCATTTAACGCACTTTCATTAAGCTTGTTGGTCTTCTAGTTAAGCTGATGAGGGAAGATGTTATGTTATGGCGTTCAATTATGCTTTTATTGTTACATGTGTGAAGTGCTAACACAGTTAAATTATTTTTCTTACAATCATTCCAGTAGAGTATTGCCATATCCCGATCGCTGATTAGCAAATGTACAGAAATAGTCTACTGAGCTCACTTGCAAGAGGAAACATGTTTTGGTACCATTTTCAAAATCCACTCTCTCCTTCTTAAAAGTGTTTCCCTTTCCAGGCAAGTCCCATGATGTTGCTGCCAGCCTTCTCCTAGGATGGCCCATCCGTCTCCTTGCCCATCCACCTTTGTTCCTGGGGGAGCCTCACGCAGCCGACCATGAGGGCATCGTACGCCAGACCGCGGTTCCCTCTCCTCTCCTAACCCCCTTGCTCCTCACCCGTCACGCCCGCCGTCGCTGGCTCCAACCTCTTGGTCTCCGGTCTTCGGGGAATGAGCAGAGACCAGGTCAGTGGCCTTCGCCTTCCATGCAGGTGGTCCACCGGGACCAACGAGCAGGGGACCGGCTCAGCAACATCCTTCTGCAGGCCTGCAATCCACTGTGTCTTGCATTCGGCTATGGGGGACCGGCTCGGTGGAATCCCCTTGAAGCCACGATCTGCCCGGCTTTCTGTTCACCCGAGCAAGGGCCACAGACTTGGAGGGGATATGATATCCTCCTGCCCTGAGTTCTACAAGGGTAGAGGGCAAAGGAAATCTTATTGTTGTTCTGAAACCCCCACCTGTTTTTTTTCCCCAATTCCTCTGACAGGCAATAACCTAAAACATTTGCCCTTTTCACCTTTAGAGCAGACGAGGCCTTTGCCCAGCGCAGCCTTCAACCGTGTGCTAAATTGAGATGATGCTGTTTTTTTTTTAAATCTTTGTTGTACTAATGGTTCCTGAATGATTGCTGTATTCTCCATTGTCATCAAGGGAAAATGTTGCACGTTCAAATCGTGCAGCACCAATGAGTGTCATGACCAGGATGCAAGCTGAAATTAGGATATCCTCAGTTGCTCATTAAGCAGCTGAGTCCTTCTGAATTAATTGCTGCTTATTGTCACTATGGGATATTCAGCAGCATGATAGGATATTTTTGAGAACATCTGTGACATTCTGAGGATGCATCGACAGCTGATTTGCAGCATGATACCTGTGTAGAACACAAAGGCTGGCGTAACGCAGCGGGCCAGGCAGCATCTCTGGAGGAGAGCATGGATAGGTGTCGTTTTGGGTCCATGTCCTTCTTTGGACTGATTGTAGTGGGGGGATAGAGACTGGAAAAGAGTGGCTGCTATTTGTATACCTTGTGTCTGCAAGCAAAGAATTTCACTGTGCCTTGTCACATGTTAGCGGGATACGGGTGAGGTGGGTGGGGTAGGTTGATTGCTAGATGGTCTGGCAAAGGCTGGGGGAT
Source organism: Leucoraja erinaceus (assembly GCF_028641065.1). Taxonomy (NCBI): domain Eukaryota; kingdom Metazoa; phylum Chordata; class Chondrichthyes; order Rajiformes; family Rajidae; genus Leucoraja; species Leucoraja erinaceus. The sequence goes on along the minus strand of NC_073394.1, from coordinate 27,216,559 downwards.
GGAAAATGCCTCTTTGTGGCAAAGAAGTAGGGTTGAAGCAGTCAGGTTGCTTTGTAATTTTCCCTTCAGAAATATTGACGAAGAGTAAAAACGTTTTGCTTTGCATTGCACTTGGCATGTCTTCCAGATGTCACAAAACATCACAAAGCCAAAGAAATAGCTTTGAAATATTTTCATCAGTATGATGAATGTAAACATTCAACCAAAGGGCATGAAGCAGAGTCTGGCGATCTCTGCTGCAACATGTGGATCTCTCATTAAAAAATAAAACTGTTCTTTCCCATAAGGAGCAAATTCCACAATCAATATATCTACAAATAAGATTAATTTGTGGGATAGATTGATGGGTTAACGGTGACCAGGAGATGAGGAAGAGGAACCCTGTTCTTCAGAGAAGAAATATCAGATCTTTTGCAGTCATTTTAATGGAAGGTTGCAGTTTCAGCTTCGTATCCTATCCAAAATCAAACACAACACATTCAATAGTTCAGTAGTCCACTGAAAATGTAGCCTATGTTGCTTGGGTGACGAGCCGCATGCAGCCACGACCTCCAAGTTATCCAATAACTTTCGGACTGATCTTCATTTTAGGCTTTGTCAGGTTTGGCTTCTTTCATCTTTAGTACAGTCATGATCCAAATATAGACCATAAAAACTTGAATTTCCGAGGTGATGGGAGAGTCAAAGTAATATCAATGAGCCCTGGTTACATTGAAGACTGTGCATATGGCAGGGGAAATGCACCAGTGGCTAAGTCATACCTTGTGCGGAGGAAGATGGTTGCGATTGTTAGAGGTCATTCATCCTCGGTCCAGGATATCACTGCAGCAACTCCTCAGAAGTATCTTCAGCTTTTTTGTTAATTAATTTAGGGAGGCCCAGTGATGCAGCTGGAAGGCCTCATAGCGCCAGAGACCCGGGTTTGATTCTGACTTCGGGCGTGGAGTTTCTCTCTGTGAATCTGGATGCTCAGTCTTCCTCTGACATCCCAAAGATACATGCATTTGTAGATTCATTGGCCTCTATAAATTGTCCTTAGTATATAGGGAGTGGATAGAATGTGAGATAACAAATAACTAGTGTGAGCAATAGTCGGTGTGGACTTGATGGGCTGAAGAGCCTATTTCTTTCATGTACTTGTTAAAATAAGGCATCCATTCAGGAACGTGAGGATATTCACTGATTGATGTATGATTCAATGATGCCTCCAGCAAACAATATAGCTCATTCCCACATGCAGCAAGATCTAGAATACATTTGGACATAAGCTGACAATTGGAAAATAACATTTCCATCGCAAGAGAACTTGGCAGTGACATCTTTAACAAAGATGGTGTAACCATGCACTCCTGGTGTTTAAAGGCATTGCCTGCACTAAGACCCCCACATCAACATTTGGGGGAAGGGTCAATAATGACAAAAAGCTTGTCATGAGCAGCCACATAAATACTGTGGTTACAAGAGCAGGTGATTCACCTTATTCCTTAAAATCATTTTTTCAAAGCAGCCTGCTTTATTAGTCATCTTTCCATCACCCTCGGCATTTACTATTTTTTTCCAGCATTGGCTGCAGTGTGTGCCATCTCCAATATATGTGCACCAAGGATGCTCCAACTGAACCTCCCCCTATGCCTCTGCCCTCTAGGACGAGGGCAGCAGAAGCACGGAGGCACCACGTACAAGGTTCCCTCCTGAGTTACACACCACCACCACCCCTCTCCAAGCAGGACAAGAAATATATCAATGTTTCTTCATGATCCTGGAACACTCTACTTAACAGCACTGCGGGGAGTGCTTTAACCAGAAGAACTGCAAAAGCTGGAGAAGGTGTCTCGGCAGCACTTTCTCAAGGGAAGTTAGGGATGTGCAATAAAATGCAGCCTTGCTGGCAAAGCATAGATACATGAAGTGGCTGAGATCCATGTCGGGGCATTGAGGGTGATTGCCAGTGGGCTAACTGAGTACATCACGACAGCATGTGGTTCAAGGCCCAGGAGGGCAGGCACCAATGCTACAAGATGGTCAACAGCAAAAGTAACACACTCCCCAGTCCAATGGCCAAAGCCAGCTTCACCTGTGGAGGGTAGAGTCGAGGGGGGAGAGTCAATATACACCTCGATATCCAGCAGCCCTGCTCTTCCTCCCCCCCCCCCCCCTCCTCCATTCGCAACAACTAGAGTCCCCCTTGTCCTCACCTTCCACCCCATCAGCCGTCGCACACAGCATATAATCCTCCAACACCTTCGCCACCTCCAATGGGATCCCACTACTGGCCACATCCACCCCTTTCTGCTTTCCGCATAGACCGTTCCCTCTGCAACTCCCTGGTCAACTCGGCCCTCCGACCCCCCCCTCCCTCCAAACCACCCCTGACATCAGTCTGAAGAAGGGACTCGACCCGAAACGTCCACCATTCCTTCTCTCCAGAGATGCTGCCTGTCCCACTGAGTTACTCCAGCATTTTGTGTATACCTTCGATTTAAACCAGCATCTGCAGTTCTTTCCTACACATTCCTTCACCCGTGGAGGCTGTGGGAGGGTCTGCCTCTCCAGGATAGGTCTTAGTCAGCCACAGCAGGAAATGCGATCACAGATGAAACAATCCCCTCTCCAAGCAGGACAACATCAAAGCTGCACCATCATCCTGTTACTGGTCCTATCCTCACTAGGCCTTCCATCTTCCACCAGAGCTCCCTCTGCTCTGTTTCAGAGCTGGAACTGTGGATGAATCTTCATCAGTGCAACTGCGTAAATGTAGGGTCCACCACTGCTACCTTGGGTCATAAGCAAATATGATCAACATGATTGTTCAGATGGGACATTATGTCCACCAGTCACTAAATGGGTGTGTCCATGTGTGTGTACAATACATTACATGATGCCTTAGGAGTTGTTGAATGTAGCCAGGAATATTTTCTGTAATGTATGAAATTAAAAATAGCAAATCTGCTATTCCTTCAAAATAATTTGAACCAAAAAAATTGTTGCGATCCATAGAAAGACCACAAAAGTGCATGATTAACTTCCCTCTGTTGAAACAGTGTTGGATGGAGAAAGGTTGATAATGCAATGAAGTGCCACAGGCTATACACTAAACCTGTAAACCTTTGTCAATCTATAGCATTCATTGGTTGAAAGTATTATTTTTGATGTTTTGTGCTCTCCTGGACCCATGTAAAGATGTTGATGAGGGAGATTCTCAGAGTCTAGGGAATCAATAGGTAGGTTTCTGAAGAAATTACCTGAGACATGAATGTAAAACGGAAAACTGTGGGATGTTATTTATTGTTCAAGTCTTTTTGTAGAACCAGTAATGGAGAATTCTAGTTATGAATAATAAATTAGAAATTAGAAAAAATGTTGAGAAATGAAAAACACTATTCACTTGAAACAGCTTCTCTGCAGGCTTTGTCCAACAATCTGTTCGCACACACAGATGGTTCATAACACCAGCAGTCTTGTTGGCTTGCACAAGTGATTTAGTTGGCTTTGCCAAATGCTTCATTCATCTTCCTTTGCCCAGTGCTGTGCAAACCTCAGCTGCATGACGGCAAAATGACTCCATAAAAACAGATCGGCATTCTAAACCAAGCACTTGTACAACTTAAAATGACCCTACACTTTGACATTTAGATTTCATTTCTGCTAAATATGGAAATCCAGTTTATGCTACAATATGCGTCATTCCTCAGTGCTAACATAATCAGATCCAAACGCTGTATTTGGATGCAATGTAGAAGCTCGCCTGACTAAAGATTGGTGCAGTCTATCACCATATAATTCACAGCTGTTAACCTGATAAAGGTCAGACAGGGTTTTCTCTTAATTGTAACAGGACTTCATTTTTCAATTTGATTCCAATGCAATTGGAGATAATTTCAAGTGCTTATTTTTTGAAGAGTTTGTTCAATTGACCTATGATCTAAAATACTCTTTTTTTCCCAGTAACTACAATGAGCGCAAGGTGAGGTGACTATGTTAGATCAGATTAACTGATCTAAAATGTTCCGCTGAGTTCACTTCAGTTTAGATTTATTGTTCCGTGTACCGAGGTACAGTGAAAAGCTTTTGTTGCGTGCGAACCAGCCAGCGACACAACAGTACATGATTACAATCGAGCCATTCACAGTGTACAGATACAAAGGTTTCAAAGGTCTTTTATTGTCACGTGTACCAATTAAGGTACAGTGATATGCAGTAATTCGCAAATACCATACAGCCATATTATTAAAAAAAGCACCAAGACCAGCAACTACGTAAATCTTAACATAAACAACCACCACAGTGGATTCCCCACGTTCCTCACTGTGATGGAAGGCAGTAAAGTCCAATCTTCTTCCTCTTTATTCTCCTGCGGTCGGGACAGTCGAACCATCCGCGGGGCGGTCGAAACTCCTGCGGCTTGGAGTACCCGAAGTCGGTCTCGAACCAGAGACCGCGAGCTCCATGATGTTAAAGTCTGCAGGACAGTTGGAGCCCCAAAGTCAATCCCCGACAGGGATCGCGAGCTTCGTGATGTTAAGTCCGCAGGCTCCCGCGGTGGTCTCCACCAAAGGCGGCCAACTCTTTGATGTTGGGCCGCAATGCGAACAATACAATACGGAAAAAAAGTCCAAGGGTCCCCAATGAGGTAGAAAGTAGTTCAGGACTGGTCTCTGGTTGCAGTAAGTTGGTTCAGTTGCCTGATAACAGCTGGGAAGAAACTGTCGCTGAATCTGGAGGTGTGTGTTTTTACACTTTTACACTTTTTGCCTGATGGGAGAGGGGAGAAGAGGAGTGGCCAGGGTGTGATTCATCCTTGATTATGCTGCTGGCCTTGCCGAGGCGGCATGAGGTATAAATGGAGTCAATGGGAGGTTGGTTTGTGTGATGGTCTGGGCTGTGTCCACAATTTGCTACAATTTCTTGCGGTCTTGGAAGCTGTTCCCAAACCTTGCTGCGATGCATCCCGATAAAATGATGTGCCCCATCCCCACAGGATAGCATTAAATCTTCACAGCCCTAAATTGTATGATTCGTAGCCATCATATCATTGTAGTCTTCCCATGGTTGTAGTTGTAACACTATTATTTATGTTGCTGTAAAGTGCTTCCTTTCCACAATTGTAATTTTCATCCCATTATCTTTCAGTTGATATATCAGTACATGCCTTTCTGTTACACATTTGAATGAACACAATGGAAACTGGTACAGTGCAGTTGCTTGGAATGTAATATTATTTAGCATAGCGGTTTAAATATTAGCAGCAGGCTGGATGTTACGTTATAGTACAAGGCTCAGGAAGTGGAGAAAGCATGAACTACTTATGCTTTTGTAGCACGGGCACTCGCAATTGTGAGGAGCATCATAATGCACCGCAATCCCTTGCTAAAGGACAGTTGTCATGCATGCTCCAACATACTGCTCTGTCCCTTGGTGTGAAGGAAGATCAATGCATGTCTGTCCGATGGGGGCAGCCCTTAAACAAAGGAAGGTACATCACCCCAAGAGGGCCTCATGACTGGCAATGGTGCAATGTATAAAGGAACACCACTGGGTGCAACATTAGCAAGGTATTGACACTGAGAATTTATTTTTTGTTTTGTATATTTTTTAATTACATATAAATTCTTATCATATGAGCCTCCATTCAACAACAGCAGGAAAGAAGCTGTTCTTGAATCAGGTGGTAGGTGTTTTCAAGTTTTTGTATCTTCTGCCTGACATGAGAAGGGAGAAGAGTGAATGACTGGGCTGTGAGTAGCTCTTATTACTTTGCCGATTTGCCGAGACCACGTAAAATATAAATGGTCGACTGTGGCGGGGAAGGGAGGCCAAGGCTAGTTTGCATGATGAACTGGGCTGTGTTGATGGCAATTTCTGGTAGTCTAGGGGAGACTATAGACTATAGACTATAGGGCAGCAGGGTGGTGCAGTGGCAGAGACCTGGGTTCGATCCCTGTGAGCGCTTGGGGTTTTCCGGGTATGCTGGTTTCCTCTCACATGCCAAAGATGTGTAGGTTAATTTAAAAATTCTCCCTTATGCGTAGGATAGAACCAGTGTATGGGTGATCGCTGGTCTGTGCGGGCTTGGTGAGCCAAAGGACCTGTTTCCACTCTGTATCTCTAAAAGTAAAATTAAGCAGTTGCCATTCCAAGCTGTGATGATTCCGGATAGAATGCTTAATATGGTGCATCTGTAAAATTCGTAGGTCATTGGAGACGAGCTGAATTTCGTAAGTTCAGATAGGTTCCTGACCTGACCTGCTTGTGATTGGAGTTTCAGAAATGCACATCAGTAATTCTGTACTGGAAATATGCTGAAAAGTAGTTACCAAGCTGAACTTTGAAACATTTTTATAGCATAATTCCATGGAACTGATGCACTATAATGCTGAGAACTATATTCCTTGTATTACCCTTTGCTCTATCTGTTGTACTTGATTATATTAATGTATTATATACCTGTTTGGAAAGCATGCAAAGCAATTTTTCCCCCTGTGACAACAATAAGCCAAAACCTAAACCCAAGATAAATTCAGCATTTCACAAGCTCAGCTCATTACAGTACAGTCTTGCACCCAAAATGTAGTCGTTTTTGTAATGTAGGAAATAATAGGCTGTGGGCCGAGGAGCTTTTTCGTTCAGGGGAAAAGTTAAATTAAGACCGAACAAAGTGTTCGGGTTTAGGAACTTGGTTGTCATCTATTGGTCGGTACTACAGTGTCCTATTATCAGTTATTTGTGTGTTATAAATGCATTTGTACTTCCGTTAGAGCTCAAGAGCAAAAGATGCATCCAATACCAGTGATGCTGATGTATCTCTCAGTGTCAAGTTGGTGCTTAATTATGAGTCACACCATGGCCCCACAGATTTACTGACTGTTAACTTTGCATCAAAGCCTATAGGGTTTGGCAGCCTTCCAGTATATTGTGCTATTTTTACCTCCTATAATTTTGTCCATCCTCATTTACAATTTGCTGCATCCCAGCTACATCCTGTCCTCTTTTTTTGCTGGAGCCTTCATCCATCAAATTTCTGCACTTTGCACGAGTATTTCTAGATTCCACCTCTAAGCCTTTGCCGATTGGTTTCATAATTTAACCCTATATGTTCCCCGTACCACTTTGAAAGCTAATATGCATTTCCCTGGGTTCAGTATTCAAGATTGAGTACTACACTTGATCTAGAAGGTTACACAAGTTCTATGTAACTGGAGCTGTCAGCACTCCATTACTCCCTGAAACACCATATTTACCTTCTACAGGGCCACTTACTCTCACCGGCAATCCTGCCTCCACCCCCTCCTGGACCAAGTAGCTGCAGGCCAGTGGACCAGCACGGATGCACCGCGCTTCCCCCAAAATCTTTGACGTATCTTATAGACAATAGGTGCAGGATTAAGCCATTCGGCCCTTCGAGCCAGCACCGCCATTCAATGTGATCATGGCTGATCATCCCCAATCAATGCCCCGTTCCTGCCTTCTCCTCATATCCCCTGACTCCACTATCTTTAAGAGACCTATCTAGCTCTCTCTTGAAAGTATCCAGAGAACCGGCCTCCACCGCTCTCTGAGGCAAAGAATTCCACAGACGCACTTCAAATGATGGTGCCAATAAATAAATAAATACATTTCTGCTCATCTCAGTTTTAAATTATCTGTTCTCTTATCCTGTTCTGGACACTCCAGCCAGGAGAAGTGTTTCAACATCCATCGTGCTAGCCTATCTCATTAGATCAGCTTTTGTTCTTCTAGGCTTTGTTGGGAAGTCTTCTTTATTGATCTCTCCTTTTCATAAGATAATCTTATCCCAAGAATCAATTCCAATGCATCTCTGTAACCTTGATTCCAAAGCACGTGTTTCCTCGGGTAAAGAGACTAAAATTGCAAATAACTCTCCAGATGAGGTCTAGCCAATGTGTTGTACAATTTCCACAAAACCTTGTTTGAGAAGGAACTGCAGATGCTGGAAAATCGAAGGCAGACAAAAATGCTGGAGAATCTCAGCGGGTGAGGCAGCATCTATGGAGCGAAGGAAATAGACCTGCTCACCTGCTGCAGCCCTGTTTCCACCCTCACCTAGCTCCTGTACTACTCCACTCACTGTCAGGGAACACGATGTCAGACGGGTGCTCCTGGCAGTGAACCCCAAGAAGGCTACCGGCCCAGATGGAGTCCCTGGTAAGGTGCTCAAAGCGTGCGCCCACCAGCTCACTGCCATCTTCACCAGAATTTTCAACCTCTCCCTGGCCCAGGCAGTTATTCCGTCCTGCCTAAAATCAGCCACAATCGTCCCTGTGCCGAAGAAGTCTACCATCACCAGCCTTAATGACTACCATACTGCCTAGCGATCCCCGCACATTAACATTATCCTTACAATTTACACTTATACCAAGCCAATTAACTTAAAAACCTGAACATCTTTGGAGTGTGGGAGGAAACCGAGTTGAGATCTCGGAGAAAACCCGTGTGGTCACGGGGGAGTGTCACAAATTCCGTACAGACAGCACCCGTAGACAGGATCTGGTACTACATAATCAAAGTGGACCCGTGACATGAGATACAATGCCCTCCTTAATATTTAGGACAAAAACCCACATTTATTTATTTGCCTCTGTACTCCACAATTTGAGATTTGTAATAGAAAAATTCACATGTGGTTGAAGTGCACATTGTCAGATTTTAATAAAGGACATTTTTATACATTTTGGTTTTACCATGTAGAAAATATAGCAATGTCTATACATAGTCACCAGGAGAGGGTGTGGTTTGGGTAGGAAGGGACGAATTGACTAGGGAGTTACGGAGGGAGCCGTCTGCGGAAGGGGAGGAGATGTGAAGATGTGGCCACCTCCAACGGGATCCCACCACTTTCGTCAATTCGTCCCTTCCCACCCAAACCTCCAGGCACTTTCTCTTGCAACCACAGGAAATGCTACACTTGTCGCCTTACCTCCCCCCTTGACTCAATTCAAGGACCCAAGCAGTCTTTCTAGGTGCGGCAGAGATTCATCTGCACATCCTCCAACCTCATCTGGCTCCACCTCTTCATTTCTTCTTCCCACACCCCCCCACCCTCACATCAGTCTGAAGAAGGGTCTTAATCCGAAACATTGCCTATTTCCTTCGCTCCATTGATACTGCCTCACCCGCTGAGTTTCTCCAGCATTTGTGTCTACCTTATATTAGTTGTATATATGGTTGGGATGATTGCACGATTACTAAAATATGTGACAGCTGGAAAATATTTGGGTGCTTGAGCTAACCAAATATTGGCAGTTACATTGTAAGGCAGCAGTTGCTAAGGCAAATAATCGAAGACATCCTGTGGGAATGGTTTTGAACAGGAAATCGTGAGAGAGCATTGATAATCAAAGTACCCCATTGTAAAAGACCATAAAGGAATAAAAAAGGCGCTTGTGATGATGATGGGTTTTAAATGGAGACTGACTAAGCTAAATCTGACTTCTTTGGAAGACTGAGGATATATTGGTATCTAATTAGTACAAAGTCCAGTAAAGCATGAGCACAGATTACTATTTTGAACTTAGTTAAGTTTGTCTGATTTGAAACAGAGGTGATCGTGTAGCCTGAGCACGGACCAATGCAACAGTTTGTGGACTGGTCGCACCTGAGACCTCTAACATGCTGATGGATCATTGAATGCTGCAAGGTCAGTAAAATTGGTTAGCTGAATGTAATGGGAAAATTAGCTTTCAATTCATGCAATGCTGACACCATTACAAGGGGAACGAGGGTGTTTCTCTTGAGTTGTGCTGGGATCAGGCTTCTAGTGTAGTTAGAGAAAACCCAAATAACGCAGGGTGGCAAAACAAAAAATGTTAATGATAACTGGACTTTGTCGAGACGGGACAGAGAATGCAAACATGCAGTAAACCTCCATGTAGAGGCAGATTAGGATAAGATTGCATTACAAGGGCAGCACAGTGGCACGGAAGAGTTGCTGCCTTCCAGTGCCAGAGATCTGGGTTTGATCCTGACTACGGGTGCTGTCTGTACGGAGTTTGCACGATCTCCCTATGAGCGCATGGGTTTCCTCCGGGTGCTCCAATTTCCACCCACACTCCAGAGACATACAGGTTTGTCGGTTAATTGTCTTTGGTAAAATTGTAAATTGTCCCTAGTGTTCACAGGTTATAGGGGTAGAATTAGACCAATTCAGCACATCGAGGCTACTGCGCCATTCCAATCATGGCTGATCTCTGCCTCCTAATTCCATTTTCCTGCCTTCTCCCTATAACCCATGACACCCATTCTAATCAAGAATTTGTCTATCTGCCTTAAAAATATCCACTGACTTGGCCTGCACAGCTCTCTGTGGTAGTGATTAATCACCTCATAATCTCATGTAGGACAGTGCTAGTATACTGGATTCGCTGGTCAGTGCTGATGCAGTGGGCCGGAGGGCCTATTTCTGTGCTGTATCTCAAATCTAAAGTCTAAAAGAAAGATCTTTATATGAATACATGCAGTATTTGTAACATGAATTGATGGGATATATAGAAATACATTTATATCATCAATGGTCATTTATGCTTGCAGAGCAACTCAGGATAGAAATTGCATTTTCTGGGTTACTAAAGTTTGAAAAGAAATAGGCAAAAATAGAAAAGATAGAGTAGCTCGTCTAATAAAATAAAGTAAGGAAAAATGATGTTAACTCAATCAAAGTAGAATCAGTTTGGAGCTCAGAAACGGCAAAAGGCAGAAACACGAGTGGTTGTTGTTTATAGACTCCTTGCACGGTACTGTAGGGCATAGTCAAAAGTTTGTATAACATGAATAATTTAAGTAAGTTGGTTTATTGGCCAAGTATTCACATACAAGGAATTTGCCGTGGTGCTCCGCCCACAAATAACAACATGACATACAGTGACAGTTACGAATCAGACTCAGAAAACACTAAACATTAATAATAATAAAACATTAATGATAAAACACCATTGATCAAGCATGTGAACCAGGAAAATACCAGATCAAAGGGAGGCTACAGATTTTTGGCTGTTGCGTAGAGCAACTGCTCGTGGATAAAAACTGTTTTTATGCCTGGCGGTGGCAGCTTTGACAGTCCGGAGTTGCCTTCCAGAGGGAAGTGATTCAAAGAGTTTGTGGCCAGGGTGAGAGGGGTCAGCGATGATCCTGCCCGCTCGCTTCCTGGCCCTTGCAGTGTACAGTTCATCAATGGAGGTTTGGTTGCAGCCAATAATCGTCTCTGCTGATCGGACGATTTGCTGCAGCCTCCAGGTGTCGTGCTTGGTGGCGGAGCCAAACCAGACCATGATGGAGAAGGTGAGAACAGACTCTATGATGGCCGTGTAGAAATGGACCATCATTGCCTGTGGCAGATTGTGCTTCCTCAGCTGCCGCAGGAAGTACATCCTCTGTTGTGCCTTTTTGACTTTGGAGTCGATGGTAGCCCCCCACTTAAGGACCTTGGCAATGATGGTTCCCAGGAACTTAAAAGACTCCACAGATGTGACTGTTATCGAAGGGAATTTTAATCCACATATAGATTGGAAAAATCATCTTAGCAGTAATAGCAGGAAAGATACATTTATGGAGAATACAAGAACTGGCTTCAGTATGTGGGAAACTAATTAGGAAACAGGATTTTAGATTCTGCATGATGCACTGAGAACAGTTAGTAATCGTGTACTTAATGGACCATGAGCGAAAGGTGATCAAAACATGATAGAATTGCATGTTTAAGATTGGAAAGTAATTTAATCTGAATTTGGGGTATTAAATTTAATCACAGCAAACTATGGTATGAGATGGCGAGAATAGATTCAGAGGCTGTATTAAAATATACAACAGCAGGCAATCACTTGGTTATCACTGAATAGTTTACAACAGACATATATTCTAGTAAGGATCAAAAACCCAGCAGGAGAACTTGTTCAACAAGAAGTTAGAGATGGTATTAGAGAAAATAATAAAGCTTGTAATATTGCTAAACAGAGCAGTCTTTATAGATGAGAAGAAAGGCAATTTACAAGAATATCTATTGTGCACCATTAAACAGATGATATAAAAGTAATAAAATAGACTATAAATGTAAACAAAAAGATGAAATCAGCAAAAGTTAATCTGAGTCTCCTTTGGACCGTGATAGGAGAAGGTATATTGGACGTGATATTAAATTAAATTATATTATAAGGAAATGTCAGAGAAATTAAACATATCTTGCAACAAAATCAAGGTGCTGGCTGTACACAGCAGATCAGGCAGCATCTGTGGAGAAACAATCCATTGACATTTCACATCAATGATCCTTGTAATCCACCTCTTGATTATTCTGTGTGGGAAGGAACTGCAGATGCTGGTTGACACCGAAGATAGACGCAAATTGCTGGAGCAACTCGGCAGTCAGGTAGCTTGACCCGCTGAGTTACTCCAGCATTTTGCGGTTATCTAGATTATTCTGCCTTCATTTTCTCGGGCCCCATCTCCCTTGCCGGCCACACACTTTGCCATGTTTTTATTTCCCATTCTCTGAATGATCAGTTCTCAGCAGCAGCAGCAGCCTCTGCCACTCCAGCCCATCTCCTTTCTCAGGAATTCTGAGCTTGACATGACATGAATTCTTCTTCCATTGCCTTTGCCTTTGCTAGGCATCTTCATCCCCATACTGTTGACTCTCTCACCTCACTTCAGAACGGCACTGAAGCATGGTGACTCTTACTGTGATGATTCCAGAAGAGGATCTACAATCATCCATTACAGTTGCTCCACTCTGTTAAATCGCTATTCCATTTGAAATCTATAGTCGGAGGGTGGTGAATCTGTGGAGTTCACAGAAGGCTGTGGAGGCCAAGTCAATGGATATTTTTATGGTGGAGATTGATAGATTCTTGATTAGTACATGTGTCAGGGGTTATTGGAAGAAGGCATGGGAATGGGGTTGAGACGGAAAGATCGATTGAAGGGCGTAGACTGTGCCGAATGGCCTAATTCTGTTCCCATAACATGAACTTTATCAGTTTAAAAACTACCTTCTGTATTCTAGAATTTTACCTGTTGTACTTGTGAATGGCTTGACTGTATTTATATATACAGGTGCACAACCTTTTATCCGAAGATCCAAATAACGAAAACCTCCGAATAGCGACATTTTTTCGGTCCTTGAAGAAAGGTTCTTGAAAACGTTCACCGAGGGCGGCCCGCAGAGGTGACAGCGGAACCTCCGGTCGGTCCTCGAAGAAAGGGGAACTAAATCCCCATTCATAAAAGAGAAGGTGAGGGTATATTGCGCGGGAGGGTTAATAATTGACAATATGCTGCTACCTGCCAGCTGCATTAAAAAGTTCCTACGGTAGACTCACGATACACAGTGTATCGTGAGTCTTGCGTGGGGACCTTTTAACTCAGCGGGCAGGCAGCAGTAGATTGTCGCTCCCTTCAGTTTCACCCCACCTACACCCCTCTGCTTCCCGGCCATGTGTGTGACCCCTTCCCTCCCCTCTCCAGCTCCCCGCTCATTGCACCGGCGCGGGGGCTTTGTACTGTCTTCACGTCGCGATGCTAGCAGCACAGTGCCAGTCACCGGAGACGTCAGGACCAACGGGACACCGACCCCCAGGCCCACTGCAAGCACGGAGATCCCAGATCAGCAACTCCAGCCCAGCCCCGTTCCAACTCCAGAGGAACACGCTCCCCGTATGGGCAGAAGCTGATGGTGTGCAAGGGGTACGTCTTGTTCTTGGGGGGGCGCAACTCGGGCTGTGGGCAAACTGCCACTTGTCGCCGTAGTGGCCCATCGGGGAGCGGATTCCTCTGGAGTTGGAGGGGGAGGGGGGTATTGTGCTGTTTGATCGCCCCCTGCTATCCCAGGGACAGGGAGACACAGCGGCGTTTTAGACTGGTGGGCAATCACTTCCAAAGTTCTGCCGACACAGTCAGTACACCTCTCCTACACTGCATTTCATACAAACATTTATTCTGCATGAAAAAACGACATTGAAGACTCAAACTCGCGACCGAGTAACTGCCGGGATCAAGGCGCAAACTCGCGACCTTGCGGATATGAGCCGAGCACTCTACCACTGAGCCAGCCATTAAAATCTACGCTAAAAAAATTCCATTCCGAAGACCGACAAATTCTGAATTACGAAAAGTGTCTGGTCCCAAGGCTGTCGGATAAAAGGTTGTGCACCTGTAGTATTATCTGATTTAATTGAATAGCATGCAGACAAAAGCTATTAACTGTATCACTCAATACACGTGGCAAAAATAAACCAATACCAATACTATTTCTTGATCCAACTAGAAATCTCCTTCCAACCTCTCCAAATGACTAGATGTATTTATCCTTGTCAATGCACTGTTAACTACCTCCATTTTCCTCCCATCTTTACTCTTAATGCAACCCCTCTGCACCCATAGCATTTTAGTTTTACTTTTGTTTATTCTCACGTGTACCGATGTACAGTGAAAACATTTGTTGTGTGCCAACCAGTCAGCAGAAAAATGATACATGATTACAATCAAGCCATTCGCAGTGTACAGATACATGATAAATGGAATAGCGTTTAGTGCAAGGTAACGTCCAAGTAAATATTGTCTGAGGACCCCCAATGAGGTAGATAGTAGCTCAGGATTGCTTTCTAGTTGTTGGTAGGATGGCTCTGTTGCCTGATTACAGGTGGGAAGAAACTGTCCCTGAATCTGGAGATGTGCGTTTTCACACTTCTGTACCTCTTGCTTGACTGGAGGGGAGAAGAGGGAGTGACCAGGGTCCTTGATTATGTACTGTGTACACTATAGATTAATCCCAACATAGTCAACAAAACTGTTGATGATGGCAGTGGCATTGTGGTTTGGCTAAGAGCCGTCTACCTTGCAGCTATCTGGAATTCTACTCTACTCTACTCTCTTCAGTTCTGTGTTCACAAACTGTCGAATGTAAGAATTTAATCGTTCTGTTTCAGGATATATGACCACACTCTTGACCTCCCGCTGCACCATGACCTCGCATCGGCCCAATTAATCCTTATCGTCACTGACCTCGCTTCCACTCGACATCACCCTCCACAGCCATTAGCTTTGAAGTTCCCTTAATCCTGCGCAGTCCACTTGCACATCCTTTCCAACATCCACAAAGAGGTCTTACGGAACGTAACTTTTCCTTTCATTTCTGATGAAGGTCATTCACTAGATGAGTCTTTCCGCAGTTGCTGGTTCACCTGTGGAAATAATAAACCCATATCAGTTTTTAATTTCAGATTTCACTCCTACTATTTCACTTCACCCACAGGGGATTGATTCTTTGTACCCAAGAAGGCTTTGGAATCTGTGGATGAAATCTTCAAGACAGACGTCGATACATTTTTTGAATATGAAGGGAATTCAAGAATACACGGTAGATACAGGCAAATGGTGCTGCAGTACAAGATCAGCTATTATTTTAATAAATATTAGAAGGGCATGAGAGGCTAAATGGCGTGTTGGTACATCTGTTTTTTACGATGCATATTTGCCAATTCCTGTGGTCTTGTAGCCCAAGATATTTATGAGGGTGTTGCCAAGACTCGAGGGCCTGAGCTGTAGGGAGAGGTTGGGCATGCAAAGAACACGTGGCTGAGGGGTGATCTTATAGAGGTGTATAAAATCTTGAGGGGAATTGATTGAGTGAATGCATATTCTTTTACCCAGGATAGGTGAATCAAAAATCAGACAACATGTTTAAGGTGAGAGGGGAAAGATTTAATAGGAACCTGAGGAGCAATGCTTTCATTCAGAGGGTAGGGGAATATGGAACAAGCTGCCAGAGGAGGTAGCTGAGGCAAGTATTGTGACAGCATTAAAAAACCCCACTTGGATAGGTAGATGGATTGGATTGGTTTAGAGGGACATGGGCCAAACGCAGGCAAATGGGACATGTTTAGATGGAGCATCTTGGGCGGCAGGAATGAGTTGGACCGAAAGGCCTTTTTCTGTGTTTTAAGACTATGACTAAGAGAGGGACGTTTGTTAAGTGTTTAATAAGAGAAGGAATTAGTGAAAAAAAACTATTGTGTTAATAATAGGAAAACTACCTGACATTATGACAAGAAAACAATAAAAAACTATAATCTAATGAAGCCAATCGTGAGGAATTGGGGCTTGAACTTGGCGTTCAACTGTTTGGTTGCTGCTGTGATCCCGGTTGATGATGAATAAGAATAAGAACTTAAGTTGTCATATAGAGTTCACATAGTAATTCAATTTCTATATCAGTTGTGTATCAGTTGTGTTATCTTTACTGGTATCTTTAATATAAAGTTATCACACTGGATGAAAGTCTATGTTTAATTCCTCTTAACATTTTAACAATCCAGAATGATGCAGGGGGTTGTTTAAATATAGGCTGCTCCTCAAGTCCTCAATACTAGGTATTATGGGACCAGTTTGTCCTATGAGACCTCGATAAGAGCCGGAGGAGGTAGTTGAGGCAGGTGCTAAAGGGCCTGTCCCACTGTACGAGGTAATTCAAGAGTTCTCCCGAGTTTTCCCCTGATTCCAATTCGGAGAATGTCCGTAGTGAGTCCGTAGGAGTTCGTGGATGCCTCATAGCGACTCGTACGAGTAAAAAGTAACAATTTTTTTCATCACAAGTATTTTTTTACTCGTGGTCATTTCTCACAGTGTTGAAAAAACGTCACGAGTTTACCAGATTTCCCGAGTACCTACCGTTACTCGTATGAGCCGCTATGAGACATCCACAAACTCCTACGGACATTCTCCGAGTTCGAATCGGGAGGGGAAACCTCGTACAGTGGGACAGGCCCTTTAATGCACAGAGTATCTCATCCAGAGTAGAGGAATCAAGAACCAGAAGACAGGTTTAAGGTTAGTGGGGAAAGATTTAGTAGGAACATGAGGGGTAATATTTTTACACACAGGGTGGTGGGTATATGGAACGAGCTGCCGGAGGAGGCAGTTGAGGCAGGTACTATCGCAACGATTTAAGAAACATTTCGACAGGTATATGGATAGGACAGGTTTAGAGGGATATTGGCCAAACGCAGGCATGTGAAACTATGTTGCTGGGTCATGTTGGTCTGTGTGGACAAGTGGGCCGAAGGACCTGTTTCCCTGCTGTATGACTATGACTTTAAGTGAGCATATTGCAGGGACCACTGTAAACAGCTCAACTCCTGGTATCTGTTTGCATTATTAGTAAAGAGCTTGTTTATAGACTCCACCTGTTATGAATGCCAACCAATTGATTGCAACATTATTTTCATTCCCTCTGTCTTAAGACTATCGAATTATTAAGTGTGACAAGTGCTTTGTTCAGAAGGATTGCCCTGAGCTACCGCCTCACTCCCATATTAACTGAGTGCTGGAACACAACCCTGTTGCAATGTTGAAGTGAATTGCACCGTTAACATATTAGCAGTTTAGTGGTTCACAATTATGCCTTTGGATCTTCTGGGCTACTTGACCGAGGAATTCTATTTTTCTAAGTTTCTCTGCGTGATTATTCTGAAGGCTCATTGAACAAAAGGTCAGTCTTGTTATGTCGTTTGATACACAAAAGGAAACAAAGTGCTGGGGTAGCTCAGTAGGTCAGGTAGCATAGACACAAAATGCTGGAGTAACTCAGCAGGACAAGCAGCATCTCTGGAGAACATGGGTCGAGGGTTGAGATCCGTCTCCAGAGATGCTGCCTGACCAGCTGAGTTACTCCAGCATTTTGTGTCCTTTGATGTAGTAATCAGCATCTGCACTACCTCGTCTCTATATTATTTATTTTGGGGTGTGGATTGTATGAAATTCTCAAATCTGAGTAATCAATGAAAAGCATTTTTTAAATTTTATTCTCTCTACTCATAATCGCCCGTATCCTTCATTTTCTACTTATTAAATTAAAAAAACAATCCCATTTTTCTTTATTTACAAGTTAAAGTAAATTTGAGTAACAGAATGAATAGTTTTGATCTGCAATTATTTACTAAGCCTGTTTTCTTTTCCTAACCTCATGGTTGGGTTTAATGGTGGCTTGGTGACATCAAGCCTTGCATCAGTCAGTATTGTTTTTCACAGTATGACTAAGTTTTAAATATAGTTTATCAGATCCTTTTGTTTTTACTTAGCCATCTGTCTAGTCCTGCCAGCTTTGTCCATTTTATTTAGATATGAAAAAGCTTCCAGCCCACTGAATCTACACCAACTAACGATCTCAATACATTAGCTCTATCCTATACACAGAGGAAAATTTACAATCTTTACCCATGCCAGTTAACCTACAAACCTGTACGTCTTTGGAGTATGGGAGGAAACTGGAGGACCCCGGAGAAACCCCAAGTGGTCACGGGGAGAACGTTCAAACTCCGTACAGACAGCACATGTAGCGCCACCGTGCATAGACTAGTCCTGTGTTTGGCCCAAAGCTTCCCAAACAATTCCTATCCATATATGTGTCCAAATCCCATCGAAAGGCCATAATTGTAACTGCTTCTATATCTTGCTCTGGCAGCTAAATATGGTCTACTCTGTGAGTTAAAAAGATGCCCCTGATGTTTCTCTTAAATCTCTCCCCTGTCACTTTAAAACTACGGCCTCCTGTTTTAGAAGTCTCCACCCGTGTGAAAAAACTGATTAGTGTTAACTTTATTCATGCCCCTCACGATCTCGTACACCTCACAAAGTCACCCCTTGGCCTCTCTCCCTCCAAAGAAAAAGGTTCTTGCCTATCCAACCTCCCCCTATAATGCAAGCCCACATGACATCCTGGCGACTCTCTTCTGACTACTTTCCAACTTACTGGCATCCTTCCTATGCTGGGTGACAGAACTGCACACATTATTTCACGTGTGACCTCACCAACTACATGTACTGCTGTATCATAATATCCCAACTTTTGTACCCTAAAGTGCTTCATTTACTGAGGTGTCTGACCCTCACTACCATAGCTTGCTATCATCACTGTAATATAATTGAAAAAGTTACCCCTCGTGTTCCTGTTAAATTATGTCAGATAAGGGAAATATCAGGTCGAAAGGGTCTCAAACATCAACGATCCATGTTCTCCAAAGATGCTGCCGGACCTACACCCATTCCAGCATTTTGTGTCCTTTTGTGTATTAACCAGCATCTACAATATTTTATTTCTTCGTATATAATAGGTACTTCTGCTGTAACAAAATAGTTACATTCCTAAGAAATCCCCAGTTACCAAAAACCTCATTATAAAACAGTTGTCTTAATGGAGAAACGGGACCAGAGTGTTTCAGATTTGCATTATCAAAGTTATTTTTCCCCACAGTATTTACAAAAATAAAGGTATTTTTTGTCATTTTACTTTTGGTACTGCAAGTTTAAAATTCTATAGGCTGTATGTAACATTGCCTAATAGAGTTTCAGTGCACAAATGTCAACAGTCAGGATTCGAGTTAGGATCCCAACTCGAAACGTCACTTCTCCATGTTCTCCAGAGGTGCTGCCTGACCGGCTGAGTTACTCCAGCACTTTGTGTTCTTTTGTGTAAGCCACCACCTGCAGTACCTAGTTTCTACATGTCAGTATAAGTGATCGCTTGTCAATTTTAAATAGCCACCCATGGTGAAAGTCTTAGCTGTGATTCGTAAGAGACAATGGTGTCTGATCACTGCCAGGAGGTTATATAGAAATGAGCAACAACACCTCTATTAGCCTTTCACTAGTAGAAAAATTGCTTCTGCTCTTAGTTATCTCATCATGTTCAGAATACCCACAAATTGATTCATGTGAAGATTGCTTAAAAATACAATTTAGCAAGTCGAGACGGTAGGTTGATTTCCAAACGAGCTTTATTGCAAAAATGGTGAAAACAACGGTAATCTTGTGACAGCTAAATACTCGTGTGCTACTACCACAACAGTGGTTAACCGAATGAATAGGCTTGCCCAGAAAAATGCGCGAAAACAATCCCCTCCCCACGGTCATGTGACCGAGATAGCCAACCGCAGGGTTCAACTACCCACAGGCACCAGCAGGTGTCGCTTCAGGACCCCCCCCAGAACCCGAGGTACGGAACTGAGTGGGGACCTGAACGGAACGACCAGAACGTGTGGTCAGCGAAGGCGGGGCGGGCATAACATGGGCGACCGGCGAAACAAGGCCGGGATCAGGCAACGTTGGCGGAAATAACAGGGGCGGGGGAAACAGGTACACTTAGTACGGGTGGAACGACCGGTGGATGACCGGTGCATCACGGCGAGTCATGCAACTGCCCCGTATATCCACGACGAGGGAGAAGGCACGCAGGAAATCGGTTCCCAGGAGCGGCTGAACGATGTCCACCACGATAAACGTCCACTCGTATGAGCGGGAGTCGAAGGTAAGTGAAAGGGTCTGCGTACCGTACGTTCGGATGGTGCTCCCGTTGATGGCTGTGAGCACGGGGCACCGCTTACCAGCACGAGTGTCGCGCCCGGTCAGAGGGACGATGCTGACAATTGCACCAGAGTCAACGGGAAAATGGCGGCCAGAGTGGCGGTCGGGGATGTAGAGGCGGTTGTTCGGGCCGATCGTGATCGCCTCTACAGATGATCGGCCGAGGCATTTTCCTGAAATGCACAGGGCTGGCGGCAGTGTCAGGCCTCTGCGCAGCATTGGAGATGATAGAAAAACTAACTACCGCGAGTCCCGGATCGCTGCTGTGGTTCCGCGCTGGCTCGTGGGTTGGGCCTCGTCGCGGTCACGCTGAGGCGAAGGGCGCGATGGTGCAGACACACGGTTAATGAGCTGCAGAGGATCGGCAAAAGTCGGCACCTGCAAGCATGAGGCGGACATCGTCCGGCATCTGTTCTAAGAATGCCTGCTTGAACAGCAGGCACGGGCGTTGGCCGACAATTAAGGCGAGCATCTCGGCCATTGTGATCTCCCAAGCCATCCTTATGCAGAAGGCGGGCAGGGTGGTCCCGGTGGCTGAGCCCGAAAGTGTGAAGGAAGAGGGCCTTGAGGCCTTCGTACTTATCGGTCGTGGGTGGGTTCTGCAGGAAAGGCAGCAGACAGGACGCTGACTCCTGCGTAAGGGTCCCTATGACAAGGAAATAGTTGGTCTCGTCAAGGACAATACGGCGCAGGTGGAACTGCGCCTCCACGTGCGCGAACCACACTTGAAGCTGTTCAGGCCAGAACACCGGCAGCTTGAAGCTGACGGCGTTCCGATGGGCGTCGGGAACGGCATCGGGAACAGCGGCGTCCTGCATATCTGCGTCCAATATCAATTGGGCGTGTCGGGGTCACCAGTTTAGCGAGTCGAGATGGTAGGTTGATTTCCAAATTAGCTTTATTGCGAAAGTGGTGAAAACAACGGTAATCTTGTGACTGCTAAATACAATGCTACAACCACAACGGTGGTTAACCGAATGAATGGGCATGCCCAGAAAAGTGCGGGAAAGCAAATCCCTCCCCACGGTCACGTGACCGAGGTAGCCAACCGCAGGGTTCGACTACTCACAGGCACCAGCAGGTGCCGCTTCAACAATTGAATTCAAAATACTCTCAGTTTTGTTAATAATATCCACAGCAGGACATTAAGGGGCAGAGTCTAGTGGGGACTCTGCCCCTTAATATATTATTCTGTGCAAAGTTTATCTTTGGGGAACAAATATATTTAGCTGTGCAAATAGGTTACCGATAAAATAAGGAGACTTTTCCTTTGCTGGTTCTCCAGATAGCACTAGAGATTTACTGTAATGTATTTGGATTGGAGCCTTTACTGAGTTACTGGGAAGCTGTAACCATGGTAATTAAAAGTCAAGGGTGTTTTATTGTCATGTCGCAGACAGAACAATTAAATTCTTATTAGCAGCAACACAACAGAATATGTAAACATAGTACTCTTTAAACAATATAATAAATGAGAAAAAAAGTTTTGTGTGTGTGTGTGTGTGCAGATATACATAATATATATACACGTGCACATGCACAGAAAACAATAATAGTGCAAAAAGACAAAAGCAATACCCAACCTATGTAGTTCAGAGTTTATTTGAGTTTAATAGCTGAATGGCTGTAGCGAAGCAGCTGTTCCTGAACCTGGACGTTACATTTGCAGACTCTTCTCTTCTTCCCAATGGCAGGAGTGAAATGAGCGTGGGGCCAGGGTGGTGTGGGTCTCTGATGATGCTGGCTGCCCTTTTGAGGCAGCGACTCCTGTAAATCTTTTCGATGGTGGGGAGGTCAGAATTATGTTCTGTGCACTGAAGCTCCTGAACAAATATGGATGTTTCATTCTAATAGCAAGACACACCACAATATAGTGCACACATCTTATTTCCAATGATGATTTCTGTTTTCTTTATCAATTCCATTTTCTATATCCATTTTATTTTACAAGGTAAGTTGTCCATGTGCTTTCCCTCTAAAATTAAGTGTGTGAGTGCACTTTCCATGTATGCATTGTATTGCAGATTTGGTCTTCCTTAATTTGTTTGACCACCAAATGTATGCTTGCATCAGATGATGTATTAATGCTTTTGAAGTGGAAATCCTCTTGGCTCCACTCACCACCATTCTGGGACTCTTCAACATTGGGGAAATAGATCATGCAGCACTCCTGCATCTTTAGGTATAACCTTGC
This sequence comes from Leucoraja erinaceus, assembly GCF_028641065.1. Taxonomy (NCBI): domain Eukaryota; kingdom Metazoa; phylum Chordata; class Chondrichthyes; order Rajiformes; family Rajidae; genus Leucoraja; species Leucoraja erinaceus. The sequence goes on along the minus strand of NC_073394.1, from coordinate 27,194,001 downwards.
AATGACCTTGTGATTCCCACAGACAATTACAACTTCATTTGCAAATGCCTCTTTGAACAAAGGATTTTGCGGGCCTCCCCTCTTTCCCAGTGTTCTTTCTCCCACCCACACAGTCCGCTTGAGCAAGGATCCTGGCACAAACAGCATCTATCCACGTTCTCCAGAGATGCTGCCTGACCCGCTGAGTTACTCCAGCATTTTGTCCTTTTTTGATTACTTTACCAGGTTCCATTATTGACTCAGAAATTTGCCAATTGTTTTGGTATCTTGCTCTGTCCCTTCTAGACTATACTGCATCGAGTTCAATTATAAGCCAAGACAGCAGTACATTAACAGCTCTGCTGGAGTAAAGCTCGCAGCAGTGTGATATATTGCATCGAAGAAAGTGAGAAAAGCAATGAATCACTGGGAAGCTCGAGTAACCTTGGAACATCTGCTTCCTTGAGAGCTTTCATCACATCAGCGGATCTCTCTGTTACTCCATTGGAAAATAGATGATGTGGAGCATTTGGTTGACATTTGATACTATTACAGCTTATGAAGCTCAAATATTTGCAAAGTACATTCAGAAATTAAATCTGCCAATGTTACGAGGTGGCACATTGATACAGTGGTAGAGTTGCTGACTTAAAGCAACAGAGATCCATGTTTGATCCTGACTATAGGTGTTGTCTGTACGGAGTTTGTGCGTTTACCCTGTGACCGCGTGGGTTTTCTCTGGGTGCTCCAGTTTCCTCCCACACTCCAAAAGCAAGCTAGTTTGTAAGTTAATTGGCTTCGGTAAAATTGTAAATTGTCCCTAATGTGTAGGATAATACTTGTATGGAGGGGGATCGTTGGTCAGGGCAGACTCAATGGGCAGAAGGACCCGTTTCCACGCTGTATCTCTAAAGTCTAAATATTCAACATGAAGCAAAGATTCACCAGCAAGGATGAATTTTCTTCCATGATTGTTCTGCTATTGTACAAGTACCTCTTCATAAGGTTAATTGGCATCGGTAAAAATTGAAAATTGTCCCTACTGTATAGGATAATGCTAGTGCAGGCGGTTTTCACTGGTCGGCACGGTTTTTATTGGCCGAAGGGCCTGTTCCCGCTCTGTCTAACCTCTAAAGTCCAAAGTCTAAGAGACTCTCTGACAGTGAGCTGCATCTTCCCAGGAATGAACAGAGGGAGCTCAGTCCATCTTGGATTCCAGCCACAGCAGCCACCATATGGTTACACTGCAGAGTTGGCAGAGACCTGGCAGTCCGCCACCGTTGCCCACGCTGAGTTTTTGACGCAGTGGACTTAAAAATAGCTTCATTTTTCCTGTAAAATGCCCAGTGTCAAATGATCATTTGTGCAAAATGCACAGTGAGCCCGCCTTGGCAAGTTTGATGGAATGTGTCCAGTTTGTAAAGTAAGGTGCGATCATTGAAATCGATCAGTCGAGAACCAGGTGTACATTTAACTTTGCTCAGTATTAGCAAAACACCCTCCACAGCTTTAGCTTTCCCAGTGAAAACTGCACCCCATAATATTACAGGACCACGAACTTCCAAGGAAAGTAGACTCTTTCTAAGCTGCAATTTAAAATGTATAAATAGGTGGGATTTAAACCTGCTAGTGTCAGTGGCTTTTGTTTTGTTGCTTGTCGCTTATTGCCATTCTATCAACAACTGGAGAGCAGTCCTGAGCTACTATCTACCTCATTGGAAACTCTCAGACTATCTTTAACCTGTTCAGTGCCACATATGAGTATACTCTGGCCAGAGTATACAAGTGAAAACAAATCTTGGCAGTGAACAGGTTAATTGGGCTGTACTGGACTTTATCTTGCACTAAATGTTATTCCCATTATCATGTATCTGTGCACTGTGGATAGGGTTGCCAACTTTCTCACTCCCAAATAAGGGCCAAAAGGTCAAAATAAGGGACAAATTCCCGGCAGCAATTCGTTGACTGACTCGGCTATGGCTGGGTGAATGATGAGTTGGCCCGGGTGCTGGACTGCACACAAAGCCGAGCCAGTGGGCCAGCTGAGGAGTGTTGGCTTGCACGCCAGACTTTGCATGCGACGTCGCACATCCCGGGCCAAAATTCCTCAGCTGGCCCACCGGCTGGGCTTTGTGTTCTGTTGCACGCAAAGTCCAGCACCCCATCCAACTCATGAACCGATGATCGGGCATGAGAAGGAGCGGTGATGTTGTCGGCAGTAAGCGAAGGTCGGACAGCTGGCCGGGCTGCTGCTCGACGGGGCCATGGGCGAGGCTCTGCTGTCGCACTCCATGGGCTGCACTACGTCGGGACGGGTGAGGCGGGGCAAAACGCGGCGCTCCAACCCGATAGTCCCCTCTACCTGAGTAGTAGCAGTCAAATACGGGACAAGGGCAGTCCCGTACGGGACAAACCTATTTAGCCCAATACACTGGATGTCCCGGCTAATACGGGACAGTTGGCAACGATAACTGTGGATGACTCCACTGTTATTGTGCATTGCCTTTCCGCTGATTGGATAGCACATGACAAAAGCTGTACTTCAGTACACGTGACAATAAACTAAACTATACAGTCACTTGCTGTAGCTCTTCATAAGTCAAATGTAATGGGCTATTTTAAGCCCATTGGAAGAGTCATAGTAATATAGTGTGAAAGGCCCTTCAGGCCAACTTGCCCACACCGACCAACATGTCCCATCTGCACTAGTCAAACCCCGCCTCAACTACCTCCTCTGGCAGCTCGTTTCATACACCCACCACCCTTTGTGTAAAAAATAAAATTATCCCTGAGACCCCTATTAAAGAAAATTACAAAAAGGTTTTATTTAATGTTGGGGTTTACTAATTGCACCAAGAAACTTATAAAAATGCCTCCAAGTTGTAACTGTAATAATTTAATTCTGTCGAAGTGATTTGTAATGCACATACAATGGCTCTGTGCAGAGGCTCTTGCTTGTTGCAATGAATGATCCAATTTGTCATAGCTGATAGTAGAGCTAATAGAAGGGCATTGTAAGTGGCAGACCTAATAGACAGTTTGGAGCACAGTCTGGTTTTGTTTTCAGATAGATGATCTTGAGTGATTGTGGTTATACCACTACCATCATTTATAGCAGTGTTTTATGACTGTTAATATGCTGAATTTGTGTAACATGTGCAACAAGATGCCAGGCATCAAAATTCAGCAGCATGACAAATTATACAGATGGATTTAATTTCAAACTTTTCCCATTATAGTTGGTTAATGTGTAATCCTACAATTTAGTGGCCTGTCCTTTTGTCCTTGTTACAGAGCAATGCATTTCAAATGCCTTGAATTCATTTTGATAGTAATGGGGGACATTTTATGGAGTTTACAATTAATATTTTTGCATTATTTCTTTCATGTTTTCTCATGCCCACTAATTTTCTCCCTTCTGCTCCGCAATTTGAAAATGTGGAAGCTTTCTGTGTTCCAGTGTGTCCTTCAAATGTCCTCCTTTCATGTGCGAGTCTTCTCCACACATCTTAATAGGCTGGCCAATGATGGGACATCTAAGCTGAATCATGCTGGCAAATGCTCACTTGCAGCTCGGACTACTCAATGACCAGCAGTCGTGTTTGAAATTCCTCTTGTCTATTCAAAGCTTCTGAGGCCGACTGTGATAAGTAACATTTGTAGTTGTGAATAAATCCTATATTAGTCCTTGCCTTTCCAGTATCAGAGATGCTTGCCAAAATGAAAATTACTTTTGTGAGTTTCTTTCTAGTACTTCAGTTCAACCAGTTCTTCATGTTGTATTGTGCAGAATGGTTAATTCATCTGTTAAAGAACTTGTACAGTTAGGTTTATTATTGTCACGTGCACTGGGGTACAGTTAATAGCTTTGTTTTCCAATAAGATCAGATAATACTTAACATAAATATGATGAAGTTCAACTCAAGTACAATAGGTAAAGAAAAAGGGAGGTGACAGTGTGCTCAGCAGCTACAGTTCTCAGCAATGTAGCGCAAAAGAGACTATGTCCAATGTCTGCAATGGGGCAGAGGTGAATCTTATAATACCCAAGCACTTGAAGGAACGTCCAGAAGCCTGATAACAGAGGGGAAGCAGCTGTTCTTCTCTAGTTGTGCACTGTTTCTTCATGTACATAAGCTATTTACAAGTACAAACTGTATTCACAAAATCTACATAAAAATATTGAAGTATAAAATGTTACTGAACAAGTTAACTTGTTTGGTACACAAATGTCTTGAGCATTTGACTATAGAGATACAGTATGGAAACAGGCCCTTCGTCCCACCGAGTCTGCACCGACCAGTGATCACCCCGTACACTAACACTATCCTACACACGAGGGACTATTTACAACAGAAACAAATTGAACTACAAACCTGTGCATATTTGGAGTTAACTGGTAACTTGCACTTGCGGTGGAAACAATTTATACGATTAGAACAGCTTTGAGATTAAAAGCTCTTCAGATCACTTTGGCCATTTAGCACCAATTAAAATACGTTCATTTTAATTTTTTGATTTGGATTATTATGTACATAATTAATCACATGGATGTGAACAACCATCTGTTGTAACAAAACAAAGTATGTACAAAACAGTGCTGGAGGAGCCTAGCAGGTCAGGCAGCATCTTTAGAGGGAATGGAGAGGACGTTCGGGTCAGAACCCTTCTGCAGACTCTGTTTGTAATCTTGTTGATGACAATCCTCCATTTAAGTTTGCTGTTATACAACATAATATGTGGCACATGGACATGCAGGAAGGCTATGGATCATGTGCAGGCAGAAAAGATTAGTTAATGTGACATCTTGTTTGGCATGGATGTTGTGCAGCAAAGGGCCTGGACCTGTGCTGTACTGTTTCAAGTCCTATAACTTCAATTACCACCGCAGCTGTTTCGTATAGTTTGGCTATTATGGATCCATTAGTCAATTATCCTTCTATTTAAGGTACACTTCTGTGCAGATCATAAAAATGAAATCATTTAAAAAGCTTGTGCAGAAATAAAGGACATTTTTGATTTCAAATATTCATTGTTAAACCAGATTTTCAATTAAAATGCAGTGTATATGTTTTAAAGTTGAGCAATAATGAAGAGGATTATTAATAATTAAGAGAAGATCCATCACCTTTACAGCACCATGAATAGGCTCACAAATGGAATATGCAGTATATATTCCACCTATTCATGATAGCTGTAAAGATAATGGATAGCTGCCACCTTCAATTGTTACAGTCATCTACCAAAGGTACTCCCAGTGTTACTCAGGGCCAGGGTTTGTAGGATTTACACCTAGCAATGAGGATTTACACCTAGTAATATTTCTGAACCATGTTGGTATGTGTCTAGAGGATCGCAAAGTGCCAAACTTGGGAGATGCTTTTGGGGGAATTGAGCTGAATGACTTGCAGTACATTTTGTACATGGTACACTCTACAGCCATGGTACATCATGGTGGGAGGGAATGAGTGGTGGAGACAACTCATCAGCATGTACCTGGGTGAGCACTTAAAGATCCATAATCACTGGGTCTATTGACCAGGAACTGAGTAATGTGAGTCTTCTAAATAGCTGTATGGATGCAATGGTCTCAATGGCTGTCTGCAATGGTATAAATGTCTATATTTCCATGTTTTAGATTTAGTTTCAGAAATACAACAAGGAAACATGCCCTTGACCCATAGAATCCACGCCGTGCACCGATCCCCATACACTAGCACTGCCCTACACACTAGGGGATCATTTACATTTTCTTTACCAAACCCAATTAACCTACAAACCCGCTCGTCTTTGGAATGTGCAAGGAAACCAGAGCACCCAGAGAAAACTCACGCAGTCACAGGGAGAACGTACAAACACCATACAGACAGCACCCGAAGTCGGGATTGAATCCGGTTCTTTGGCGCTGTAAGGCAGCAACTCTATTGCTGTGCCCCCCTTAGCTTGGGAGATGCTTTTGGAGGAGTTGCGGTTCATGCTGAAGATACTTGCAGATCAGAATGGGAAGGATAAGAGATCATCTCCAAAGAATATCAGTAAACCAATTTGTTGACAATTTGGCACTTTTACACATACCAGCCTTTATTTCCGTTTTATTTTTGGAAATTGCATTCAGGTTGTGCACCTGCCTTGGTAGGATTTGAATTTTATGTTTTAATAGTCTCAGATGAGGCAACATTCATGGAGAACTCGACAGATGGATAAATCCTTTAGCATACCTGTATCCTAAATGATTTCACTTACATGACATTTTTGTATTTTAATAGTTACCATATCAGTCTCATGGAGTATATTTGCCTAGTAATTCGGTTGGGGTAAGGTGGATCTTTTAGTGCCATGCAATTTGCAATTCAATTTAACCAAGCTGGATAGTATTTGCAGTAATTTTGGGTCAGATCACATGTAGTCACTGAGTGATGGTAAGCTTCAGGCCCTATCCATCGCTCCCAGTGCCCAATTGGGTCTATTAAATCAAACGTCGGGAGCGGTGCATTGGGCAGCATGCTGTTATAACCTAGAAATACAAGTACAGGTACACAACCTTTTATCCGAAAGCCTTGGGACCAGACACTGCTCGGATTTCGGAATTTTTCGGATTTCGGAATGGAAGCTTTTTAGCGTAGATTAGGTAGGTAGCGCGACCGGCTTGAAAAGTCTGGAGTGGCTGCCTCCTCCCCGGAGACCGGGGAATCATTGTAAATCATTGCTTAAATGTTAGTCAGTTAGTTTGGAGGGATTTTATGTGGTGGGGGGGGGTGAAGGGGGAAACTTTAATTCTTAGTCCTCTACCTGGTCGGAGAGGCGGGGAGCGGGCAATGCCTTACCAGGTCGTCGTGCAGTAAGCTCCGGAGCACTGTAGCCGCCGACTCCCAACATCGCGGAGCTGGGGCTGCGTGCGTCCGGCCGCGGGCGGCACCGGTTGGAGCTCCGACCCCGGCAACTCTACCCCTGCCTGCGCGGTGCTCCAAATCCAGCGCAGCCCGCGGCCGGACGCCCGCAGCCCCAGCTCCGCGATGTTGGGAGTTGGCGGCCACAGCGCTGGAATACCCGCGGGGAGCGGGCAATGCCCTACCCGGTCGCCGTGCAGTAAGCTCCGGAGCGCTGTAGCCGCCGACTCCCAACATCGCGGAGCTGGGGCTGCGTGCGTCCGGCCGCGGGCGGCGCTGGATTTGGAGCGCCGCGCAGCCAGGGGTAAAGTTGCCGGGGTCGGAGCTACAACCGGCGCCGCCCGCGGCCGGACGCCCGCAGCCCCAGCTCCGCGATGTTGGGAGTCGGCGGCCACAGCGCTCCGGAGCTTACTGCACGGCGATCCGGTAAGGCATTGCCCGCTCCCCACCTCTCCGACCAGGTAGGGGACTAAGAATTAAAGTTTCTCCCTTCACCCCCCCCCCCCCCCTTCACATAAAAGCCCGCCAAACTAACTGACTAACATATAAGCAATGATTTACAGATGTTTAAGTGTCTCCCCGGTGGAGGCAGCCGCTCCAGTAGTACAGACCTGGGTTGACTGTGGGTCATTTCGGGTCAGGTTTGGCGCCAAACGCGAGCTTTGGTGTGCAGACGACATCCTGGAAAAAATGTCCAGTTTTTGGAGCTTTTCGGTTTCCGGAACTCCGGATAAAAGGTTGTGCACCTGTACTTGGTAATTGGTGGGGCAGTGACCATGCTGATCATTGTTTAAATGCATTAGTGGTATTCAAGCTTCTTTCTCTATCAATTTTGATTGATAGTTTCTTGATTAATACGGGTGTCAGGGGTTATGGTGAGAAGGCAGGAGAATGGGGTTGAGAGGGAAAGATAGATCAGCCATGATTTATTGGCGGAGTAGACTTGATGGGCCGAATGGCCTAATTCTGCTCCTGGAACATATGAATTTGTCGGACCCGAACTGCAATTTCCTGCCCATGTTGTTCTGTATCAATGCTAGCATTCAATGCCGACATTTCCTGATTCACGGTCACTGAATAAGTCAAATTTCATTACCAAATCCACCTTTTGAAATCCTGTTGGTGATGTGGGATTAAAATCTACAACTCCTGTTGCACGTACTTTAATAACCATGTCATTGGAACGCCTGCGTGTATATTCCTTGATCTATATATACTTTTTGTCCTTTAAAACTGCAAAACTGGAGGAATAGCTTGCCAATCTGTGTGGTGTTTTATAAAGGCGACAGTGCAATAGTGAAGGAATTTAAAGGTTGTTCGAGGAGTTGGGAACGTTTGGCTGCACTTTTGGATTCCTGTGGTCTCTATGTATTGTTGCATTGGTGACTCCAAGGCAGTAGTATCTTTATTTAAATTAATCTTGTTTGGCTCTGATTATATCCAGAAAATAAGCCCGTGTCTGTAGTTCCTTCCCACACAGAAAATAACATCGTATGCCATTCATTGAGATGTTTGTGAGTCTTTATGATTCTCTATGACTCTCCATGGTTCTATGACTCTGAAGGACATACACTGACAATTCTCTCCAATTTCTCTGCTAATCACACTTATCAATTTTCTGCCTGGTTTGTTGCTCTTTATCCTGCTTCTTTGACCTGGTTTGTAAAAATAAGTGGTAGACAAAGGAAAATAACAGATTTGCCCTTCATTTGCATTTTTTACAGAATAGTGTACCACAAATGGGATGGGCAGCAATCACATTACTGTAGAGTAAAAGCAGCATGAGAGTGAAAGTAGATTCAGGCTACATTTTTGTCACCTGCCACCTCCTTCCTTTTCTGTCACATCTACCTTGAGTGTGCAGGTTGAACTCCCTTGGTTTACCTCTCACACACCAGGAACCAAATATTCTTCAGCATTGGACTGAGATATAAGTCTACTTTACAGGTCGACATCTTGGAACATTGACACAGAACAGTACAGCACAGGAACAGGCCCTTCAGCCCACAATGTCTGTGCCAAACATGATGCCGAGACCTACTCTTACCTGCCTGCACAAAATCCATGTCCCTGCATATCCATGTGTCTATCGAAAAGTCTCTTAAATGCCACTATCGTATCTGCCTCCACCATTGCTCCAAACAGCATATTCCAGGCACCCACCACCCTCCACATAAAAATAGTTGTCCCACATATCTCAATAGACAATAGGTGCCGGAGTAGGCCATTCGGCCCTTCGAGCCAGCACCGCCATTCAATGTGATCATGGCTGATCATCCCCAATCAGCACCCAGTTCCTGCCTTCTCCCCATATCCAGAAGAACAACTCCAGGACTGTTTGGAGTCTGTAGACTGGGCAATGTTCAAGGACTCGGCAACGGACTTTAACGAATACGCCACAGTCGTAACACACTTCATAAAGAAATGTGTGGAGGACTGCATCCCTACAAAAACCTTCCGAGTGTTTCCCAATCAGAATCAGAAACCTTGGATGAACTTTGAGATCCGCACTCTTCTAAAGTACAGACACAGGGCATTCATGTCCGATGATACAGTGGCCTACATGAAGTCCAGATACGACCTTGGTAAGGCCATCAAAAAGGCCAAAAGGGACTTCTGCTCCAAACTGGAGGATGAGACAGATGTTCGGCAGCTGTGGCGGGGCCTGAATGCAATCACCTCCTACAAGGCGAAACCAGGAGGCAGCTCGAATGTCGGTGAAACATCACTCCCTGACGAGCTCAATGCGTTTTACGCACGCTTTGACAGGGAGAATACTGATGTGCCTTCCCGATCCCCCATTCGCTGTGATGGCATTTCAGTCTCAGTCAGGGCCGATGTCAGGAAATCCTTCAGAGGGGTGAACCCCCGAAAAGCACCTGGTCCTGATGGTATACCCGGTCGTGTTCTAAAAACCTGTGCGGACCAACTGGCGGGAGTTTTTACGGACATTTTCAACCTCTCACTTCTGAGGTCTGAGGTCCCCACCTGCTTTAAAAGGGCATCAATTATACCGGTGCCCAAGAAGAGTAAGGTGACGTGCCTCAATGACTATCGACCAGTGGCACTAACGCCGGTGGTGATGAAGTGCTTTGAGAGGCTGATCATGGAGCAAATCAACTCCTACCTCGACAAAAACCTGGACCCACTGCAGTTCGCTTACCGCCACAACAGATCAATGGTGGATGCGATCTCGCTGGCCCTCCACTCCGCACTGGACCACTTGGACAACAAAAACTCATATGTCAGGCTGTTATTCATCGATTACAGCTCGGCATTCAACACAATCATCCCCTCCAAACTGGTTACCAAACTCGCAGAACTGGGTCTCTGCGCATCCCTCTGCAACTGGATCCTCGACTTCCTCTTCCACAGACCACAACACCAGCAAAACCAAGGAACTGATTGTGGACTTTGGAAGGAGTAGGAAGGGGACCCACAGCCCCATTTATATCAATGAGTCGATGGTTGAAAGGCTCAAGAACTTCAAATTCCTGGGCGTGCACATCTCTGAAGATCTTTCCTGGTCCGAGAACACTAACGCAATTATCAAAAAAGCTCATCAGCGCCTCTACTTCCTGAGAAGATGACGGAAGGTCGGTTTGTCAAGGAAGACTCTCTCTAACTTCTACAGGTTCACAGTAGAGAGCATGCTGACCGGTTGCATCGTGGCTTGGTTCGGCAATTTGAGCGCCCTGGAGAGGAAAAGACTACAAAAAGTAGTAAACACCGCCCAGTCCATCATCGGCTCTGATCTTCCTTCCATCGAGGGGATTTATCGCAGTCGCTGCCTCAAAAAGGCTGGCAGTATCATCAAAGACCCACACCATCCTGGCCACACACTCATCTCCCTGCTACCTTCAGGTAGAAGGTACAGGAGCCTGAAGACTGCAACAACCAGGGTCAGGAATAGCTACTTCCCCACAGCCATCAGGTTATTAAACCTGGCTCGGACAAAACTCTGATTATTAATAATCACTTTCTGCTATTTGCACTTTATCAGTTTATTTATTCATGTGTGTATATATTTATTTCATGGTATATGGACACACTGATCTGTTTTGTAGTAAATGCCTACTATTTTTTGTGTGCTTAAGCAAAGCAAGAATTTCATTGTCCTATACAGAGACACATGACAATAAACTCACTTGAACTTGAACTCCGGAGTGTACAAGCCCAGCTGTTCCATTCTCGCAACATATGACAGTCCCGCCATCCCGGGAATTAACCTTGTAAACCTACGCTGCACTCCCTCAATAGCAAGAATGTCCTTCCTCAAATTAGGGGACCAAAACTGTACACAATACTCCAGGTGTGGTCTCACTAGGGCTCTGTACAACTGCAGAAGGACCACTTTGCTCCTATATTCGATTCCTCTTGTTATAAAGGCCAACATGCCATTCCCTTTCTTCACTGCCTGCTGTACTTGCATCTCCTGTAATATTTGCCCGTCTCGCCTTCACGCTATGCCCTCCAATATTTGAGAATTCCAACCTGGGGAAAAAGGGATTGTAGAAAAAGTGGTGTTGAATTTCTGTAGAAGTTGTATGCTCTAATTCAGGACATCGCCATGGAGAATGTACAAGGTGCAGCCTGCGCAATGTGTCAGTAAATGTTCAGAAAGTATTTAGTCATGGTTATGCACAATGGTGTTTGCACAAAGCTCCTGATTTGGCTCAATTCTATTTACAGGTGACTGACTGAGATAACAACTACTCTCCACGTGACTACGCAGTACTCCTGAATTTACTTTAAGAATTTAACATCGAGTTGAAGAGTGTTTTCATTCCACAGAAGACTTGGGTTTAGAATTAAATGGCTGATAAACAAATCAGGTATTTGCACCAATGTTATTTTTATTGACTGTTAAAATTTTCCTCTAGAATTGCTCTCGACTACATGTAGGATAAATTCCATCTAAATTAATAATTAAGGAACTTGTCGTCTCATTTTAGCAGCAGAATCTGTTTTAACTTTTAATATTTCTGCCTTCCTCTCTTCCAAATCACTACTCAAAATGGGGTACAGTCTTCCTGCTAAGAGATGCCCATGTATACTGTTTTACTCAAGGGAATTTAAAGGCTATAATTCACCCGCATTTTACTGTTACTGCATTCTGAATTGTATCACTTTTGTGTGCTTGTTTACAAAATTACGTTGACTGCTTTCCACCAAAGGAGGTTTTTAGTCCTACTGTATGCTAAATGCATGCAGCTTGGACAAGATCTATGGTTTCCTTCTTTTGTTTCTGCATGGACAAGTGTTTATTTGTATAATATCCTGACAACAGAACAATGAAATTCTTACTTACAGCGGTTTAAAAGGCCCAGAAACAAAACATTAATATACAATAATCAATAAATAATAACAGTAATACTAGATAGCTATAATGGTTTAAAAACCAAAGTCCATAAACATAGTCCATCGAAGATCATAGTGATTGAGGTTAGTGTTGTTAAAGGGCCTGTCCCACTTCGGCACCATTTGCGCCTCACGCAGATGGCGCACGAAGATTTTGTACATCCCAAAATCCTGGGTCGCGGCACGTGACCGCGTGTCACTGCCTACATCACCATGCACCATGCACGCATCACATGCGCGGCATGATGCGCACTTCGTGCGTCATGACCTGTAAATAATGTCACGTAAATTACGCGCAAATGGCGCCCAAGTGGGACAGGCCCTTAAGTGTTCAAGAGCCTGATAGTTGCTGGGAAGAAGCTGTTCTTGAACCTTGTTGTCAATGTGTTCAAGCTTCTGTACCTTCTTCCCAATAGTAGTAGCGAAATGAGACTGTGCCCAGGGTGGTGTGGGCCTTTGATGATATCAACTGCTTGTTAAGACAGCATCTCCTAAAGATCCATTCAATGGTGGGGAGGTGATGGACTGGGCAGTGTCTACACCCTCTGTTTTCTACTTCCTTCCTAGATGTTGAGTTGCTGAACCAGACTGTGATACATCTAGTCTGTCTGCTCTCCACTGTCCACTTGTAGAGGTTTGGTATTCATCAACATACCAACTTTCCTCAATGTCATAAGGAGGTAGAGGTGTTGATGAGGTTTTTTTGTGCTTGCATCAATTTGCTGGGCCCAGGAACTACAGAGATATGCACACCTAGGAACTTTCCACTGTGGTCAAGTCGATAAAGACAGATTCATGAATCCTTGCCTTATACCTCCTGAAGTCAACGTTCAGCTTCCTGGTCTTACTGACAGACAATAGACAATAGACAATAGGTGCAGGAGTAGGCCATTCGGCCCTTTGAGCCAGCGCCGCCATTCAATGTGATCATGTCTGATCATCCCCAATCAGTACCCCGTTCCTGCCTCCTTCCCATATGCTCTGACTCCACTATCTTTAAGAGCCCCATCTATCTCTTTCTTGAAAGTATCCAGAGAACCGGCCTCCACCGCCCTCTGAGGCAGAGAATTCCACAGACTCACAACTCTGTGAATTGTTCGTGAAAAAGTGTTTCCTCGTCTCCGTTCTAAATGGCTTATCCCTACATGACCCTGTATCTTCAGACATGAATGTCTGATGTCTGGTCCTCAGTAGATTAGTCTGTGGAATTCTCTGCCTCAGAGGGCGGTGGAGGCAGGTTCTCTAGATGCTTTCAAGAGAGAGCTAGATAGGGCTCTTAAAAATACCGGAGTCAGGGGATATGGGGAGAAGGCAGGAACGGGGTACTGATTGGGGATGATCAGCCATAATCACATTGAATGGCGATGCTGGCTCGAAGGGCCGAATGGCCTACTCCTGCACCTATTGTCTATTATGGATCTCCTGGTTTATCCAACACTTCTTGTTTGGGAACACTGCAATGGTTTTCTCTAGAATGCCACAGCATTCTAACTTCTACAGAAATTCCTTTACTTTGTCTCCACAACTTTTCAGTCTTCTATTCCTATTTTCTTCAATGAGGTTTATTTTTAAACTAATTTGGCACTCTGACCATTTTGTGTGGCCAGATCTCTGTGCAGAATGGTAGTGAAGAATAATTGAGGTCCTTGTAATCTCTGCCAAGCTCCTGAAATTATCATTTATCTTTACCTTTCCAAAGATATGTTTTAAATAGTTGATCCACTAACCGAAAATGGGTTCACAGTCCACTGTAAGTGTTTTTTATTGAAAAAGTGCCAAAGTCTAACACAAACAATTGCTGAATATCACAACAAGAGTAAGCTAAATGGCAGGATCAATGCACCATGCTGTAAACAATCAAGAGATTCGGGAGTGTTTATATGTAACATAGGCCAATTGGGTCAGTGTACACAATGCATCTCACAATTCGGTTGATGATCTCGGCATTTCATGATCTCGGAACCCACACAGATTTGGGAGACCTTTCGTAAGAAATATAGTATGGAAACAAGCCCTTAATTCCAGCGGTTACCCTGTCCACTAGCACTATCCTACACACTAGGGACAATTTATAATTTTACCAAAACCAATTAAATTACAAATCTGTTGGTCTTTGGAATGTGGGAAGGATTGGACCACCCAGAGAAACCCCATTAGGTCACAAGGAGAACGTACAAACTCCGATCAGTAGGTTATGGCCCTGTCCCACATTGCAAGTTCATTCCAAGAATTCTCCTGAGTTTGCAGTGATTCGAACTCGTAGATTTACGGTAATGGCCGCTCGTCGGTACTCGGGCTCTCGTGGACATTTTTCAACATGTTGAATAAATCTTCACTAATCTTCCCGAGCTTACCTGCCATTAGCGATTCTTCCCAGGTACCTGCCGTTAGCGCTACGAGCTGCTAAGAGACGCCCCGAGCTCTGACGTATGTTCATTCTCCGTGCTTACCACAAGTTTGATTTTTTTTTTAAACTCGGGAGAGCTCTTGGAATGGACTCGTACGGTGTGATTGGGCCATTAGGTAGCAAACTAAACTCCGTACAAATACTAAACTAAACTTACAAACTAACTAACATATGTACTAGACTGATCACATTTTCATCTCCATTTTTAAAAGAAAGTAGAACCATGTAACACACTGTCCCACAAACAGCGTCTGCAATATGGATCAAATACTGCAGCAACCTCCCTGGTCTATTTATTGTACCTGTTTAGTGAACTGCAGCAATTGATATTTTTGAGGCAGTGTTCTTAACTGTTGCCAAAGGTTACTTTAGCTTATCGTCAGGTGTACCAAGGTACAGTGAAAAGCTTTTTTGTTGCATGATAACCAGTTGGCAGAATGACAATACATGATTACAATCAAGACATCCACAGTGTACAGATAAAAAACCATGTTAATGGATTTGGCTTTCCAAGAGCTTTGAGGGTGTGGGGTCAGTAGGACCAGAGGTCATAGCCTCAGAATAAAAGGACATACCTTTCGAAAGGTACCTTTAGAAAGGTATGAGGAATTTCTTTAGTCAGAGGGCGATGAATCTGTGGAATCCATTGCCACAGAAGGCTGTGGAGTCCAAGTAAATGGATATTTTTAAAGAAGAGATTGACAGATTTTTGATTAGTATGGATGTCAGGGGTTAAGGGGAGAAGGCAAGACAATGGGGATTGAGATGCAAGGATAGGTCAGTCATGATTGAATGGCGGAGTAGTCTTGATGGGCTGAATGTCCCAATTCTGCTCCTATAACTTATGGACTTCTGAGTGCTATCCAGTCAGCGGAAAGACTATACATGATTACAATCAAGCCGTCCACCACATACAGATACAAGATAAAGGGCATTAGAGGTTTAAAAGAGTGGAAGGATTGTAATGTGATTGCAGATCCACTTCTGGGGCCAGCACGCGGAGAGCTACCTGGCCTGGGCGCCATCCTGCTGCAGGCGCCATCTTGCAAGGGAAGATCTATCAGCAATCTTTATGTTCAAATGCTGTCTTTGATGTTAGCCTATTGTAAGTTTAACTCACAACTGTGGAACATTTTTTGAAACTCTGAATATTATAGAGGGAACACATTCAACTTTTGTTTCGTGGTAGAGCAGTTTGGTTCTAATCCAGTGTTCTGGAGCCTGCATCTTGTGCAAAGAAAAGGAAGGGTTTTGTTTCTCCCATTTTACTACGGGAGCAAGAAAACCCGATGCAATAATTGTAGTGGCGTGCCGATCAGATGGGACAATAGAGGCATGATAGACTTGTTGGCACAGAAACTACCATTTACTCTTTCTGTTCTGATTTCCGGTAGTAAGCATTTCATTGTTGGATTAGGAGGAATTAAATCAAGAGGATATGCATTCTGTGCTAGCAAGAGTAAAACGTCAAATGTCTTTTTATTATCCGGCACTGACGTTTTTGATGGAGAGTCTAGATCAGCTGCAGTGTGGTCTGAGTGAGTCACTATCTGGCAGCGATGTTCTTTCTTTTGGTTAGTTGGTGTCAGTTTACTGATGATTAGACCCAATTGGCCTTGCTTATTGAAGCTAGCAATACTTTCCATGAAGGCTAACTTAATATTCCTGTTGGAACAGTCCTCCCAGCTTTTCTTTAAGAGTTTAATCCGCTGTAGATATAAGGGGTAAATATTCACCCAGCTGCATTTTTAGATGCTATCTGGAGGTTAGATGTGCAGTTCAGATAAAGCTGGACTGTGGGATTTTCCTCTTCATTCTTCCAGCTTTCCCAGTAGGTTTCTTGACACCAGCTTCATGCTGGCTGCTCCTGAGAAACTTCAGTATCTAATGTATAACTTCTTGCCACCTTCCCCTCGGCTAACAGCAAACCATTTTACATTTCTTTATCACCCTCTGATCTGTCGTTTTCACACCTTTCCCGGCCATATCTCCTCTCCCCCAACTCTCAGTCTGAAGAAGGGTCTCGACCCGAAACGTCACCTATTCCTTTTCTCCAGAGATTCCGTCTGACCTGTTGAGTTACTGCAGTTTTTTTGTGACTGTCTTTGATTTTAGACTAGCATCTGCAGTTCCTTCCTACACACAGTTTCTCATCACCACAGACTGCAACATTGAGTGGTCATTGTCTCAATAAGAGGCCCGTTTCTGTGAGCAGCGTTTCCCACTTGGAGCTGAGCTCCATTAACAGAGCCTGCTTGTGTCTCTCGAAAGGTTGGTGCATTTTTGCTCAGGTATGCAGTGGGAGATAGTGTTGAGTTTTGCAACTTGCCAAAGACAAAGCCAGCTCCGCTGTTTGTAGATGCTACCCTGGATTCTCTGGTGCGGGAGTTGGGGAAGGGGAGAGATACCCAGATTTTGCAAGGAGTCAGGTGGCCTTCCAGACACACACCAACAAGATGGTGACAGAGGATGGTGCCACAGTTGAACCCTGAGAATCTGTAGATAGACATAAAATGCTGGGGGAACTCTACGTTTATAAAAGGACTGCAGATGCTGGAAAAAACAAAGGTAGACAAAAATGCTGGAGAAACTCAGCGGGTGAGGTAGCATCTATGGAGAGAAGGATTAGGCGACGTTTCGGGTCAAGACCGTTCTTCGGATTGATGAGGGGGGGAGGCAGAAAAAAACAAGGACGAGGCGAGACAGGAGGCTTGTGGGAGAGCTGGGAAGGGGAGGGGAAGGAGGGAGAAAGCAAGGACTATCTGAAATTGGGGAAGTCAATGTTCATACCACGGGGGTGTAAACTACCTAAGCGAAATATGAGGTGCTGTTTCTTTAATTTGCGCTGGGCCTCACTCTGGCAATAGAGGAGGGCCAGGACAGAAGGTCAGACTCGGAGTGGGAGTTGAAGTGCTGGGCTACCGGGAGGTCATGTTGGTTATTGTGAGGTGTTGGGCTGTTGAGTAACTCTACGGATCAGGCAACATCTCTGGAGAAAAGGAATATGCACCGTTTCAGGTTGAACGAATGGTTCGAAATGTCACCTATTCCTTTTCTCCAGAGATGCTGCCTGACCTGCTGAGTTACTCCAGTATTTTTTGTCTTTCTTCGGTATAAACCAGCATCTGCAGTTCCTTCCTACACATGATAATCTGGATGCAGTTCCACAAAAGGGGCAGTGATCTTGAAAGCCTGTAGCTTCAAATGCAATATTCAACCACAAACTGATATTTATTTGAACATCACCTCCTAACACTCAACCCCCAACTGCCTCAATTGAGATCCACCCCCCCCCCCCCCCCCCCCCCCCCCCCCCCCCCCCCACCAAATAATGTGCACATTCTCACTCTGTGTACACTTCTGTAGCTATTCAACCATGGCAGGTGCAACCCCGAAACGCGTTCATTAATACCCCTCTCCCTCTTGCAGGAGTAGGTGCCACACAGCTGGAGTTGACCTGCAGGGGCAGGTGTGGCTGCATCCCTATGGAGGAATGGTGCAGACCATCGTTGAAGTGCCATTGCAGAGTCCATGACCAGTGAAGGAGCTGAAACCAAGCAAGGTGACAGTATCCTCATAACTTAATCCTCCATCTCACGACCCGCTAATCCCACGGGCTCTTCTGATTTAACTGCAGCAGATGGAATAAACAAGTTTAGTTTAGAGATTCAGTGCGGTTCAGTCCACCGAGTCCACACCGACCAGTGATCCCCCACACTCTATGTATGTCTGTAGTGTGGGAGGAAACCGGAGAGCCCTGGGAAAACCCACGCAGGTCACGGGGAGAACATATAAACTTCGAAAATGTATCACCGGTAATTAGGATTGAACCCGGGACCCTGACACTGCAAAGCAGCAACTCTGCCGCTGTGCCACCTTAGTAAGCTTCTCTTACTATTCACTCAACCTTTGCCATTCTTCCAGATAACTTGAGTACTGTATTTACAGACCTGTTATACTGCTGCAAGCAAGAACAATGTTCTTCTGTATGACAATTAGACACTCTTGACTCTTGACTCTCTTCACCAAATATGTCAAATGGATAGGTGGTGGGAATAGACATTATAATACTTGTTTATCACCCCTTGTTATCAGCTCAGGCATTCGCACTGTATAGTTTAGCCTGCACTGTTGATTATAGAAGCTGGGAAGTCACGCTACAGTTATATAAGATGTTGGTGGGACCGCGTTTAGGGTATTGTGAAGATAAACACAAAATACTGGAGTATCTCAGTGGGTCAGGCAGCATCTCTGGTGGCGTAGCGGTAGAGCTTTTGCCTTGCAGCGCCAGAGACCTGGGTTCAATCCTGTCTACGGGATGCTTGTCTGTATGGAGTTTGCACCTTCTCCCCATGAACTGTGTGGGTTTTCTCTGAGATCTTTTCTTTCCTTTGACACTCCAAAGACGTACAGGTTTGTAGGTTAATTGGCTTGCTATATGTAGGATTGCGTTAATGTGAGGATCGCTGGTCAGTGTGGTCTCGGTGGGCCGAAGGGCCTATTTTCCGTGCTGTATCTCTAAACTAAACTAATCTAAAAGGAATAGGCAAAGTTTTGGGTCGAGACCCTTCTTCAGAAGGGTTTAGGGTATTGTGGTCAGGATTGGTCACCATGTTAAAGGAAATGTATTGTCAAGCTAGAAACAGTGCAGAGGGGATTTGCAAGGATGTTGCCAGGACTCGAGGGCCTGAGTTATATAGGGAGGTTGAGAAGGCTAGGACTTTATTCCTTGGAGTGCAGGAGGTCAAGTATGACCAAAGAGCCTGTTCCCATTGAATGACTCTATGACTCTGTTAATTTGCAAGGTCTGCATGTGATGTGTCAAGAGTATCTTTGTCCAAGACATGGTCTGGGAAAAGGGAAGCCAGGTGTAACTTCTGGGAAGCTGATGTGGCAAACATGCTCTGCTGCCGGAGAATCAAATGAAGACTTCACAGATGCCATTCCTATCCAGCATGAGGAGTGTGGAACTGTATTAACATGCCTGTACCCCTTCTGATGGCAGATGTCCTCTGATTCCACTGCAGTGCTGGAAGATGCTACTTAATATATGAATGCTTTGGTAATCTTGCATATTGTTGCCTCTCTGGTTGAGGATTACAGTCTGCAGAAGGGCTGAGGAGGGCTCATGGTGTTTCACCAATTTCTCAGTAGGATTGGTTCAGGTAGGATATGAGTATGGATGTGGTCAGTGTTCAACTTGAACCTGCTGTATAGTTTTACCGTTAATTTCACAGCCCCGATTGATAACATAAAATAGGAACCAGGTTCCTGCATTAACCATGTTCCTGCACGAACCCCATTGCAGAATTGTTGCACACTTAAAGGAGGACATTTAGCCCTTTGAGTATCTGCTGGTGCTTTTGACAGTTTCTTGGTCCTTCTCCCTTATTTGTGCAATTTTGTTTTCCTTCAAGTACGTGGAGAGACACAATGGTAATTGTTTCTATCAACGTTATAGGCAGAACATTATTTCAGTCTGAGGAAGGGTCTGGACCCAATAGGTTGTCTATCCATGAGCTTTGGAGATGTTGCCTGACCTGCTGAGTTACGCATAGTCATACAGCATGGAAACAGGCCGTTAGGTTCAACTTGCCCACACCAACAAACATGTCCCATCTAGACTTGTCCTACTTGACCTGTATCCCTCTAAGCCTATCTTATCCATGTACCTGTCTGATGGCACAGAGTAGGAAACGTTGATTCATTATTTCTGTTCCCTTTTTGTTCTTGTCCCTCTGTTTCCGTGATCTCTGTCTCGAGATTCCTCCATCAGTGAAAACTATTTTTCTTTATCCATTTGTTCTGGATCCTTCATAATTTTGAACGCTTCTACTAATCTTCTCTAACGGGATCAGCCCCAGCTGCTCCAGACTATCCATAGAATGGTAGGCTTGTGAAATGGGGTAATGCTGGGTCTACATCAATGAGTTTTAGAGGAGTTTCATGGAAACTGGCGTTTCTTGCCTCACTCGAATGCCTCTATAATTTAATAAACCTCCATCCCGCAGCCTGGTTCATGGCCCCAAGATTATCACAGTCTGCAAGGTTACCTGTTCAGATGCAGACAGGGTGGTAGTGTCCTATTGATGAAGTTCATCGGTGAGTGCAGCAGGCAAGTCCTGGCAAGAAATCCCAGGCCAATATCTTGTCCCTCCATATTCGTCCTACCATATCTTTAATTTCTCAGCATTCATTTTCATCCACCGACTATTCTACTAACCTATTTGTGGTTGATGTCTGTCGCAGTTGGTGTTATCTTCCTCCTTATCGACCTAGTTTTGGTAATCCAGCAGATTTTGAAATTCTACTTGTACATCAATTGACAAAAAGTTCAGGCATCACTTGCTGGACTTCTACACCATCTGATAAACCCTATTTGCTACTGCCTGTTTATTGTTCCTAAGCTCATTTCCTATTTTTGCTAAAACTACACATTTTTCCCCCCACACCTCTTGATTTGCTCGACGTTCAAAATTTTATCGATCTGTTTTGTATTTATTCAGTGACTGAACACGCACAGACTTCTAGCTGGGAATTACCATTCATGGACACCAGCCACTTTGAAAATTAATAATTCCCACTTAGTCAGCATTGCATACAAACTCATGCTGTTTTTATTAATGTTTTACTACATTTTTATTTAGCTTTAGATTAGATGTCTTTGTATCTGCACATTACATTCCATTTGTCACAATGTGGTCGTATAACCTATCTTATTGAACCCTCATCTTCCTCCTCCTGGGCTTGCATTGTCAGCACTGTGCAACAATCCACTCATCTAAGTTACTGATACCCTTCTGATAACCTGTTAATCATAGTCAGGCAGATCAAGAAAGTCCCAATTATTCCGAGTCTTTCTTTTCTCTGCATTGAGTAATCCCTGCTAATTTATTCCCCAATTCCTGCAATCCACTTTTTTATTATAGCGATTAAATACTTTTTGTAAAATCAATATACCTGTATGCAACGTCAATAGGTTCCAGCGTAGCTGCACTGGCTAATTGTAACTTCAATAAACAAATCTGGTAGAATCGTAAAGCATGGGTTCCCTTCTATAAATCATTGTTCAGTCTATGCAACAGTAATGATTTTCTCGGTATTCTGTTGCCTTATTGATAACATTGACGTCATGCTAACACTCTATTTATTTTCTCTCCTTCCTTTCTAGAATAGCGGGGCCATGTTTGTTAATATGATAATTATTCTAAAATTACTCTAACTTTGGAACAATTCATCATCTGTTGCTAACTTGTTTTTAAATCCCTAGGTTGTAGACCATTAGGTCTGAGGAATTTGTTGGCATACAATGCCATTCATTTAACTCGTACTTTCTTCGAGAATCTAACTTCTTAATTCACACTAATCACTTGGTTCCCTATTATTTTCCAGGATTTTCTTTCTATGTTCAGTGCAAGAATTAAGAATTTGTTTTATTATTTCTGCCTTTTCCTTTTTTACCATTATAATTTTTCAAGTTTCCCAATAAACCAATATTTCTTTTATTTTTCCTTAGAAGCTTTGCAGTCTCTTTGCTAGTGTATTCTTCTTTTTCCTTATCACTTTATTCTCGCCTCCCACACAAACACGCATTTCTTCCACCACCCCCCCCCCCCCCCCCTTTCCTTCCCCACCACCCCTCTCTCCCCCATCCATCCTCTTCCACCTATATCCCTCTTCCCCTCCCTCTGGCGCTCTAAATTCACTCCTTCTCTCCTTACCCGAGACCCTTTTGTCACCTCATCACCCCTAGTCTTTGTCACTTACTCCACTCATCAATCAAATAAACCCCCCTCTTCAACTGTATCCACTCATCACACGCCAATCTTTGTCCCACCCCCACCTCTTTTCCAGCTTTCTCCCTGCCACTCTACAATCAGACTGAAGAAGGGTCCCGAACTGGGACATTGCCCATCCATTCCCACCGCAAATGCTACATCACCCGCTGAGTTTCTCTGGCTGTTTGTTTTATTCCTTATCACTTTCTGACTTGCTCTTTAATGAAATGAAAACAAACGTTCCCAGTTTGTACGATGCATTGTGAGTGGATTAAACTTTCTCCTTTGTTTCTTGCAGTTTGCACACCAAGCTGATTAATGGAGGCATCGCAGGATTAATCGGCGTCACCTGTGTGTTCCCCATAGACTTGGCAAAAACACGGCTTCAAAACCAGCAGAATGGCCAGCGGATCTACAGCAGCATGTGAGTACAGCCGAAGTTTTACCCCCCTCATTCGGTCCATCATTATGCATCTGATGTGTTTAAAACAAATAATAATCTAGTTCTTCACGGGAAAAAAAGCCTCAGACTCAGGAAATCTGAAATCTCAAGTGTTTCATTCCCAGCTTCTGTACTGTGCAAAAAAGAGACACAGATGCTGGAGAAACCCCGTGGGCCAGGTGACACCCCTGGAGAACATGGATAGGTGACGTTTTGGGTCGGGACTTTTCTGCAGATTGATGGTAGGGGGGAGGGGAAATAAAGCTGGAAGAGAGGAGAGGCAGGGCAAAGCATGGCAGGTCATAGGTCAACATGGGCAAGGGGGGATTGTGATTGGCAGATGGCTGAGCAAAGGCGACTTGATTATTGATTAGCAAGGGTGTCAAGGGTTGTGGGCAGAATGGGGTTGGGAGGGAAGAATAGGTTATCTATGATTGAATGGCAGAGTAGACTCAATGGGCCAAATTTCCTAATTCTGCTCCTATGATTTATGAAAGGCTACAGATGAAAACAACAGAAGGTGTGAGACAAAAGGACTCAATTGTAAATTGTGAGGCTAGAGGAAGGAGTGTAGGTGGGGGGGATGAGAGAAACAGTTGCAAACTCTCTCTTTCTGTACCATACATACTGCTTTACATAACCACTTTTGCTTTCTGGTTCTCCAGATGCTAATTCCCATGCTTCCTTTAACAGTGCAGGACCCTGGTTCCTGCACTCCTTATAAATTTGTTTCACTTGAACATTTATTATACCACTGTACAATATTTTTTAATAATGAATTGGTGATAGGAATATCATCCAGCCGGCACAGTGGCGCAACTGCTAGAGTGCCAGAGACCCAGGTTTGATCCAGACCTCGCATACTGACTGTGTGGAGTTTGCACGTTCTCCCTGTGATCACGTGGGCTTCCTCTGTGTGCTCCAGTTTCTTCCCATGTCCTAAAGACACGTGGGTTTTTTGGTTAATTGCTCTGTAAAAATGGTCCCTAATATGTAGAGTGGAAGACACAATTAATTGGTGTGAACAGGCGTAGGAGTTGGTGGGCTGAAACCTGTTTCGATGCTGTATCTCTAAATTAAACTCATCTCATATCTGTCAGTATGGCACCACCAAAATCTAAAATGTTTCATTTAATGGGAGTTGTTTGTATTTGCATTAACACTTTGCAGTTTTCGTGCATAGTTGGCATTTTGAACCAGTCATTCCCAAAGGGGTTAATTATAACCGTCCCATTCTGCTGTCAGCTACACTACTACATCCAATCTGATCATTGTGCTACTTTTGCTGTTAGATTGGGCTCTGTTTCCCCCCCAAAGCAAAGCAAGGTGATGATCAAAATTGAGTGACAACATCTGCTAGTTGAACAATAAACATCTTGGACACATGGACATGAGCGGAGGGTTGGAAAAAGTCCTGACTTTGAGATGGGAGATGCCTGCTTTGCTGTACAGATGAATTTGATGTCTGAGTACAGCAGCATTTAGGTTGTGGGAGGGATGGAGTCGAGAGGTAGATCAGAGCAGAAAGTGCCTCAGTGGCAGAGGATATTTTAGGGAAGAAATACTGTGTCATCCTACATGGACTGAAGAACTGACTGGAATAAACTCTAACATACTTGAGCTGTTTCTTCAAATTCATGTTCATAAGTCATTGGAGCAGAATTAGGCCATTCGGCCCATCAAATCTACACTGCCATTCAATCATGGCTGATCTATCTTTCCCTCTCAACCCCATTCTCCTGCCTTCTCCCCATTACCCCTGACACCCATACTAATCAAGAACCTGTCAACCTCCGTTTTAAAAATACCCAAATTCTAAGGCTAAAAATTATATGTTGTGAATTTTTTTAAATCTTAAGGTGCTTATTACACCCGTGGGAGTTACTGAATTGTAGAGGCTTCAAACAGATTTTTGGATGTAATCAGCTTTCAAGATTTTTTTGATTCACTCCAAAATATTTGTTCTTTTATTTTTCCTTCTTTAAATCCTACAATTTTCTCATTGCTCATTAGCCTGATCAGTTGATGACGCTAGCATGAGAGGGAAGAGTTGCAAAGTAAATATAGTTTCATGTTGCAGCATGTGATTGCTAATGGTGCATTGAAGGTCACCTCTGATATCATAGTTTGTCCTTGAAAATGCAGTACAGGGCGAGAGGCTGAAAGTAAAACTAACGTCGCAAAAAATGCACTTCTGTGCACATCATGTGGATGAATGAGCTTTAAAAAAATGGATACTGCCACATTTACATCACTAGTTCCACTAATTTGTGTACAGTGTTCAGACATTTACAGTGTTGCTAATTATTTAGAGTATTTCATCCTTGAGTCGGAAGTTCTGCTCGTTAATGAAATAAGGTTTGCTGTGAGTTGCATGTAAGCAGATTATAAACTTACAATTGAAAAATTAAAAATATTTTATCCACAACTTGATTCTGTTTACAGTTCTGGTATCAAGAGTGGAGAGCTGTGTTGATCTGGAAAAAGCAGAGGAGTTATGCAAAGATGTTACCAGAATATTAAGGACTGGAATATTATAGTTTTGGGGATGAAGATTGAGTTTGGAGGACAGAGGTTTAAGGTGAAGAGGAGGGGGTGGGGGAGATTTAATAGGAACCCGAGGGGTAACTTTTTCAAGTAGAAGGTAGAGGGTGTCTGGAACGAGCTGCCGGAGGAGGTAGTTGAGTCAGGTAGTATCGCAACATTTGAGAAAAATTTGGACAGGTACATGGATAGGACCGGTTTAGAGGGATATGGGCCAAATGCATACAGGTGGGTCTAATGTAGATGGGACATGTTGTTTGATGTTGGCAAGTTGGGCCGAAGGACCTGTTTCCATGCCATGTGACTCTATGGCTATATAGCTATTTCATTTGGAACGGAAGAGCTGAGGGAAGAATTATTTTGGGTGGATAAAATGAAGAATAACCTATTTCCTTTAGGAGAGGTATAAAAATCCAGAGATGGTGGGTTAATAATTAGTTGAAGGATTTTCTTTCAGGGGGAAGTCCTTTACATTGAGAGGCCAGTAAAAGTCTGTAACTCTAGTCTGAAAGCACGGAAGAGATGAAAACAGACACAAATCTTAAGCAATACATATGTCCTTGAAGAGCCATCATCTACTAGAAAGTGGGTTTGGATTCTGGTATCAAAAATGTGTAATATTTGCAAAAAGAATTTCACTCTGCAGGTTTGGAAACTCTTTTGACCAACACTGACATGATGGGTCAAGTGGCCAGCTTCTTGGTCATAAATATTTCATAACTTTGCATGAACATCGCAAATCCTAATGAGAGGAAAGATGGGAAATGTTATGGAATGGTTGTTTTTTGGTCTTTGCTGTTTCAGCTGTGCTTGTACAAGAGAGATTCTCAGTGCAATGTGGGGATGTGTTTGAAAGCAGGAGCTGAAGAAAGTCAGGAATGAGTAGAGTCTGGCTGGTATTTTGCAGTTTGGCCAAATTGGAGGCTTGGCATGTGAATAATCTACAATGTAACCAGGTATGACAGAATGATATACAATAGTTTTTCAGATATGATAGTGGCACTTAAGAGGCCTTTATACAGACACATGGATATGCTGAGAATAGGGGATATGGGTCACATGCAGGCCGAGGACATTATTTAAGTTTGCATCATGTGTAGCACAGACATTGTGGGCTGAAGGGCCTGTTCTTGTGCTGCACTGTACTATTCCAATGTTGACCAGATTTTTTTTTGGGGGGGAGGGGAGCGCTGGTCACTTCCAAAGGTCAGAAAGAGAATGAGCCTTGTCCCTCAGACTCACTCATACGGAATTACAGGTGCACAACCTTTTATCCGAAAGCCTTGGGACCGGACACTTTTCGTAATTCAGAATTTTTCGGCTTTCGGAATGGAAGATTTTTAGCGTAGATTTTAACGGCTGGCGCAGTGGTAGAGTGCTCGGCTCATATCCGCAAGGTCGCGAGTTTGCGCCTCGATCCCGGCAGTTACTCGATCGCGAGTTTGAGTTCAATGTAGTTTTTTCTTGCAGAATAGGAGAGAATAGGGAGGGTTAGGCTGGGATCATTCTCTGCGAGATGATCTTAGTGCGGGAGACAAGTGTAGGAGAGGTGTACTGACTGTGTGGGCAGAACTTTGGAAGTGATTGCCCACCATTCTCAAAAGCCGCTGTGTCTCCCTGTCCCTCCAACTCTAGAGGAAGCCGCTCCCCGATGCGCCGCTACGGCGACAAGTGGCAGTTCGCCCACAGCCCGAGCTGCGCCCCCTCATCCGCAACCCGGGTTCCTCTGGAGTTGGAGCGGGGCTGGGCTAGAGCTGCTGCTGGCTGTGAGTCTCTGGGATCTCCATGCTTGCAGTCGGTGTCCCGTTGGTCCTGACGTCTCCGGTCACCCCCCTGGAATGGAGCTGAGACTGGGAACTGTACCGCCCTTGCCCCCTCTGCAACTGCAAACAACCCCACAGTTCCCAGTCTCAGCTCCTGTACAGGGGGGTGGCCGGACACGTCACAGCCCGAGCTGCGCCCCCTCATCCGCAACCTCAAGACCAAGACGCACCTTGCACACCATCACCTTCTGTCCCTACGGGGAGCGTGTTCCTCTGGAATTGGAACGGGGCTGGGCTGCTGCTGGCTGTGGGTCTCTGGGATCTCCGTGCTTGCAGTGGGCCTGGGAGCCGGTGTACCGTTGGTCCTGACGTCTCCGGTGACTGGCACTGGCTCCGACGTGAAGACAGTGCAAAGCCCCCGCGCCGGTGCAATGGGCGGGGAGCTGGAGAGGGGAGGGAAGGGGTCACACACATGGCCGGGAAGCAGAGGGGTGTAGGTGGGGTGAAACTGAAGGGAACGACAATTTGCTGCTGCCTGCCCGCTGAGTTAAAAAGTTCCCACACAAGACTCACGACACACTGTGTATCGTGAGTCTACCGTGGGAACTTTTTAACTCAGCGCGCAGGCAGCAGCAGATTGTAAATTATTAACCCTCCCGCGCAATATACCCTCACCTTCTCTTTTATGAATGGGGATTTAGTTCCCCTTTCTTCGAGGACCGACCGGAGGTTCCGCTGTCACCTCTGCGGGCCGCCCTCGGTGAACATCTTCAAGGACCTTTCTTCAAGGACCGAAAAAATGTCCGCTATTCGGAGCTTTTCGTTATTTGGATCGTCGGATAAAAGGTTGTGCACCTGTAGTAGCAAATAGGAAAAATGCCTTCAAAATAAAATTAGTATTAAGATGGAGATAATGATCACCTACCCACCATGCTTAGAGCTCTCCTTATGAGGTGATTTATATACATTTGTTGGTGATTATATTTTTCATGTTGGAGAATGGTACATAAGTGAATCCTTTCATGGTGAAACTATTAAAGTGCAAATGAAAAATAGGTTGTCACCATGAAGAACTATTGAAGCAAATCTCCAGTATCTGTCTTTAAACTGTGAGAACGACAGGCATCAGTTACACAATCTATGAATACTTAAGGGAAAGTTGTAATTCTCCTTCTGTTTCAGGTCCGACTGCCTTATGAAGACAATCCGATCAGATGGCTATTTTGGAATGTATCGAGGTAAGTCTTTTTTTAATTTTCGGTTTTCTACTTTATTCTATAAGTATGCAGAGGGGTTCATAAATTGTGTAACAACTTTTAACTCCCAATCCTTCTGTGTTTGACCATCAGTAAGTGACTACTTGGTGTATCTGAATTACGTTTGTGAGGGTTTGATGGCTTAGAACTTACCTAAGTTGGGAAAGCAATGACTGGCAACTGGGAGTAGCAGAACCTATTGTAACAATTGTACATCTTTACATCATGAAGCCAGTAATGGACAGGTGCATATTCATAAACATTATTATGAATATTCAGCATTTGTTAAATCTACTTTGAAATCTGCAAGCTAAGTGCAAGAGAGCAAGAAATGTGTTGACCTCTGAGTGTCAAGAGATGGAAAAGGATAGAGCTGCAAATTATCAGATGTAGTAAGTGAAGTGCCTGGAAGGTTCCCAACTATGCATAAAAGATTTTAAATTATAGAATAACTGCACCACTGAGGGTGGCCATTTGGCCCATCGTGTTCATGCCAGTTCTTTGCCAGAGCAACTCGCCATCTCCAGCACTGGACCCTTTTCTATGATCGTCCAATTTTTTCTTCACCGACTACTGAACCAGTTCCCTTGTGAAGACCACAATTGAACCTGCTTCTACCTTGGATAAAGAGATATTAGCCACAAACTTGATGATGAAACAGATAGCCATGGCATTTTAAGAATAGCGAATCCCAGCGATAGATTACAAGGAGATATGAATGGACAAGACCATGGCAGGTGGATTTCTAGGTAGGCAAATGTGGTGAAATAATTTGGACATAAAATATGCATCGGAGTATTTTCTCAATTCTTTAGTGCAAGGTTATAAGGAGCAGC
This sequence comes from Leucoraja erinaceus, assembly GCF_028641065.1. Lineage (NCBI taxonomy): Eukaryota > Metazoa > Chordata > Chondrichthyes > Rajiformes > Rajidae > Leucoraja > Leucoraja erinaceus. The sequence continues at coordinate 27,164,748 of NC_073394.1, read as the reverse complement.
GATAAAAAGAGATTTAGAAGTCTATGTATCTATTGGGAGAAGGTAGATGTAGATTGGTCCAGCAAGGCTAGAGTGCACGTTACTACTGTAAAAAAAAACCCTAATAACTATAGGACACTGTATCTTTTACCATGGAGGAAGCATCGCACGAATTTACCAGAATGACACCTGGATACAAGGGATTAAATTAAGGTGTGATTACAGAAATACAGGCTGCATTCCACAGAATTTATAAGATTAAGACATGATTTGCTAAGATCACTGACAAATTGATCGGCAGGGAAAGTGATGTCTGCATCCTCAGCAAGCTGGGACTTGGAATTGTCTAAATAGTAGAGCACAGCCTTTCTGGCTGTTGGGAAGCATTTCACTTGCAGATCAGGAGATACTTAGAACCTGCTTTCACACATAACAGGTGAAGGGAGGTTGATGTTCATTTTGGATTGGAGTCTGATAAATTTTGTTCACAGGAACAAAAGCAGGCATAAAGTATGAATTCACAGATTATTCGTTTTTTTTAAATTGTATGACAAAACAAACTAAAGGAGTTAAATGGCCAGCTTCTGAGCTCATTTTTATCTATGTTCTTTGAACAAGGTGTCAGTGGGAACAGAGCAATAAGTTGTGATGCACATTGCTCCACATCACTTATTATGGGGCCCCCAGAGAAAACCTGGTGAATCCACCGAGGTAAAGAAAGAGACTCTAAGAGAGAGTAGACATGATTACCTTTTTAGATTTTTTAAATATATTGGCTGATTTAGTTGAAGGTTTTTAAGTAATAATAATAATAATAACTTTTATTGTCATTGCACATATGTGCAACGAGATTTGGTATGCAGCTTCCATCCGATGCCTTAAATTAAACAACTAATAAAATTTAGATTTAGATACCTCGAGAAACATGGTTTATAAAAGAACAGTAAAACAGTCAAAACAGTCTAAAGTGCAAATGTGTCTGTGTGACGTGACCATCCGAGAGAGACGGTTCTTGGGGGTGGGGGGCACTCAGCAGGGCCGTTTCAGAGCAGCTGTAGCTCTGGGGATGAAGCTGTTCCTGTTCTTGAGGATACACAGGTCAAAACATTATGTGCAAGCACATCAGGGAAATCTGCTCCACAGTGTCATCCTCACCTGCAGCATGCAAAGTTAGAGTGAGATAATCTGAATAATCGGTTCTGTATATCACTAAACTAAACTTTGAGAAAGTTAATTTAAAACTGAGTAACTGATCAACTTTTGAGAATGGTCCTGAAATTTTCAAAGGGTAGCTTGTCAGTGTATGTTCAATGGCTTTTGTAGAATGATGGGGAATCAGAAATTGATGGGGCACAGTCCACAGAAGTAGCTTGTGTAGACTAATTTTCATGAAGTTCTTTTTCTCACATGACTGCTCTTGAACTGCCTAAGGGGTTTCCAGCTTGAAATATTTCTGGCCAGTGGCTCTGGAAGTCCCTCCCAACCCTAATCAGGACCCTTTTTCCAAATTCCACTATCGCCAGAAGAAGGCATGTTCTTCAACTTCCAGTACTCTTCCCCTCCAGTACAATTGTTTATCTTTCTCCAGAAGTGAATGGCAATTTCTAATTTGTGAACTGCAAAGAGCAGCGAAATGCCCATGCTGAGCTTGAGCCAAATCGTGAATTAGGTGAGTTGACACTGGAGTTTGGAGTTGTTGGTATTGGACAAAGAGTGGAGGAATAGCAGGAATTGAAAAACTTGGTCGTTGTTGAAAAGCGGCATTCAATGACACTGGATGAGAAAATGGAATAGTCATTCTTCGCCTTAACCATTTGCAATGTAATATACCATACTTAGCATTAATCAATTTTCTGGGGGAAGCATTAGTCATTTTTCAGGGAGAAGAAGATACTAGAGGAAAAAGCATCACTTGTTCATGCGTCGGGAACTGGGTAGTTTTGGCATGACAATTCTACTGTCTTTGGACATGAATGTCCGGTTGGAAAGTAAAAATCCATTGATTAGGTAGCCACAATATGGGTCAATGCAAAACAAGTTGATTCAAACTGATATCCAAAAGATTTTCCTGCTGATCAGATGATGTTTATGCTTTCAACTGGAGGATTAGCCAGTCAAGACAATAGCATAGCAGAGATCCATAGATTGATTCCTGTTTTTTTCTCGCTAATTTTTTACACTCGAACCTTTAGCTTATAGTAGCATTAACTTCTGAAAGCTGGAGTGTTCCAGCTGCTTGATGCCTTCCAGTACTTCATATGAAACTATTGTTGATGAATCATCTTCAACAGTGAATCGTCATTTAATAGAGTGAGGGGGGGGAATGGAATGGAATGGAATTATGCCATTCCAGTAAACTGCTTGACCATGCTTAACTACATTTATGGACTCTATAATAGTATGCTTTATGGGTGAGAGGTGGACATAGACTGTACGTGAGGCTACTCTACCCACAAAGAGGTTGTCAAAAACATCTGAATTCATCGTTAATTTAGAATGGTTGCTACCATCACAAGTGAAAGCTCTTGTAATAAACTCTAGATATAGGTTGTTATTGCCATGGATGTTGCCACAATGTGGCCAATCATGTATACCTTGCACTCAGTGGCTTCCTCAGTAGTTTTATGGCTAAAGATTTAATACCCCACTTCTCCCTATCTCTCCCCTATGCGCACCCCACCCCACTGCACACCAATTTCTCCCTCTGTCTCCTACCCCCTTAAGTTAAGCTGCTCCTTTCCCTCCATAGTACACACATCCCCCGAGTTGCTAATTTCCCTTGTATCCCCCTACTTTTCCTTGTCCCTTTCCACCTTTGTCCCTCCCTCTAGTTTTACATTTCATTTTTCTTCTTTCCTTATCTAGCATCCTTTGTCTCTTAAAAACCTCCAGCCTTTGTCATTTACTTCGCCCTCCTGCCAAGCAAAATCCCCCTTGCCTGTATCCACCTATCACTTGTCAGGCTTTGTTCCGCCCCTACTTCTCTTTTCCAGCTTACTCCCCCCCAGCAAAGTCGGTCTGAAGAAGAGTCCCAACCCAAAACATTGTTTGTCCATTTCCTCGACAGATGTTGAACCACTGAGGTCCTCCAGCACTTTGTGTTTTGATCAAGATTACAACATCTGCAGTTTCTTGTGCTTCCGTCTTCCTATTCACCTGATAGTTTTGCTGCTGTAATTGCAACCATGTGGCATTATTATCACCTTGGCCTCACTGATAGGGTTTGATATGGTTCCTTCTAATATCTTTCCTTTACAGAATCATCCTTGGAGTCATAGAATGATACAGTGTTGAAACAGGCCCTTCAGCCCAACATCGGCCAACATGTCCCAGCTACACTATACTGGGATAGTCCTGGCCTCAACTGCCTCCTCTGGTACCTTCTCTGGCGGATGGTTCCATGCACCCACCACCTTTTGTGTGAAAAAGATACCCCACAGATTCCTATTAAATCTTTTTCCCTTTATCTTAAACCTATGAACCTTGGTTCTTGCCCTTATCCTTGCTCTACTTCATGCAATGATCAGGCATTTGTGATCTGAAAATCTGCAACAGTAGCTTCTCATGGATGTTCTCAGCTTTTGCTATTCCCTATGTTTCTATACTTAAAGTGCTCTTAAAATTTGCAATTTCTTCAAACTCTTACAATGCCTCTGGAATAAAATTGAATATAACAGAAGAGAACAACTTTGTAGTTTCAACCTCTCCTGGCTGACTATGTTCGACAACATGGCTTATGTTAGTAGAGAGGTCTGTGAGTAGAGAATAATGAGGTAGCTTTTTTCCATCCAAGCCTGGAATTCATCATTGAAATCTAGCAAATTGCAGATGCTGGAATCTTAGTAGGTTAAGCCACATCGGTGAGAAGAGAAACGGAGTTAACTTTTCGGGTTGAAGATTGTGAAAAGTTGGGAAACAAGCACTGACCCCTACAGTACTATATTAGTCACAGCATCCAACTTGAAAAGGACAATTTACTTCTGCTTCCTGCTGGTCAGCTTTCAGCCCATGCCAGTGCATTTCCCCAACCCCATGTACTCAAACCTTGTTCAACAAATTCCTATGAGGGACGATTTGGAACCTCTAGTGGAAATCAAAGTGCACACATCTACTATTGCCCCCTCACCTACTCCACTCAATACATCTTCAAAAAATACTCCAATTGATTAGTCGAAAATTATGTTTCATTCATAAATCCATGTTGACTATGCTCAATTGTATCAGTATTTTATGTGTCTTAATATCATGCCCTTTTATTGGAGGAATCAACATTTTCCCACCTACTGATGTTAAGCTAGCAGGTCGGGAATTCTCTGTTTTTCTTTCATTTGTTTCTTAAATGCGGGAAACATTCCAGGTTCTATAGAATTTTGGAAAATGATATCCTGACCATCCACTGTCTATATCTTGCTATTTCAAAATTTGATGGATCACTAAATTTCTGCAATTAATCAGCTTTTGTGCTCTTTAGCAATTATATGAAAAATTATTTCTTTCCTTAAATTCCTTGTATCTACTGGACCCTTGGTTCTGCAGAATATCCAGGATATTTTAGTTCAATTTTTTTTTCTATGAAGATGGGTGTATTTGTTTACATCCTCGTATTCCCTTTGTAAGGAATTCTGTGAGGAATTCTTGTTTTGTCTTTGTTGGTCTTTTCCTTTTTGGGTAATTCAATGGTTTCTTTATTGCCATGAGTACAGAGATACAGTGAAATGCTTGTTCCGCAAGCTTTCCACCAAATCCTACCACAGATGAATACAATAGATTCTCTTCTGAAGCAGCACACAAAGAGTTGCTGCATTCTGGTGCCATCTTGCAAGTTCCAAGTCTCTTCAACATCCGATCTCTGTCTCAGGCAACATGTAATTCTTGTGTATCTCACTTTAAGGCCTGGTGGCCTACCGGCACTAGTTCGATGAAGAAGACTCAGCTGTTTGTATTTGTTTCTTGGTCATTCACTCTTCTATTTCCCTTGCTTAGTATGTTTCCAAGTCATCCTTTGGGCCATTCTTTGGAAAGTAAACCAAAATGTCACCCACGTGACCAAAGTAATACATTAAAAGATGATTGTAAGAGATTAATCTTATTCATTGCTATTTTCCTACCTACAGAACTATAACGTGTCTGCTAAAGATATGAACATTCTAGCTTTTTAAAAATTGAACATTTTGAAAAATGTTTCTGTGTGTGTGTGTGCCACACACGTGACCAGTCATATTTAACCTCTGACACCTAAACAAGCATTGTCAGCATAACATATAAAAATTTCACTTGATAAACTGAAAAAAATATTAATCATATACACAGCACAAAACAATATTTCAGAATGAGAAGAGATGTATTCCCCAATTTTGCATCTTTTTGGCCACACACGTGACTGAGAACGGGGGGCCCTTTGCTGAATCCTAACATGTTCCCAGACCCAGTCCCGCACCTTTTCTTACAATTTTTTAGAAGCTTTTTCTTTTAAACTCTCTGCCACAGAGGGTAGTCGAGGCCAGTTCATTGGCTATATTTAAGAGGGAGTTAGATGTGGCCCTTATGGCTAAGGGGATCAGAGGGTATGGAGAGAAGGCAGGTACGGGATACTGAGTTGGATGATCAGCCATGATCATATTGAATGGCGGTGCAGGCTCGAAGGGCCGAATGGCCTACTCCTGCAATTTCTATGTTTCTAAACTGAATGTGTTCTTTAATATCTCCTGTGAATCATGGTTGGAAGTCATGGAGCAGTTTGCTGGTCCTCACATGCAGAAATCCTGCAAAAAGGAAGTACCCAAGGAAATGTACAACTAGATGTTGGAGTAAACAGGAACGACCAGTTCAGTTTTAAAACATCTAAACAACTCTTAACAGTTCAGGGGTGGGAAAGACAGTTGGCATGATAATGGACTGTTCATTATTAATTCAATTGCATTCAATTTCCTAGACAAATGAAGCTCCCACTGATTTTCTACAAAACAGCAGGCTATAGGCAAGGAGCTGAAACAACAGTGATTTTGTGTGTGACGAACTTTATATAATGTTGCTTCCTGCACACTCAGTTCCCACTGACACTCTGGAAGAAATGCAATGCCCTTTTCCACATGGCTGCAAATTAAGTCACACACATGTTTGCCTGTTATTGAATGCGCTGTGTTTTTATTTATTGTTGTTTATCCAACAAAGGTACTCCAAAGCAAAATTTATCCAGAATGCTTTTAGTTTTTCTTTTGCTCTTGAGATATGGGAAGTTCTGAGAGGAAACATATCTTGAAAAATGCCATTTTGTAACTTGATTCCACATAGCATAGTTCACCTAAAGGGCATACAACATGGATTGTAGGTTTGCATTCATGGAGACAAGTTAGCTGCAGATTTGCAGCACATTGGATGTAGCTCACAAGTTGCCAGATCTATTGAATTCTAGGTATCGGCCTACCGTATATTGAAATTTCCAGCCTTTGCTCTCTATTCCATAAGCACTGTAGATATAGCAAGTCTCGTGTAGGAAGAAGAATAATTGATTTTCTTTTAACTAAGAACCAAAGTTAAAAAGAGAGTGACGTATTGGCCGATATCCTTTGCAAGTCTGGTGTGGATTTGAGGGCTTGGAAGCGAATAAAGACACCCATTCTTGATTTCAACAAAGTGGATGTAAGTGTGGGAAGAACTATGCGTTTGGAGCACAGAGAGAACGGGAAGGAAAATGGAGCCCCATTGTGTAAGATAGAATCAGGAAAGTCAACAGGTAGTGTAGAGCTTAATGATCTTTTGATCTCTATGATGACGTCCTTTGGTTCGTACTACTATGGAGATGTAATGGAGTGTTTTTAAAAATAAACAAATGTTCTTGCAGAACATTTGATTTGACTAAATATGACTCAGCAGTTTGTGTGTATGTAATACACACACACACACACACACACACACACACACACACACACACACACACACACACACACACACACACACACACACACACACACACACATACACACATACATACACAGGTATTTTTGAAGACATTGACTTTAGGTGGATTCCATTTGCAAAGTAGCTAGTGATTAATGAGTTCCCCCTCATTCCCATACTGTTAGATATTTTAACCACAAAGGCAAGGAAGTCATCACAATCAAGCTCATTCCACTCAACTGTTTAGACATCGGTTTGTAATAATGATCACTCAATTGGATCAAAATAGCCAATTCCCCTTGCCTCTACTGTAGACACTCTGACATTAATTTTCATACAACTTCTATCCCTCCTCCCTGTTCTCAACTAAGGTGAGCTAATTCAGAAAGCATCGGTCAAGCTTGAGGCACGATGGTTCATGGAGTGATATGTATTGCCAAATAGACCACATCGCAATTTACTCACCAAAAGCGTATTGCTAGAAATCCTCTTTCAGTTTCAAATGAGTTTTGAAACCAATTACTGTTTATACTTTGGGTAAAATTTGTGCTTGTAGTAGAAAATGTGAGTATGCAGTTACAAATAAAGCCTTCAATTGTAGATGTGAAAATACTTTATTTGTTTTCTTTCAGAGTACAAGAAAATATGGGCACTCAAAAGACCAGTGCCACTTTTAATGGTATGGTAAATGCATAAACTGAAAGAACATGTTGCAACTGGGGAAGGATTGGGATTTGCTGAATTGGGGTTGCCTTTTGTACAGAATGGTGGAGGGATGTTTGAAGCAAGGCTCCTTTTCTTACTAACTGGTTTTATGCATGGTACTCCATTTCAAGTTGATGGTCTAAGTGTTTCTAGTAGTTTAAAATCTTTGAATGAAGTTTGCTTCTGTTTTTATTTCCAAAATATATTGCTCAACTCATGAAGTAGCAACATTTGGACCATAACATTGGCACAGGTCTTTTACTCTGTTATTGTTTTCATTCATGGGTATGGATAATGTTGGCAAGATTGTACTTGTTGCCTACTCCTTGTCCTGTCAAGGTGGAAGGCTTCTCCTTGAACTGCTGCAGTCCTTGTGGTGATGTTAAATGGCCAAATCCTGCATTTTGAGCCATTATCATTGAGGCGACCCTGTCAGGATGATTCCTATCACCAAGTCGCATGCCTTCTCCAAGAGTTAACAGTAATTATAATTTTGAGACAACTGAATAAATCATCGTGCACCTTACAGAATATTTCCATTTTCTCTGGAACTGTAGAGCCACTAAAAATGATTTATTGGATTTTGTTTCATTCTGTAAAATAAATAATCGAAAATATGTTGAACATATGAGTATTATGAAGAAAGGGTTATGGTTGAAGAGCATTCAGAAACTGGGTCTCAGGTAGCACTCATTAATACAGTGTGACATTGGTTCGTTTTTGCGAGGGTTTTCTCTCTCCACTTCTTCCTGCCGTGTGTGGCTGGTCTGACAACCAGTTTCGATGTATGCCCATTGCCTCTGTCATTGGATTAGTTGCTAAGAGACCTTCAGCAATGTTTTTCACACCTTTCAATTTTAATCCCCTTACTAGAAACCTAAACGGTCTCCTGCTGGATAGGGACTTTACGGCAGCTGAGTTGGCCAATTTGGTAAACTGCAAGATTGAATTTGCATTGCAACATTTCCCATCCACACAACCATATTATTCCCCTCTCCACACAAACTTACAATGTGGTGCAATCCAATTGCATCAGTGTGAAATCTTAAATTGACCCATGCTAATGAGCACTCATGGAATCCAACCTTTTGGGATTCACCATTCTTAATTTTTTTTACAGCTTTACAATGTATTGATATTGTTTATCAGCGACTTTCAACATTAAAAGGAAACATAAACTGAAGCAGAAACAGGAGATTTGACTCTTCCGTGTCTGTTCTGTCTTTCAACTAGATAATGGTGGACCTTTTAGCTCTGGGTCATTTTACTACACTAATCACGTAACCCATTGCTTCCCTCAATATCTAAAAATCGATCACTAGTATCTATAAATCTATTGTTTCTCATTATTGGATACCTAGAACACTTGAGGCTCTGGTGCAATCCAAGCATAATGTGACAATGAATTATTTCACTTCCTCACTTGGTTGCCATATTCCACTAGTGACTGACCAATGATGAACATGAGGTTTTCTAAACTTGTATATCCATGTCTTCCAATTCACCCCCACCCCCTCTCTTGACCTATGTCTATCTTGCAAATCACAAAAAAACCTCAGAGAATACAGGACTTTATAACCTCTGAATCATGTGGAGATGATTAGCCTTTATTTCCTCGAGCTCGGAAAGCCCAGTTATTGACCCTGCATCTAATTGTATTATAACTGGGAAGATCACCACAACTCACAACATTTATATTATCCATCACAAAAATGCTCAAATACAACTCGTGGATCAAGAGCTGATATAAATGTGTGAAATCAGGATAGAAAAGTGGAATTGAATTGTGAAAAATGTGACCTCTGCATACAAGGGTCTATTCCTGTCCTTGAATACTGTGTGAGATTGTACATCCCACTCCCATGTCTCTGCTATGTTGTACCATGCCCTGCTGCCAGTGAGTGTTCGCGAATGACTGTACATAGTATCTCCCTTGTGAAGAGTTGCATCTCATCCAATTCATCTGTATTGATATGATAGTGTCATAGAGTCATATGTTTAAAACATGCCCTTCAACCCAACTTGCCCACATCGTCTAACATGTCCCATCTACACTAGTCCCACCTGTCTGCATTTGGCCGATATCCCTCTAAACGTATCAGATCCACGTACCTGTCTGAATGTTTCTTAAACATTGCTATAGTACCTGACCCAACTACCACCTCCAACAGCTCGTTCCATACATCCACCACCCATTGTGTAAAACAAAAAGTTATCCCCCAAGTTCCTACTAAATCTTTCCCCCCATACTTTATGTCCTCTGGTTCTCGATTTCCCTACTGGCCAACAGCTTCTGTGCATTTACCCTATCTATTCCTATCATGATTTTGTACACCTTTACAAGATCACTCCTGCACACCAAGGAATAGAGTCCCAGCCTGCTCAATCTCTCCCTATAGTTCAAGCCCTTGAGTACAATGAGAAGAAACTGTATAGTAAAACTCCAGTAATCTATTGTTTAGATGATTAAGAATTTGACTTGCTGTGTGATTTTAAACATTCCTCTTACAACATTGGGGCCCTAGTTCCTGCACTCGCTTTAAACTCGTTGGGTTCATTGAAAAGAATTATTAAACTACTATGTAATATCAAAAAAAAAGACCATAGAACTTAGAACAGTATTGTATAGACCAGGCCCCTCGGTCCACAATGTCAGTGCCAAACATTACCCCAAGATGCTTCAACCTCTGAATTCAGAAGGGTCCCGACCCGCAATGTCACCTACCCTTGTTCTCCAGATACGCTGAGTTACTTCACCTCTTTGTATCTTTTTTTTCCAACTTTTGAAATACTTGTTTTCAAACTTTCAGCATGGATGCCACTGGCAGAGCTGATTGTGACAGATCCCCAGGTTGTGTGACTGAATGGGCTGCTTGCCACTTCAAAGGGCATTCATCTGTCAATCCATTGTTTTCGGACTGAACAGCTCCTTCCTAAAGGAGATGAGCAAAACGCTTGAGTTTTCGCACCGAGCCTGACAGCTTTATGCTAACGTCCATTTAATTTTCTGTGTTTATTTTTCATGTCAAATTTTCAAATTCTCATTCGCCCACAGTAAGATTTAAACTCCTGCTCTTTGGATTACTACTTAATTTAACATGACCGCAACACCGGCCGCCATGACCTGGCTTTCAGTAAAAAAAAATAAGGTTGTGGTGAATTTTATGTACAGTACATGTTTGGCTCTGTGTTTATAACTGCCTTTGGAAGACTCCCAATTCCATTGATATGTACTGAGTACTTTCAAAGTTTCCTGAGTCTGATTTTCAAGACACCGCCTCAGTGGTTGGGGGTTGCACCTGGTTGCACATCAGAGATTGCTTCATCCTCCACCCTTTGTGTTGTTGCAGGAACTATCACCTGCAGATCTCCTTCCTCATCTGGCAGTGAATTGGCCCATACATGCATTAGCGTTTCACACTTCAGTTGCTAGTGATGCACCGTATCCCATTGGCAGCCCTGTTTCTGCTGATGTTGGGGATGTAGGTTCATTAAAAACCTCTACCCTCCAGTCTCCTTGAAAAAATATGTAGCAACCAACCAGTGAGTCTGGCACAAAAAGCTGGAGTAATTCAGCGGGTCAGGCAGCATCTTCGGAGAAAAGGAACATGTGACGTTTCGGGTTGAGACCCTTCTTCAGAGACCCAGGCGAAAGGGAAACGAGAGATATAGAAGGTACATAGAACAAAGGAATGAAAGATATGCAGAAAACAACAACGATCAAGGAAAGCTGGAGCCCACAATGATCTATTGTTGACTGTGGGGTAGGTGATAACGAGTTATACAGACAGTGAAGCTCAACAGGACGACAGTGAAACTAGTACGATGACTAGGGTGGGGGAGGGACGCAGGGAGAGGAGATGCAAGGGTTACTTGAATTTAGAGAAATCAATATTCATATTGCTGGGTTGTAAGCTGTCCAAGCAAAATATGAGGTTCTGTTCCTCCAACTTGCGTTTGGCCTCACTGGCATTGGAGGAGGTCCAGAACAGAAAGGTCATTAGTTTAGTTTGGTTTAGTTTAGAGATACACTGTGGAAACAGGCCCTTCGCCCATCGAGTCCGTACCGACCAGCGATCTCTGCACATTAAGAATACTCTACACAGACTAGGGACAATTATAAATGTATACCAAGCCAATTAACCTACAAACCGGTATGTCTTTGGAGTGTGGGAGGGAACCAAAGAAAACCATGCGGTCACGGAGAGAATATACAAACGCCATACAGACAAGCACCCAGTGTCAGGATCGAACCCGGGTCTCTGGCGCTGTAAGGCAGTAGCTCTACCGCTATGCCACCATGCGCCCAGGAATTGGAAGGGGAGTTAAAATGTTTGGCAACTGGGAGATCACCTAGGCCAAGGTGGACTGAGCGAAGGTTTTGCAGCTAATCGATGGCGTAGTCTGCACTTGGTATTGCCGATATATATATGTATAGGAGACCACACCTGGAACAGAGGATACAGTAGATGAGGTTGGAGGAAACATAGCAGCATATACAAATTGGTGCAGGAGTAGGCCATTCGGCATATTGATTTAAACCATTCAATATAATCATGGCTGATCATCTAAAATCAGTACCCCGTTCCTGCTTTTTCTCCATACCCCTTGATTCATATAGCCCTAAGAGCTAAATCTAACTCTCTCTTGAAAACATCCAATGAATGAGCCTCCACTGCCTTCTGTGGCAAATAATTCCACAGATTCACAACTCTGTGGGTTAAAAGGTTTTTCCTCATCTCAGTCCTGAATGGCCTACCCCTTATTCTTAAGCTGTGACTCCTGGTTCTGGATTCCTTCAACATCGGGAACACTTTTCCTACATCTAGCCTGTCCAATACTTTAAGAATTGTATATGTTTCTATAAGATCCCCTCTCATCCTAAACTCCAGTGAATACAAGACCCATTCCTTTGTCAGTCCTACCATCCCGGGAATTAACCAGGGAAGTGCAAGTGAACCTCTGTCTCAGCTGAAAGAACTGTTGGGGTCCCTGGACAGCCAAGGGAGGAGGTATAGGGACAGGTGTTGCATCTCCTGCCAGTCTGAAGAAGGATCTCGACCCGAAAAGTTACCTATTCCTTTTCTCCAGAGATGCTGCCTGACCCGCTGAGTTCTTCCAGCTTTTTGTGTCTACCGATCTAAAACAGCATCTGCAGTTCGTTCCTGCACAATGAGTCTGGCAATTCTTTCCTGGCCAGTCTCACCTTCATTGGAATCATTTTAAACCATGGTAATGGCAAGAGGATAGAAATTGTGCAGATCTGAAACACTTAAAGGGGAAAATCAGTTATGATCTCCAGAATATATATTTGTGTGTTTTTTTTAAAGCTGGTCAATGGATTTTATTGGCAGCAATCTAAGGTCATGTTTTCTTTTCCCCACTTATTTTGATTCCCATTGCTCTGATTCATCACAGTTTTACCAGTGTGCCCCTATCCCATGCAATGCAGTGGCAACTTGGCCACTGTTTATTGTTGGAGCTGCTTCATAATCTAGTGCCAGAGACACAATGTCCTTGCTGGGATAATTGTTGAGTGGCAACTATCCTATGTTTGCATCGTTTAAAGCCGATTAGTTTAGTTTAGATATACAGCAGGAAAACTGGCCCATTAGCCCACTGAGTCAACGTTGACCAGCGATCCCCATAAACCAGCACGAGGGACAATTTACAATTTTTACCAAAGTGGGAGGAGGAAACCAGAGCACCCGGGGGAAACCCATGCGATCATGGGGAGAACGTACAAACTCCGTACAGCTAGCACCCGTGGTCAGTATCTAACCCAGATCTCTGGAGCTGTGAGGCAGTAACTCTACCGATTTGTCACTGCCACACCCTGTTGCCTCTTGAAGTAGCAGTATGAGGATGCACCATTCCTGTGTTTCTCCTCCCACTTGCTGACTAGCCCATATCAGTTTAGTTTAGTTTATCGTCATGTGTACTGAGGTACAGTGAAAAGCTTTTGTTGCGTGCTAACCTGTCAGCTGAAAGACAATACACGATTACAATGGAGCCATGGTTATAGGGAAAACGTACAAATTCCATACCGGCAGAACCCATAATCAGGATCAAACCTGGGTCTCTGGCGCTGTAAGGTAGCAGCTCTACAACTGTGCCACCGTGTGATCCTATGCTAAACATCTCTAAACTAAAACTCTAAAAAACTAAAACAAGGCACCGAGGTGACAGGGGGACCGCCTGAGACCACCATTAGAGAGCAAGTGAGGGTCACGTTGAGGCTGGGTGCTGTAATAGCACAAGAAGGTGCCAAACATCAGGTTTCCCTGGCTTTCTGCTGGCAGTTTGTGGTAAACCTCTTCCTGGTGCTGTACGCTGTACAGACATACCTGATTAGTTTAAGCTTTACTGTCACTGCAAAATCATCAGCATCTCTTAGTCAAGTCCAACAGCACCAATAAGGAGAGGACTTCTCTGACCCTAGAAATAAGTGCTTTGTCAAACACTGCAAAGTGTGAACATAAAGCTCACTAGTAAACAGTGGTTATGAAATCAGATAACGGTAGAGGAAACTGGGACAGCCCTGGTTACATAATACTGTTACATTTCTCCCTGTTAGAGACCTTACAGCACTTGAAACGATTTGCCTTTGTACATTGAAACGCCCTCAGTTACATGACCACTGTTTCTCCATTGGTTCACTTCAGCACTTAGTTACCCAACCCTTGAACAAAGGCTAAATGGGCAATACTGCCTTCCTCTGTGTTCCTTTGGGAGGGGGCGCGTGTGTTCTTTTTTTCCGTAAATGTTTTTTATTAGATTTTCAAACAAATGTACAATTTACAAGGGAAGGTAGAAAGCTCAAACAATTTAAAAAACACTTAAACAAAATTATCAAATTAAAATATTAACATTTTAATCTATAATATATTCAACCTCCTGTGGTGACCAGCGTTCACAGAGGCGTGTGTTCCTTGGGAGTGTGTGTACCACTTCTCGTGCTTGTGTGCTTCTCTTTTGGGAGTCAGTGTGTGTGTGAGTGTGTGCTTGTCTTGGGTGAGTGTGTGTTCCACGGGGGTGTGTGTACCTCTTCTCGTGAGTGTGTGCTTCTCTTGGGTGAGTGTGTGCTTGTCTTGGGGGTGAAGTGTGTAACTGCATTGTGGCAAAGGGGCTGCTCAAGGCAGTAAATGAGTATGTCACACTCACTCATACTCTGACTCTTACACTCACACTCACACTTGTACACACTTCTTCTCCCTGGTGTGATTGGAGATACTGAACTCTTTTAACCATCATTGTTCAAATACATGGTAAACTTACAATCTTAACAAATAAATGTTCATTGACATTCTAACATTGTTCTAATTGCACTTGTGTAACAGTGACATCCCATCTGAGTGAGTGTTAGTGTTGTGCCGGCATGGAACCATTCTTTGAATGAAGAAAGAAGGATTATAGAATGATATATCAAAATAATGTCATAATTGGCTGCATGTCCTCTGAAAAATGTTTGATGCTGAACAGCCCACATAAGAACTGCAGCCTCTTTCAAAGCTTCTCTTACTAACCATACATGGTGCTCATGCTACTTCTAACCTCACTGTCTGCTGCCTCGGGTTGTTTTCATGTAAGATTTGAGAGCTGTCACTGTGGAGTCACAGAAGCATAGATATCTTAATTAGTTTTGCTTCGTGTTCGTGTACATGCACCTGTTGTATTTGCTTTCTAGCTTTGAACTATTATAAGTTGAAGATCTCAAGAGAGAAAATCATTGACTTCTTATAACTGGAAATGATTTGTTGTGTTTTCTCTCTTCCCACCCTCTCCCACCTCTATTTGTCCCCAATCTGCATCATTCCAGGAGCTGCTGTCAACCTTACCCTAGTTACACCAGAAAAGGCCATCAAACTCGCTGCAAATGATTTCTTCCGTCATATCCTGTCCAAAGATGGGTGAGTAGAAATATCTTTTGACACAATTGAGCCAAATATATGGGGGGGGGGGGGGGGGGGGGGGGGGGGGGGGAAGAAATCTCTTTGCCTGAGGTTCAGCCAAGCATGCAGGCACAGCTAGATACCCCTGACTGACTGCTTAAGAAATCACAATCATCTTCGTTATGCATTGCAATAAAAGTGGGGATTGTCGAGTCATCTCTGCTGACTCAGTTGATGTTAATGGAATATGTGGTATGAAGTATTAATATATGATTATGAAGTATGTTTTAATGTTGGAAAGGAGCATCTCTACACACTTCAAATTATGAAATTTCACCTGAAAATCATTCCAATTTGACTAAACCCCACATTAATTAAATAATTAGTTAAATAATTCATCTTACTACACATGTCACCATTTAAAGCCACATTTCTTGCACTTCCATTAAGTTTTTGGGTGCAAGATTTATAATTTCCTGCACTGGTATCTCTCAGTCTGGGTAGAACCCCTAGAATAATACCAACACCCATTACAGCAAACCTTAACTGATGCAGGTTACCATGTTTGTATCTCCTTCTAAACAATCTTCACATTTATTGTTTGCAAGAAACATTCTATTTTACTGATTAAAAAAAAAAAGTTTCATTTAAAGAATGTTGATATTGCTTATAAAATAACCCCCATTCTTTTGCCAGCTCAGTCTTTGGTGCCTATTCTCGTTTTAACCTTGTAGACAGTCAAAGTCATCTGCAGCTCCACTGCAGAGATGCCAACAGATGTTTCCATACGTAATCACTGTGTACGGATCATGGCTATTTCCGATATATGAGAAGCAAATGTCCAGGGATTAGAGATCCATAATAGCACGACAAACTGGTCATCTCCGCACGCACTGTCTCTCTTTCACAAGCTCCGTCTCTTTTTCTTGTGCTCTCTGTCTTTCTCACGCACTCTTGCGCACTCTCTTTCTCTCTCGCACGCTCTTTCTCTCCTGCTCTTTCACACACTCCCTCTCCCTCCCTCTCTCTCTTTCTTGCACTCCCTCTCTTTCTCGCACTCCCTCTCTCTCTCTCTCGCACTCTATCTCGTATTCCCTCTCTCTCGTACTCCCTCTCTGTCACGCTCTCTCTCTCTCTCTCGCACCCTCTCTCTCTCTCCACTCCCTCTCTCTCTCAAGATCTCTCTCTCTCACACTCTTTTTTTCTTGTACATTCTCTTGCACGCTTTCTCTCACTTTCTCGCATGCTGTATCTGCCACTCTCTACCATGGTTTATCGCACTCTCTATCGCACTCTGTTTAGGTACTAACTCTTTCTCTTCCCCGTCCGCCTCTCACCTGCTTGACTTCATTTGCTCCCTCTTAAAATTCAACTCTTTTTTCAGAAAACATGTTTCATTTTCTAAGGATGATTCATGTACAGGAGCTTTTGAATATAATGACCACAAAGTATGTTCTGTTGTAAGAGAAAGGAACTAATTACTTTTCTACAAAATTGAAACTCTCCTATTAGTTGTACCTTTCTTAATGTCAAACAATATAATCCATGGCCCTTGGTACTGTTGTTTATTATGCCCAAATACTGCTGATGTCAACTTGTGAAACAGAATGAACAACTACCTATGAATTTTGGTCGACTTCACATATTCAGTACATTGTAAAGGTCATATTTGCCATCTCTACGACAGAAAAAAAAACTGGATAATGATTTTGCTCTGCGTGATATCAAAAACGAGATAGTGGCAGAATGCGCCTGGTTAATTTGTTAATTTTTAATTACCTACATCTTTTTAGAAGATGTATGATCGATTTGGAAACGTATAGATGAAATAGTTCATATTTCCTGCATTCATTTTGCCCTTAGTATATTAATTTGTTAAAGATAGGAGATACATAATGGGCAAGTTAAGGCTGCGTAGCAACAAGCCATCAATGCATTGAAATGTCACTGCAGCGTCTGAAGAAAGAAAGCTTTCCTCATGCTGTGCACATATTAACCACAGGCTGGTGTCTCAAGTGCGATTTCATGAAATGCATTAGGTACTTGCGCATTTAATATTTATGCGGTATAACTTTCAAGGCCAAAGCGTTCCACTTCTAATGCATGTTTACAAAACTGCAAATAATTTGCACTGCCTGCACACATTCATGCTTCTACCCGCTGGCGCCTGTCAAACATCAAATTTAGTTTCACTTTTCTCTGCATAGCCAAAGAAATTGGGACTCCTTACCTGTAGTTGCTCGTATTCTGTGGTGTTGTCTTTACCAAAAGGACTAGGTATAAAGAGACGCTTAGATGGATTCTTCCCATTGATTTCATTGCCATTAGCAGAAAAGTTAAAAGCAACAGAGGCATTGCTTTAATGCAAATGATGGAAGGATCTGAAAGGGGAGGATGAAGAAAAAAGATCATCCAGAGTGTTGTGGGGATCTGAAACTTGGGTTGGTAGACGCAGGAACCTTCATTGTATTTAAACAGTACTTGATGTATACTCGAACGGCCATGGGCCATAGATTGTTGACCTGGGTGCTAGGAGGTTGTTGGGTAGATTCTTCTTCTTTAACCAGCACACACAAAATGGGTTGAATAGCCTCATTCCGTGTCATGACCTCTGTGAATCTAGTCTGCATTTCGGCAGCTGGTTCTCAAGGGCATTTAGCGATGGAAAAGAAATACTGGCCTTATCAGCATTTCCCTCATCACTGAAAATTAATGATGGAGAGGGGAATAAAAATTATCTGCCCACTGAATGTTTTAGCATCTTTTCTCCTCAGTATTTGGGATTTTGGCAATTCTTCTCCCAAAAAGGTGCTGAAGCAGTAGGGTGCAAAAAATAATTAGACTTAAGGGCCTGTCCCACTTACGCGACTTTGGCTCGAAAATTACAGGACTTCGTGGTCGCTTGAGGCGTACGGCCACCGTATGGCCGCGCGGGGCCGGTCCCACTTAGAAGCGCGGAGTTGTGCGGGGCTGGTCCCGACATCGCGCGGGGCTCCGAAATTCTTACAGTGACCAAAATCTTCGCGCGCCAATGGCATATCGGCACGCAGGCGCATTGCGGTCGTGATGTTGTACGCAGCGTCTTGATGGCGTACGCAGCGTCTTGACAGCGTACGCCTGGTGCGTGGCGTTGCGCGATGACGTCACCGCCCGGCGTGTCGTTACGTGATGACATCACCGCCCGACGCCGTGCGAAGCCCAAATTCAGTCGGCCCGCCTCCTGCCCAGCTGATTGGTAAGCATGTCGCAAATGACGTCACGCGTGATCATAGCGCGTACTTAGCCCGTACTTAGCGCAAACTTCGCGTGAACTCCGCTTCCGTTTGGTCGCGCCAAATGCATGCAATCGCATGCAAGTGGGACAGGCCCTTTACCTTTGCACAAAAGAGACTGGAAGCTGAATGAGGAGAAAGTGTACAGAGGTTGGGTCAGATCACCATTGAGTATGCATTAAACATTTAATAGAGTAAAGATAAAGGATTTACTTTCTCTGAAGTGCAAAACAAGCAGTGAAAAACAAACTGTTAAATGCCAAGTCAAGCCACTTAATCATAAAGTTGGAGGAAATGCATTTCCATGAAGGTGAAAATCTGAAGCAAAGACAATCTGCTGAAAGAACTCAGCAGGTTAAACAACATCTTTGCAGACAAAGGAATGGTTAACGTTTCGGGACAAGGCTCTTTTCCTCCAGATTGCAGCACCTTGTGACTGAGAATCTGGAAAATCACTTCTGTTGAAATTTTAAACATTGAATTTTTTTTTAAATTGTGCTTTAAAGGCACTTGGATCATTTTCAAAAGGATCAGTGATCTGGTGTTATATCACCATTATTTAAAGGCTTGTTTCCCCATCAGTAGATGTTCTCCCAGTTAGCTTACAAACCAGCGGTATGAATATTGATTTCTCTAATTTCAAGTAACCCTTACATTCCCTCTTTCTCCGTCCCTCCCAACCTAGTCGTCCTTCTAATTTCACGGTCATCCTACTTAATTTTACTGTTTTTATCCACTCGTTATCACCAACAATGGACCATTGTGGGCTCCACCTTTCCTTGATCATTGTTGCTGGCTTTGATTTGTTCTATTCATACCTTTCATTCGTTAGTTCTTTGTACCTTTTCATACCACTGGATACCCTCTCTCCCCTGACTCCCAGTCTGAAGAAGGGTCTTGACTTGAAAGTTCACATAGTCATTTTCTCCAGAGATGCTGCCTCACTCGCTGAGTTTCTCCAGCTGTTTGCGCCTATTCTCCGTTGAGATAGATTGAAAAAGAAAGCTACAAAACTGCAGAGCCAGTCCCACACACATTCACCATTGTAAACAGAAGTTAAATATCCTAACAGTTTTCTCATCTTTCTCTATATTAAATTAATTGAGACATTTGAGGCACCGTCCTCTTCCGTCAAAATTCAATGGTTCAATCGTTTCTTTATTATCACACGTATCAAGGTGCAGTGAAATACTTTTATGCAGACAGGATTATCAAGGCGATCACCATACATAAGCACAATCCCCGGTTAGTATAGAAAGTACAGAATAGCCCACTGAGACCATATGCAAGAGTTGCCATTTTGAGGCCATTTTATTGACCCAGCTCCAGCTGGCCCCAAAAGCCCGTTGCAGCCGCCACCTCCATTCCAGGCATCCCACGAACCATCATTTTTCTCCTTGCACGGTCCTCTTCAGCCCTTGTTCCCCGGGAGCACTTCCAGCAGTTGACCTTGGGGACGTGGAAGGTTTGACACCCTGGTTCTTCTAACAGGGCTTCTGCCACCATTTCCCTCCATTCCTGCTCGCCATTTCACAGTCTTCAGGGATGAGCAGGGACCGCGCATGACGACTTTGCTCTCCAGGTGGGTTCCCGGTTCCGTGGTGGGCGAGCCAGCTCTGCTGTTGGGTCATGGCCGCAGCTTGCCACGGGACCTTCACACTGCTCGCTGGGAGACCTTGTATCTGTGATTCAGGAAAAACACTGGGATAATGCCTTATTCAGAAAACCATCCTCATAGTCCCGTCTTACAGTTTATCTGAAGGATTGCTTTCTTTTTGTTGCATCTCGGTCACGGTTGCGCAGCAGTAGACTTGCTGCCTTACAGCGAATGCAGCGCCGGAGACCCGGGTTCGATCCCGACTACGGGTGCTATCTACGGAGTTTGTATGTTCTCCCCGTGACCTGCGTGGGTTTTCTCCGAGATCTTCGGTTTCCTCCCACACTCCAAAGGCGTACTGATTTGTAGGTTAATTGGCTTGGTAAATGTAAAAATTGCCCCTAGTTGGGTGTAGGATGGTGTTAATGTGCGGGGATTGCTGGTCGGCGCGGACCCGGTGGGCTGAAGGGCCTGTTTCCGCGCTGTATCTCTAAACTAAACTAGACTAAACTAAATCTCCGCCTAAAGGTTTCGGGATAATATTTTGGCTTGAATATCATTCAACATTCAAACATATTGAATCTATCAGGAATAGATGGTGTGCTTGAGGCACAGAACCTGATTTGCATTTTTAATCAAATATTTTCAGAGTTGGCAAAGTCATTCAGTCTGATGGTAATCAGACAATCCAGTTACCATATTATTTTGTGTTTATGTAAATCATTTAATAATTTGATTTTGGGGTGTTAAAAGAATTTAAGATTCTATAATTGTATTATTGATCTGTGCCTGTGTCAATCGTGGCGTGTGTTAAAAATGGAACAAAGTATATTGAGATAAATTAGTTACATGTGAAGAGCTTTAGCAACTGACGTCAAAGAGCATTACATGAAGAAAGATGTGAAATCACATACGCTATACTATAAATAAAAGTCACGATCTACACCCTTGCCGTTCTTGGAAAGATGTGATGACCAGATAATAATCCTTGTGAATTCAGTAAAATGGCTATTCATTTGAACTGACAAGTTGGTAATTTTCTTTGAAATAGGAGTTGTCTAGCAAATGACTATATGACAGAATCATAACAATAAATGTCAGTGGTGTTATTTTGCTGAGGTTTACTGTTTGGAGACTAACTAGGAGGTTCAACCAGTATTCTTGAGTAGGTTGGCTAATTTAGCTGGCGTGCACTTGGCAAATCATCAGCACTCATACAGAACATTAGTCAGTATCTGCTTGTTTTTTCTCATTATCCATTAACTAATTCCAGATTGTGTGTATTTGTGTTTGTAAATGTAGGCATACTCTCAACTGTTAGTGCCCACTTCACAGAATAGCTTGACCTCACGTACAATAGGACCTATAGAAATCCCACTTTGTGTTGTTGGAACAATGTTTTCTTGCAAGAGATTGGATGCTACATCAATGATTATTTTCCAATGATATAAACAGCCACAAACAAATTATGGACCTTGGCAAACATTAACATTCGACGAATGCCCCCCTGCTGCTTGTTAAGCACACACTTTTCACTTAGAACCGCAACGATCTGTAAACCCTCTTCTGGAAATGTATCTAACAGTATATGTTATTTTATTGTCACATGTATCGAGGTACAGTGAAAAGCTTTTACACAAAATTAGTGAGTAAGAGGAGAATATCAGGCTGCTTAAGTCCTTCATGTTTCTTAGTTCCCCACACGGTGGATTTGATGATCTCATTATTCACAGCATCATTTTGTTAAGCATTTGTGCTGAAGAATAGATGGTTTGTAATAAAATCCCACAGCCCCACTGTCGTTCAGCGATGGGAATTAAAATTAAATGGTGTGGTTTTCTTTATCTTGGCTCCCTTTTGCAAAAGGGTTATTGAACGCACACAATCCCTAGAAGATCTGAGACACTCATGCATCAGTTTGATACTGTGAACTCACCCAAAGCTCCTCAAACATAATGATAGTGGAAGCAACATCCACTCCATGTGGGTCTCAGCAGGTAATAACATTGGGTGGTAATAAAGGGTCACCTTGCTTGTAAGAAAACTTAAATGATTCCTGTGCACTGTTCGAGTGGATCAGTGCATCAATAAAATATATGGGTGTAGTGTGGTACTACCCTCTTTTTACAACAATTTTATTTGAGGTATTAAAAGTAGTTGATGAAATGATTTGTTCCCACTGAGCCATTGTTGTAAATCCATTGAGACCAACCCTATTTTATTCAGGAATGCATAAGGACATCCCAGGAGCAAGACACCTTTATCTAGAGATGAGCAGGCAGTCTGGTGCATCTGCAATAAGCATTCTCCATAACAACAACAACCTGTAGTGGAGTGAGGTGATTCCACAGCTCTGTGCTCCTGCAACATGCATGAATAAAAGTGGACAAGTAAACATTTAATGGAGGGGTGAGACTCGGAGATGATGATGGGCTCCAGCGCGTGATTGCCACAGCAAATCTGCAGCTGTAGCCAGGGGCGGAAATCGCTATCAAAACATCGGGGGAACACAATTTATTGGTGGCCGCACATGCAAGGCTTCGGCCTTGGGCCCTGTGGACGGTAACATCGGGAGCTGACCATGGTTGGTGACCGAATCCGAACTCCAGCAACAGCAGCTTTGTCCGCCCCGAATTGTGGGGCTTCAATCAGCCCATTCGCGGGGCCTTTCATCACCCGGCACGGCTTAAAACCGGCCGCGGGATCTTCCATCGCCCGGTGGGGGTTTCAACATCGGGAGCCTCGACACAGCAATTTGACCGCGGGGCGATGGAAGATCCCGCGGCTGAGTTTAAACCGCCCCGGGCGATGAAAGGCCCCGCGAACGGGCTGATTCAAACTCCGCTTTATGATCTTTGATCCACCAGGGCGTCTCCCTCCTCCAATCACAGCGCTCTATCCTCAGTCCTACCCCCCTAGTTCCGCCTCTGTCCGACACGTCCCTCCTCCAATCATTGCGCTGAATCATCATGTCCCGCCTCCCCCATTGCCTGCTGACTGACATCACTCTTGTCCAATCGGCGCCCTCCCTCGATCATCAGTCCTACCCCCACTGTCTCACGGAAAGTGGAGCTTTTTAATAGATTTGTTTTTCCACCAAAGTTCAAACTCCGGATTACAAAGCATGGTCCCCACCACTCAAAATATGGACGTCCCCCTGACCCTCCCCCCCTTGCGGTACCCATCTGTGGTACCTATCTACACAAGTGTTACATTAACCTTATTGAGCATGTATTTGAAGCAAACATCGAACAACTGAGAAATTGATATTTCCCCGCTCTTGAATACAAAAATAGAATGACAATCAATGATAAACACAAAATGCTGGAGTAACTCAGCGGGACAGGCAGCATCTCTGGAGAGAAGGAATGGGTGACGTTTCGGGTCGAGACCGTTCTTCAGACTGATTAGGGATAAGGGAAGCAAGAGATTCCCTTATCCCTGACCAGATGTGGAGAGATAAAGTTCAATGAATGAAAGATATGCAAAGAAGTAATGATGTTAAAGGAAACAGGCTAATGTTAGTCCGAAATTTCCACCACCTCCAAAGGGTTCCCACCACTGGCCACATTTTCCCATCTCCACCCCTTTCTGCCTTCCGCAGAGACCGTTCCCTCCGTATCTCCCTGGTTAACTCACCCCTTCCCATCCAAACCATCCTCTCCCCAGGTAACTTCCCCTGCGACTGCAGAAGATGCAACACCTGTCCCTATGCCTTCTTCCTTGACTCTCAATGGACCCCGACAGTCCTTTCAGGTTGGCAGTTTCACTTGCACCTCCTCCAACCTCATTTACTGTATTCATTGTTCAAGATGTGGACTCTTATACATCGGTGAGACCAAACGCAGACTGGGCGATCGTTTCGCGGAACACCTTGGCTCAGCCTGCGTGAACCAACCTGATCTCCCGGTTACTGGACACTTTAATACTCCTTCCCATTCCTATATACAGACCCTTCTGTTCTCGGTCTCCTGCATTGTCACAGTGAGGCTAAATGTAAATTGGAGGAACAGCTGCTCATATTTTGCTTGGGCAGCTTACAGACCAGTGGTATGAATATTGATTTATCTCACTTCCGGTAGCCCCGGCATTCATTGTCTCTCTATTCCCCCCCCCCCCCCCCCCCCCCCCCCCCCCCCGCCCAATTTTGCACTTGCTTCTCATTTCCACCCTACAAATAGCTAACAATGACCTGTTGCTTTATCATGTTTAAGAAGGAACTGCAGATGCTGAAAAATCGAAGGTAGACAAAAATGCTGGAGCAACTTAGCGGGTGAAGCAGCATCAATGGAGCAAAGAAAATAGGCGTTTCGGGTCGATCCTTCAGTCTGAAGGAGGGTCTCGACCCGAAATGTTGCCTATTTTCTTCGCTCCATGGATGCTGCCTCACCCGCTGAGTTTCTCCAGCATTTCTGTCCACCTGTTGCTTTATCATCATTACTTTTTTGCATATCTTTCATTCATTGTTCTTTATCTCTCCACATCACCGTCTATATCTCTCGTTTCCCTTATGCCTAATCAGTCTGAAGAAGGGTCTCGACCGAAACGTCACCCATTCCTTCTCTCCAGAGATGCTGCCTGTCCCACTGAGTTACTCAGACTTTTTGTGTCTATCTTCAGTTTAAATTGCATCTGCAGTTCTGTCTTACACATGACAATCAATGACTTGATTCCATTTCTTTCAATAACTCTTTAGATGTATACAAAGGGGACAAGATTGTGATGGCCTCTATTGGTGAGATGTAACTGACACCATGTTCAACGTTGATTATGAAATTAACTGTTACCCTTTTTGCTTCCTTTCACAGGAAGAAGCTGACTTTGCTGAAGGAGATGCTGGCAGGCTGCGGTGCTGGGACCTGTCAGGTCATTGTGACCACCCCCATGGAAATGCTGAAGATCCAGTTGCAGGATGCAGGTCGTCTTGGTAGGTGGAACTGAGAAAGGAATATGTCCAGGAACCAAGAACAGACCCGGACGCCAGTGTTCCATTTGTAAACACTCGGAAGGTCAGGCAGCGCTCATGGAAAGATGGAAAGAGAAACAGAGTTCATATCCCGGGTTGAAGAATAGTCAGTGGCAGAAGAATGTGGAACAAATGATGGGTGAGGAACTTGGGTTGCAGGATAGACATAGGTACATGCAGAGAGGTACTATGAGGCGGCATAGAGCAGCTGTCTCAGAGTGCCAGAGACCCAGGTTCGATCATGACCTCGGGTGCTGTTTACGTGGAGTTTGCATGTTTTCCCTGTGGCCAAGTGGATTCCCTCCGGGTGCTCTGGTTCCCTCCCATGTCCTAAAAACTTGCAGGTTTGGAGTGGTGGATGAGAAAGTGGGATAACGTGGAAATGGTGTGAACAGGTGATCGATGGCCGTGTGGACTCTGTGGGCCACTGTGCCAACCTTGTTTCCCCATGCACACAGAAAGCATAGGAAAGAACTGCAGATGCTGTTTTACACCGAAGACAGACATAGAAAGCTGGAGTAACTCAGTGAGACATCACTCAGTTAACAGTGACGCCGCATCTCTGGAGAGAAGGAAAGTGTGAGGCTTCAGACTCTGAAGAAGGGTCTCAACCCAAAATGTCACCCATTCCTTCTCTCCAGAGATGCTGCCTGTCCTGCTGAGTTACTCCAATATTTTGTGTCTATCTTCACAGAGAGAGAGAGAGAGCAGCCGTTTTGATGAGATAAGTGTTAATTGTGCACCAGGGTGAGTCAACACCTTCAATGAATCATTCCTTTGTGCAGACGGATCTATGATATATCTGGCTTAATTGTCTTGCTGCGACTGACCTACTTCCTCTGTGATTATATGCAGCCGCCCAACAGAAGTTGATGGCTGCCCAAGCAGTTTCGAGTTCCCCCTCAGGGAGCCCTATTTCCACCACAAGCCAAGCTACCTCCGCTCTCAAGTCCCAGCAGACCGCCACACAGATCACCAAAGAGCTGCTGAGAAGCAAAGGAATTACTGGCCTCTACAAAGGCTTAGGGGCAACTTTGCTAAGGTACATGAAAAGTTGTACATTGTGTGATTTCTAATTTGATCAGAAGCCAAGTTGAAAGGTAAAGGCTATTCAGTGACGTACCGCCGAGCGAACGAAGAGGAACCCGGCGTGGGGGGGCCACCAAGAAAACAACGAAGGACCCGGTATAGTGGGGGGGGCGCCAAGAACCAAGAGGGACCATTGGGACTCCAATGAATACTTTGTGATTTGTCAGCTCCCTATACATGGGGACTCTTTGCTTACGTTGTGTATGGTATGCAAAACACAGAATTTCACTATGACATGTCGCATGTGATGATAAAGTTTCATTCATTCATTTATCTCTGCGTTGAAAAGCAATTTAATTGCACTTCCAGGGTTTGTGGTGGAGGCAGATACAACCGTAGTGTTTGAGGCCTTTAGATGGATATGCAGGGAATGGAGGGGAATGGATCAAGTGCAGAGGGGATTAGTTCAACTTGGCACCATGTTTGGCATGGACATTGTGGGCCAAAGATCTTGTCTCTGTGCTGTACTTTTTCTATGTTGTTTAAGCACGTGGTTACTTAACAAAAAAAGGGGGAACGAACGGAAAGGAACGATCGGAAGCTGGTGCCAACAGGATTTTAAGGAGGGTCTTAAAGTGGGAAAGTGGGAAAGGAGATGGAGGAGCTTAAAGGGCCTGTCCCACTTGGCCATTTTCCCGGCGTCATATCAGTGTGCCAAAAGATTTGAACATTTCAAAATCCAGCGGCGACAAAAAATTGGTTGCAACACTTGAAAAAACACCGCACGTCATACGCCATCATGCCGCGTCATGCGTTGTCACGCCGTATCACGCCACGGTGACATAATACGTCAGTCAATGATGCCAACAGTCGCCGAAAAAATTGCCAAGTGGGACAGGCCCTTAAGTGGTGGATTCCAGAGCCTGGGGCCTAGATTGCCGAAGACATGGGGCTAGTGGTGGACTGAAGGATGTGCAAGAGGTCAGAGAGGAGGAGAAGGTCTGGAAGTAGTTCCTAAGTAAGAGAGGAAAGAGGCCAAAATGAATTTCAAATACAAATGTGCCAATTTTAACATTTAAGAGACTGAGTACCAGTGAGGGTCAGTCAATCAACACAAAACCATTTCAAAACTCCAATGGAACAACATAGCCTGAAAATAGCCCACCAAACAGAAACAGCTTAAGGCTGTCGCCAAAGCATAGCCATAAAAGCTGTCACACTAAAGACCGTCTACAGTTCAAATAGTACATGGCCAATTAAATGTCTGCAGCATGAATAAACCCTTTCAGTGGAGTTGTGAAGAGCTGTCATGCACACCAGCTTTTATACTATTATCGTGTTTCGCTATTGGCAATAAAAAATCTAAATAAAAAAATAAAATAATAAAAGGAGCCTGAAAAGTGTAATGTTCAGGTTCAGAAACAGCCCCTTCCCTACAACCATCAGGCTATTAAACACTACAACCTCCAAATAGGCTCTGAAATTCATAGACAGCTGAAATTCTGCCTTTGCACTGTGGACTGCGGACTGCGCATGCGCAACAGCCTACTGTGCAAGTTTCTTGGCGGGTTTTCAAACATGAATTGTCATTATCTTAATAGTATCTTAAGAAACATAGAGAGAAGAATGGAGTTTGTGTACAAATAATGTCGTAAGTAAATTTCTTTGAGCTATATGTTTTTAAGTACCATATTTCCCGGCAATGAAGACGCTTTTGTATCCAAAAATAAGGCGCAAAAATCTATCTGCGCCTTGGAGGCCGAAGGTTTGGTTGTTAGTCTTGACCAACAATGCCATGCCTGTATACTTGGGTGCCTTTATAGCCTCTTTTTCACTGCCGACTGTGTACTCCGAAAGTTGTGTACTTTGTTTGGACCTGAATACATTTTCTAGTTTAAATTAATCAATGTCGAGTGTGTAAGAGGAGGGCATATTTTAGGAACATTTTTACATTACCTCCCATCTAATTCTAAAATAAAAACTGATTCCAAACTGTGAAGTGATTTATGACATTAATCAGCATGTGCTCCTAATGTTATGGAAAATATATTGGAAAGAAAAGTAATGTGATGGAAGGAACTGCAGATGCTGGTTTAAACCGAAGACAAAACAAAAAGGTTAAACAAAAAGCTGGAGTAACTCAGCGGGACAGGCAGCATCTCTGGAGATAAGGAATGGGTGACGTTTCGGGTCGAGACCCTTATTCAGACTTAGTAATGTGATGTAATGTGACCTGCCTAACTCTGTAAAAGCCTATTGTAGCCGTTCGTTGAGAGTGTTCAGGATTCTCATATGTTAATTTAGATTTATTTCCTGGAGGCATATTTACAACCCTAGACAATCATGTTTGAATAATTACCCCTATATATTATTCTAGCCCTTATTATCATTAACTATGCAACACACCTCCCATCTTTATAGTTGGGTTAATAATTTTGCTCTGATGGAAATTTAAACTCAGGACAACATGCTGCCTTAAATATGTAGGAAGGAACTGCAGATGCTTGTTTACACCGAAGATAGACACAAAAAGCTGGAGTAACTCAGCGGGTCAGGCAGCATCTCTGGAGAAAATGAATAGGTAGCGTTTTGGGTCAAGAGTAGTAGGGGTGGGGGAGGGGGGGGTGGGTGGGGGGGGGGGGATGTGTGGGAGGGGGGGATGTGTGGGAGGGGGTGGTGTGTGGGCACACTGGTTCCCGGCCCCGGCTCTGACTGCACTCATCAGCTCCAGGACCCGGCTCCAGACTCACTCATCGACTCCCATCCCCAGTGCCTGTTGCGCTCACAGCCCCCACCCGCGAACACAGCCAGCCCCCGCCCGTGAACACCGCCAGCCCCCGCCCATGAACACAGCCCACACTCTGCTCCTGAAAGAGCAGGTAATTGACTTGGCGGGTGCCGGAAGGGGCGTTACCTTCATGGTGACTGACAGGCGAGAAGACCAATCTGCTGATCTCACCATTTTTTAAACCTTCATAACTTTTGTAATATTCCACCGATCGGAACAAAGCTTTGTGCACTTAGAGCAGAGGAGAACGGTGAGTAAGGTGGCAGAAAATCCGAGCAATATAGGATACCGTTTTTGCGCAAGTTTAAAAACAACGCAAACCGGAAGAGGACAAGATGAGAGTTTTAGTAATAGTATAGAAGAAGATAGATAGATAGATAGTTAGATAGATAGATGATAGATAGATATCAATGGGAGAAAGTGCTACATTATATGGTATTCTCTGGATAACAAAATGTTTTTTGTTTGAAGGGATGTTCCTTTCTCCATCATCTACTTCCCAATGTTTGCTAACCTAAACAAGATGGGGCCGAGGAGTGCAGAAGGGAAAGCTCCAATTTATGTCTCCTTCATCAGTGGCTGTATAGCAGGCAGCGCGGCAGCTGTGGCAGTGAATCCCTGTGATGGTAAGGCACTGTTTTCATCTAATGCCAGTGAAATATTGTAGGGAAATTTATCAACTCTGCCTGCCTTGTCACCATTTTATAGCTCCTCACAGCATCACACATGGAGGTCATTTGGTCGATGTTGAATCCCAGAGGAGAAATCCCATTAGTTCTGTTGCCCATTCATTTGCAATTGGCCTGGCCATCTGTCCCTATCTCCCAGTGCAATATATAAACAGCAATAGAGCATTGCCAATGAGAGTTCGCTTCACCAAACAGAACAGTTTAGTTTAGAGATAGAACGTGGAAACAGGCCACACGGTCCACTGAGTCCGTGCCGACCAGGGATCCTCGTACACTAGCACTATCCTACAGACTAGGGACAATTTACAACCTTTTACTGGGGCCAATTAACCTCCAAAACTGCACAGCTTTAGAGTGTGGGAGGAAACCGGAGCAGGATTGAACCCGGATCCCTGGCACTGTGAGGGAGCAACTCTAGCACTGCGCCACCCTGCCACCCATTGTATCCCATCTTCTAGACTTTGACACTCTTTCCACTTGAAATCTTGATGTATCAAATCTTGAAAGCTCAAACATACAGCGCATCCAGAAAGTATTCAGACCCCTTCACTTTTTCCACATTTTGTTACGTTACAGCCTTATTTTGAAATGGATTAAATTCATTTATTTTATCATCAATCTACACACAATACCCCAGAATAAAAAAGCGAAAACAGGTGTTTAGAATATTTTGAAAAGTAATTAAAAATGAAATAACTGAAATATCATATTTACATAAGTATTCAGACCCTTTACTCAGTATTTTGTTGAGTCACCTTTGGCAGTGATTACAGCCTCATAAGACCTATAAGAGTTTTGCCCATTTTAATGTGGTCTCCTCTGGTGCTTCTGAAGTCTAGTACATAAAGGCCAAAATCTAATCGCTGAGTGAAACTCATGGATTTGATCACAACCTGGTGATCAGCATTAGGCCAGAGAAGCAGGTTATGCAATGAGTTTGAAGCACCTAAGGTTCTATTGGAGTTAGTTAATCCCAACAGAGCATTGATAGCCATGTTATGTCATACCTTGAGTAAAACACAAAGTACATAAAACAGCATGGAAACAGGCCCTTCAGTCCACTGAGGCTATGCTGACCAGCACCTTACATTAACACTATCCTGCACACTCGGGATAATTTATAACTTACAATTTTACTAAAGCCAATTAGCCTACAAACCTTTGGAGTGTGGGAGGAAACCGGAGTACCCAGAAGAAATCCGTGCAGTCACAGGGAGAACGCACAAACTCCGTACGCATAGCACCCGTGGTCAGGATCGAACCTGGGTCTCTGGTGCTTAAGGAAGCAGCTCTACTGTTGCACAGCTGTGCTGTTCCACAAGTGCTGGAGTATCTCAGCGGGTAGGCACCTGGAGGAACTAGATGGGCAATGTTTCAGGTCAGGATCCTTAAGAGAAGAGAGACTCATCCACGTTCCCTATCCAGATTACTGCGCTGTAATATCTATAAAAAGCCAGTATATAGGCATATAACAGGACTCTTACGAGATAATTGCCAACCATGAACTAAAATGGTAATTTGCTTGAAGTGCTGAAAGAAACCATACACTAACATGGGAAGTGGAACCAACGAATTCAGGAAATGTAATCCTTCTTCATGCTACTTACAGTTTGTCTTTTGTTCCAATTTAGTAATAAAGACAAGACTCCAGTCTCTTCAAAGGGGCTTGAATGAGGACACATACTCAGGAGTAATGGACTGCATCAGGTAATAAGTAACGACTTCAACATTCTGAATCAACAAACGTCTGCCTCTAATATAAGTAAGAAGGAACTGCAGATGCAGGTTTAAATCCAAGATAGACATAAAAAGCTGGAGTAACTCAGCGGGACGGGCAGCATCTCTGGAGAGAAGGAATGGGTGACGTTTCGGGTCTGAAGAAGGGTCTCGACCCAAAACGTCACCCATTCCTTCTCTCCAGAGATGACGCCTGTCCCGCTGAGTTACACCAGCTTTTAGTATCTATCTTCTGCCTTTAATATGAAGCAGCTACCACAACACATGATGGGGCATGAGGGAAAACTAATATTAAGGCACAGGAGAGATTATGAATGATGAAGATCTTAGTCAGGGCTGGGTTGGGCTTAAGGGGGAAACGAAGCATCGAGCTTGTTGATATGCAATGGGGATATTCCACAGATAGATCTATGGCAAGAGATGAATGAGCTTTTGGAATCATAATGGTGGAAGTAAAAGCAGAGGGGCAGATAGTGGACTGTACAAATATAGCAAGTCAGAAATAGACCTGGATGAGGCCATGGAGGAATTTACAGAGTAAATTATTTCATTTAATTTAGGCTCAGGCTGCAGTTTAGAGATGAATAGCATGGTGGATGATCGGGACATTGTGTGGCATAGCATGTGAAACAGCTGCTTTTGGTGAAATTAGGTTAAAATGTAGAAACAAGCAACTACATCTGCTGGTTTACAAAAAAAGAAAGTGCTGGAGTAACTCAGCAGCTCAAGGAGAATCCCTGGAGAACATGGATCGGTGATGTTTCCGGGCAGGACCCTTATTTTCATACTGATTTTAATCTGGAGAAGATCTCCACCCGAAACGTTACCTATCCACGTTCTCTAGAGATGCTGTCTAACCCGCCGAGTTACTCCAGTACGTTGTGTCTTTTTTAATCCATATTGTAGTCTACCAGTGAGAAAGATTTGAAAGAATTGGAGTAAAGCAAAGGCAGATGATGGTCAAATGAAGTTGTAATTAATAATCGGAAAAGTTTAATGCTGTGTTCAAAACAGGTTGGGGTGTAAATTGGTCAAATGTTTTCTTGCTGTAAGGTTAAAAATATCACTGGCAATATCACTTGCTTTTGCAACCACGATTATTGTATAACTGGATACATCCACTTGCGCCAACTACTTAAATATCTTAAGGATGCCAATGACTGCTGATAACCACTAATACAGATCAATATTTTAAAAAGTGAATGCTCTTTATAAAATCATGTTCTGCAGTTTAGGCTGTGGAACAATTGTCTATGATTTGTATATATGTTCCATTATATTACTTTTGTTAATGATATGCATCAGTGCTTTGCACGAATACCAATTATTAAATTATTAAATACTCCTCATTACTCAGTTTTACTGAACTAGCAATATTTTCAAAGGCTGACAGTTCCAATTTCACCACAGTTAACATTTATTGTAGAACTGAGGATACTTGTTTTATTGGATCTGCTCCCTTATATGAACATAGGCCAAAATTTGTCCATCACTAACCAAATAAGATATCTGATCACACATTGCACTTGCTGCGTGTGAAATTTTAGATGGAAAAGGTTATTGCATTAACTGTAATTACTCAATAATTCACAACAAATAAAATTAAGATTACTGGGGAAATTGAATAGTTAAATATAAGTGTAATCATCCCAATGAGATCACTTGCCAGCACAAAAACTCTTAATACATTAAATAAATGTTTCATGGCTTGTTGTTATTTTGCATGTGTGTTATTTTAATGGGTCTGTCCCACTTAGGCTATTTTTAGGCGACTGCCGGCGACTGTCATGGTCGTAGCAGGTCACCGAAAAACTGGCGACTAGACCCCCCTTCGACATAAAATTTGAAATAGAATCATTACTTTAACTGCAAAAAAAACAAAGTCAGCACCGGCGACAATCTACGTTAACCTGGCAACAACTACGTCAGGTCAGGAGAAGTCAAGCTACGCTCATTGGCGTCAAACCCACTGTCGCCGACTGTCTTAGAATATTTTTCAACATTTTGAAAGTCCAACGTTGACCAAAGACACTATGACTCTTTGGGCGACTGAGGAGACTACTCACGAACATACAGGCGACACCCCAGTGATCATGTGGCGACAGTCTAGTTGCCGGCAGTCGCCTAAGTGGGACAGGCCCAAATGCGCTTCACTGAAAGTTTCTGAATATCAACAGTGGGCCTCTTTCAGACTAAATAATTTCAACATCTTGCATTACTTAAATGATATCTGCAGTGGTTGTTGTTCTATAGTTACTATCCAATAACTGCTACTGAACAGTAGCTGTGTATAGTCATAGGCCCATGGTTGCTTTTAGTACCAATGTAGGCTAATCTTGTAAATGAAGAGTAACTATATGAGTAGAAGATTGGAAAGTTCGCAGTCACCAATAAACTGTCCCCATGAGAAAGAACCATCCCCACCCAAAGAAGCAGCTAAAAGCAGGAGTATAAGAATTACTGTGATATGTATAATCATGATTAGCGACAGGCAATCTTCCATTGTAGTCAACGTCGAGTTTAGTTCATGGAATGACTCCTTAAAATATATCGTTGTTCCAAAGCTCAGATTAATAACTCCTGTTGAGGATGTAGAAAAGATTATTATAGTGGAATTAAGAACTTATTCTGGTGAAATTGTGCATTAGCACCCCAGCCGAGAGACCACCATGTTAATTATATGTTAGGGTCATCTTGATCCATGTGTGATGATGTCTGATCACAAACATTTTGCTTGTTGACTATCTCGCCACAATGCTGATGTCCTGCTGTATTTCCCCTTTTATAGGAAAATCTGGAGAAATGAAGGACCAGGAGCGTTCCTAAAGGGTGCATACTGCAGAGCACTGGTTATTGC
Source organism: Leucoraja erinaceus (assembly GCF_028641065.1). NCBI lineage: Eukaryota > Metazoa > Chordata > Chondrichthyes > Rajiformes > Rajidae > Leucoraja > Leucoraja erinaceus. Next base: position 27,130,340 of record NC_073394.1, on the reverse strand, counting down.
CCCCCTATTTGGCATTGCACAAGTTGTTTACTTCCTGGGAATAGCAGAGACCATAATAGAGATGCTTCCGAACAGACGGCATTAATGAAGGTGGAGCACCTCAACAGGACATCCAACCTAGTTCCACAGGGTTACGTATGTCACATGAACAGCACAGTTTTTGGAGACTAAAGCCCGGATCACCGTCCTCTTCCCCATTCCTACCCAGCCCAACCTCCCCCCACCCCCACCATCATCCCCAAAACAGATTCCGCTTTTCCCAATCATTCCTAAAGACTGTCAGTATTTTTTGTTTATTTTTTTAAGAAATGGTTAACACTTGTGTCTGGGGTGTGAGAGCGCCAGATATCATCATCATTATTGTAGTTGTGTTCTCTTGAGTTGGTCAGTACTGACACAATAGATATCGTTTCAAAGGGATCATCCTCAGAGGAAGCAAAAGGCCCTGTTTCCAATTGTTCCCATGTGGAAAACAATAATGCAACAGCTGATTGAATTGCCAGTAGCAAAACACTAACAGGGTCATTGATACTTGTTTTCAGTTTGGGCTTTTGTACCTAGGTGCTGAGTGACATTTTTTTTAACAATGAAATCTAGCTAGTCCATCTTGAGTCTCTTGAACATGGTGTTGTTGGGTTTTCGAATGACAGGTAACTTAGTCTTCTAACATCTAGATAATTATTTTTTATTGCACAAAATGGACAGTATGCCACCAACTGCCCATTAGATATCGTGTCTGGTTGGGGTTACAATTGGCTTATTGAAATTCAATGTAGGCTGGACATTTTATGATTAGCTAACGCAATATCATTTGTTTCATTCCCTACTCTCATATATTTCAACACATCATCCCTTACCAAATATCTGGGTATCTTATGTGTAAGATGTAACTTGAGATGAAGCAGATAAAGAAGTAAAATGTGAAGAGATCAGGACCAAGCAGCTGCTGATGGCTGTGGCTGGCATTAGTTTGTATGAACATGTTGGACACCAAAGCTGAGACGAGACATAGAGTTATACAGCAAGGAAACAGGCCCATCGGCCCAACTTACTTCAGCCGACCAAGATGCCCATCTACACTAGTTCTTTCTACCTGCTCACGTTTGGCCCATATCCCTCTAAACATCTCCTATCCATTTACATATACATGTGAACCAGTGGACATGGGGCATGTTGGACAAGGCTGCTGATACCTTAGTTGAGGCAGGATGGGAGAAGTGATTCATTTGGCATGAATCTTCTAAACTAAACTAAGCTAAGCACAACATCTTAAATCCAAATGATTCCTGAACTACGCAGGTTAATGGGTTTGGCATTTTGTGGCAACATTCCTCCCTTAACACCAGCTCCCAGGTGCCAGCTTTGGAAGGCTGGTTACTTCTCTTGTGTTTAGCATCCAAACTATTGGCAGTGTGACACTCTCTGCTGCATTTGTGACTAAAGAGGACCAGTTTCATCAGGTCCCATTTTAACTTGCTTACATTATTAGAACAAACTAGTGTCATCCTTTGAAATTCAATAGGTTCCATAGAGGAAACCTGGGATATCTGTCTGTATTGATGTGTTTTAAAGCTAATAGAATAATTATCTTGGTTTGTGAACCTATGTTGCTCTCACAACCTCCAATTAGCAGCTAACAGTAGATACCCTTGACTGACATAATTCAAATTATTTTGTCAAATGCTAGACTAATTTAGAAAGGTAAAATGTTATTTCCACAGTATAAATGAACGTTCCCAAAGGCCAACCTTTTGCAATGCATTTGGTGAATTGTAATTCAACATGTACCAAATCGGCAAAGCTTTGTTCTGAAGGTATATGGCTTCATCTTAACTCTGTGACTGGATTATTGATTGGCAACCCACTGCACAGATATCTGGTATCTTCTCAGCACAAAATTCTGTAGCTGTAGGTAATTTATTAGAGCTGATATGTTTAATATGCTGCCGTAGAATGGAATGAAAGAGCAAAAAAAAAGTGCTTCTCGAATGCAGTTGAAAGGTAAAACACGGGTACAACACACAAACAGGTTTAATGTAGGAATTTTTTTTTCAGAGCATTATAATATTTTTGTAAAGGAAACAATTTCTTCATGCCCCCACACACCAGTTATTCACAACTACGTTTTTATAATCCCTGATGTGATCCCTTGGAAATACTGGTTTGTCAACATTTTTATTTTTACAGTCCAGTACTTCTTGTATCTAATGTTGTCAGTACTGATACTAAAGTGTTACTTGAAATCTGCTTCACACGATTGAAAAGGGTTATTGTCCTATTGGAGGTGCTGAATATTTGTTTGTGTTTTAATTACCAATATAATAGTATGCTTATAGGCTATGTAGGGAAGTGCGCTAGATTTGGTTGTCAGGAAGTATTGAGATAACAAGGGAAAGAGCATTCATGGAATGATTTATCTCCAGTGAAATTGCATTTGGAATTTCAGATCTTAAATAATTCTCATTATTGTGCAATATAGATAAAAAGTAAATGTGCAGGAGACTAGGTGATGTAGCCTTAGATTGATGCCCTATACCTCGGGGATGGATGTTCAAATCCAGTCTACAACAATGGGTTAAAACCGCTGCTTTTTTAATTTTCTTGGTCCTAAATGAAATGAGTTTGCCGTCTAACCAAATTGCTGCTAATCAGCACAAAATTGCCAATCTTACAAGATACACTATAGGATGGCTGGTGTTTGGATGTGAGGCAGCCATACTGGTGCAATAGACAGTCATCAGGCTTTGTGGTGAAGCAGAGCAGAGTACTGAGTGCGTTTAATTCTGACACTTCATGTGTAGCCCAATGAACACAAAAACACTGAATGTTCGACATTTGAATTTTTTAAAATCGCAGTCAAATCCATCGGATTCTGATTGACCTCCACACTTTTCCAGCATTTACTGTCTTTTGTACACTACAATGAAACTCCTTTATGGTTCAATGCCCTTAAAGGTGACTAGGCACCATGTTGGGAGTGTGTAAGTCATTGTTTGATACATTTTGCTGGAGGGCAGTATTCTAGCATGCATATCCTCATAGTTGCTCTTAAGGAAATCATGCAGTTATAATTGTGAATTACTTCTTGCCTTAAGTTTTGGAGCATTGAGATATCGTGGGCCCTCGGAGTGCTGTGAAAACCTACTGAACAGCTTGTCATTGTAGATTGCTACCAAATAACTAATGGAGTTGAATGGATAGTTAGTGGTACAGTGGAACTATGCACGTTGAATTAAAACTAAATATAAATATTTGAACACTGAATTGCAGATAAAACCTATTCTTATTCTTAAGATAATTCTTATTACCTAGTCTCATCAACTTCTTTCCTCATTCTCATCAGCTCATTTGGAACTATGACACCTGCCCCTCACTCCTCAAGTCCACTTGCAATTCAGCACTAAATAGAGCAGAGTAGTCATTCTCTTTGTTCTTGTGATTTGGTCATTTGAACTGGCTTACTCATAGAAGAGTGAGAGAGTCTAGGACCACAGGGCGTAGCCTCAGAATTAAAAGACGTTCATTTAGAAAAGAGATGAAGAGGAATTTATTTAGTCAGAGGGTGGTGAATCTGTGGAATTTATTGCCAAAGTAGGCTGTGGAGGCCAAGTCAATTAATAATTTTAAGGCAGAGAAAGATAGATTTTTGATTAGTATGGATGTCAGAGGTTATGGGGGGAAGGCAGGGGAATGGGGTTAAGAGAGAAAGATAGAACAGCCATAATTGAATGGCAGAGTAGACTTGTTGGGCCGAATGGCTTAATTCTTCTATCACTTATAAACTTATGAAGAAAGAGGTTTCAGGTAGACGGGTGTTATTCTGGTTTATGATCAGTGGAGTTCTGCAGGGATTTGTGCTGGGACCTCTGTTTGTGATACATATAAATAAACGACTTGCACATAAATGTAAGGTAGGCAAAAATGCTGGAGAAACTCAGCGGGTGAGGCAGCATCTATGGAGCGAAGGAAATAGGCAACGCTTCGGGTCGAGACCAATCTTCAGACTGATGTGAGGGTGGGGTGGGGGGGGTGGCGGGAAGAAGAAAGGAAGATACACATAAATGTAGATGGGTTGGTAGTAAATTTGCAGATTACACCAAAATGAGGGAATTGCAGACAGTGAGAAAGGGGGTCAAAATATGCAATGGGATGTTGATCAGCTACAGAAGTGGGCAAAAAAATAGCAGATAATGTTTTCGTGCAAGCAATTGTGAGGTGTTGCACGTTGGGATATCTAATGTAAGGAGGGACAAAGTTTTAAAGGAGATGTGCGGGGAAAGGTTTTTATACAGAGAGTGCTGGATGTCTAGAATGCCCTATCAAGGTGTTGGAGGCAGATACAATAGTGGTATTTAAGAGGCTTTTGGAAAGGCACATCGATATGCATGAAATGGAGGAATATGGGTCATGTGTGGGCAGAGGAGGTTAATTTAACTTGGCATCATGTTCGAAACGGACATTGATGTATGTCTGTTCCAACTCCTGTGCTACTGAGACTAACTTATTTCCTCTCTTAGTCCTGATGAACTGAGAACATTAACTGATTCTCTTCTCACAGATGCTGCCTGACCTACAGAGTGTTTCCACCATTTTCTGCTTTCATTCCCAGTGGAACAGTACCTTCAGGGCTCTTTAGAACACTTTTACACAGCCAATCATTTCACCCTTTCCTTAAAAACCCTTGTCTGAAGTGTTCCATCATTTCTGGTAATGCCTGGTCACCAAATTCACCGTGCCATCCTTCTTTAGATTCTAAACATCATTGCTGCCATCTTTACATGCCCCGCTCCTATATATTTTTTTTTTGAATTCTCTTCCATCTGGTTTCTCTCCCACTTCTATCATCAAGGTGGTCCAATAAATTCTTTATGGACCAGCCTGTGATTTGACCCAGAGATTCAGACTGGGAATGCTTTGCCTTCACCCTTGAATGGTTGCCTTTACTTCATTGGAGATGCTGAATTCTTCAGACCACCCATGCAAATACCTCCTCACCTTCCACAATGTGCTTTCTTCTACTCGTCCCTTCAAACTTCTGAACTTCTCATGCTCACTCGACTGATTTCAGTACTTGAAACACGGGGGAGTTGTCTTATCTCCCGTCCCCTTGCCCATGTTCAGGAGTGAAGGTGGGCCGGTGTGGTACGCCAGTGGAGATTGTCTGATGCAGTCAGCACAAATGGGTGGAATTGACTTGGGTTCTTCAAAATAGAACAGTTAGGTGGTGCAGTTACAGTACAGTTACTCTCATCTTGCCTCATTGTTATTGATCTGGTCCCAGCAAAGAGCCATCTAAAATTGTTTCTCATCTTATGCCTGCGTTAGTGAACTCCACAGATCTGTCATAACATTTCTCATCTACGTGCTGCCCACCTGGAAATACTGAAAACATAATCTCAATTTCCATGTGTGTGTGACAACATCTGAATCTATGTAGCTCTGGGGACCTCTCACCTTTGCGAGGTGTTCGTTCAGCATGTAGCCCTGGATGTACTGATATTCAAGGATGGTGAGTGTGTGCAATTCATTGCCACAGAAGGTGGTGGAGGAGCCAAGTCAAAGGACATATTTAAGGCGGAGATTGGCAGATTCTTGATTAGTACGGGTGTCAGGGGTTATGTAGAGAAGGCAGGAGAATGCGGTTGAGAGGGATAGATCAGTCGTGATTTATTTATGACCATCAGCTATGAGTTGGATATAGCTCTTAGGGCTAACAGAATCAAGGGATTTGGGGAGAAAGTAGGAACGGGTTACTGATTTTGGATGATCAGCTATGATCATATTGAATAGTTGTGCTGGCTTGAAGGGCCGAATGGCCTACGCCTGCACCTGTTTTCTATGTTTCTATGATTGAATGGCAGGAGTGACTAGATGGGCTGAATAGCCTAATTCTGCTCCTCTAATTTATGAAGTTAAACCTACATCACTGTTTATTCTAGAATGTTGAGAAGACTGAGCAATTGTCTTTGTTTGCCAACTCGAGCATATTCCATGGCCACCAATTCCATTCCTGAACCAGACTCTGTAATCCTCACCCAGAACTGAGCTACACCATCCGCAAACTGTAACCTAATTGACGCTGTGGAAACCTTCTGGGGTCTGCATTGTCGATACAATCTTGTATTACCAGCTCAGAAGCTTCACTTGATCACACTCATTTGTTGCTGATATCTTTATGCTAGACCACTAACCTGGCATGCATCTGGTCAACCTCTCATGTTCTGGCCTCCATCATCCTGATCCACATCCGAACCAGAGCTAGTGCTCACGAACCAGTGTCGGCTCCATGTTAAGCATCACTTTGATTTTAAAATTCTCAACTTGTTATCAATCGCCTCTCCCCACCTTTTTGACGACTTAAGGCATGCAAGGGAACTGCTCAATTCTGGCTTCTTGACCAGAGGTGAATTTAATTACTTTCCTCTATGTCCAATTGACAATCCTCTTAAGGTCTGCTGAAACCTTTCTGATGCCTACCCGTTTCTTCAAAATGTTTCTCAAAACCTTACTTTAAAATATAACCTAAACCTAAAAACCCCAAGCTAATGTCTAGCTTGGTGCAAAATACCTTGAAACATTTTGCTACATTAGGCATCATGCAAATAAAGTTGTTGTGTTTTTCCCCCTCAGTGGCATGTTGTAACGCAGTCTCTCTGGATTCTTGTGTGCTTTGGCCCCACCTCATCCATGCTATCCAAGATAGACCCATCTACCCGCATTTAGCCTACATCTCTCTAATCATGGCGTTTCGAATGGGGACCCTGCGTTAGATTTTGAACATTAAGTCTGAAGAAGGATCCCAACCAGAAATGTCACCTGTCCATGTTCTCCAGAGATGCTGCCTGGCCCACTGAGTTACTCCAGCACTTATACTTTATTTTGTAAAGCAGCATTTGCAGTTCTTCGTGTCTACATTGCCTGTCAGGGTGTCTGCCATTGTTGTTTTGTGTTTCATGAGTCAACCTGCGTGGAAAAGGGGGGAAGCAGGAGTAAGGCTGACAGGAGTCAGTACCACAGATCAGGGAGAAGACATTTGTTGGCAAATTAAGCAATGGTGTCAGTCGTTGAGAGGGGAGGGTCGTGCATTTCCAATGGAATGGCGTAGCACTTGATATTCAGTCATGTCCCACGCTACATTGTCTAGACTACGAGGGATGACATTTGAATAATGTGTCATTCTGCCAAACACATCTACAAGCTCCCACTGTACTTGAATATTTTTTAGTCAGTTTTAATGTTTGTACGTCCTGTACGCCTGCTAATATTAATCGCTGACCCTCCCCTGACAGATCTCCTGCACTCAATTCAGTGGGGGAAAAAAGTATATTATCTACGTGTTTTCTTGAGTAACTTTAAGGAAACTTATGCAATAATGCTCTCTCCCTGGCGATGTTAAATATGCAGTGTGGGCTTGCAGTTTGATGCTTGCCTCAGTTTTTCGATTGCCAGCTCATCTTGCAGTCCAGCCAACACATTGACCTCAGCCCGCTGTTAAGGCAAAAAAAAAAACTTCTGCAGCACTTGATTCAGAGTAAACCTTTAAATTGCAGCAGTGTTGAAACTTTAAAAACAAATCACTGCATTTGACAGCTCCTGAGCTTCGTGCTTAATTGAAGAAGTCTCCCCGGAGATTTTATTTAACTATGCGTGGCAATTTGCTGCTGCAATGGACATTGCAGCAATGACCATGGATAGGTGTAGGTTCAGTAACTCCTTGCTCCTGCAACCGAGAAGTGAACTTGCCAGACAATGTTCTTGTCTATGTTTGTCCCTTAAATGCTGGCATTGGCAAGTTGCTGAGCTGTTGGGATAGGTACAAATCTGTAAAGATAGGTACAAATCTATGGAAATCTAAGACTGCTAAAGACTACAGACAGATTGCAGGTAACCTCTGTACCATGTTATAACTCCAATGTATTACACTCTATTTGGTTGATTTATCATTCTCATTCTGTACTAAAAGTCAATAGGAATATATTTGTGTTTTAAAACTGTGTTCTTTTGATAGATCAGTCACCTTTCACACTGTTATCTCTAGAGTGCCCGGGCAAACTGAACACTGGAGAGACACCAAGTGCTGGAGTAACTCAGCGGGTCAGGCCGGATCTTTGGAGAAAAAGGATGGGTGACATATCGGGTCGTAACCCTTCTTCAGACTGCCTGTTGAGGAGTCCAGACCCTTGACATCACCCTTCCTTTTTCTCCAGAGATGCTGCCTGACCCGCTGAGGTACTCCAGCATTTTGTGTCTATCTTTGGTATAAAACTAAATTCCTTGTTTTTTTACAACCTGAACTCTGGGTCTGGATTCAAAATTAAAGTTTTCAATACTAATCCTGATTGCATTCTATTGTGCTGCACTGCAGGGTACTGATATGCAGGAGAGGCAGAGGGTATGTCCTAAACTTGGCCAATTCTGTTTCTTGAATGTCACTGAATTGGAAGTGGGAAATATTGCTCCATGGATTTCTATTGAGCAAAAGCAGAAGACTACGTTTTCTGGACATTTATGCAGTATCTAGAAAGAGCAGATTTCACGATGGGTAGAATAAGCACATAGAAATAATAATGACCACATTTTAGTACAGTATTTTAACAATCATGAGACACGGTGTCTGTGTTGTCTGTGGAATGAATGGAAAAACTGGGAATCATGAAAGTATTGGCGCTACTTTCCAGACTAGTGCTGTAAAGCTGGTCAGTAATGCGAGAGACCCTGGAGAGAAATGTTAGCTGTAGTGTTGTCTGAGAATTGAATGTACTCTAATGTGAAGCTGTTGGTCGCTGACGCTCGTGATGTTGGTTAGATTTTGGGTTTTTTTCCCTTTGCAACTGTTGGGAAAATAAACTTTATTGGCCTGTCAATGATTCTGTCAATACGTATGCAAAATATTCTGTGCAGTTTACACTGGCGTTTCTCAGTGTCAAGGCTAATCAGTGTCGTAAACTCCCAGTTCCGCAATCCTGCCAGGTTTTTGTTTGCTTCTAACTGGATTCCATGCGCAGCAACTGTGTGGACAACTCCAGAATTGAATGAGCAGCAGCTTGAAGAGTGAGTGTATATAGCATTAATGTTGCTTCTCTGGACAGCCAATTTGTTGGGGGGAAACGTCTTGCATTGATTGTGATCTCCCTCACGTTCACACTTCTCTCCTCCAGTTCCACGTGTGCTGGCCTTTCACAGCGAGTCTGTTAATGCCCCCTTGGGTTGTTTACATTTGTTTTCTACACGTGATCTTTGTCAGCAGGGATACAGCTGCTCGCCTCCAGGGCGAGAAGGCTTTAGGGTTTATATGCGCTTAATCTGGCATCATACTCTTTAGTTCTGAGAAATTCTTCACTGTCAGAGGTGCTACATTAAACTGAGTGCCACCCTCCCATCTTTCACTTGCCCCAGTTAATGTTTTAAGTCGGCTGCATATCGACCAGCATAACATTCTGCTGGTGTTCTGATCAATGTTCCTCCCAAAACTACAATCACCAATAAGAAGCAAATCAAAGGGTAGCTTATGTGGGAGCCTGCAGGTCGAAATGGTAACAATACCCATTTCTCTGCAGAAATTACATAAGATGTTTTGTAGGTATCTAAGGTACTATATAAATCCCTTTGCTGGGTAATTTCTCTGTTTAAATTATTGTAAGCAAATACAAAGGAAGGAAAAGAGTGATGAGTCATTTGTTCTCTGTCTTACTGTTGTCAATGGACAGAATTGGGATTGTGTTCATGAGGAATAGAACACAATCAGTCTGAATTTTGAGTGTCGAAAGGGGCCTGATCAAGGAGGGACTCGACTGATTCGTGCTGTCACATTATTCTGTCAGCAGATGCACTTTCAAAAATGTCGCAAAGGGTTTGTAAAGGTTGGGTTGGCGCCTGGCTTGTTCCCTTCATTCCAGCCTTCTGCACCGTGTGATGTGGGAGCGAGGAGGTCTGGGATAATGACAGCAGCCGCACCTCAGGCTCAGTCAGCTGATGTGAAATGTACCACAAAGCTAGAGATAATTAATCTGTTGTCGTTAATCTTTACACAAGAACCCTTTTCATGTATTTATTGCTGATTGGAAAATTAAGCATGAAACTAGAGTCTAACGACTGATTGACAACAAATGTCATTGAGTTTGTGTGAGGGACACGAGATCCCTAAACTGAAGCATCAGAAATTTGCAGTCGGCAGAGTCAGACGTTGTCACAGACTAGAAAGTGTAAAATGAGTTGGAGGGGAGGAGATGATCAGAGTAGTTTGGATATGTGGGCATGGATTGCAGGTGACAATCTAGGATCCACATCCTTTGACCATTGTAACTTGAAAGCATTCCTAATATGTGTGGCTGTTTAGATTGAAGATTTACTCCAGAGTTGCATAAGTGATAACATTTCAGCAAAAGCTAATTGGAAATATTTAAACTACTCTGAATTACTAAACACTAATTCCTTAATGGTGTACAATATAGTGCAATTTATGAATGTTTGTTTATTTAAGTAAATGGAAATATATGATAGACAATTTGTGCAAAATACAGTTCAAAATATATTTTTCGAGTATTTCTTTTCCATTATTGCAGAATAACACAAACGATCTGCAAACCATGAAACCTGCCGTCTTTTAATTTCACTGCAGTAGGAACGGCTCCCCTTCTGCATTAACTACAGTTTCAAAAGACATTGAAACTGACTTATTTTTGCACATTGACCCGTAAAAACATACTTCCTTGCCCTCATTTTATTAAAAAAAACTTTTTTTTTTAAATTGTGGACTTTTTAAAGAAATAGTATTTTCCAAACTCTGAAAATGTGAAATGTTTTCCTCAACAGTGGGTTGTTTAAATGCAGTTGTAATTAAGATTCAAAGTTAACCTGCTGTGATGAGTGTAATTTTGTGAATGAATGTAATTTGACGTGAAGCCTGTACACTGCGTTTAGTAGCTGCTGCAATATGGCACTATTAATATCTGTAAATGGATCTGTATTAAAATAATAATATGAATTCTGTGTAATTGATGTCATGTGGCAAAATAATAAAGGTTATTGAGACCAGATCACGGAGGTGAATCACTTTATGTCTCTAATGCCCTCCAGAGATGCTGCCTGACCTGCTGAGTTACTGCAGTAATTAGTTTCAGTTTTTAGTTTTGGAGATACAGCACGGAAACAGGCCCTTTGGCCCATGCCGACCATTGATCACTAGTTTCATGTCATCCCCTTTCCCTACACATTAGGGGCAATTTACTGAAGCCAATGAACCTACAGACACGCACATCTTTGGGATGAGGAAGGAAGCTGGAGCATCCGGAGGAAACCCACGCAGTCGCAGGGAGAACGTGCTAACTCCACGCAGTCAGCATCCGAGGTCAGGATTGAACCCCGGTCTTTGGCACTGTGAGGCAGCAGCTCTACTAGTTGAACCACTGTGCACCCTTTGTGATTTCCTCAGGATTCCAGCATCTACAGTTCCTAGCGTCCCCACTTTATACCTTATCTACTTTTCATTCCTAATTTCTCATGGTGAATGTGTCAACTGGATACCACATACTATTCTTAGTGAATTGTGTGTCATATCCATGGTGCTGCCTATCAGCTGTCGTGCCACTTGGCCACATGTTAGACCCACTGCCCATTGACTATCGGCTCCCCTGGTGAGATGGAGTTTAAAGCAGTCTTCAAAGAGATGATAACCATCAGTTGGAGCAGGTACCACTAATTATTTCATAGGTCTTGAAGGGAGAATTTAGAAAGAGACAAGGATGGGAGGGAATAATTAGAAAATTAGAGAATTTAATTAGCTATGGGATTGCACAACAATTTAGTCAGGGAGCTGGAGAGAATGGAGCTCATAAGATAAAGGGAAATTTTAACAAGAGTGCCTTGAATGTTGGATATTCTATTGGAAATTTGAAGGGAATGGGATTCTGTCAGAAACAAATGAAATGCAGGGAAATTTAGTAATGTGAAGCGGGAGAGGGAGGAATTAGTAAGAGGGAACAGGGAATTTACTAAAGTGGAGTATGGACTGCAGGGAAATGACAAGAATTTATAGGAAATTCAGTAAATGGGTTTTGGGAGTCAAATGGGAATTTGGTGTGAACATTAAAGGGATTAGAGTCAGAGTCATACAGGCCGTTCAGCCCAACATGCACATACTGACCAACATGTCCCATTTACACTAGTCCCACCTGCCCGCGTTGGGCCCATATCCCTCTAAACCTGTCCTATCCATGTACCCATCTAAATTTTCTGCTAGCATCTGCCTCAACCTCCTCCAGCATCTCTTTCTACACACCCACCACCCGTTATGTGAAACAGATACCCCCTTAGGTTCCTATTAAATCATTTCCCCCATCACCTTAAACCTATGTCCTCTGGTTCTTGATTCCACTACCTTGGGTAAGTGACTACGTGTCTACCTGATCTGTTCCTCTGATGATTTTGTACACCTCTAAAGATCACTCCTCATCCTCTTGCACTCCATGGAATAGGGTCCTAGCCTGCTCAACCTCTCGCTATAGTTCAGGCCCTCGAGTCCTGGCAACATCCTTGTAAATCTTCTCTTACTGCATTTCGTTGTCTCTGTACTGTACACTGCACAATGACAATAAAGTTGAATCTGAATCTGAATCTGAATCTAAACTCTTTCCAGCTAGACAACATCTTTCCTTAAACATGGTACCCAGAACTGAACACAATCTCTAAATGCAGCTTCACCAGCATCTTGTATAACTGCACCATGACCTCACAATTTCTATACTCTGTACTGTGACAGATGAAGGCCAATGTGCCAAAAGACGTTTGGCCACCCTATCTACCTGTGATGCTGCTTTCAATGAACTTTGTACCTGCACTCCTAGATCCATTTGCTCTACAGCACTTCCCAGAGCCCTACCATTCATTGTGTAGGATTGCAGACGTATTTAATGAGGATGTTTATGAACTGTTGGATTTGACAAATTCAATAAAAAAGGTGAGGGAAGCACATGGGGACTTGCTATGAATGATAGAGGGAATGTTGTGGGATTCCCCAAGAGGGAAACGGTAAAGCTGTAGAAGAGAGTTAAGTAAGAGAGTTATATGTATTGGAGCGACATTAAAGACAGGAATATAGTGAGCAAGGGCAGCGCGGTGGTGCTATGGTAGAATTGCTGCCTTAGCGCGAGAGACCCGGGTACAATCCTGACTACGGGTGCTGTCTGTGTGGAGTATGTATGTTGCACATTCTCCCAGTGACTGACATGGGTTTTCACGGTTACTCCAGTTTCCTCTCACACTACAAAGGTGTACAGGTTTGTAGGTTAATTGGTTTTGGTAAGAATTCTAAATTGTCCCTAGAGTGAAGGATAGTGCTAGTGTACGAGGATCGCTTGTGTGATGGCGGGCTCGGTGTGACGAAGGGCCTGTTTCCGTGCTGTATCTCTAAACTAAACTGAACTAGGAGACTGCAGAGTTATTTACCAGTGAAAATATGGAGTCCGTGGAATCATTTAGCAAGAGAATTTTCGGGAAGCCTGAGGGAATTTAGATGAGGATTAATAGGGGAATGCAGAGAAATACATGTGGTTGTTATTAGATATGGCAGGAGGATATAGGCAGTGCAGGGGAGTTAAGAAAGTTATTTAGTGACTGTGGGATAATTCAGAGAGAGTTACAAGCCCTGAAGGGGAATTTAGTTAGAATCATTGGAGTTGTAGATGAGAATTTACTAGGAGTTATAGGATGGCAGAGAAATTGAATAAAAGAGCTAAAGGATTGGAACGGCATGAATTAAGTCTGCATGGGGATTAATTAAGTAAAGCATGTTATGGGAAAATAAAACAGTAATGGGGACTCCAGTGAAATTTATTTAGATAATTATTGGAATTGCAAGGAAATTGAGTAAAAGTAGTTAAATTAAGAAAATGTAATGGTCAATGCAAAGGACATTTAGGATGAATTGAAGGAATAATCTTACAGGAATTTGTTAAGAACGTTATGAGGATTCAAGGGGGATTGAAGTAATAATATTAGAGAGACACCCAGAGGAGTTATTAGGAGGTTTAACAGAGAATTCAAGAAACTTATTTTAGAGATTGCATGGGAATTTTAATGAGCAACCTTATAAAGACTCCTGGGTAATGTCCGGTAATAAAAGTTCTAACAAGACCCTGGAAAGTACGGTCCGCTTCCCATTTTTCGAGCCACCTCGCAACAAAGATGGACACCAAAAATGATGTCTACTTTACTGTACAGTAAAGCAGTGTTTTATTATTGTCATCTGTGCTGCTAAAGGGCCTGTCCCACTTGGGTGTCATTTGCGTGTCATTTTTGCGACATCATTTACGCATCACGATGCGTGCGCATTACGCGTGGTGAGCATGATTGCATGCATTATGCGTGCATGGCGCGTGGTGAGGCGAGATGGCGTAGGCAGTGACGCGCGGTCGCGCACAGCGCCCCAGGATTTTGGGATTCACCAAATCTTCGCGCGCCACCTGCATGACGCGCAAATGACGCTCAAGTGGGACAGGCCCTTAAGACAGACACGCAATGCTGGAGTAACTCAGCAGGTCAGGCAGCATCTCTGAAGAAAAGGTCTGAATAAGTGTCTCGACGCAAGACGTTACCTATTCCTTTTCTCCAGAGATGCTACCTGACCCACTGAGTTACTCCAGTATTTTGCGTCCATGTTTGGTGTAAAGCAGCACCTGGAGTTCCTTCCTACAGATTTCATCTGCTCTACTGCAAAATCTCCTCAAGACATGCCTTCTTTGAAGAAGTTTTCCTCCAGCATCTGCAGTTCCTTCATAAACAGCTAAAAAAAAACATGTGTATGTTATCCAGGTAAATTACACGAGTACAATGAAACCATACATAAGTACAACAAGTTGTGCAAAAAGAGAAAGGAAACACAGTGCATAAGATAATGTTACAACTGCAGGGCAAGTGCAGTTAGAGAAAGTGCAAGTGCAACAATGAGGGAATTGGACAACTGGGAATTCATCCTTAGTTTATGAGAGGTCCGCTCAAGTTTGCGATAACAGTGGGGAAAAGCTCTTTTTACATTCTTTCAAGGTTTTGTATCTTCTACTTGATGGGAGAAGTGAGAAGAGGGATTGTCTGGGGTATGATACAATACAATACAATTTATTTATTGTCATTTGAACCTCAAATGAAGTTCAAATGAAATTTGGTTTCTGCAGTCATACAACAAGAAAAGAACCAAGACACACAACCAACACAATTTACACAAATATCCATAACTATTTTGTAGCTAATAGTACAGATGTCACTGGTCCCAAAGGTCCTGCCCACTGACACTTCAGTCTCTCACCCTGGCCAATTCCCAAAGAGTAGAGGTCATGGAGAAGCCAACAGGATTTAACAACGAGCTCCGACGCAGGTTTGGTGCTGAGAACATTTTAGTCTGGGTGGAATTTGATGGGATTTTAAGACATGTTGTGGGATAGACTGACACTGAAACTGACACCCCCACCCCCCAATAATTGCACATCCCCAATCCTTTCCACTCGTCACTTTAATTTCATGTTTCATGTATATTATGTTTTTGTGTTTTTATGAATGTTGGCAGATCAATTTCCCTCCTGGGATAAATAAAATTATATTGCATCGTATCGTAATGGATTGACATGAAAAACATGTAAAGATTGTAGTACTGAAAGTAAAATAAAATGAATCACATAGCATGTCTCTGTGTAGCCATGATTATTACAGTGTGCCCTACACTAATACCACAATAATACATGGCTTGGGCAAAGACATTCTAAAGGAGCGTGAAACCAATTAGCCGCCATGCCTCGTGCGGAAATAGACTTTTATTTTTCTCAGGAAACTGGCCACATTGCTACAGGATCACAGGGACAGCAGCTCCTTAAACTTATTCTGGCAGTCAGCTCAACGGATCCACACCACAACCCCGGCTGCTCCCCCCTTCGATGACGCCATTTAACGGGATATTAAAACTGACAGACTTGGCTCGTTTGGCATCTGTAGCATTTTTCAGGAAGAGAATCCAAATTGTACATCTCCCTGTTGTGCGACTGTGCTCACTGATTTCACGACTGCCACTAATTTTAAGATTGTGTTTCTGCACAATAAAATGAAATAGATTCTCACCGCATGGTCCAGAATTTAACAATATCAATTATGTATCAGCTACAGTTGAAGTCAGCAGATGGGAGATTCAAAGTGCCTCTTTGAGAGAACATGGAATGGTACAGCACAAGAAGAGGCCCTTCGGCCCGCAATGTCCGTATTGAACATGGTGCCGGGTTAAATTAAGTCAAGTCAAGTCAAGTTTATTTGTCACATACACATACGAGATGTGCAGTGAAATGAAAGTGGCAATGCTCGCGGACTTTTGTGCAAAAGACAAACAACAAAACAACCAAACAAATTATAAACACAATCATAACACACATATTCTTTTACATAATAAATAATAGAAGGAAAAACGTTCAGTAGAGTTAGTCCCTGGTGAGAAAGGCGTTTACAGTCCAAATTGCCTCTGGGAAGAAACTCCTTCTCAACCTCTCCGTTCTCACTGCATGGCAACGGAGGCGTTTGCCTGACCGTAGCGGCTGGAACAGTCCGTTGCAGGGGTGGAAGAGGTCTCTCATGATTTTGTTTGCTCTGGAGTTGCACCTCCTGTTGTATAGTTCCTGCAGGGGGGTGAGTGAAGTTCCCATAGTGCGTTCGGCCGAACGCACTACTCTCTGCAGAGCCTTCTTGTCCTTGGCAGAGCAATTCCCGAACCAGATGGTAATGTTCCCGGACAAGATGCTTTCCACCGCCGCTGCGTAGAAGCACTGTAGGATCCTCGGAGGCACTCTGAATTTCCTCAATTGCCTGAGGTGGTAAAGGCGCTGCCTTGCCTTACTCACCAGTGCTGAGGCGTGTGATGACCATGTCATATCCTCAGAGATGTGGACTCCCAGATATTTAAAACAGTTCACCCTATCCACAGGATCCCCATTTATACTCAATGGAGTGTACGTCCTCGGATGATGTGCCCTCCTAAAGTCCATGATCAGCTCCTTCGTTTTTTTGATGTTCAAGAGGAGGCTGTTCTCCTGGCACTAGTGCTAGATCTGGCACCAGTGCTAGATCAGCCACCTCCTCCCGGTAGGCCTTCTCATCATTGTCTGAGATCAGGCCCACCACCACAGTGTCATCAGCAAACTTAATTATTGAATTGGAGCTGAACCTAGCCACACAGTCATGTGTGTACAGGGAGTACAATAGGGGGCTGAGGACGCAACCCTGGGGCGATCCTGTGCTCAGGGTGAGGGACTTCGATGTATTCCCTCCCATCTTGACTACCTGGGGCCTGGCGGTGAGAAAGTCCAGGACCCAGGCACACAGGGAGGTGTTGAGCCCCAATTCCAGTAGCTTCCCGGCCAGTCTGGTGGGGACTATCGTGTTGAAGTCTGAACTGTAGTCTATGAACAGCATACTCACGTAGCCCCCCTTCTGGCTGTCCAGATGGGAGAGAGCGGTGTGCAAGACCTGGGAGACCGCATCGTCCGTGGACCTGTTTGGACGGTATACAAACTGCAACGGGTCCGAGGGAGGAAGGCGCAGATGTGATTCTTCACCAGCCTCTCAAAGCATTTCATGACTACCGAGGTAAGGGCCACCGGACGGTAGTCATTCAGGCAGGCTGGGGAGGCATTTTTTGGTACCGGTACAATGATGGATTTTTTGAAGCAGGCAGGGACCACGGACTTGTCCAGGGAGAGGTTGAATAATGTAGTGAGCACTGGAGCTAGCTGCGTAGCACAGGACTTGAGTACTCGCCCCGAGATGCCATCGGGGCCTGCAGCTTTTCTCGTGTTCACCTGTGTCAGTGCCCTCCTCACGTCGTGCTCGGACAGCGAGAATGTGTGAACATTCCTCCCTTCAGCTTCGGTAGCCAGCCCGCTGGTGGTATTGTCGACAGTCGGCAGACCTGGAGTGGTGTTGCCCCTCTCGAAACGAGCGTAGAAGGAGTTCAGGTCATCAGCTAGGGAGGTGCCGGCACATGCGGGTGAGGGAGCGGTGCTTCGGTAGTTGGTTACAGTCCGTAGCCCCTGCCACAGGCTTCTGGTGTCCTGCTGCTCCATCTGTAACTCCATCTTGTCCCTGTACCTTCTCTTTGCGTCCTTCACCGCCCTTCGCATTCGGTAGGACTCTGCCTTGTAGACGTCCATGTTTCCTGATGCCAGGCCCGAGTTGTAGGCAGCAGTACGAGCATTCAAGGCCACACGAACTGACCTGTCTACCCAGGGTTTTTGGTTCGGAAAGGTGCTTACCCTTACCATGGGGACGATGTTGTCGGTTATTGTTGCGATGAAGTCCATGACTGCTTCCGCGAACTCACTGACGTCACTGGAACTTGCTTCGAACATATTCCAGTCGACATCACTCAGTGCATCTTGCAGCATGGCCTCTGACTGGTCGGACCACCGCTTTACGTCCCTCGTCTCTACCGCTTCCCGAACTATCCTCTGTTTATACTCCGGCAACAGGAAAATAGCAGCGTGGTCAGATTTTCCTAGGGGAGGGAGTGAAACGGCCTTGTAGCCTTTCCTGAACGGTGTGTAGCAGTGGTCCAAAGTTCTCTCCCCCCTGGTGGCACACGTGATGTGTTGGTAGAAGTTCGGCATGACCTTCTTGAGATTTGATTTATTAAAATCTCCAGCCACCACCATAGCCGCATCCGGGTACTTGTTTTGATGTCGACATAGCACATCGTGTAGGGCCGATAGTGCCACGTCGGTGTCCGCCTGCGGTGGAATGTAGACGGCTGTGACGATCACTGAGCCGAACTCCCGGGGAAGGTAGAATGGGCGGCATGAGATTGTCAGGTGCTCCAGGTCCGGCGAGCAGGAACGGGAAAGCATCTTGATATTTCCAGGGTTGCACCAGTTGTTATTGGTCATGAAGCAGACTCCTCCACCCTTGGATTTCCCAGATGCTTCTGTTCTGTCAGCACGGTGGACAGTGAAGGACTCGGTTGGGCAGATTACCTGATCCGGAATCAGTGAGGTCAGCCATGTTTCAGTCAGGCAGAGGATGTTGCAGTTCCTTATGTCCCGCTGGAATCTGATCCTCGCCCTGAGGTCATCCAGCTTGTTTTCCAGGGACTGGACATTCGCCAGAAGAATGCTGGGCAGAGGGGGACGAAAGGCTTGGGCTCTCAGCCTATTCCGAATCCCCCCCCGCTTCCCTCGATGTTTTCTCCGGGTTTTCCTTGCAGCCGAGCTCCCTTTGTTGTTATAGATTATATAATCTCCTCTGCTTGCATGTGATCCATATCCCTCCATTCCCTGCATATCCATGTGCCTATCTAAGAGCCTCTTGAAACGCCAGCATCGTATATGCCTCCATCACCACTCCTGGCAGCACGTTCCAGGCACCCGCCACCCTCTGTGCAAAATAACTTGCCTGACACATCTCCTTTAAACTTTGCCCTCTCACCGCAAAAACACGAGCCACGGAAACGCGAGCCGGGGTCAAGATCGGCTGCCTCACCCGACCTAGGACCACCATTTCAAGGGGGCGTCTGAAGGGATTCTCAAGTAGGCTCTGGTAATTTTGTACGGATTAAAGGAGGTGAGGAGCATCAGTGCCAGGACATCTGTAGTGGACCCGTATCTACATTTCCAAATGTGTGTCTGATTTGAAGTGTACTGTAGCACCCTCTACTGTTGATATCTGCTCCGCAACTGTACCTTACATTCTCCAGAATAAATAAATCCTCTTCATACAGGCCCTGTTTAAAAGCAATTATAAAAAGAGGTTTCTGTATTAGAAATTGCTCTAGTCTTTGTTGCAGACAAATTCAAAGACTTTAGACTTTAGAGAAACAGCCTGGAAAGAGGCCCTTCGGCCCACCAAGTCTGTGCTGACCAGCAATCACCCTGTACACTTGCACTGTCCTATACACTAGGGACAATTTATAATTTATAGAAGCCAATTAATCTACAAACCTGCACGTCTTTGGAGTGTGGGTGGAAACTGGAGCACCAGAAGAAAGCCCACGTGATCACAGGGAGAACATACAAACTCCGTACAGATAGCACCCGTAGTCAGGATCAAAGCCAGGTCTCTGGCGCTGTAAGGCAGCAACTCTACCCCTGCCCCACTGTGCAGCCCAAACAAGGGATTGCGTTTATGTACATTATTAAATGTAAGGGGCAAGAGTGTTTTGTTGTCATAGGTACTGAAATGAAACAATTACATTCTTACTTGTATCAGCACAATAATTCTGTAAATACAATACTCAATAGATTATATAATAAATAAACAAAGAAAAAAATGTTCAATAAATAAAAACTCCAACACAGTGCAAAAATCCTGAGTCCCTAATACAACCAAGATGGTTCGTGGTTTAGTTGAAGTTCGTAGTGTACAATACCTTGATGGTTGCAGGGAAGAAGCTGCTCCTGAACCTGGATGTTACAATTTTCAGGCTCCGATACCTTCTTCCCGATGGCAGGAGGGAAATGAGGAGTGGAAACATGACAGGATTTGAAGGGAACAGAACAAATGGGTCGAATGTCACCCAAAATGTCACCCAAAAAAAGGCTGGCAGTATCATCAGGGACCCACACCATCCTGGCCCATACACTCATCTCCCCGCTACCTTCAGGTAGAAGGTACAGGAGACTGAAGACTGCAACGACCAGGTTCAGGAATAGCTGCTTCCCCACAGCCTTCAGGTTATTAAACTTAACTCAAACAAAATTCTGATCATTAATAGCCCATATTACTTCGGAGTCACATGAGTAATTCCATGAAGAACCCGCTCAGCCCGCATGCGTGGCATTAACGCCAGCAGTGCAACAGCGGCAGGCGGGAGTCAGGCGCTCCCGTTACAAGCCTGAAGGAAAGGAACGTTAGGTAAGTACTTACCTTCAGTTTAAAGTCGGTCTTTGCGTTTGTTCTTGCTCCAGGGGGAGCAAAGCAGCAGAGGGAAGCGGCCCCCGTTCGACTCCAGGGAGGAGCCGACAGTGGAGGGGGGAGAGGCGGCAACGGGACCGCACACGCTGCGGTCCACAGACACGGGTGCTGCGCTGATGCCCAGTCCGCTAAAACAGCTGTCTGACCAACAGCAGCGGACTGGAGGGAAATTTAAAAACCGGCCAGCACCCCTGCAGACTCCCGACAAGGAGACTCGCTGCCCGAGAACCGCTGAAATGCCGCCCGAAAATGGCAGACAGCCTCTAACAGCAAGGTCAGGACCAACCTCAGGCTGGAGACAAACACGGAAGATGGGATCAGCACTTCAAACAAGAAACAAGAGTGTCTGTTTCTCCAAGCCAGAGGAAGGTCATGGGGCTAAAAACTCCAGCAAGACTGCCTCAGGAGCAGGGGCAAGTCCGCCAAGGGAGCTAACACTCCCACTCCGCTGCTACAGCACTGGCCATCTCCTTTGTCGAGGGATTGATGGGAACCAGAGCTGGGCTGGTCAAGAAGAGGGGTCACTGGCTGAACAACATCGGGAGTATGCTTGAGGTACAGGATCAGGAAGAGCTGCTGGGTGTGGCCGCTATGTGGCTCCACCACTAGCGAGATGGCTTTTCAGTCTCAACTGACGGCCCGCTTACTACCTGTTCTTTTCAAAAAACCTCTCCAAGACAGGTAGTCATGAGGTGTTGGATTTCATCACGCCTCCCTTAAATTGCATTTACTCAAAGTGCCCACCGTTATTGGGGGGTACATTGAGCATCGCTTTTAAAAACCCAAATATCTTAAAATTAATTTGATATCCCTGACGTCGGTTCATAATCATTTTCGCATGCTCTTTCCAGAGGGTCAGGGTAGTGTGGCAAAACACCTGACCCTACTGTTCGCAGTGCTCCGCAACTTCTCAGGAAGTTATAAAACCTGCCCTCAACTCAAAAAATTTTACAGGACTGTGAGAATGCCGACCTCACAACCACAGATCCTGCTGTCTGGCTAAGTTACCAAACCAACTCTAAAAACTGGACGAAGTGTCCAAAATATCGGCGTAAGAGGGCAGGGTCTGGAATGAGCACTACACGTAAACCAGTCAGCAGTACCTCTAATGCGTCCACCAGGAGGGTCCACCTCATGGTACTGGTGAAAGCTCAGGGCCTGCATGACAATCCCATAAGCCTTTCAGGCCAGGCCCCAGAGCAGGCCCCATGGAAAATGCACCAGCCCCCAACATCACCGCCACGTCAGACAACGTGCAAGACTCGTTGGACCGGCAGGAAACAGAAGAATACCCATAACCATGGGTGGGTCTGGTTCCTACCAACGTATAGAAAATAGGGGCTTAATACTAACAGGGGGGAGATTACACCTGTTTTAAGAAGCACGGGAGTCTATCACGAGTGATCAGTATATACTCAATGGCTTTAGTGGATACAAAATACAATTCATACTAGAAAAATTGCCACCAGTTCAACATTTACCCCAGAGGGTATTTTCCCTCTCCGTTAAAGAAACGAGAGGGACAAGCTGAACTGGTGAGACTAATTACAAAGGGTATCATGGGAAACATGAACCCTTGGAATTCGTATCAAATATTCGTCACTAAACCCAAAAAGATGGTGGATGTCGCATCATCATTGACTTAACTTCACTAAATATGTTTGTTAAGTATATACATTTCGAAATGGAAACGGTTGTTACTGCCAAACAACTAATTTCCAAAGGATACTTCATGGCAAGCATTGATCTTAAAGATGTTTACTATTTAGTACCATTCACAAGGATCATCGCAGATACCTGAAATTTACCTGGATGGGGCAGCTATGGCAATTTAAAGCGTTACCCAATGGGTCACATCAGCCCAAGATTATTCACCAAGATACTAAAACCAGCTCTGGCAATATTCACAAGACAAAAACATATTGTCATGGCATATCTTGATGATATCTTAAAAAAATAGGCAAGACCATGGAATTGACTATGTTAGCTGTATCAGCTACCAAACAGTTATTCGAAACCCTGGGATTGTCTTACATCCAGATAAATCTAACTTGAAGCCATCCACAATCATGGACTACTTGGGCTTCACAATTAATTCAGTCTACGTGACTGTAACATTGCCAAGAGACAAAACAGTTGAATTGGCACAATCATGCAACAATTTAATGGTCCACGTACTCCCAACTATTCGACAAGTAACAGAGTAATTGGGAAAATGGTAGCAGCATTTCCGGCTACACAATTTGGACCTTTTCACTGTCAAAACTTACAAAGAGCAAAAGTACAGGCACCAAAACGACATACAGGTCATTATGATCGTGTCATGAAGTTACCCACTGAAGTAATATCATAACTACAGTGGTGGGCAAAAACATTTGGCATAATTTCAACCTATTATCATCACTAACAAGTAGTAGATGGACTGACCGAGAGTCATCATTACCACTTACACTGGGCATTAATTATGAAATGATTGAAATGAAATGAAATGAAATGAAATGATGAAATGAAATGATGATTCAATTTATTGTCATTGTCAGTGTACAGTACAGAGACAACGAAATGCATTTTTAGCATCTCCCTTGAAAGGGAGACACAGGGCGTCGCGGTGTGCCCGCGCCTGCCGCCGTAATTACATTCCATTACAGGCAAAGGTGGGTGAAGTGTCTTGCCCAAGGACACAACGACAGTATGCACTCCAAGCGGGATTTGAACCGGCTACCTTCCGGTCGCCAGCCGAACTCTTAGCCCATTGTGCTATCTGTCGCCTGTTCAGTTATCTACAGCTGTGAGGTGACATTTATGGATTAAAAGCATATGCACAAATATGCATCACTTGCATGTACGGTTACAAATAGATAATACTACGGTAGTGGCCTACATTAACCATATTGGCGGCATAAAATCGGTATCATGCGACGAGTTGGCTTACCCGCCAGAACCCCGGTTATGTGCCATGACCCACCTACTATCTTACATAGACACAACCAAAATATTCGAGGGAGATGAAAAGCCTTGTGGGTCAGTCATAAAAAACCTTATTGTGGGTGACGAGCCAAACCATTGCGAGATGGCTCAAGCAGGTGCTAAAAACTGCTGGGATAAACACTAACATATACAAATTTTATTCCACCAGGGCAGCATCCACGTCGACGGCTAAAAGAATGGACGTGCCTATAGACCACATCCTGGCTACAGCAGGATGGTCGTTGGAAAGTCCGTTCAGAAATTTTATAATAAGCCGTTGGCAAAACCTGTTTTATTTGCAAGGAAAATTTTACGGACTGCAAATATTCAATTTAAGCCCAGGGGAGCAATTTAATTTATTTGTTGTTATCGTTAAAAAATACCATTGTGTTTTTCTACAAACAGATTCATTGGTTGATTACGATAACACACTTCCTCCCTCAAAGGCTTCGGCAGTGCATGAAGTAATACCTGTTACACGGTTTGAAATCACAGAGCTTTGAAGTCTTCACGGAATCACTCACGTGACTCCGAAGTAAAATAGTAAGATTAAACGAGAACTTACCAGTTTGAAGTTTGATCTGCATTTTATGAGGAATTACGATGAGGGAACTCTTGCCCTCCGCTCCCACCCTCAATAATATGGGTCAAACTGATAAACTGATATCTCCTTGTCTTTACTATGTTTACTTCAATAACTGTGTCTATCTGTGATTCCACACCGCTGCTTTGAAGTATGCCGCACATGCGTGCTGAGCGGGTTCTTCACGTAATCCCTCATCGTAACTCCTCATAAAATACAGATCAAACTTCAAACTGGGAAGTTCTCGTTTAATCTTACTATTATCTGTTATTTGCACTTTATCGGTTTATTTATTCATGTGTGTATATATTTATATAATGATATATGGACACACTGATCTGTTTTATAGTCAATGCCTACTATGTTCTGTTGCGTTGAAGCAAAGCAAGAATTTCATTGTTCTATCAGGGACACATGACAATAAACTCACTTGAACTTGAAAATGTTACCCATTTCCTCTATGCAGAGATGTTGTCTGTCCCGCTGAGTTATTCCAGCATTTTGTGTCTATCTTAAATGGGTATTAAATCTTTATTTGTGCAGAGTTTTGGTCAGAGCCTATGTGGGCCATTGTACATAATTCCAGGCACCAAACCTTGACCTTGACGGGGTTGTTGATGAGATTAATAGAATAGTACTGGGTCTTAGAGAATTATATCATGTTATTGAAGTATTCCTTGCAAGGCCGAGGGGTGATCTAATTTGGGTACTTAAGATGACAAAACAATTGGATGGGGATGTGCAGAAAAACTATTTTCACTGCAACAGAAAAGCAGATCAAAGGGGCCGAGTCTTCATGTTGGGAGCCTTGCAATCTCACCAGAGATGATCTTCAGTCATTAATTTAATGTGAAGCTGGCTGAAGGCCAAAGAAAAGCAAATTGAGAATCTGCTAAGCCAGCATGTGCAGAAACAGGCCCTTCGGCCCAGCGAGTCCGCACCGACCAGCGATCCCTGCACATTAACACAAGCTTGCACACAATTTACATGGTCACAGGGAGAATGTACAAACATAAACGCTGTAAGGCTGCAACTCTACCGCTGCGCTTCCGTGCCGCCAAAATTCTTAATGTTAATTGTGTGGGAAGGAACTGCAGATGCTGGTTTGCACGAAGATAGGCACAAAAAGCTGGAGTAACTCAGCGGGACAGACAGCACCTCTGGAGAAAAGGAACAGATTATGATTCGGGACAAGACCCTTCTTCAGGCTTCATGTTAATTATTTCACTGTATAATTCTGTGGAACTAAGGTAGTGGTATTCACTCTATTCCACATACACCTTGCTGCTGTCTATTAAAGAATCAGTGCATCATAAATATTTGTGACTGAAAATGTGCCATGCATTGCATTGCTGTCACGGGAGCTGCATTTGGGATGCATTTTGATGAAAGCCCTTCCCTGTGACTGCAGGGTTAGCTCCGGCTCCTTGGTATTTCTTTTCACTGTCAACTGAGAGAAAGACAGAAAACCATTGATTAATTTCCTACACCTATGATGAGAGACTGCCAGAAGACAATGGAAAGGACAGAAAGGTACTTCAATGTCAACTCTATGCTGCACCTGTGACAAGATGGATGTCTGTGTGCATTGAATTCTTTAACCCAAATTTCTTATTAATGCAAACTGTGCTTACATTTGGTTAATCATAGCATTTCTCCTCAAGAACCAAGTGTCAAGTGTTTAATTATCAAATGGCCCAAACAACAATGACATTCTTACCTGCAGCAGCACTTGATATATAAACATAGTGCCCTGAATACCAGAGTATATATATATATATATATATATATATATATATATATATACACACACATACACACACACACACACACACACATATATATATACATATACATATACACATACACATATATATATATAAATATATATATATATATATATATATATATATATATATATATACATACACATATATATATATATATATATATGCATGCACATACACACAAGCATTCACATATACACATACATGCATACATACACGCATACACGCATACATGCATACATACATACATACATACATACATACATACATACATACATACATACATACATACATACATACATACATACATACACTCCAGACAAATTAATGATGATGCTCGCTGCAATGGTAAAATCAGAGCCAGGTTTCAGCAGGGCTGATCCACAGGTTTTAGTTCATCCTGGCTGATTGCCAAGACAAAATGGATTGAAGATCAGCCACCCGGCTCCCAGCTAAGGCTTGGCCCCGTTTCAATTCAATGGATTGAAGATTTAAAACATTGAGGATTAATGCATTCAATTGTAGCCATTTCTGGGCCATTTATAAAACTTTGATATAAAAAAAATCAATGAAGAAGTGCTTGCTTTAAGAAATGAAATGAGATGTACAGATTTGGCTCGAGACATTTAAACCAGCCTCCCTTCCATTGACTCCATCTGCACTTCACTCCGCCTCAGCACGGCCACCAGCATTATCAAGGACCAGTCTCACCCCGGACTCCCCCTCTTCTCCCCTCTCCCATCAGGCAAGAGGTACAGAAGTGTGAAAGCGCACACCTCCAGATTCTGGGACAGTTTCTTCCCAACTGTTTTCAGGCAAATTAACCATCCTGTCAATAACTAGAGAGCGGTCCAGAGCTACTATCTACCTCATCGCAGAAGCTCGGACTATCTTTAATCGGACTTTGCTGGACTTCATCTTGCACTAACCGTTATTCCCTCTATCCTATATCTGTACACTGTGGACGGCCTGATTGCAAACATGTATAGAATGTGATTGGGAGGGATGATAGATCAGCCATGATTGAATGGTGGAATAGACTTATGAACCTAGTCTTTTTGGTGACTGGATAGCATGCAACAAAAACAGCTTTCTACTGTATCTTGGTAGACATGACAATTATAAATTAATCTAAACTAAACTATACTCTTTTGAACACAAACATTTTCAGACTTATTGGCTGGTTGGCACTTTTAGTTCGCAGTGGGAAATAGATCGAACCTTGAGTGGCTGAAACGTAACAAATCATGAGAGGAATAGATCAGGTGGTTGCACAGAGTCTCTTGCTCAGTGTAAGGGAATTGAGATTCAGAGACAGGTTTAGCGTGAGGGCGGAAAGATTTAATAAGATTCGGAGGGGTGACTTTTTCACGCAAAGTGGGGTGGGTTATGGAACGAGCCGCCAGAGGAGGTAATTGAGGCAGGCACTATCGCAACATGTACGAAACATGGGCAAGCGATGGCAGATTGGACTAGTATAGCTGGGACATGTTGGCCGTTGCGGGCAAGTTGGGCCACTGGGCCTGTTTCCTCACTGTAAGACTGTGACTATGACCCTCTCTGATTGACCGTGTTATAGACAGAAATATCATCTCTCAGATTTGTATTGATATTCTGTGGGTCAGATCGAGCAGTCTGTATGTGTGTCGCTCACATCTAATACCTGCTGTGCTATTTGGTTTCAACGTTAGTGCTCTTCCAGCTGTGGGAACAACATGTGTGTAGAGTAGATGAGTTTTTACTTAAGTAACCATGTCCATGGAGAATAACTCCGTTCGATAACTTGAAGCCTGCAATCAAACACAAATCCCATGGAAAGACACAAAGTGCAGGATTAACTCCACTGGTCAGTGTCAGGTCTCGGGTTTGATCTAATTTCTGTTTCTTATTGTTTTTTAGTATTAGAGTGTGCATTCTTGTTTTATTTTGGTGTCTCGAATCTCCTCTTGTTTCAGGTCCCATTTCCTGTCAGGTCGTTTACCCTCATGTGATTATTGGCCCCGCCCTGATGTGTTTCACCTGTGTCTCGTTATCCCCTGCTAGTCTATATTTAAGCCCTTTGTGTTTTAGTTCTCATTGCCAGTTCGTTGTGTATGCTACTTGGTATCACCTCGGTCCAGCTCTAGAAATCTTGTGACCTCGACCATTGCCTGTTTTTCGACCTCTGTTTTTGCCTGCTCCTAGATTGTACTGTTGCCTCTGTTTTGCTTACCTGTGTACCGACTTGGACCGATTAAACTCTGAAGACTGATCTGCCCTGTGTCTGAGCCTGCATTTGTGTCCTCCTCCTTGTTCAGTTCTGATAGTCAGGCAGCATCTCTGGAGTAATTACAAAGAGTGTATTGATCAACAGATGTTTATCACTGACAAAGGTAGGAATTATTCAATCTGTGTGATCAGAGAGCACAACTCACAGGGCTGCACATGAAAGTCCAACAATCCAACCCAGTTGCCAAACGTTTTAACTTTGCTTCCCAGTCCCATACTGACCTTTCTGTCCTGGGTCTCCTCCATTGTTAGAGTGAGGCCAAATGCAAATTGGAGGAACAGCACCTCATATTTCGCTTGGGCAGCTTACAGCCCAGTGGTATGAATATCGATTTCTCTAACGTCAAGTGTCCCTTGCATCTCCTCTCTCTCCACCCCTCCCCCACCCTAGTCATCGTACTGGTTTCACTGTTGGCCTGCTGAGTTTCACTGTTTGATTCACTCATTATCATCTTCCTCACAGCCAACATTGGGCCATTGTGGGCTCCAGCTTCCCTTGATCATTGTTGCTTTTTGCATATCTTTCATTCATTTATTCTATGTACCTATATCTCTCGTTTCCCTCTCAGTCTGGAGAAAGGTCTTGACCTGAAACATCACCTGTTCCTTTTCTCCAGAGATGTTGCTTGACCCGCGCGAGTTACTCCAGCCTTTTGTGTCTATCCTGGTTGTCAGACTAATGTCCTTTGTTATTACCTTTGTCTCTTGCTATTGTCCTAGATACTGGGCAGGTGATGGTACACTCCATCCAGCATGTTAAGGACTTACAAGGGTAACCGAGTCATCTTGTATGATTGTGACACTGCAGTGAAAGATGTAATATTAGCTCTTTCATCACAGTGAGCCAGCGAGAGCAACGCTTCCATTGCCTGTTTGCAGTGCACAGAAGCACTATTGCTCCCTGATCTGGCATTTTAGAAATCAGGCATGCAATTCGATAATTCTAGTGGTAACTGTGAAAAATCAGTCACTGAAAGAGAACTCTTGAATGGCAGCATTTTCTCAGTGAAGGAATTATTTGTGTCCAGGGAAGTGGGTGCGTTTAGACATAGAAGGATAGAGTCATACAGCAGGGAAACGGGCTCTTCAGCCCAACTTGCACATGCCAAACAAGATGTCCCATCTACTAGTCCCAGCTGCCAGCATTAGACCCAACCTCCTCTGGCACCTCGTTTTATATACCCACCACCCTCTGTGTGAAGAAGTCGCCCCTCAGGTTCCCACTGAATCTTAGAGTGGCACGGTGGCACAGCGGTAAGGTTGCGAGTGGGTGGGAGTGGGGGACATGGGGAACGGGGGGTGGGGGATTTGGAGGGATCTGCCACCTAAGGCCTGGTCACCCCTCGTTCACCACTGACCAGGGTCGCAGCATCTCAGGATGGCAGTACTGCCAGGATCCAATAAAATAAATACACCTGTCTGATTAACACAAGGTCCAAGTACATGCTGTGTTTGGATTAAACACAATCTATTTTCTATTGCCAAATATAAATTTTGATCCAAATTATTTTGACATTCTCAGTGTCTATACATTAATTAGTGCCATGTTTAGTAGTGTTCACAACATACCCATAAACCAAGCTCCCTTGCAACCCTGGGATGATATCCCTCCAAACGTAGACACAAAAAGCTGGAGTAACTCAGCAGGCCAGGCAGCATCTCTGGAGAGAAAGAATGAGTGACATTTCGGGTCGAGTCCCGCTGAGTTACTCCAGCATTTTGTATCTACCTTTGATTTAAACCAGCATCTGCAGTTCTTATTTACGCGTGATATCCCTCCCTTTGCTTGAGGGCTGTTTGCACCGATTCTACCCCTCAATGTGCCACAGCGGAAGGACCCTACATTGTGGCCCCTCCCCCACAGGGCTGTTGCATTTTTCCAAAAATAAACGTTATTCAGAATTAAAATATATACAAAATAAAAACTGTGCAGACTCTGTCGACATTCTCTGTGTCTCCATATTCATTAGTGTCATATTCAGTAGTATTCCAACCTACCTTTAAACAAGCATCCTTGCCACCTTGCGGTGGTATCCCTTCCCTTGCTTGAAGGATGCCCCTGCTGGACTTTGCCCCCCCCCCCAATGTCCAGCAGTGGAAGGATCCTAGACTTGTTCGGAAAAAGAGGGAGATCTACAATAATTATAGGCAGCATGAAGTAAATGAGGTGCTTGAGGAGTATAAAGAATGTAAAAAGAATCTTAAGAAATAAATTAGAAAAGCTAAAAGAAGGCATGAGGTTGCTTTGGCAAGTAAGGTGAAAGTAAATCCAAAAGGTTTCTACAGCTATATTAATAGCAAAAGGATAACGAGGGATAAAATTGGTCCATTGGAGAGACAGAGTGGACAGCTATCTGCAGAGCCCAAAGAGATGGGGAAGATATTGAACAATTTATTTTCGTCGGTATTCACCAAGGAGAAGGATATTGAATTATGTGAGGTAATGGAAACTAGTAGAGTAGCTATGGATACTATGAGTTTCAAAGTAAAAGAAGTACTGACACTTTTGAAAAATATAAAAGTGGATAAGTCTCCAGGTCCTGACAGGATATTCCGTAGGACATTGAGGGAAGTTAGTGTAGAAATAGCCGGGGCTATGACAGAAATATTTCAAATGTCATTAGAAACGGGAATAGTCCCCGAGGATTGGCATACTACGCAAGTTGTTCCATTGTTTAAAAAGGGTTCTAAGAGTAAACCTAGCAATTATAGGCCTGTTAGTTTGACTTCAGTGGTGGGCAAATTAATGGAAAAGATACTTAGAGATAATATATATAAGCATCTGGATAAACAGGGTCTGATTAGGAATAGTCAGCATGGATTTGTGCCTGGAAGGTCATGTTTGACTAATCTTCTTGAATTTTTTGAAGAGGTTATTAGGGAAATTGACGAGGGTAAAGTAGTGGATGTTGTCTATATGGACTTTAGTAAGGCCTTTGACAAGGTTCCTCATGGAAGGTTGGTTAAGAAGGTTCAACTGTTGGGTATAAATGCAGGAGTAGCAAGATGGATTCAACAGTGGCTGAATGGGAGAAGCCAGAGGGTAATGGTGGATGGTTGTTTGTCGGGTTGGAGGCAGGTGACTAGTGGGGTGCCTCAGGGATCGGTGTTGGGTCCTTTGTTGTTTGTCATGTACATCAATGATCTGGATGAAGGTGTGGTAAATTGGATTAGTAAGTATGCAGATGATACAAAGATAGGGGGTGGATTGTGGGATAATGAAGAGGATTTCCAAAGTCTACAGAGTGATTTAGGCCATTTGGAAGAATGGGCTGAAAGATGGCAGATGGAGTTTAATGCTGATAAATGTGAGGTGCTACACCTTGGCAGGACAAATCAAAATAGGACGTACATGGTAAATGGTAGGGAATTGAAGAATACAGTTGAACAGAGGGATCTGGGAATAACCGTGCATAGTTCCTTGAAGGTGGAATATCATATAGATAGGGTGGTAAAGAAAGCTTTTGGTATGCTAGCCTTTATAAATCAGAGCATTAAGTATAGAAGCTGGGATGTAATGTTAAAATTGTACAAGGCATTGGTGAGACCAAATCTGGAGTATGGTGTACAATTTTGGTCGCCCAATTATAGGAAGGATGTGAACAAAATAGAGAGAGTACAGAGGAGATTTACTAGAATGTTGCCTGGGTTTCAACAACTAAGTTACAGAGAAAGGGGGGGGGGGGGGGGGAAGGGCCTGTTTCTGAGCTGTATCTCTAAACCAGATGGGCTGCAAATGTGCAAGCAGGCAGTGACCCACCTGGGCTGTCAAGGGCTGTCAAGGGCAGTGAATGACAAGCAAGTAATGTGACCCTTGCCTCCAATGTTTAAATTTGGAAAATAATTTTTAAAAATGCATACCACTAAACATTCCATGGACGAAACCAGTAAAACTGCAATGAAAAAATACCTAAGGGAATATTCAAATTAGTTGTGTGGTTATTCCAGAGGGGATGAAACACAAATTATAGCTAAACTGCAGATGGTGGAAATCTGTTACGGAAACAAAGAGTGCCCAGAAACACCGAACCTGTTGTGCAACATTGGTTTTACTTTACTTTAGACTTTACAAATATTGTTTGGAAAGAGGCCCTTCGGCCCACCGAATCTGTGCTGACCAGTGATCACCCTGTGCACCAGCACTATCCTACACACAAGGGACAAAGTACAATTTTACACATTAAGTCAATTAACCTTCAAACCTGAATGTCTTTGAAGGCGGGGAGAAAACCCATACGGTCACAGGGAGAATGTACAAACTCAATATAGACAGCACCAGTAGTCAGGATCGAACACGGGTCTCTGGTGCGGTAAAGCAGCAACTCTACTGCTGTGCCAATGTGTGGCCCCTAGCATGTGTGAAAAGAGAAACAATTAATTTTTCAGGTTGAAGGTCTCAGTTGTGAAGTGAAGTTTTTGATCTGAAACATTAAGTCTGCTTCTCTCTCTCCACAGAGACTGTCTTCCTGCTGAGTGCAAATAAAAGGATATTTCAAACACTTATTGCCAAGATTTTATGTTTAGGTTTAGAGATACAGCATGGAAACATGCCCTTCAGCCCATGACAACCATCGATCACCCGTTCACGAGTTATATGTTCACGGACTTTCACATCTACTACCTTACACACTAGGAGCAATTCGCAGAGGCCAATTAACCTACAAACCTGCACATCTTTGAGATGTGGGAGGAAACAGATGCACATGCAGGAAACCCAGCCACAGGGAGAACATGCAAACTCCATGTCTCTGATGTGAGATGACAGTATCCGAGGTCAGGATCGAACATGGGTCTCTGGCAATGTGAGCAACAGCTAAACCAGCTGCGCCACTGTTTCGCCCCCAAGTTTAGGTTTATTATTGTCATGTGTACAGAGCTACAGTGAAAACCTTTGTTTTGCATGCTATCCAATCAAATTAGATAATACTATACATAAATACAATCAAACCAAACTCAATTACAAAAGGTAAAGCAAAGGGAAAGATATTGAGTGCAGATTAGAGTGTATGCAAACTAAATTTTTTAACCTGACAATTTTTCTTCAATAGAAAAATAATTTTCACTTCTCATTCAAGAATTAAAAATAGCCTTGATTTCAATGCACAATGCCTACGATGTTATTAATTGGTCTTATTCTTGCCTTTGAATGACTCAAACGAAAAATGAATGTGTAAGATACTGTGCAAGTTATTTGTAAAATACTGTTTAAGATACTGCACTGCTGCCTGTAAATTAATGCCTGGGGCATGAGTCATCCACTATCCCAGGAATCAACTGGAATATGACTGCACTTCTGCAATCTTGTAACTGTTCACAGTGACCTTGAGAAATTACAAACAGTGGTCCAAAATAAGGTTCTATCCAATATTTGGAAGTAGCTGACAAAATGAAGAATGCTTATAATTTTGGGGGCAATACATATTTAGTATTCACAATGACATAATTATATGATTTTTAGCAATAAAATTGGTCATTGTTGTTGTATTCACCCACACGAGTGTGAGAATGGTAGGTTCCAAATTTTCCAGCACATAGCTGGCTCTCCAATATACTGCCTCCTTCCCATCTCGACGATATTGGTGCAGCATCTTTAGATGGCAGGCCAGCTTCTTTTGCAGTGAGGTAGAACGGCCGTGGGCGTCACTGGGTTGCAGCAGAGAACGAGTCGAATGATTTGGTCCCAGAGAACCTGAAGGAAAGGCTAAGCAGAAACAAGAAGGTAGGTTGACTTAAGAAATAATTGGCAAAAAGCATTTAACTTGCCCGATGCCTGGCGATGGTGGGGAACTGCACTGCATTGTCTTCAGATTTGAATGGATGGGACATAGCTTGCGGAGGTCTGGCTGTTTTATCCCCACACAAAAGCAGTCATTATGTGGGTGGGGGGGGGGGGAGGCGTTTCATGGATTAAGCCTCAAATAAAATGTTAAACCCCTCTGTATGAAGACAGTCAGAAGCAAGGTCCTTCAGGACAATCATTACAATGCAAATCATACTACAAATAATTTATTTCTTCACAATGTGTTTGTGGCAAGCTTATTTTTCTTCCACAGTGCAGATTTTAAGGCAGTTTAATTTTTTTTAATACATTACGTTGATTAATTTTGGGAGGATGCTCATTTAATTTGAAGTAAAAATCAATCCTTCCCACCTTGTTACGTGCAAAGAGGAAACTCATCAGAATTGTTTTTTTTAATTGCCTGTCAAATGACCTTTCTAAAGCTGCTGGGGTGTTTGTCATCACTGTTTCTGGACTTGACCTTGAATGCCTGGGTTCCATTATAGGGGCGATTTCAGGATTAATATTGCTGCCCAGATCATGGCGATTTGAGGATTGAGAGAAGTGGAGGAAAGAGAGAAATAAAAAGACAATGCTGGAGATCTTCTTTACTCAAAGAATAATGAATGTCAATAGGCATGGGAGGGCCTCTGCCTCTGTGTCTCTGATGGTTGAAGGTTGTAGCTCACAGGGGAAAATTGCTTTGGAAGGAACTGCAGATGCTGGTTTAAACCAAAGATATCCTCGGGGAAAATTGCTTAATGGACCACACTTACATTTGCAGTGTCTCCCAGACAGTTCAGCAAACATTAACACATTAGCAGACTGTGTGTTGCGAAGGAGATGTTTGCGTGGCTCTGAATAGAATCAAATCAAAATTGGTAAATGCAGATGATATTCCAAATGATTGTCATTTTAAGATACTCCCTTGAGCAGCTTGCCTGTCCCCATTGCCCAGGTCTTAAGTCGCATTTAATTTTTAAATTCTCGCCTGGCTGAGTAAAAATGTTGTCCCCGTCAAGCTGCTGGGTTCATGGGTCAGGCTGACACCAGCGTTTGTCAGCTGGTTTATTGTATTCCTCCAGGCACCAAATGCCTTTGTTAAGAGGGGCGGCCTGCAAACTGTAAACAGCCAAAGTGGAACTGGTTGCTAGGGACCAGGCCCTTTTATGTTTCGCAGTCACTAATTATCTTGCCATCCCCTGTGCTATGAGCATTGGCAGAGATCAGAGTATGACATTGGTCTGGATCCTGAAGGCAAATCTTATCCTGCCTGATGAAAAACACACCAAAATAGTTCATAAATTCAAGTCCAAGGAGCAGAATTCGGCCATTCGGCCAATCAAGTCTACTCCACCATTCAATTATGGCTGATCTATCTTTCCCTCTCAACCCCATTCTACTGCCTCTGCCCCATAACCCCTGACACCTTTACTAATCAAGAATTTGTCAATCTCCGCCTTAAAAATATCCATTGCCTTTTCCTCCGCAGCCGTCTGTGGCAATGAGTTCCGCTGCTGGTTGCAATGGTTGCAGCAATTAACTAACCAGCCACAACTCAAATTAATGTGTCGGTAAGCTTTTGTTTGCTTGTTATCCAGTCAAAGAAAAGACTATACATGAATATAATCAAGGCATGCACAGTGGCGGCACAGTGGTGCAGTAGTAGAGTTGCTGCCTTACAGCGCCAGAGACCCGGGTTCGATCCTGACTATGGGTGCTGTCTGTACGAAGTTTGTACATTCTCACTGTGACCACGTGGTCTTTCTCCGGGTGCTCTGGTTTCCTCCCACACTTCAAAGACATGCAGGTTTGTAGGTTAATTGGCTTCTATAAATCGTAAATTGTCCCTAGTGTCAAGGACAGTTCTAGTGTATGGGGTGATCGCTGGTCGGCGCGGACTCGGTGGGCCGAAAGGCATGTTTCCACTGTGTTTCTCTAAAGTCTAAAATGCACAAATAAAGGGTACAACATTCAGTGCAATTGAAGATAGTTCAAAGGTCTCCAATGAGGTAGATAGGATGTCAGGACCACACTCTAGCTGATGAGATGGCCGTTCAATTGAAGAAACTGTTCCTGACCTGGACGTACGTATTTTCAAACTTCTGTACCTCCTGCCTGATCATAATCATCATACTTTATTAGCCAAGTATGTTTTGCAACATACAAGGAATTTCATTTGCCATGGTCATACCAATAAAAAGCAACAGAACACATAAAATACATTTTAACATAAACATCCACCACAGTGACTCCTCCACATTCCTCACTGTGATGGACAGCGAAAAAAGTTCGATCTCTTCCCTTCTTTGTTCTCCCGCGATCAGGGGCCTCGAGCCTTCCGTTGACGGGATGATCTTGGCTCCCGTAGCCGGCGTCGTTTGGACCCTTGCGTCGGGGCGATCAAGCTCCTGCATGGGGGGGAATCACAGCTCCCCCGCGCCGGGTGATCTGACCCCAGGTCGGGGCTGGTCGAAACCTTCTGCGAAGTTTGGAGCTCCTGACATCGGTCTCAACCCGAGACTGCGATCTCCTTGATGGTGAAATCCGCAGGCTGCGGTTGGAGCGTCGATCCCAGGCTAGGGATCGGCTTCAATGGTAAGTCCATGTCCACGTCCCCACGGTGGGGCTCAAAGTCAGTCCCGAGCAAGGCCGCCAGCTCCATGATGTTAGGCCGCAGAGTGACTGGAGATATGATCCGGAAAACAATCGCATCTCCGGCAAGGTAACAGATTGAAAAAAAGTTTCCCCCCACCCCCACATAAAACAAACCAGAAAACATTAACACATACTTTTGAGACACACTAAAAATAACAAAAAAACGACGAAAAGATAGACAGACTGTTGGCGAGGCTGCCATCGTGCGCTGACGGGAGAGGGGAGAAGAGGGAGTGACCGGGGTGAGACTGGTCCTTGATTATGCTGGTGGTTTTGCCGAGGTAGTGTGAAGTGTAGATGGAGTCAATGGAAGGGAGGCCTGGAATTGGAATTACACTGGTCCCCAAAACACACAGTTGTTATGAATAATCTTCACTGGGACCAGTTTACTGTAGTCTTATACAAGCTTATTTTTATACGTTCCATGAATTCCACCCAAGCATGTTAGCTGACTGCACATCATATGATCCATGAGTATACTGTGGGATGTGAATTATTCTACATTAGTCATCCTTGTTAGATGCCTGGTTAGAAAGCAGGAGTCTCGGTGCATAATTTAAATCACTCCCACAGCGATGACAAGCTCGCACTTCAATTCATTGAGTGAGGACCAACTAGTGGGTTGGATGTTAGTTTGCGAGGCCAAGTAGCTGATCCTTAGAATATTCAGCAATGAGGCCCAGATGAAAGTCACAATGAACATTACCTTGTTTTGTTCCCCCCCTATAACAAAAGCTTTTCACTGTGCCATTATACACGGTAATAAACCTTAACCTAAATCAGACTTATTTATCCTTTTTAACGGGGGGGGGGGGGGGGGGGGGCGGGGGCTCATTGAAACTTACCAAATACTGAAAGGCCTGGATAGGGTGGATGTGGAGAAGATGTTTCCACTAGTGGGAGAGTCTAGGACCAGAGGGCTCAGACTCAGAATAAAAGGACATAACTTTAGAAAGGAGATGAGGAGGAATTTCTTTAGTCTGAGGGTGGTGAATCTGTGGAATTCATTGCCACAGACGGCAGTGGAGGAAAAGTAATTGGATATTTTTAAAGCGGAGATTGACATTTTTAATTAGTAAAGGTATCAAAGGTTATGGGATAAGGCAGGAGCATGGGGTTGAGAAAGAAATATAGATCAACCTTGATTGGATGGTGGAGTGGACTCAATGGGCTGAATGGCCTAATTCTGCTCTAATCATTTATGAGTGTATGAGCTTAATAGTCTGGGGCCTGCAAATGGTTCCTTAAGATTAAAATGGCATCGTGGGCCACCGTCCTACAGTTTTCACAGCAGTGAAGAATAAGACTGGCTGTGGACATAGCCCAGACCATCACACAAACCAACCTTCCTTCCATTGACTCCATCTCCAATTCACATTGCCTCAGCAAGGTCACCAACATAATCAAGGACCAATCTCACACCGGACACTCACTCTTCCCCCCCTCTCTCACCGGGCAATAGGTACAGAAGTTTGAAAACGCACATCTCCAAATTCAGGAAGAGTTTCTTCCCAGCTCTTATCAGGCAACTGAACAGTCCTCTCATCAGCTAGAGTGCGGTCCTGACCCATCTACTTCATTGGACACCTTTGAACTATCTTTAATCGGACTTTATCGGACTTCAATGGTATATCTTGCACCGAGGGTATACCCTTTATTTTTTATCTGTGCTCTGTGAATGACGATTGCATTCATGGATAGTCTCCTTTTTGACAGGATAGCACGTTAACACAAACCTTTTACTATACCTGGGTACACGTGACAATAACACATTAAACTAAACTCAATTAAAGTTGAACTGGCCTCACTGAAGAAAAAGAAAGATCTGTAATGAGTAAGGATCTAAATTATTGGTTTTCCACATTGAAACTGATATTGTTGGTCTTGGCACAATGCTCTTGAAATATTGATGTCACCCAGATGTCAAGATGTAGCGGATCTTCCAGAGACTACAAGGGAGAGCAGCTAAGGATGAATGAACGCTGCAATGAGAGCAGGGGTTGGGAGCTTCAAAGGCACCTCCATGGGGTTGGTGAATAATAGCTCCCATCGGAGGCATGCGCTTTATTTTAATTTAGAGATACAGCGTGGAAACGGGCCCTTTGGCCCACTGAATTCCTACCGACCAACGATCCCTGCACACTAACACTATCCTACACACGCGGGGCAATTTACAATTTTACCGATGCCAATTAGCCTACAAACCTGTACGTCTCTGGAGTGTGGGAGGAAACCGGAGAACCCGGAGAAAACCCGCGCAGGTCATGGGGAGAACGTACAAACTCCGTACAGACAGGATCAAACCCGTGTCTCTGTCGCTGTAAGGTAGCAGCTCTACCACTGTGCCACCATGTCGCTTTGTGGATGGATACAGATGTTCTTCAGGATCACTGCCACTTGTAAGTAGTTTCCAGAGGTTCTCTACGAAGAGGAGAATGAAGTCCTCAATGTCTGCACCTCGGCAAAGCCTACAAAGCTGGACTATTATATAACATAAAGGAACTGCAGATGCTAGCTTACAACCGAGTAGTATGACCGTTGAATTCTCTAATCTTAGTTGACTTCAACAGACGCTACCCTCCCCCTTCTTCCCCTCACTCTTCATTAAAAGTCAGTTAACCCTCACGCCCCCACCCCCTACAATCAGTGTGAAGAAAGGTCCCGACTCAAAACGCTGCCTATCCATTTTCTGCCTGACCAGCTGAATTAATCCAGCACTTTTGTCTATCTAATGCTAGACTATTGCAATCACATTGGCCCCTACTGTAGGTTAAAGGAAAAGCAGAGGAAATCTTCTGTCCTTGCATGTAGAAATCTGGTGACCTCAAGATAGTTGTGAGCAGTAGGCTGAGTGATAGGGCAGGGAGCAACCTGAGTGACCCTGTTGTAGGGAGCTGAGGGTGACCCTGACCCTGACCCTGACCCTGACAATTATGGGCAAAGCACACACGTGAGGCAGTATCTGGTATCACAGGAGGTCACAAGGCCCAGTGATGACAAAACATTGCCCTTTGAAAGACCTTCCATTCCCTTTGGCGAGACCAAATGCAAACTAAGCGATCGTTTTGCTAAACACTTACATGCAGTCCGCCTTGGCCTAGGCAATCTCCTGACCTTTATGTCCTGGACCTCCTTCACTGTCAGAGTGAGGCCACATGCAAATTGGAGGAACAGTGACTCATATTTCACTTGGGACGTTTACAACCCAGTGGTATGAATGTTTAAGAAGGAACTGCAGATGCTGGAAAATCGAAGGTAGACAAACATGCTGGAGAAACTGGAAGAAGGGTTTCAGCCCGAAACATTGCCTATTTCCTTTGCTCCATAGATGTTGCCTCGCCCATTGAGTTTCTTCAGCATTTTTGTCTACCAGTGGTATGAATATTGATTTCTCTAATTTCAAGTAACCCCTGCATTCCCTCTCTCTCCGTCCCTCCCCCACCCTAGTCATCCTACTAGTTCCACTGTTTGCACCCCTGGATCCCTTCGTCATCACCTCTTCCCCAGTCAGTGGGCCATTATGGCCTCCATCCGCCCTTCCTTGGTCATCTGTTGCCGGCACTTATTGTTCTGCTGTTTTCTTACCTCTAGTTCCCTCCCCTCTACTTTCAGTCTGAAGAAAGGTCCCAACCTGAAACGTCACCCATTCCTTTTCTCCAGAGATGTAGCTTGACCCGCTGAGTTACTCCAGCATGTGGCATCTTCCTTCAGTCTAAACCAGCATCTGCAGTTTCTCCTCACACGCTTTCCCTTTGAAAGTTTCTCCCAGTTTCCCTATGAAAGTCGCCACTAGGTGGGCTTTCACCATTCTCTCTGCTGCCATATTCAAGAATTCATTGCAAAGATGTTGCTCCTCATCTAGTCATGAGTGAAGTGTTTAATTGCCATGTGTCCCCACAATGGAACAATTAAATTCTTACTTGCAGCAGCTTAACAGGTCTGTAAACACAATACACAGAGATAATAAGCGAGTTCGGTATTCCGAAAAACATGAGGAATCATGGGATTTGTCAAAGGTCATTCCTGAAAAAGAAAAAGCGAATAAAGCGCTGGCTGTATAAACTGTGTATTAATTGTTAATTATTCTACCAATGAAGTAATCTAGAATTCTGTCAACTCAATGGCAGACAGGCGTTGCTCTTTTTTGAACATTAATTTGATCTTTTTTCTATCTCACTTCACTACTGGAATTCCGCAGAACCTCTCCCGGCAGCGTTGGACTTTGCCTTCCATCACAGTGAGGAGGAGATTCGCTGTGATGGATGTTTGTGTGAACTGAATTGTTTGTGTGTCTTGTAGAAATTGTTCTGTTTGTATGGCTGTAGAAACAGAGTTTCATTTGAACCTCATTTGAGGTTCAAATGACAAAGAATAAATATTGTATTGTATTGTATATTGTATTATTGTGTAGTGTTCAAGAGACACCTGGTTTCCGGGAAGAAGCTATTCTTGAACCCAGTGGTCATAGTTTGCAGACTTAAGAGTCATGGAGAGTCATAGAGCCATACAGCGAGAAAACAGGCCCATTGGCCTTACTTGCCCACACCAACCAACATGCCCCATCTA
Source organism: Leucoraja erinaceus (assembly GCF_028641065.1). Classification (NCBI taxonomy): domain Eukaryota; kingdom Metazoa; phylum Chordata; class Chondrichthyes; order Rajiformes; family Rajidae; genus Leucoraja; species Leucoraja erinaceus. The sequence goes on along the minus strand of NC_073394.1, from coordinate 27,088,801 downwards.
CACATGCCCCACCTGCCTGCATTTGGCCCACATCTCTCTAAACCTGTCCTATCCATGTACCTGCCTAAATGTTTCTTAAACGTTGCAATAGTACCTGCCTCAACTACCTCCTCTGGCAGCTCGTTCCATATACCCACCACCCTTTGTGTAAAAATGTTACCCCTCAGGTTCCTATTAAATCTTTTCTCTCTCACCTTAAACCTATGTCCTCTGTTTCTCGATTCCTGTACTCTGGGGATAGATCTGTGCGTTTAACCAATCTAGTCATCTCACGATTTTGTACACTGCTATACCTTCTTCCTAACGGTAGGAGTGAAATGAAAGTGTGATCAGGGTGGTGTGGGTCTGTAATGATATTGGCTGCCTTTTTTATGGCATGCCTCCTGTAAATCCTTTTGATGGTGCGGAGGTCAGTACCTGTGATGTACCGGGCAGAGTTCACGACTCCCTTTAATCTCCTTCGCTCTGCCTACTTTATAAATCTTGTAATTTTGAACGCGCCTGTTAAATCCTCCCTTAACTTTTACTTCATAGAAAGCTCACGTGGTGATTGATTGCTCTGTCTTCTCTTCTCTCAAGGTTGTTCCATCAAGACAATGGAATGTGAGAATTGAAGAGAGAACAGAAAAGGAGACCTGTTCATTTACAATGAATACATTTTAAAAAGACCGTCTGATAATTTTGCCTTTGTAGATTGGAAAATACTGGGAAGCAGCCTAAGGGAGCTCGGAGCCAGCCATGGAAACAAGAAACAGATCCAAGGCAGAAGCAAAAGAATCGCCCAAGTCTGCCACCTCAAAGGTAAACGCTGGTGTTGCCGATAAGAAAGAATTTGCCGGCAAGCAACCGGAGCCCACAAATGTTCCCAAGAAGGCAGCCGCTGAGGCTACAGTGGCCAGTGAAACGAAGCCCGCAGCGGACAGCTCAGTGACACTACCAGCCGTCAGCACGGAGGGCAAGAAGCCTGCAGACCCAGAGCTTGAAACCCAGGGCACCAAGGAAGAAACGTCCGAAGGTCAGCCCAGCAACTTGTTTGAGAATATGAAGCCGTACATACTTGGAGGGGTTGCCATCACAGGTCTGGCAGTCCTGGTTGGAGTGATCTTCATCCTCCACAAGAAATAAAGAAAATGTATAAAACTGTATATTGATATCGGTTATTTTCTGCATGTGTGTACATTGGCGAATATCTTCTCGCTCCTGAACTAGTACTTGTACAACTCTGCTCACCACTATAATCTTGGTTCAACGTGATTGTATTTAACTCACAGTGTCCATACGCATTGCAGAACATTTTGGATTAACTTGTATATTGTAAAGGTTGACTCTCCACTCCCACCCCTCCATCCCCACCTTTCCGCAAGGCCTATGGCAATGTTGAACGGGCCACTCTTGTTCCCATGCTAGCTTCCCACTGAAGATGATAACACACTGTAGATCTCCCCCCCTCCCCTTTCCCTTTTAAGTATTGAGTGTTTATCTCATAGGAAGCCTTATAAAGCTATTCCATTCTCTTGTAGCGAATTAAATAAGATGCATTTCAGCAGCATGCAAGCCAAATTTTTATCCCCTGGGCTCTTCTAGCATACACACACATCCCTCTTTCGTTTGACCCTTGCTATCATTGTCAGTGATAGCAACCCCCACAAAACAAAATACTTTTGAATTGGATGGAGGTGACAAACTGAAGCTCCAACACAGTCGGTAGAAAGAGAACAAAATGGTGGCAGCAATAAAACCAAGTTCACCCCGAACTTCCCATTCCTTCTAGGATTTACTAGTAGATGCTCTGTGTGATTTGTTCTTGGGCCCACGGTAGTATTTAATTCAAATGATGGTGTCACATTTACTTTGACTTAAAACAAGCGTATACATGCAATAAAAGTTATGTTTAAAAAGAAAACAAATTACTAGTTGGAAGTTGATAATAGTTAGAATAGCTGTGACCCAGGCTGCTGCTAATGTTCCCATCCCTCGTTTACTCATATACTCTGGACACTGCTTGTTATTTTAGGTGTTGTATCCACTTGTATGTGGACAGTAAGGTTGCCTAACGGATGTGCTGTATGTGGACTATGTATTCTTTATTCTGTACATAATAAACTATTGGTCGGATTTCAATGTCTGACTACCCAATTGGTCCGAGGAATGTCATTAAATAAAATAACATTTCCGAAAGTTGAATGTGATGCGCTGCCACCAAGTTTGAGTTGATGTGTAACATGAAGAGAAAATACTGCAAACCACTTAGGCAGTGTCTATAGAATGGGAAACACTTCCATAGAGGCGTTTCAGGTCTGGGGCCCTACACGTGAGATAGATAGATAGATAGATAGATAGATAGATAGATAGATAGATAGATAGATAGATAGATAGATAGATAGATAGATAGATAGATAGATAGATAGATATAGATAGATAGATAGATAGATAGATAGATAGATAGATAGATAGATAGATAGATAGATAGATAGATAGATAGATAGATAGATAGATAGATAGATAGATAGATAGATAGATAGATAGATAGATAGATAGATAGATAGATAGATAGATAGATAGATAGATAGATAGATAGATAGATAGATAGATAGATAGATAGATAGATAGATAGATAGATAGATAGATAGATAGATAGATAGATAGATAGATAGATAGATAGATAGATAGATAGATAGATAGATAGATAGATAGATAGATAGATAGATAGATAGATAGATAGATATATAGATAGATAGATAGATAGATAGATAGATAGATAGATAGATAGATAGATAGATAGATAGATAGATAGATAGATAGATAGATAGATAGATAGATAGATAGATAGATAGATAGATAGATAGATAGATAGATAGATAGATAGATAGATAGATAGATAGATAGATAGATAGATAGATAGATAGATAGATAGATAGATAGATAGATAGATAGATAGATAGATAGATAGATAGATAGATAGATAGATAGATAGATAGATAGATAGATAGATAGCCTTTATTGTCATTCAGACCGAAGTCTGAACAAAATTGCAGCAGTCATACATACAATACAATAGAAACAACAATATTTGCTGCAGATTTGTAGACTAAGGTTTATTATTGTCACATGGGCAGCACAGTGGCACAACGGTAGAGTTGCTGTCTTCCAGCACCAAAGCCCTCGGTTCGATCCTAACCAAGCGTGCTGTCTGTACAAAATTTGTGTGATCGCCAGGTCACGGCATGGGTTTTCTCCAGGTGCTCCGGTTTCCGCCAACACTCCATAGACGTGCAGGTTTCTAGCTCAATTGGCTTTTGTTAATTGAAAATTGTCCATACGGTGTAGGATAGTGCTAGTGTACAGGGTGATCGCTGATCCACACGGACCGAAGGGCCTGTTTCCACACTGCATCTCTAAAGTAAACGTGTAAGTAAACATGTACCAAGGTACAGTGAAAAGTTATTTGGCTACTATAATTCACCACTTGGTTTAGCTAAGTGATTGCTAAGTTTAGCTCATTTGAATCTAAGATACAAAGGGGGTCGGTGAGAGTGAATAAGTTAGCGGGGGGGGGGGGGGGGGGGGGGGGGGGAAATAAGGAGAGGGGGAATAAGGGACTGATTGGATTGCTCTGCTGGGAGCTGGCATGCACCTGATGGGCTGAATGGGCTCCCTCTGTGTCATGAGGAGATATATGCCATGCAGAACAGAACAAACTGTTTAATGGACAAGCCTTCCACTATTGAACATCTATAAGCCACCGCGTGGTACACCCACTATGTAAACAGTATAAAGCATCTACAAGGTGCGCAGCCGCAACTCACTAAAATGGAGACACAAGGTGCGGGAAGCATGTGTAGAGCAGAGTGCTGGAGTAACTCAGTGGATCAGGCTGCATCTCTGAAGGACTTGGATAAGCGCTGATCCGGGTCGGGACCTTTCTTCAGACTTGCTAAAGTTCCTTAGGTACGAAGGCCACAGAACAGCACAGCACAGGTATGGGTCCTTCGGCCCACAATGTTGTGCCAAACATGATGGCAAATTCAACTGATCTCATCTGTCTGTACATGATCCATATCCCTCTGCAACTGCCATGTGCCTATCTAAAAGCCTCTTAAACACTACTATCATATCTGCCTCTTCCACTACCCCAGGCAATATATTCCCGGCCCCAACCACTCTCTGTGTAAAAACTACCCCTCTCATCTTAAGGTTATACCCCCTAGTGTTCGACATTCTTTGCCTCTCAAAATTTTATATTTTTATAATTTTATTGTAATCTCATATTTCAATTAATTAATTAATAGTAGTAATTCACAAGCACACAACATTGAAATCTCAGAAAACACCACCATCTCCCCCTCAAATGTCTACATGACATTGTCACTTAGATATATTTTGCTGATCATTCATCTTCTTTCAGTATTGCAACATCATTGTGGAAAGACTTTTACAACAGGTACTACAGTGGTTCAAAAATATGGCACACACCATCTTCTCAAGAAGAGGGAAGAATATTGACCTGCAGTAATGTTCAGTATAGTTTTGTTTAGTTTAGTTTATTGTCACGTCTCCCGAGGTACAATTAAATACTTTGTTTTTGCGTGTCAGCAGAAAGATTATACATGAAAGATTATCCAGTCAGCAGAAAGATTATACACGATTAAAATCATGGTGGCATAGCGATAGAGTTGTTACCTTACAGCGCCAGAGACCCAGGTTCGATCCTGACTACGAATGCTGACTGAACAGAGTTTGTACGTTGTAACCATTGGGTTTTCTCAGGGTGCTCTGGTTTCCTCCCCCACTACAAAGATGTGCAGGTTTGTAGGTTAATTGACTTTGGTTGTAAATTGTCCCTAGTGTGTAAGATAGTGTTAGTGTTCAAGGATCACTGGTCAGGTTGGACTTCAATTCAATTCAATTCAATTCAACTTTAATGTCATCGCACAAATACAAGTATCAGTACAACGAAATGCAGTTTTGCGTCAGTCCGTAGTAGTTGTACATAAAGAAAAACAAAAAAAAATAGAAAGAGGGAAGATACAGAATAATCAGGAAATACAGAATGATTAAACAAAGGGGACGGAGGGACCAGAGAAATCTATCGTCGGGACTCCGAGTTCAGCAGTGTGATTGTGTTGTTGTAGAAGCTTTTCCTCATCCTACTAGTACGTGACCTGAGGCTCCTGTACCGCCTCCCTGATGGGAGGAGGGCAAACAGTCCATGGTTGGGGTGTGAGGGGTCTTTGATGATCTTCCCAGCCCGTCTCAGACACCGTTTTCGGTGGAGGGCATCCATGGCAGGGAGCGGGGCACCGATGATGTGCTGCGCGGTTTTCACCACCCGTTGTAGTGCCTTCCTGTCCGCAGCAGTGCAGCTGCTGTACCATACCGTGAAGCAGGTGGTCAGGATACTCTCTATGGTACAGCGGTAAAAGTTGGTCAGGATCTGGGGGGACAGGTGGGCTTTCTTGAGCCTCCTCAGGAAGTAAAGGCGCTGCTGTGCCTTTTTGATCAGCTTGGAGGTGTTGAGGGACCAGGACCAGTCCTCCGAGATATGTACTCCGAGGAATTTATAGCTGGAGACGCGCTCCACCTCAGTCCCGTTTATATGGATGGCGGTATGACTGCCTCCTCTGGTCTGCCTGAAGTCAACAATAATCTCCTTCGTCTTTTTGGAGTTGAGGACGAGGTTATTGTTGGCACACCAGGTGGTCAGGTGCTGGATCTCATCCCTGTAGGCTGACTCATCGTTGTCGCTGATCAGTCCTACTACCGTGGTATCGTCAGAAAACTTAATAATGGCGTTGGATCCGTACTTTGGGATGCAGTCGTGGGTGAAGAGGGAGTAGAGGAGAGGGCTGAGCACACAGCCCTGTGGCACTCCGGTGTTCAGTGTTATAGTGGAGGAGGTGAGGTTATTGACCCTAACAGACTGTGGTCTGTTAGTGAGGAAGTCCAGTGTCCAGTTGCAGAGGGAGGTGGAGATGCCAAGTCCACTGAGTTTGGTGATCAAGCTGGCTGGGATGACGGTGTTAAAGGCAGAGCTGAAATCAATGAACAGCAGCCTGATGTAGGAGTTGTTGTAGTCCAGGTGGGTCAGGGCAGAGTGTAGGGCCGCCGATATGGCGTCCTCTGTAGACCTGTTGGTCCGGTAGGCAAACTGGTGGGGGTCCAGTGTGGGGGGGAGGCAGGCTTTGAGGTGAGCCAAGATCAGCCGCTCAAAGCACTTTGCAATGACAGGGGTGAGTGCCACTGGGCGGAAATCGTTGAGACTCCCTGTAGCTGACTGTTTGGGCACTGGCACGATGGTTGATGTCTTGAGGCAAGTGGGGACAACACCCTGGGCCAGTGAGAGATTGAAAATGTCGGCGAGGACTGGGGATAGTTGTCCAGCACATGCCCTAAGCACCCGGCCAGGGATGCCATCGGGGCCGGCAGCTTTGCGCTCATTCACCTTGCTCAGTGCATCTTGTACAGCAGAGGTGGAGAGGCTGAGAGGTTGTTCATTCGGGGGTGGAGCAACTTTAATGGCTGGGGTTTTGTTGTCCCGGTCAAAGCGAGCATAGAAGTGGTTTAGCTCGTCAGGCAGGGTGGCGTTGTCTGGGGGAGGGGTGTTAACTTTCTGATAATCGGCAAGGGATTTGATTCCTTGCCACATGCGCCTGGGGTCAGAGTTGTTGTGGAAATGCTCCTCAATCCGCCGTTTATGATTGAGTTTAGCAATCCTAATTCCCATTTTCAGATTGGCCCTGGATGAGCTGTATCCCTCAGCGTCGCCAGATCTGAAAGCGGCATCGCGAGCCTTCAGTAGGAGTCTGACCTCCCTGCTCATCCACGGCTTCTGGTTAGGGAAGGTCTTTATCTCCTTGTGGGTAGTGACATTATCGGTACAGAATTTTATATAGTCCAGAACTGTTGAGGTGTACGAGTTGATGTCCACTTGTGAATTGGAGGTGGACTGAGTAGCAAAGAGACTCCAGTCTGTCTGCTGAAACTGCTCCTGTAAGTCAGAGACAGCCCCCTCAGGCCAAACCTTCACTGTCCTCATGGTAGGTTTCACACGTCTGATCAGAGGTGTGTATTTGGGGAGCAGGAACAGGGAGAGGTGGTCAGACTGTCCAAGGTGGGGGAGGGGGAGGGCTTTGTAGGCTTCAGTGATATTAGTGTAAACTTAGTCCAGAACATTGTTTCCTCTGGTTGGGCAGGAAACATGCTGATGGAACCTGGGGAGTACAGTTTTAAGGTCGGAGTGGTTGAAATCACCCGCAACAATAAATGCCCCCTCTGGGTGAACAGATGGATGTTTGCTGATAGCAGCTTGCAGCTCTTCCATTGCTAGCCTGGCATTAGCGTCCGGGGGAACATAGACTGCAGTGATAACAGTTGATGTGAATTCCCTGGGCAAATAGAAGGGCCTGCACTTTAACATCAGGTATTCCAGGTCAGCAGAGCAGTGACTACCAATCTTAACAGCGTCCGTGCACCATGTATTATTCACATAAATGCATAGTCCGCCGCCCTTGGTCTTACCGGAGTCCTCCACTGATCTGTCGGCCCTGAAGACAGTGCGTCCCTCCAGCTCAATGGCGTTGTCTGGGATGTTGTCCTTGAGCCATGTTTCCGTGAGGCCGTGGGCCGAAGGGTGAGGACTTGGTTGGCCGAAGGGTGTGTTTCCGCGCTGTACCACTCAACTAAATTAAACAAAACAAATTCAAACCGTCTAGAGTGTACAGATACAGGACAAAGGGAATAACTTCCCCTTAGAGCAAGATAAGGTCCTGTGATGTCCGATTAAAGATAGAACGAGGGTCTTCAATGAGATAGAGGGTACGTCAGAACCGCTCTCTAGTTGGTGAAGCAGATGGTAGGTCAGGACCACTCAAAGTCTCAGTAATGAATAAACAAAGATATTAAAGAAGGGTAGACTGTCTCTGGGTGGAAATGTCAAAACCTAGAGGGGGCTGCTTTAAAGTGGGAAGGGCAACATGCAGGGCAAGTTTTTTGACAGAGTGTGGTGGGTGTCTGGAACATGCTGCCAGCTGTGGTGGTGGAGGCAGATACCATAATGGTTTTTGAAGCTTTTGGATAGGCACATGGATAAGCAGGGCTTGGAGGGATATGGATTTTGTACCCGCAGAGCAGATTAGTTGAACGGCATCATGTTCAATGGGAACATAATGGGTCAAAGGGCCTGTCCCCGTGCTGTGCTAAGCTGTTCTAAGCAGAAGACAACTGACTGAAGAAAGTTCTCGACCCGAAACGTCACCTATTCCTTCTCTCCAGAGATGCTGCCTGTCCCGCTGAGTTACTCCAGCATTTTGTGTCTATCAACTGTTTCAAATCAGTACATAGCACTCAGTAGATCAGAAACATACAGTAATATTGAAAATGTGAAATAAAAATTGAAAATACAGTGCATTCAGAAAGTATTCAGACCCCTTCACTTTTTCCACTTTTTGTTATGTTACAGCCTTAGAAACATAGAAATATAGAAAATAGGTGCAGGAGGAGGCCATTCGGCCCTTCGAGCCAGCACTGCCATTCATTGTGATCATGGCTGATCGTCCCCTATCAATAACCCATGCCTGCCTTCTCCCCATATCCCTTGAATCCACTAGCCCCTAGAGCTCTCTCTCTCTTAAACCCATCCTGTGACTTGGCCTTCACTGCCCTCTGTGGCAGGGAATTCCATAAGTTCACAACTCTCTGGGTGAAAACGTTTTTTCTCACCTCAGTCTTAAATGACCTCCCCTTTATTCTAAATAAAGCCTTATTTTAAAATGCATTAAATTATTTATTTTTTTTAAATCATCAATCTACACACAATACCCCAGAATAAAGAAGTGAAAATAGGTATTTAGAAATTTTTGGCAAAGTAATTAAAAATAAATTACTGAAATATCACATTTACATAAGTATTCAGACCCTTTGCTATGACACTCAAAATTAAGCTTAGGTTCATCCTGTTTCCATTGATTATCCTTGAGATGTTTCTACAACTTGATTGGAGTCCACCAGTGGTAAATTAAATTGATTGGAAATGATTTGGAAAGGCACACACCTGTCTATATAAGGTCCCACAGTTGACAGTGCATGTCAGCAGAAACTACAGAGGGCTATAATAAAGGTACAAGAGTGGTCATATAAATGGGGATTCAAATTTTCTGTGGAAAAGACAAAGATAATGTTTTTTACTAGGAAGAAAATTGATAGTGAGGTAAAACTAAAATTATATAACCAGGAATTGGAGAGTAAAATACTATAAATTTTTAGGTTTATGGTTTGATGAGAGGATTACATGGATGGTTCATATTCAGAAAGTAGTGGACAAATGTAAGAAGATACTTAATGTAATGAGATGTTTAGTTGGATGTGATTGGGGGCAGATAGAACAGATTTGAAGGCTATATACACTGGGTTAATTAGATCTGTGTTAGATTATGGTTGTGTGGTGTATGGGTCCGCATCAAGTACTTCTCTTAAGAAAATACACACCATTCAATACCAGGCATTGAGAATATGTACAGGTGCAATAAAAACATCTCCAACAGCAGCATTACAGGTTGAAATGGGGGAGATGCCTCTAGAGATGAGAAGGATACAGCTTTCATTGAATTACTGGATTAACCTACAGGGCCACAGTCAAGAACACCCAGTACAAGTTACTGTCAAACCATGCTGGGAAAAGGAGAGAAGGGAAACAAAAAGTTTTGGATGGACAGTGACCCAGAGAGCAATACAAATTAGCATAGCCCAATTAAATGTGGTTCCAACGGTTCCATTACCTTCAATTCCACCTTGGATACTTCCAGATGCAACAGTAGACTTTACAATATTAGAACAGAAAAACAAGGATGAACAGCATATGTATAATTCAGTCATCATACAGGAATACATTGACAGATACTACAGTTTTGTCCAAATTTATACAGATGCATCAAAAGATTCAGTAGATAAAGTAGGAGTAGCATTTATTGTACCAGAATTTCACATCAAAGTAGGGAAGAGGATCAATAATGAGGTCTCAGTATACACAGGTGAAATGATTGCAATATTGTTAGCAGTACAGTGGGTCGAGGATACTAGGCCTTTAAGGACAGTTATTTGTTCAGATTCAAGTTTAGCAATAAAGAGTTTACAGCACAGTCATTCAGACAATAGACCAGACATTTTGATAGAAATACAACAAACACTATTCAGAATTCAAATGATGGGGCTTAGTCATATTTTTATGGGTACCAGCACACATTGGCATTAGAGGAAACAAAATGGCAGATAAGGTAGCAAAAGAGGTAACAAAAAGAAGTAAGATTGATTTAAGTATTAACATAGGTAAAACTGAAATCAAAGACATTATTAAGCAAAGACTGAAGGAAAGATGGCAAAAGCAATGGGAGGAAGAGCGGAAAGGACGGTGGTTCTACAGAGTCCAGAGGAAAGTGGGAGAGATGAGATGTGCAGGAAAGAACAGAGAAGAGGAGACAGTGATTTCAAGAATTAGATTTGGACACACTGGTCTGAACAGTACACTTTTTGTAATGGGCAAGCATAATACAGGCAGATGTGAATACTGTGGGCAAGAGGAAACGATAGAGCATGTCATTGTACATTGTGAGAGGTATGAGGAGGAGAGAGAACGGACAAGTGAGCAGTTCAGAAAAGAAGGAGTACAATTTGATTTGGTAGATATTTTGCAAGGGAGTTCAAATAAGTGCTATCAAATCCTGATGCTTTTTCTTAGGGTAACCAATTTGTTCGGAAGGATATAGGTTATTAGAATATGTAATGGTGTTGTTTGATCCACACTCCATGCCAGTTGGTGGCGGTAATGCACCAAAAAAGTTGTTTGCCAACCGCCAAAAAACACTATATAGAAGAAGAAGAAGTGCATGCATGTCAGCATAAAAACCAAGCCATGAAGACGAAGGAATTGTCCGTAGACCTCCGAGACAGGATTGTGTTGAGACACAGATCTGGGGATGGGTATGAAACAATTTCTGCAGCATTGCAGGTCCCGAAGAGCACAGTGGCCTCCATCATTCTTAAATGGAAGAAATTTGGAACCACCAGTACTCTTCATAGAGCTGGCCGCCTGCCCAAACTGAGCAATCGGGGGAGAAGGGCCTTAGTCAGGAAGGTGACCAAGAGCCCGATGGTCACTCTGACAGAGCTGCAGACTTCCTCTGTGGAGATGGGAGAACTTTCCAGAAGGCCAACCATATCTACAGCACTTTACCAATCAGGCCTTTATGGTAGAGTGGCCAGAAGGAACCCACTCCTCAGTAAAAGGCACAAGACAGCCCGCTTAGAGTTTGCCAAAAGGCACCTAAAGGGCTCTCAGACCATGAGAAACAGGATTCTCTGATGAAACCAATATTGAACTCTTTGGCCTGAATGCCAAGCGTCACATCTGGAGGAAACCAGGCTCATCATCTGGCCAATACCATACTTACGGTGAAGCATGGTAGAGGCAGCATCATGCTGTGAGGATGTTTTTCAGCGGCAGGTACTGGCAGATTAGTCAGGATCGAGGGAAAGATGAACAGTGCAAAGTACAGAGAGATCAGATGTTTGGCAACTGTGGCAGGTCTTGAATGCCATCAATCAGGAGGCAGCTCAATTGTCAGCGAAGCATCACTCCCCGACAAGCTCAATGTGTTTTATGCACGATTTGATAGGGAGAACACTGATGTGGCTTCCCGAGCCCCCATTTGTCGTGATGGTATTTCAGTCACAGTCACAGAGGACGATGTCAGAAGATCCTTTGGGGGGTGATCCCTCGGAAAGTACCTGGACCTGATGGCATACCCGGTCGTGTTCTTAAAAACCTGTGCGGACCAACTGGCTGGAGTTTTTACGGACATTTTCAACCTCTCACTTCTGAGGTCTGAGGTTCCCACCTGCTTTAAAAGTGCATCAATAATACCAGTGCCCAAGAAGAGCAAGGTGAAGTGCCTCAATGACTATCGACCAGTGGCACTATCGTCTGTGGTGATAAAGTGCTTTGAGAGATTGATTATGGCGCATATCAACTCCTACTTGAACCCAATCGAACATCTCTGGAGGGACCTGAAAATAACTATGCATCGACGCTCCCCATCCAATCTGACAGACCTTGAGAGGATCTGCAGAGAAGAATGGGAGAAATTACTCAAATACAGGTGCCCCAAGCTTGTAGCGTCATACTCAAGAAGACCTGAGGCTGTGATTGCTGCCGAAGGTGCCTCAACAAAGTACTGAGTAAAGGGTCTGAATACTTATGTAAATGTGATATTTCAGTTATTTTGTTTTAATTATTTTGCAAAAATTTAGAAACCCTGTTTTGCTTTTTTATTATGGGGTGTTGAATGTAGATTGATGATCAAAAAATGAATTTAAACCATTTTAGAATAAGGCTGTAACATAACAAAATGTGGAAAAAGTGAAGGGATCTGAATATTTTCTGAATGCACTGTACATGAATAGCCAATAGGTGGTGTCTGTGGAGAAAGAAACAGATTTATTATTTCTGGCTGATGACTTTTTCCCAGTGCACTAGTGGGTGAGGCCTCTCTGCTGGAAATGCCAACTTTCAAATGTTAACTTAAGCTATAGAACAGTGCTGTACAGGAACAGGCCCTTTGGTTCCACAATGCCTGCGCCAAACATGATGCCAATTAATCTAATCCATTCTACCTGCTCATGATCCACATCTTTCCATCCGTTGCATAAAGTATGGCATCGTTTAGTTTAGAGACAAAGCGTGGAAACAGGCCCTTTGGTCCACCGAGTCCTTGGTGACCAGCGAACACCCATACACTAGTTCTATCATGCACACAAGGGATAATTTACGGAAACCAATTAACTTACAAACCTGCACTTCTTGGAATGTGGGAAGAAGCTGGAACAGCCAGAGAAAGCCCAAGCAGTAACAGGGAGAACGTACATACTCTGTACAGACATCACCCATAGTCAGGATCAAACCCAAGTCTTTGGTGCTGTAAGGCAGCAACTCTACAGTTGTGCCACTGTGCCACCCTGGATGGGAATAAATAATAGCTTCAAAGAGAGCAGATGAGACCTCTGTGGAATCTGGTTCATGTTCTCTCCATTGGAGATCAGACACTTACGTAAGAATGCTGTTCACTTACGTAAGAATGCTGTTCATCGATTACAGCTCAGCATTCAACACCATTATACCATCAAAACTGATCACCAAACTCGGTAACCTGGGCATCGACCCCTCCCTCTGCAACTGGATACTGGACTTTCTAACCAACAGACCCCAGTCTGTGAGGTTAGACAAGCACACCTCTTCAACCCTCACCCTGAACACCGGCGTTCCACAGGGCTGTGTGCTGAGCCCCCTCCTCTACTGATTGGCCTCATCAGCAACTACGATGAGCTGGCCTACAGGGAGGAGGTCCAGCATTTAGCAGCATGGTGCGCTGACAACAACCTGGCCCTTAACTCCAAGAAGACCAAGGAGCTCATTGTAGACTTCAGGAAGTCCACAGGCGGCACGCACACCCCCATCCACATTAACGGGACGGAGGTGGAACGTGTTTCTAGCTTCAGGTTCCTGGGGGTCAACATCTCCGATGACCTCTCTTGGACCCACAATACCTCTACTCTGATCAAGAAGGCTCATCAGCGTCTCTTCTTCCTGAGGAGACTGAAGAAGGTCCATCTGTCTCCTCAGATCCTGGTGAACTTCTACCGCTGCACCATCGAGAGCATCCTTACCAACTGCATCACAGTATGGTATGGCAACTGCTCTGTCTCTGACCGGAAGGCATTGCAGAGGGTGGTGAAAATTGCCCAACGCATCACCGGTTCCTCGCTCCCCTCCATTGAGTCTGTCCAAAGCAAGCGCTGTCTGCGGAGGGCGCTCAGCATCGCCAAGGACTGCTCTCACCCCAACCATGGACTGTTTACCCTCCTACCATCCGGGAGGCGCTACAGGTCTCTCCGTTGCCAAACCAGCAGGTCGAGGAACAGCTTCTTTCCGGCGGCTGTCACTCTACTCAACAACGTACCTCGGTGACTGCCAATCACCACCCCCCCCCCCCCCCCCCCCCCAGGCACACATTATTATTTATTCAAATCGTTTGCTATGTCGCTCTTCCAGGGAGATGCTAAATGCATTTCGTTGTCTCTGTACTGTACACTGACAATGACAATTAAAATTGAATCTGAATCTGAACCCCAGTGTTCTCACGTTGTTGTCCGTGGGATCTCACTGAGGGAGGCCAGTCCAACACAAGCCAGCCCTCAAGGACAGCGGTTGTCCTGTACTTCAGTGGTTTGCTCCACACCAGGCCCTGCTGCCACCACATAACCCTCCTGTTGTTCTTGGAGCATCAAGCACTTGGCTCAACAAGGTGCAGCCTGAGAGAAACCCTTTGTAAATTACGAAGGCAAACACAACTGCAGGACCAAGAGCAATGGAGCGGCACAGCTGGTAGAGCTGCTGCTTCACAGACCCGGGTTCAATTCTGACAAGGATGCTGTCTATGTGGAGTTTGCATGTTCTCCCTGTGACCGCGTGGGTTTTTCCCAGAGAGGGGAAAATTTATCAGCCATGATTCAATGGTGGGGTAGACTCGATGGGCCAAATGGCATAATTCTGCACCTTTGTCTTATGATATTATTGATTTGGAGGGAGGAAAGGGAGATTGACTGAAAAAGAGGAAAAGATGAAGATACGGCGCAATGGAGATGCCCGCTGGGGCCGTGGTGCGGAGCTGCTGCCGCCAAGGGCACTCTCGGGGCAGGGTTGGTGCCGCCAGGGGCGCTGTGGGTGCGGACGGCTGGGGCCGCCGTGCGTGTGGGGTGGGATTGGGGCCACCAGAGGCGCTGTGGGTGCGGGGTGGGTCTGGGGCCACCAGGGGCGCTGTGGGTGTGGGGTGGGTCTGGGGCCACCGGGGCACTGTGGGTGCGGGGTGGGGCTGGGACCGCCAGGGGCGCTGTGGGTGTGGGGTGGGTCTGGGGCCACTGGGGCACTGTGGGTGCGGGGTGGGGCTGGGACCGCCAGGGGCGCTGTGGGTGTGGGGTGGGGTTAGTGCTGCCAGGGGCACTGCGGGTGCAGAGTGGGCTGGGGCCACCGGGGGCGCTGTGGGTGCGGGTGGTGCCGCCAGGGGCGGTGTGGAGTGGGGTCGGGGCCGCTAGGGGCGCTGTGGGTGCGGGGTGCAGCTGGTGCCGCTAGGGGCGCTGTGGGTGCGGGGTGGGGCTAGGGGCGCTGTGGGTGCGGGGTGGGGCTGGTGCCGCTAGGGGCGTGGTTGTGCGGGGTGGGGCTGGTGCCGCTAGGGGCGCTGTGGGTGCGGGGCGGGGCTGTGCCGCTAGGGGCGCTGTGGGTGCGGGGTGCGGCTGGTGCCGCTAGGGGCGCTGTGGGTGCGGGGTGCGGCTGGTGCCGCTAGGGGCGCTGTGGGTGCGGGGCGGGGCTGGTGCCGCCAGGGGCGCTGTGGGTGCGGGGTGCGGCTGGTGCCGCTAGGGGCGCTGTGGGTGCGGGTTGGGGCTGGTGCCGCTAGGGGCGCTGTGGGTGCGGGTTGGGGCTGGTGCCACTAGGGGCGCTGTGGGTGCGGGGTGCGGCTGGTGCCGCTAGGGGCGCTGTGGGTGCGGGGTGGGGCTGGTGCCGCTAGGGGCGCTGTGGGTGCGGGGTGGGGCTGGTGCCGCTAGGGGCGCTGTGTGTGCGGGGTGGGTCTGGGGCCACCAGGGGCGCTGTGGGTGCGGGGTGGGGCTGGTGCCGCTAGGGGCGCTGTGGGTGCGGGGTGGGGCTGGTGCCGCTAGGGGCGCTGTGTGTGCGGGGTGGGTCTGGGGCCACCAGGGGCGCTGTGGGTGCGGGGTGGGGCTGGTGCCGCTAGGGGCGCTGTGGGTGCGGGGCGGGGCTGGTGCCGCTAGGGGCGCTGTGGGTGCGTGGGTGGGGCTGGTGCCGCTAGGGGCGCTGTGGGTGCGGGGTAGGGCTGGTGCCGCTAGGGGCGCTGTGGGTGCGTGGTGGGGCTGGTGCCGCTAGGGGCGCTGTGGGTGCGGCTGGTGCCGCTAGGGGCGCTGTGGGTGCGGGGTGGGGCTGGTGCCGCGAGGGGCGCTGTGGGTGCGGGGTGGGGCTGGTGCCGCTAGGGGCGCTGTGGGTGCGGGGTGCGGCTGGTGCCGCTAGGGGCGCTGTGGGGCTGGTGCCGCTAGGGGCGCTGTGGGTGCGGACGGTCGGGGTCGGGGTCGGGGAAGCTGCGACGCGATGCGATGGCGCGGAGGGTGATGTGAGTGACCGGGGCTCGGGGTGGGGGCGGTCGCTGTCGCCGTCGCTGCAGGCGGACGGATCCGGGAGGGGAGGCCTGCAGTTTGGCGATGGCGACCGGTGAAGGTCAAACCAAATCTCTCCGTCCGTCTCTACCCCCACATCTCCCCTATTTACGCCTCGTCTCCCCCACATCCCAACCTCCACTCACTCCCTCCCCCCCACGTTGTTCCCTTCCTCTAGCCGCTACCATCCTCCTCCCTCCCTTCCCGTCCCGTCCCCATGCAGTCTCTCCCCCTCTTGCTGTCCTGCACTGCCACTCATACCCACTCCCCCCCTTATCCTGCCCTATTCCCGTCTACCCTCCCTCCACCTATCCTCCTACCTTCCTCCATACCGTCATCCCTCCCTCATTCCCGTTCCAGTTCTCCCGTCCCCTCTTCTCTCACACCCATCCCGTCCTGCATTCCCCCTTCATGTCCTGTCCTCCCTTTCTTCTTTTCCATCCCATACTCTCTGCTCCACTGCCCTCCCTCCCCCTCTGTTCCTCACCTCATCCCCTGCCCCTCTCTACTAATGGTCCTTTCCCTGCGCAGAGACTAAGATATCGGAGTCTCCCAGCAATGCCTCCCTTCCCTATCCTGGTCCATTAAAGCTCAGACCTGCTCTCTGGGAGCCCTGTATTTGCCGGGCTCTCCTGGTGAATGGGGTGATAGCCCATGTTTGGAGACTGGCGAACTTTTTACTAGACATCAACTGATCTGTGTACTGTTTTACAACAAGACCTAAATATATCTCGTTTGGTATACCGTGAAGAAACATTTTTGACATGTTCGAATTTGAACATATTTTGGAGGTTGATTTCCAAGTAAAAGCATTGAAATTAAAAAAATCAGGAATATAAATATTACGTCACTATTAAATTTACATTATAAATTGGACTTTCAATAAAACAAAGGGAGGAAGTATATCCTGAGTCGACTGAAATGGTTGGGCAGCTCTGTTGGCATCACGTTCCTCCCCTCCACACTTTGCCCTCATCCCCCTTCCTAAGATTGACACAAAAAGTTGGAGTAACTCAACGGGTCTGGCAGCATCTCTGGAGAAAAGGAATGGGTGACGTTTCGGGTCGAGACCCTCCTTTCCCTTTATCCCTTTATCCCTTGTTAGACTTTAGAGATACAGCATGTAGTCCACACCGACCACTAGCACGATCGTACACACTAGAGACAATTTACAATTTTACCAAAGCCAATTAACCCATTAATCTGTCCGCCTTTGGAATGTTGGAGGAAACGAGAGCACCCAGAGTAAGCCCATGTGATCACAGGGAGAACGTACAAACTCCGTACAGACAGCACCTGTAGTCAGGATCGAACCTGGGTCTCTGGAGTCATAAGGCAGCAACTCTACCCCTTCCCACTGCATGGCTTATTTCCTGATGTGAAGAGTTTAAGATCTTGGGGCCCAGACTACAAAAGCCAGTTCCCTCTGTTCCACTCACAAATGCTGACTGACCCACTGAGTTCCTCCTTTTGCTCAAGATTACAGTGGCTATGTGAGGCAAAGATAAGGTCGACAATCAGACCTCTTATCCCAGGGTGGAAATGTACAATACTGGCGGGCAGTGATAAGGTGAGAGGAGGAAAGTTTAATCGAGTTGTGCGGAGCAAGTTTTTACACAGAGAGCTCTGACGACCTGGAACACATTGCCAGGAGTGGTGGAGGATGATACGATAGTGAGACTTTTAGATAGGCACATGGAAGTGCAAGGATTAGAGGAAAAATGTAGAAACAAGGAACTGCAGATGCAGGTTAATACACAAATGAACACTAAGTGCTGGAGCAGGTCAGGCAGCTTCTCTGGAGGAAATGAATAGGTGATGTTTCGAGTCGGGGCTTCACCTATCAATTTCCTCCAGAGAGATACTACCTGACCTGCCTCGAGTACTTTAAGGAATTACTTTGAGTACTTTAAGGAATAGAGGGATATGGATCATGTACAGACAGATGAAATAATGGCATCATGTTTGGCACGGGCATTGTGGGCCGAAAGGCTTCTTCCTGTGCAGTACTGTTCAATGTTTTAATGACAGTTGCTTGTGCCCCATTTTCATGCTGCTTTTCAGTTGAGCCTCACTCAGTGTGCCTGGCCAAGTATGGATGTCTGAGATGAGCTGGAGGTCAGTTGCATTTAGTCTGCTGAGCTCACTGTTTAGTCCAAACGGAGAGCATTGATGTGTTTACAGGTTCTGGATGTGCTTTACGCTGTGGTACAGAATGGCGCATCTGCCTCCATGCCTTTTTCTATGGGAAGGAATCCTCAACCATCAGTGATAACCCCTCCTCTCGTCTCCAAAGGCCCTCCTCCTCTTTGACCTACCCCGGACAGCCTTCTACCCTCTTTAGACCTTTTCATTTCTAATTGCCGGCAGTACATCAACCATCAACATCAAATCCCCTTACCTATTCTAACCTCGTCCCCTCCGAACATACAGCCTTCTGCTCACTCTGCAACAATCCCAACATCATCAAAAGGAGGTGCCGTGGTAGTCTGATGGGCTGATCACTACTGGGCTGAGTTCTCTAACACCTTCTCCCACTTACCCCAAGAAGACCATGACCCCACAGATTAGCACCAGGCCATTATCTCCCAGACACTTTCAGTCTGAAGAAGGGTTCCGACCCAAAACATCACCCATCCTTTTTCTCCAGAGATGCTACCTGACCCGCTGAGTTACTCCAGCACTTTGTGTCTATCTTTTGAATGGCGATCCTATTGATTGATTGATACAGTATGGAAACAGGCCCTTCATCTTTTGGAGTCCATACCGACTACCGATCACACTGACCATTGATCACATCGATAGACATATGTTAGTTACCCTTTTCCCACTCCCTATACACAAGGGCAATTTACAGAGGCCAATGAATCTACAAACTCACATCTTTGGGATGTGGGAGGAAACCAGTGCACCCGGGGGAAGCCCACGCGGCCAAACTCCGCACAGACAGCATCCTGTGTCATGATTGAACCTGGGTCTCTGGTGCTGTGAGGCAACAGCTCTACCAGCTGCACTTCTCTACAGCCCCATTAGAGTGACTTTATTTGAAAGGCAAGAAATAGCAAATGCTGGAAATATGAAGTACAATCAGAAATTATTGCAGATTCCCAGTAGGTTGGGCATCATCTCTGGAGAGGGAAAGAGAGTTATTGTTTAAGGTCAGTGCCCCTTCATTAGAGTTGGAAAACTGAATTGCTTCAATGTTTTATCCCATTCATTAGATTGGTGTCACTGACCCTGCGGATAAAGCTGACTACAGCTAAATAATTGAATTACTTTACTCTGTTGACGTATTTCTAATTAGCTTTATTTTAATGCATTTCTAATCATCAATTTTAAAAACTAACTTTTATAAATCAATATAAAGTGTTCTTGTGTAGGCCATATTTCACTGAGGCAGCTAACAACCCAGAGGTATGAGTATTGATTTCTCTAATTTCAAGTACCCCTTGCATTCCCTTCCTCTGTTCCTCCCCCACTTTGGTCGCCCTGCTAGTTCCACTGTTTACATCTATATATCCCTTTGTTTTCACCTCTTTCACAGCCTACAATGGACCAGTGTGGGCTCCAGCTTTCCTTGGTCATGGGTGTCAGCTCTAATTTGTTTTGAACCTTTTCATACCTCTAGATTCTGTCTCTCCCGTCTCTCAGTCTGAAGAAGGGTCTCGACCTGAACCGTCACCTATTCCTTTTATCCAGAGATGCCGCCTGACCCGCTGAGTAACTCCAGCATTTTCTGTCTGTAAAGTGTTCTTGAATGTCTTTGACAATCAAAAAATCTCAGACATCCTTTGAGTTGTCAACAGTCATTAGGATGATACTAGGGCCTGGCCTAGGGACATGCTGCCCCAGTCCTGCTTGGCTCTTGCAGCTCAATCCATCTCATGGATAACTTTCAGTCCACCTCTCCCTCATCTTTGGGAGAATGGGCAGGCACTACAGGCAGCGATTGTGGCCTTTATTTGGGTACAGCATGTTGTGCCCCAAGTCAGACAATGGGACTACCAGATCGGGAACTAAATGGGCCTTTATTACTAATCGTTTCTTGGAGAAATAAATCTGTCCTTAACCCAGTTTGGAGTACATACATAATGGTTGCTAAAAATTCTATGGTGCAGCATTAGAATAAAATTGGACAGACTACTTGACAATCAACCTTTGTTCAGTTAATTGGACTTTACTGGACTTCAATGTTATATATTTGCACTGAAAGTGCTCTTTATCCTTTATCTGTGCACTGTGGATTGAAAATGCCATTCAGTTTCAGGTATAGTCTTCATTGACTGGATAGCACGCAAACAAAATCTTTTCACTGTACCTCAGTGTACATGACAATGGAACTGATGCACTACAATATTAAGAACACAATTCTTAGGTCTGCCTATTGTATTTGAATTTAACTTGGTTGTATTTATGTATAGTATTATCTGCTCTAATTGGATAACATGCCGAACAAAGCTTTTCACTGTACCTCGGTACACATGACAATAAAAAGCCTACACCTGATAAAACAGTGCTGAATATTGTTTGGGCTGGTAAGTGGTGTGGCACAATGACCATCACCACCATACATGAACCCAAATACTTTTCTTAAGGCAGGAACTGCAGATGTGGTATAAACCGAAAGACTTCAAAAAGCTGAAAACTCATGGGTCAGACAAAATGCAGTTATTACAAAGGAATAATTAACATTGAAAAGCCCAGAAAATGAGTCGTGAAGCAGGGTTATGTTCGACTTAAAACTCTCTCCCTTTGGTATCTCCTGCTGCCCAATAACGCTTGTATCTTTGTGACTTTCACTTTAAACTTTCTTGCCTTCTTTCACTCCCTTCCAACTTCTCTTGGTTTTGCATTTCCTCTTTTGCACATTTTCTGATTTTCCCATTGGAAGCTTCTCTTTCTTCCATAAAACCCATGTTTTTCTCCTATTGGATCAGCGTTGATTATTCTACAACGTAACTTGGGACAGTTTTCAACGTATACGCGTTATTCAATTGCAAGTTAGATGTGGTGGTGAAGCCAGTGTAGATCAACAAGGCATATTTGGATTTAGCTGAGGGAAAGCCTATGGAATTTGTGGAGAATCCATTTGAAAGCCTGATGGGAAAGGTTCAGAGGTGATGAAAGCATGGATTAGGAAATGGAGGTTAGAGACATCACAGGCGCTAGAATATGGATTTAAAGTGCAACTTGAGATAAGCTTGAGTGAATAATTGGTGTAGGGTGGAGAAATGGTGATTGGTGGAGATTTGTATATTGGGTGGAGAATGAAAATATAGGCTTTGCTATCCTGTAATTGAATTGGGGCTTGTTGATTCAAACCTCAATTCTAGATACGTAGTTTCAAAGGGAAATGAATTGTTAGTTATGGAAAGTGCAGAGAGATAAGATTGTTGATCTCAAACTCCGTGCAGAGACTGCATGAATTGTGATTTTGAAAGATGATGGATTAAAGTTCTCACATAAAGAGATCACTCAACCTAAATCAGGCTGTGTCATTTATACTTGTTCACAGGATGTGAGCAATACCGGTGTTTACGTTCCTTCCTAATTACTCCCAAAGGGTGGCACAGCAGCATAGTTACTGCATTAGTTACAGCACCAGAGACCTGGATTCAACCCTGATTATGGATGCTGTCTTTAAGAAGCTTGCACGTTCTCCTTGTGACCGGGTGGGTTTTCTCCTGGTGTTCCGGTTTCTCCCACACTCCAAATACGTGCAGGTTTGTAGGTTAATTGGCTTCTGTAAATTGTCCCCAGTGTGTAGGATAGAACTACTGTACGGGCGATCATAGGTCAGCATGGACTCGGTGGGCCAAAGGGCCTGTTTCCTTGTTGCAGTTCTAAACTCTAAACTATGGGTTATGATGAGTCACATGGATAGGCAAATTGGCCATATTTCGTGAATTTCCTTTCCTGAAAGAAATTAGTAACTTAGATGGGTTTTTACAATTGTTCATTAGTTCCATGATACTGATAATGAGATGATTTTTTTAAAATACAGATTTATTTAGTTTCTTGAATTTAAATTCCCAGATACCATGGTGAGTTTCAAACATGTCTCCAAGATTCTGTGGGACTAGTTCAGTAACTTTACTATATTCCTTATTTGTATATCAACTGATGCTCCCATACAGATATGCTAGTTGATCCTGTGTATGGGAAGGCTATCAACAGGAACTGTAGTTGGAATAAGAGACAAAAAGTGCTTGAGTAACTCAACGAGGCAGGCAGCATCCTTGGAGCACATGGATAGGTGATCTCTGCAGACTGATTGTAAGAGGGGTGGGTGGGGAGAAAGCTCGAAGAGAGGAGGAGTAGGACAAAGCGTGGCTTATACGAGGTGAACACGGGGTTTATTTATGGCAGATGGTTGAACAATGGCCGATGACGAAAACAAAGGTATGAGACAAAAATAATGTAGGGTTATGAATTGTGAAGCCAAAGGAAGGACTGAAGATGGAAGTGGTGGGAGAAATAAATGCGAGTCTAGGTGGGGCACAGGGGAGTGGACGGGGAGAAAGAGCAGTGTGGGGGGAAAAGGGGTTGTTAGAGGTTACTTAAAATTGGAGGTTTAAATGTTCATAACTTTGGGTTGTAAGCTACCCTAGAGAATAAGAGGTTCCACTTATATTAGGGGAAGCGAAGATGAAATGCCTTTTTGTTTGTAAGTTGGTTCGCTATTTATTATAAAATATAATATCCAGATGCAGGGCATAAAGTGGCCATATGTGTGAATTAGAATATGTGTTGGTTTTTTTAAAACTCTGGCGAGACTGCATGAATTGGCATGATTTTGGAGGCTGATGGTATGAAGGGATTATTCAGGCACACCATCGATTTTCCACTACCCTTGATTCCAGAGCCTTGCTGGATTATCCATTTTGCTGGACCACCAGAGAACATGTAATAATAATCCAACAATATACCTCCAACCCACTAATTATGCCCCCCCCCCCCCGTGTCTCTACGCACCATGGCCTTCTAGAAACCGGTACAAAACTTTTCTAGAATCGAATAGTTTCTTTATTGTCATTGTAACATGGGCCATGTACAACGAAATTTAAAATGTCAGCCAGTCAGTGCAGCATTCAAACATTTCTAAAGCTAACGAAACATCCACGGTAAAATAATAAAGATAAGCAAATAAATAAAAAACACAGACAAAGCACGCATACACACCCAACCCTCCATCCTTCTGTCGATTTCACCGTTACCACAGTCCCTTAGTCTGTATCGCCCCTGCGTTCCTTGGCGGCCACATTTAGTGTTTTTATAGCAGTGGGGTAAAAACTGTTTTGTAGTCTATTTGTCCTTGTCCTTGTGGATCTGTACCGTCTGCCTGACGGCAACAGTTCAAACAGGGAGTGTCCAGGGTGGGAGATGTCCTTTATTATATTCTGGGTTTTTTTGGTGCAGCGGGAACTGTGTAGGTCCTCCAAGGTAAGGAGAGGGCAGCCGACAATCCTCTGGGCGTTGTCAATGGCCCTCTGGAGCGCTTTCCTCTGAGCCACTGTGCAGCTGGTGTACCACACGCATACACAATTCTAATTTCTTTGTTCATTGTGAATTCTTTATTTAAGTTTCTAGCAGTCCATGGTGCTTTAGAGACACAAGAACGACATAATTAAAGGAGGTGCCGGACCATCAGTGACTGGAAAATCAATGGTGGAGCTTTATTAATGCAGAGCCATTTTTACCACTCTATTGTTTAGAACCATCTTTGCCCCTTGAAGAACTGCCATGAATTTTGAACATGTAAAAGGTATGCTTTAGAAGTTCTGTTTTTTGTGAAATAATGTTCAAAATTTTAACTGTTCTACCTAACACAGATATATCACACTAATTATCTAAAGATGTGGTGTTATGCAAACTATTCCAGAATTAATTGAAGGAATAGTTGTTTGCTGAAGCGCCCACAAATTTGACCAGGTCTGCCCGATAGTAAGGCAATTGTTTTTTTTTGTTAATTTTGTGCTGTAATCTCTTTTCTAATTATTTTGCCTTCCAACCCACCCCTTCAACGTTTCTCGCTTCAAGGTGAAAAATGGATGCTGAAGTTAATAATTAAACAAAACTCTGGCTTTTTAAAAGAATCCAGATGGTGAGAGGCCATTGCACCAAGTGGAGTATTGCCAAAAAAAACTTTCCATCTGCCAACTGTTGTGAATTAAACTGTGTGTGAACTGAACCTAACTGGCCTCAACCCTGTACAATAACGGCAATCTGTTTATTGCTCCCTTTTTTAACGGATGCATAATCTTGTTCACTTTGACTCTTGACAGATAGGTAGTTACCACGCTGTGAACTGTGAATTTAAAAATGGCAAAGCCGAAGGGTTGGAATGTTTGGTAGGGGCTGATATGATAGTAACTTTCTAAAAGGTCTTAGGATATGCTTAGAAAAGGTTATAAGGAAAGCACACTTAAATCTGGAGCAGGAACAAGTCCTCCAAGCCTGCTCTGCCATTCAGCGAGATCAGAGTTGATTGTAACCTCACCATTTTCCTGCAGTAATTTCTTACCATCTTGCTTATCACAAATCTATCTCTGCCTTAAAATTATTATAAACTCTGCTTCTACCAACCATTGAGGGAAAAATTCTCAAAGATTTACAAAGAGAAAATGTCACCATGACTTTGCCTTAAATGGTTGAGCCCTGCCTTCGTATAGTGATTCCTAATTCTAAATTATCCCACAAGAGGAACCATCTTCTCCAACTCGTTAGGATTTTTTATGTTTCAATAAACATAGAACGGTGCAACACAGTAACAGGCCTTTCAGCTCATCATGTCTGCGCTGGCCATGATGCCAATCTTACTAATGCCATCTGCCTGCACGTGTCTGTATCCCTCTATCCCAGCTCGTTCATGTCTGTCGAAATGCTTCTGAAATATTGCCATCAATTTGCTTCCACCACTTCCCTAGCAGCGCGTTCCAGGTGCAACTACTCTCTGTGTAAAAAATACCAGTCATGTACTCTTAAAAACTTCCTCCCTTCATTTTCCAGCTGTACTCCCTAGTGTTTGACATGTCCAGTCACTTTTCTTCAGGACTCCTGCCAATAGATGCATAGCCTTTCCAAACTCTGTGGCAAGACAAACCTAACCATCCCAGGTATCAGTCTAGTAAACCTCAATTACTCCCAAAGTGTGAACATCCATTCCAAAATGCGGAGGCTAATAGTTTATGAAGTAGTCCAAATGAGGGAGTGGAATAAATTAGATAAATTTTTGATAAATCAGATAACACTACTGCTACAGTGGCCCACATAACCACCTCTTGTCCGTCATTGTAAAATCTGAAATAAATTGGATATGAAAATCTTAGTTTAGTTTACAGATGCAGCCCTGAAGCAGGCCCTCAGCCCACCGAGTCCGTGCCATCCAGTGATCATCCCGTATACTAACACTATCCTACATACTAGGGACAATTTACAATTTTACAAAAGCCAATTAACCTACAAACCTGTACATCTGTGGAGTGTGGGATGAATGTGGAGCACCCAGTGAAAACCCACACGGTCACAGGGAGAATGTACAAACTCCGTACAGACAGCATCTGTAGTCAGGATTGATCTCGGGCCAATGATGCTGTGAGGCAACAATTCTACCGCAGCGGCACTGTACTGTCCTGGGGGAATTGTGAGGGTCAGGCAGCCTCTGTGGAGGCAAAGGAGGCAAATTGTTTTCCCAGTGCTTGGAAAGAGGGCAAATATATCATTGTTTTCATTGTAAGAATAACATTGTTCTGATAAATTATCTCCAGCTGCAGTATTAATTAATTTTTACCCTGAAGGCTAAATACATCTGTCGCTTAAGTTTGATTTAGTCATGTTCATAGTGCAAAAGACTCCGGAGTTGTACCCAGTTTAAATACTTACCTTGGCTCACTCTGACAGTGGAGGAGGCCCAGGACAGAAAAGACAGAATGGGATGGGGATTTCAAGTGTTTGGCAACTGGGAGAGCGCAAGGGCCAAGGCGGACTGAGCATAAGTGTTCAGCGAAATGACTGCCCAGTCTGCACATGTTCTCGCCGATATATAGGCAGTAGAAATTCTGCTTGGTGAAATGCACAGTAAGTAGCAGCTGACACATTTGCTGTAGTGGCTGAAATAGATAGGTTGTGAGGGGGAGTACAGAGGGAGGAAAATAGGAGAAATGGGAGAGGAAAAGCAAATAATTCACGGGGAGTAGGATGTGACAGTGGGTGAGACTTCCAGTTGCATTTGCATTCTAAACTAGAATCATAGTCATACAGCATGGAAACAGGCCGTTCGACCCAACTAGTCCTTGCTGAGTACATAAATTATGTTTTCACAAATAGTATTTTTTTCACTCTGATGATTAAATGCTGTTCAAATAAATCATTGGGGTTCCCTTGGCACCAATCACAACCATCCCTAAATTGTCTTTTGTCACCAATGCATAATCCAGTGGCTCTTCTGTGGTCTTAATCACAGCAGGAATAAGAGAATGCAGTAGAATGCAGATGCTGGTTAATACACAAAGTGCCGGAGTAACTCACAGTTGAGGCAGCATCTCTGGAGAACATGGTTAGGTGAATTCTCGGGTCGGGAGGTGATGTTTGAGTCTGAAAAAGGGTCCCGACCCGAAATGTCACTTATCCATGTTGTCCAGAGCTGCTGCCTCACCTGCTGAGTTACTCCAGCACTTGGTGTCCTTTTAAGAGAATGCAATGTTTGTTGCTGCTTATCTTTATATATATCTTTCTTTATTTTTTCAATTGTGTTCTGTTTACCTGAGCATATTTCCTTTCTTCATAGCTAACAGGTGATTTGGTACAGTCAACTCAGTAATCTCAAAGGCTGCTGTGTTTCCCATAATTACATTCATAGAGCCAGAGAGTCATACAGCATGGAAACAGGTTATTCATCTTTGCCCATGTCCACCCAGATGCCCCATCTATACTAGTCCCACCTGTCTGCATTTGGGTCTTATCTCTCTAAACCTTTCCTATCAAGCAAGGTTTGCTTCTGTCAATATGCTTCTTGCTTGCACCTATATCAAACGTCATAGGCTAGAAAGACAGAAAGTACAGGAGTAACTCAGCAAATTAGACAGCACCTTTAGTTTATTTTCAGTTTAGAGATTCAGCACAAAAACAGGCACTTCTGCAATTCCGTGCTGACCAATGCTCCCGTACACTAGCACAATCCTACACACTAGGGACAATTTACTATTTTTTACTGAAGCCAATTAACCTACAAACCTGTCTGTCTTTGGAGTGTGGGAGGAAACTGGAGTAAGACAGCAACTCTATGGTTGTGCCCTCTTCCTCTGGAGAACATGGATAGGTGATTTTTCGTGTTGGGACCCTTCTTCAGTTCGCAATGGCTAGTTTTGTTCAACCTATGTGCTGACTCTTGTCATTTTAGTTTGATAATTTTCTCAGTTTATTTGAAGCTAAGTGTAAGTACGCCTCACTGATTTGCAACTTGTTTTGTCTGACCTTTCTTCATGTCCTTCTCTTGGTCTTTCCTTGCAAACCCACAGCCTGGCCTGTAGGCCAGTTGCATTCCTTTGTATCAAGCTATCAACTGCAGTTTTTCTGTCATTGACCTCGTTCATCATGTAAACATTTTTCTTCCCTAATTCTATGAAAATTTATAATGTTAAAGCAGATAAGTGATTTAAAGGTTTTAGATAATGATGACCGTCATGACAGAGCAGCTAGCAGCAACAGAGTAATGCAGCGTGGAAACGGGCCATTTGGCCCAACTTACCCACCCCGAACAACATGTCCAATCTAACACTGGTCCCACCTCAGATTCAGATTCAGATTCAACTTTAATTGTCATTGTCAGTGTACAGTACAGAGACAACAAAATGCAGTTAGCATTTCTCTGGAGAGCGACATAGAATATATTTCAATAAATAAATCTATTTACATGCATACAGTCACCTGCCTGCATTTGTCCCATATCCCTCTAAACCTGTCCTATTCATGAACCTGTCTAAATGTTTCTTAAACTTTGCCATAGTAACATTTAGCTCTCTCAATAAGAGAGAGAAACAACAAGATATAAATGAGGTGAGGGTTGGACTGAGGTCAAAAATGGATGTAAGCAGCTCAAAGGAAGAAGCTTCACTAAAGTAGGTATTATCACCGGGACAGTTGATGCCAATAGTTAATTAGAGCTATGGTACCCATACAAGTTACTAACAGGGAGTTGAAATGTATGGAATGTGCAAAGATGGATCATACTGGGGGGGGATATATGTCAGAGCTGCAGTCAAGAGGAGCTGAATAAACAAAATAATTAACAATTTACAGGAGTTGGTGAGGCCTTCATGTTGAGGTCTTAGTGTTTAGGTAGTTTTGTTAAGGGTAGTGTTTGGTGTAGTGTTAAGGGCCTGTCCCACTTAGGCGATTTTTTAGGCGACTACCGGCGACTGTCATAGTCATAGCAGGTCGCTGAAAAACTGGCGACTGGACCCCCCCCTACGACAATGCCTATGCCAACCTATCACCTAGTCGACATCAAGCTACGGCAAGCTACCGACAACCAGCGACCCAATCGTCGCGACTTAGGACGTCTACCTACGACAACCTATGACGACATCTACGACAACAGAAGTCTACCGAAGTCCACCCGTGCAAGCTACGACCTTGTCGACGACAACTGAAGACAATTCAGTCACCGGTTAACGTAGGTAGTCGCCAATGGAATTCACTGGTCAGCACCGGCGAGAGATATGGTCAGCGCGGAGAAGCAGTGCTGGTATCCAGACACACAAAAATGCTGGAGAAACTCAGCGGGTGCAGCAGCATCTATGGAGCGAAGGAAATAGGCGCCGTTTCGGGCCGAAACCCTTCTTCAGACTGATGGGGGGTGGGGGGGGGAGAAGGAAGGAAAAAGGGAGGAGGAGGAGCCCGAGGGCGGGGGGATGGGAGGAGACAGCTCGAGGGTTAAGGAAGGGGAGGAGAGAGCAAGGGCTAACAAAACTGGGAGAATTCAACGTTCATGCCATCCGGACGCAAGCAACCCAGGCGGAATAAGGACTGTAGGTTAACCCAGTGAGACAGGCATAGTTGTGCTGCATTTAGCACTGGATTGAGCCTCCGAAGCCTTGCGCGCATGTGTGTGTGAGTGCGAATGCCAAAAAATTGTGTCCCCCGTCCCCTCCATGTTTCGATAGCGAGTTCCGCTCTTGCATCATTGCACATCCAGTTCTGTCAATTTGTCTCCTTGCCTTGGCTTTCATGTTCCAAAAAGCCTGTGCATTTATAACATTCACCTCAACTACTCCCTGCAGCAGTGAGTTCTACTTCCTCACCTCCCTCGAAGCTTCTCAATTCCCTAGGTGGCTGTCATATTCATGGCTGAAGATATTGATGGTCACAATATTTTTTCTACCTCATGTGGAAAATAACCCTGCACCTACTCCTTCATGATAAATATGACCTTGTACTCTGATGTCATTGTAAATCTCTTTTTTATATCCTTCCTGTGCCTTTATATTATTTTACTCACTATTGCGATCAAGACATGCAGCTTATGCTGTGTGGTCTAACTAAGGTTCAATAGAAGTTTAACATAACATCTAATTTATCCTATCCCCCTTGTGTTTGGTTTGTTTTGTTCCTGACCTTATTAACTGTGTTACTCCTTTTGGTGATTTGTGTATTTGTACTCTCAGATCCCTTTGCCCTCTTGTCCCATTTATATTATTTCTAGTTTAGTGGATCTTATTTTTATTACCAAAAACGACACCCCATTTAGTGATGTTGCAATTCATTTGCCTGTTTCGTGACCATTCTACAGCAGTATTGGTGGCAACAGTGGTGCAGCAGTAGAGCTGCTGCCTCACTGCACCAGAGTTGTTAAATCCTGACCCCTGGGTGCTATCTGTGTGGAGTTTGCATGTTCTCCCTGTGACTGCATGGGTTTTCTCCGCGTGCTCTGGTTTCCTCCCACATCCCAAAGACTTGCAGATTTGCTGATTGGCACAAAGTACTAGAGTAACTCAGCGGAACAGGCAGCATCTGTGGATAGAAGGAATAAATGACATTTCGGGTTGGAACCCTTCTTCAGTTGTGGCGATGATCAAAACCATGTGATCACAGGGAGAACTAGCAAACTCCTCACATGCAGCTCCCGAGGTCAGAATTGAACTCTGGGCTCTGATGCTGTGAGGCAGCAGTTCCACCCACTGTGCCACCACTGGCCACTGGCATCTCCGACTGACCATTGGGCTGTAGATATGTAAATCTCTGGAGATGTTTTATCTCCCATCTTAAACATGGTAATTATAGTTATTTACCAGTCCTTTGATACTATATTTTAACTTATATTCCCCATTGCTTGCAATGGGGAATATAAGTTTGAGATGCTTTCAGAATTTGTAACTTGTTGCATTCTCTCAGTCGCAGACTGCAACCACACCGTTATAGTACCCCCAGGGCAATATGTGGATAGAAGGCATGCTTCAGGTCTAGGTACATCCCAACCACTTAGCAGTCAGAAAGTTACTTTGAAAATGTGGCTACAGTAGTCGTCAAGTCAAGTCAAGTTTATTTGTCACATACACATACAGTGAAATGAAAGTGGCAATGCTCGCGGACTTTTGTGCAAAAGACAAACAACCAAACAACCAAACAAATTATAAACACAGTCATAACACACATATTCTTTAAATAATAAATAATGGAAGGAAAAACGTTCAGTAGAGTTAGTCCCTGGTGAGATAGGCGTTTACAGTCCGAATGGCCTCTGGGAAGAAACTCCTTCTCAACCTCTCCGTTCTCACCGCATGGCAACGGAGGCGTTTGCCTGACCGTAGCAGCTGGAACAGTCCGTTGCAGGGGTGGAAGGGGTCTCCCATGATTTTATTTGCTCTGGAGTTGTACCTCCTGTTGTATAGTTCCTGCAGGGGGGCGAGTGAAGTTCCCATAGTGCGTTCGGCCGAACCCACTACTCTCTGCAGAGTCTTCTTGTCCTTGGCAGAGCAATTCCCAAACCAGATGGTAATATTTCCGGACAAGGTGCTTTCCACCGCCGCTGTGTAGAAGCACTGGAGGATCCTCGGAGACACTCTGAATTTCCTCAATTGCCTGAGGTGGTAAAGGCGCTGCCTTGCCTTACTCACGAGTGCTGAGGCGTGTGATGCCCATGTCATATCCTCGGAATTGTGGACTCCCAGATATTTAAAACAGTTCACCCTATCCACAGGATCCCCATTTATCCTCAATGGAGTGTACGTCCTCGGATGATGTGCCCTCCTAAAGTCCATGATCAGCTCCTTCGTTTTTTTGATGTTCAAGAGGAGGCTGTTATCCTGGCACCAGTGCTAGATCAGCCACCTCCTCCCGGTAGGCCTTCTCGTCGTTGTCTGAGATCAGGCCCACCACCACAGTGTCATCAGCAAACTTAATTATTGAGTTGGAGCTGAACCTAGCCACACAGTCATGTGTGTACAGGGAGTACAATAGGGGGCTGAGGATGCAACCCTGGGGTGATCCTGTGCTCAGGGTGAGGGACTTCGATGTATTCCCTCTCATCTTGACTACCTGGGGCCTGGCGGTGAGAAAGTCCAGGACCCAGGTACACAGGGAGGTGTTGAGCCCCAATTCCATTAGCTTCCCGGCCAGTCTGGTGGGGACTATCGTGTTGAAGGCTGTAGTCCTGAGAAATATAGCAGTTAGCAAGTATGTAAGGCCCCATGAAGAATAATGAAATAAATGACTGGAAAATTTGATGTGGTTTCATTTGTTGCATAAGTACTGGGCTGGAAGTCAGAAGAAGCCCCCTTGACTTGCCTCAATGGAAAGTCAGGGAAGTATGGAGGCCAATAAAATGAACAAAGAATGCAGGCTTTCACATGATTTATGAATGTAAGCCCAGTGGCAAAAAATGTTTGTATAAATTTTAAATCTCTTTTATTTTTGTTTCTGCAGCTATCCACTGTATCAATATGGAAACCCTCAACTCAGGATATTTCGAACCAACTTTTTTATGACCCTGGTGAGGCCTGGGAAGGAGCAACCAGAGGATACAGCCCAGTTTAGGATCCCCATGGAGTGAGTAGGAGGAGATAGAACCAAGCCCGCACAGTGGTGCAGCGGTAGAGTTGCTGCCTTACAGCGCCAGAGACACTGGTTCAATCCTGGCCACGGATGCTATCTGCACAGTTGTGACCACGTGAGTTTTCACTGGGTGCTCTGGCTTCCTCCCACACTCCAAAGATATGCAGGTTTGAGGGTTAATTGACCGGTAAAAATTATAAATTATCCCTAGTGTGTAGGATAGTGCTAATGTGCGAGGATCGCTGGTCGGTGAGGACTCTGGGCTGAAGGGCCTGTTTTCGTGATGTATCTCTAAAACTAAAACTAAAGCAGCAAAACTTCAGGCTTCTGCATGAATTTAGGTGGATCTACTATTCTCACTGGTTCGTTGGAGCTCTCGGTTATTTAACTGAGGATGAACTAGTCCTCAAACGCTAGTGCTGTGCCTTGTGCGTTACTTAGCAGGATGTGACACCAGGATAGCCATTAAAATGATTTATGAATTTGGATTGTGCTTGGATTGGTGCATCTTGATTATTCCTGAATCTGTTGGGAAGCTTTTAGTTTAGTGTTGTTTAGTTTAGAGATACAGCGTGGAAACAGGCCCTTTGGCCCACTGGGTCTGCGCCAACCAGCGTCCCCCGTACACTTGCACTATTCTACACACGAGGAACAATTTGCAATTTTTACCAAAGCCAATTAACCTTCAAACCTGTACATCTCTGGAGTGTGGGAGGAAACCGGAACATCCGGCGAAAAACCCTCACGGTCACGTGGAGAACATACAAACTCCGTACAGACAGCACCCTTGGTCAGGATCAAACCTGGGTCTCTGGCACTGTAAGTCAACAACTCTACTGCTGTGCCACTATTTTTCTCTCTCAACCCATTCTCCTGCCTTCTCCCGTAACCTTGGAAGCCCTTACTAATCAGGAATCTACCAATATCCACTTTAAATGTAGCTAATGTCTTGTACCACTGTAATGTAATGTACCACTGTCATCTCTGGAAATGAATTCCACAGATTCACCACTGTAAGACTGCGCTTCCAGCTGCAGGTGTAAAGCCATTTGTCAAACACATCCTGGGATTATAGTAGTTTTGTAATTCCAAGATATTTATAGTGGAACCACTGACTATAACTAACACAACTCGGCTACGTTAGTGTGCTTCAAACTTTATTTAACTTTAGTGTTTCATCCACCATCCACTAGAGGACTCAAGAGAGCTGTGCAGGAATTATAGATCCACCTACCGGTACATTAAAAATGGGCACATCTAACTTGCAGTGTATTGTATATGAAACTGGGAGCCAGTGTGCAAAACTTTAATGATCGTCAATCTATGATATTTTAGTATAGAGATACAGCATGGAAGCAGGCCCTTCTACCCACCAAGTACACGCCAACCATCACACCCGTTCACACTAGTTCTATGCTACCCCACTTGCTCATTCACTCCACAGTAGGGGCAATTTTACAGCAGCCAATTAACCTGCAATCCCGCACGTTTTTGGGATATGGGAGGAAACTGGTACACCCAGAGGAGAACATGTAAATTCACAGGGAGAACATGTAAAATCCACACATACAGCAGCCGAGGTTAGGATCGAACCAGGGTCTCTGGCGCTGTTAGGCAGCAGTTCTATCAGCTCCGCCACTGTGCCCCATTTTGATATGACAACACATTTCTCCAATAATTAAATGGCATTCAACTACAGGTGCACAACCTTTTATCCGAAATTCCAAATAACGAAAAGCTCCGAATAGCGGACATTTTTTCAGTCCTTGAAGAAAGGTCCTTGAAGACGTTCACCGAGGGCGGCCCGCAGAGGTGACAGCGGAACCTCCGGTCGGTCCTCGAAGAAAGGGGAACTAAATCCCCATTCATAAAAGAGAAGGTGAGGGTATATTGCGCGGGATTAATAATTGACAATCTGCTGCTGCCTGCTCGCTGAGTTAAAAAGTTCCCACGGTAGACTCACGATACACAGTGTATCGTGAGTCTTGCGTGGGAACTTTTTAACTCAGCGGGCAGGCAGCAGCAGATTGTCGCTCCCTTCAGCTTCACCCCACCTACACCCCTCTGCTTCCCGGCCATGTGTGTGACCCCTTCCCTCCCCTCTCCAGCTCCCCGCCCATTGCACCGGCGCGGGGGCTTTGCACTGTCTTCACGTCGGCGATGCCAACAGGTCAGTGCCAGTCACCGGAGACGTCGGGACCAACAGGTCACTGACCCCCAGGCCCACTGCAAGCAGGGAGATCCCAGAGACACACAGCCAGCAGCAGCCCAGCCCCGTTCCAACTCCAGAGCAACACGCTCCCCGTAGGGACAGAAGCTGATGGTGTGCAAGGTACGTCTTGTTCTTGGGATGGCGCAGCTCGGGCTGTGGGCGAACTGCCACTTGTCGCCGTAGCGGCCCATCGGGGAGCGGATTCCTCTGGAGTTGGAGGGGGAGGGGGGTATTGTGCTGTTTGATCACCCCCCTGCTATCCCAGGGACAGGGAGACACATCGGCTTTTGAGAATGGTGGGCAATCACTTCCAAAGTTCTGCCCACACAGTCAGTACACCTCTCCTACACTTGTCTCCCGCACTAAGATCATTTCGCAGAGAATGATCCCAGCCTAACCCTCCCTATTCTCTCCTATTCTGCACGAAAAAAAAAACTACATTGAAGACTCAAACTCGCGATTGAGTAACTGCCGGGATCGAGGCGCAAACTCCCGACCTTGCAGATATGAGCCGAGCACTCTACCACTGAGTCAGCCGTTAAAATCTACGCTAAAAATCTTCCATTCCGAAAGCTGAAAAATTCCGAATTACGAAAAATGTCTGGTCCCAAGGCTTTCGGATAAAAGATTGTGCACCTGTACTAGCCTGTGAAACATCTTGTTGAATTGACCACAGTTGATTAAAGCTGTGAAATTCTCATCTATTTTAAAGTTGCATGATGGTCGGATTCAAACTCCTGGGTTAGTAGAAGCCTTTGATCATTTTTCCCCCTTAACATATTAATATTCTTATTTTTCCAACTTGCATTGAACAGGATGACAAAACCTGACGTGAAAAATTACCTACAGGACATCTACAGTGTCCCAGTGGCTGCAGTTAGGACCAGAATACAATATTGTAAGTAACGGTTAATACTTGTTTAAAGGCAGAGCCTACCTGCTGTGCTTATAAATCCTACTTTAATATTGACTGAAGTCTGGACAACCTTGATAAGTCAACAAATTTTGCCAAGTGTTCTAGATCTTTATCTTCTTTCTGTCCAGTAGACCATAAGCAAGGACATCATCTTTGATTACTTATTTCTCATTGTCTTTCATAACTTTTTTAGGTACTAACAAGAAGAGAAATCATAAGAATCAGAAGGTGAAGCGGCCTGATTATAAAGTTGCCTATGTTCAGTTAGTAAGTGCAATCAAATTTCTCTTCATTTAATGTGCTCTAATTCTCAAGTACTAATCATGATTTACAATTCTTCAGCTTTTAATCCACTTGTTTCGATCCACGTGTTTAATTTTGAAAGTACAGAGGTTACATTTTCACGTGCTCAAAGCAGTTTTTTTTCTTTGTTAATGTTCGTTCTTCCTTTGGCAGCAAATGTTTTTCTTTTATATCCACTCATATTTTCCTATTCATCTTCATACCCAAATAAATAAATGGTTAAATAATGGTCTTCAAGTACATGTGGTACGTGTGTTACAGCTTACCTAAATATTTAATTTATTTATCATTATGCAAACTAAATTTGAGACTCTTTTATCCCAGGCTAACCCCAGTGCTGTGGAGATGTTATTTACAGTGAAATGTTGGCAAGGTATATATTTTAGGATACTTCCATTTTGAAATGTTTAATATCTTTGCAGATTTGAATCTGTTGGAAAAAAAAGGGTTTGAATTTGAACGCTCCTTTTTGCACGAAAATGCTTAAATTACATAACTGCTGCAGGTGCATAAATAAGTGATACAGTCAATCATAGCTCATGTCAAAGAATCACAGGCTTCTGGAAGTGATCACAACTGAAAGTGAGCACGACGCTAGGTTTTGTACAAAAGTCCAGACTTATATAACCATATAACAATTACAGCACGGAAACAGGCCATCTCAACCCTTCTGGTCCGTGCCGAACACGTATTCTCCCCTAGTCCCATACGCCTACGTTCAGACCATAACCCTCCATACCTTTCCCGTCCATATAACTATCCAATTTATTTTTAAATGATAAAAACAAACCTGCCTCCACCACCTTCACTGGAAGCTCATTCCACACAGCCACCACTCTCTGAGTAAAGAAGTTCCCCCTCATGTTACTCCTAAACTTCTGTCCCTTAATTCTCAAGTCATGTCCCCTTGTTTAAATCTTCCCTACTCTCATTGGGAAAAGCTTATCCACGTCAACTCTGTCTATCCCTCTCATCATTTTAAAGACCTCTATCAAGTCCCCCCTTAACCTTCTGCGCTCCAAAGAATAAAGCCCTAACTTGTTCAACCTTTCTCTGTAACTTAGTTGCTGAAACCCAGGCAACATTCTAGTAAATCTCCTCTGTACTCTCTCTATTTTGTTGACATCCTTCCTATAATTAGGCGACCAAAATTGTACACCATACTCCAAAATTGGCCTCACCAATGCCTTGTACAATTTTAACATTACATCCCAACTGCTCTGATTTATAAAGGCCAGCACACCAAAAGCTTTCTTTACTACCCTATCTACATGAGATTCCACTTTCAGGGAACTGTGCACAGTTATTCCCAGATCCCTCTGTTCACCTGCATTCTTCAATTCCCTACCATTTATCATGTACGTCCTTTTTTGATTTGTCCTGCCTACAATAGTTGACATTGCCTCATAATTCAAAATAATGGTTGATTGCATCAGGATATGCAAACTGACCTTCAGAGTGTGTTCCAAAGAATGTCAGACATAGACAAACGAAGTACAGTGTCGTAGGATATCGATCCACTTAATTCATCCAGATATGTTATCCACAGGATAATGGATTTTATTTTTGCTTTGCTTCCTGTACTGAGTTGGAATGAGTATAAAAGTGAATGAGGGGATAATTGTTTAATTTCAGAGAGAGAGTGCAAGAATGATGTGATGACAAGCCTTTTCTGTCGTACAATTATTTGATGGACATACCACCAGATTTTGACACCCTGTTCCTCTCCAGTCTATCTTACCAATTAGAACAAATAAAGATGCCTGAATCATCAACTCTACATGGTATTTGAAATTAATATAGATTATTTAAACAAGTAATTTCTTAATGAAAGATCATTGTTGTTTGTACGAATATTTCTAAAAGGATCTGAACATGTTAGCGCATAATGGTGCTGCAGTAGAGCTGCTGCATTATAGCGTCAGAGACCTGGGTTCAAACCTGACAATGGGTGCTGACTGTACAGAGTTTGTACGTTCTCCCCGTGACCACGTGGATTTTCTCCGGGTGCTCCGGTTTCCTCCCACACACTAAAGACGTACAGGTTTGTATGTTGATTAGCTTTGGTAAAAATTATGGATTGTTCCTAGTGTGTAGGATCGTGCTAGTGTACAGGGATAGCTGGTCGGCGCGGACTCAGTGGGCCGAAAGGCCTGTTTCCATGCTGTATCTCTAAACTAAACTAAACGTTAAGAGAGTGGAGGCAGTTGGGCAGATCCATTGAGAAGTGGTTTGCCAGTCCTGAAAGACAATACCAAGTGGCTAATAGGACCTCTGACCAACAAATCTTGTGAGGTGTTTTGTTAGACGTAGAATAGTGTTAAATATTTTCTGACCGATAAATCAGATGTAAATTGAGGCAGGTGAAGGGTTAAGGCTTCACTCATGCAGTTTTTTTCTTCGTGAGCAGGAAATGTTACAATTTTTATTCCAAGCATTTTTTTTAATGGATACACTGAGCTAGTTGGAGCACAATGCCAGGTCAGTAGAGTCATGCTTTCTCACTTGTTTACAAGCAATGAAGTTGGAGTTGTTTCAGAGACCTCTGACTGGCAATAAAATGGCAAGGAGAGGGAGAAGAGTGTTTAAGAATTAAGTCACCATTCCTTAGTGATGACATCGGCTGCAATGTTTCTCATAACTCCTCTCTGCAAACTTGCCGATTTAGTCAGCAGTATTGTTTTAAAGAGAAGAAAGGTCAGTGGGGAAATAGAACATGGGGATCAGAAATTAGTAATTTTAGAATCATATGGCACAGACACAGGTCCTTTGGCCCAACTCATCCATGCCCACAAAGTACCCATTTAAGCCTGTCCTGTTTTATTGCATTCGACCTATATATATCCTTTCCTATCTATGTACGTTTCCAAATGTCTTTTAAATGTCGTGATTGTATCTGGCTCAATTACTTTGTCTGGCAGATTGTTCCATACACCCACCACCCTCTGTGTGGAAATAGTTGTCCCTCAGGTTCCAATGAAGTTCTTCTCTTCTCACTTGAAACGTATGCCCACTAGTTCTTGACTCCGTGACCCTTCATTACTATTTAGAGGTCCTGATATTTTGACTGGAATCACGTACTCTGATCGGGTAAACCTATGGAATTGCACAACAGACATTTGTGCAGTGAGGTAAATATAAACTAACTTTTCTCCTGAAGCCTTAAAATAGATATCCTGATATTGTCAAGTCAAGTCAAGTTTATTTGTCACATACACATACGAGATGTGCAGTGAAATGAAAGTGGCAATGCTCGCGGACTTTTGTGCAAAAGCCAAACAACCAAACAAACTATAAACTCAATCATAACACACATATTCTTTTACATAATAAATAATGGAAGGAAAAACGTTCAGTAGAGTTAGTCCCTGGTGAGATAGGCGTTTACAGTCCGAATGGCCTCTGGGAAGAAACTCCTTCTCAACCTCTCCGTTCTCACCGCATGGCAACGGAGGCGTTTGCCTGACCGTAGCAGCTGGAACAGTCCGTTGCAGGGGTGGAAGGGGTCTCTCATGATATTTTTGGCTCTGGAGTTGCACCTCCTGATGTATAGTTCCTGCAGGGGGGGGGCAAGTGAAGTTCCCATAGTGCGTTCGGCCGAATGCACTACTCTCTGCAGAGCCTTCTTGTCCTTGGCAGAGCAATTCCCAAACCAGATGGTAATGTTCCCGGACAAGATGCTTTCCACCGCCGCTGTGTAGAAGCACTGGAGGATCCTCGGAGACACTCTGAATTTCCTCAATTGCCTGAGGTGGTAAAGGCGCTGCCTTGCCTTACTCACGAGTGCTGAGGCGTGTGATGCCCATGTCATATCCTCGGAGATGTGGAATCCCAGATATTTAAAACGGTTCACTCTATCCACAGGATCCCCATTTATCCTCAATGGAGTGTACGTCCTCGGATGATGTGCCCTCCTAAAGTCCATGATAAGCTCCTTCGTTTTTTTGATATTCACGAGGAGGCTGTTATCCTGGCACCAGAGTGCTAGATCAGCCACCTCCTCCCGGTAGGCCTTCTCGTCGTTGTCTGAGATCAGGCCCACCACCACAGTGTCATCAGCAAACTTAATTATTGATTTGAGTTAATTATTCCACTGCTCTAGGAGCAGTAATCAACCTTGAAGTTTAGGGAAGTATTGTCATCTAAGTATTGTTATCGAAAGAAAGACTGTTAGAAAAAGAGAACAGTCATAATACCTATAACAACTCTGAAGAACTGCCTGAATTACTCTAGCGCTTTGTGTCCTTTTGTGTAAACC
This sequence comes from Leucoraja erinaceus, assembly GCF_028641065.1. NCBI lineage: Eukaryota > Metazoa > Chordata > Chondrichthyes > Rajiformes > Rajidae > Leucoraja > Leucoraja erinaceus. The sequence goes on along the minus strand of NC_073394.1, from coordinate 27,048,799 downwards.
AGCGTCTGCAGTTCCTCGTTTCAACATAATACCTTGCATGCTCTCAAAGTATCTCAAGTGTTTCACAGCTATTGAATCATCTTGAAGAGTTATCACATTTGTTACGCAAGGAAGCATTGGATTAAACATTTTCATTTAGGGCAGCATGGTGGTGCAGCGGCCGAGTTGCTGCCTTACAGCGCCAGGGACCTGGGTTCATTCCTGACTACGGGTGCTGTCTGTACGGAGTTTGTACGTTCTCCCCGAGACCGCGTGGGTTTTCCCCGGGTGCTTCGGTTTCAACCCACATTCCAAAGACATACAGGTTTGTAGGTTAATTGGCATCCATAAAAGATTGTAAATTGTCCCTCGCTTGTGCATGGATATCACTGGTCGGCACGGATTCGGTGGGTCGAAGGGCCTGTTTCCACACTGTATCTTTGAACTCTAAACTAAACTAAACTAAACTCTATTCCTTGGATAGTTTATGTCCACCCGAATGAGGAGGAAAATGGAGCCCTTGGTTTAATGATCCAACTGAATGAGGTCATCTTCCGATCCTCTCAATAACAGCCCTTGATGAGCATTGGACCCTGTGCACTGTGTTGCGAGAGCATTTCCACTGGCATGAGTGGGGCAGGTAGTTTTTTATTCTGCAGAAAGAGAAATCCTGAGCTAACTCAGCGGGTCGGGCAGCTTCTCTGGAGAACATGGATAGGTGAAGTTTTGGGTCAGGCCCCTTCAGACTCAACATAGATAGGTGAGATTTTGGGTCGAAATCCTTCTGTAGCGTTTCCATGTCCTCCAGAGCTGCTGCCTGATCTGTGGAGTTACTCCAGCATTTTGTGTCTATTTGTGCTATAAACCAGCAACTGCAGTTCCTTGTTATTACATTTTAGTTCATGATTCTGTGTTGCTCACTCAATATAATTGTGTGGCTTGTACTGTACCAATTGTCCACTGAGGAGTTAAACTGGGTAATGTGTTAATAATATCCTGAATCATGTACAGCCATATTACTTGCTTTTCCTAAAGATTTTTATTTTAAGCATCCAAATTCTTGTCAGAACTTTATCAGTCTCCCTGTAGTTAATTGTATTTCACTACTAAGTGCCATTTTGGCATTATAATGTGCTTCCACTGCAGTCTTTTCCAGCTTGTATCCTAATGAAAAAGAATGTAGCTACATCCACAAGCAATGACCTTTTTGTGATGTCACATTGTTCCTCATAAGTCATGTAGTTCTGGTTTGGAAGACATATCCCTATTCATTCACGCATTTCCAAGAAGGAGTGTGCCTTATGTAAACCATCATTGTCAAGATACTTTACAGCATTTCAGTATCTGTTTGTCAGTTACATTTTATCATTTGGTCACAATATCCCTGGGCTGTTTTGCTCCCTATTATAGTCAGTGAAATCTTACTCTTCCACCGAAACTGGAATTTGGATCCCCTTGCAGTGTCACAAATTATTTGAGGATCTTTGCAATTGGCCCAAGTAGTAAATAGAACTAATTTATTTAGTATCATTCACAGGAGAAAAGATGTTGCCAGAGTGCTCCCTATCAATAAGGCCTGGAAAGAGTGGACGTGGAGAGGATGTTTCCACTAGTGGGAGTGTCTAGGACCAGAAGCTATAGCCTCAGAATAAAAGGGAACGTATCTTTAGAAAGATGATGAGGAAGAATTTCTTTAGTCAGAGGGTGAGGGAATTCATTACCACAGAAGGATGTGGAGGCCAAGTCAATAGATATTTTAATGGCGGAGATTGACATTCCCAATTAGTACGGGGCAATTAATTAGTATTATGGAGTGACAGCAGGAGAATGGGGTTGAGGGGGAAATATAGATCAGCCATGATTGAATGGTGGAGTAGACTTGATGGGCTGAATGGCCTAATTCTGCTCCTGTAACTTCTGAACATGAATAAAAAGACATAAAGTGCTTGGGTCAGTCAGCATCTATGGAGAGTATGGATAGGAAACGTTTGAGGTTGGGCGCTTCTTCAGACTGATTGCAGTGGAGGGGAGAAAGCTGGAAGTGAGCTGGGGAGTAGGACAAAGCCTGGTTAGTGTTGGGTGTAGTCAAGTGGGTTGGTGTGAGGGAGGGATGGGTTGATTGGCAGATGGATGGATAAAGGCCAGCGTTGGGGAAAAAGACAAAAGGCTTTGAGAAAAACAAAGAAAATGTGAAGCCAGAGGAAGGGATGAACATACAGCAAGGGGAAGGGGAAGGCGGTGTGGGATAGTGGGAGAAATGAGTGTGCATCCATTGTTCCGTTTCGGTACATATGACAATAAAACACTTGATCTTGACTCTCTTGATCCTCTGGATGGCAGTGTTGCCCTGACGTGCTTCCCATTTCTCTTTCATAGATTCTTTCTCAATGGTGGGTGGCAGCAGTCTTTTCATATTTATAAAATATATTTATATCTTAAATCACCTTTTTGCCGTTGGTACCTGTTATATTTAGTGCATCATACAGCAAGGTTTTTTTTATTGCTACTGCTGCTAAAATCCTGAAATATATCTTCAATAGTTGCCCCATTGGCAGTGACCCTTTTGCTCACCCACAAATTGTGATGAACCCCCTGTGGTCGCTGGGCTTGTTCATGACTTTGGCTTTTCTGGATGAACCTGTGAGTTCCTCCTCTACTGCCTATGTGGTTGTGTGGGAAATGGATGGCACTTTGACTCTTTGTCAGGGAGTTTGGGTGATTTAAGTGACTCCGAGGCCTGTCTGAACTATGGTGCCTCAAAATTGGATTGCACCCATTTTTGGTGTGCTAAAACATGGCAGCATTGAACACCAATATCCTGAAGCCCCAGCAGAAAAAGAAGTGGAATTGGCCAAAATCCATCGTGAAGTGATTTTGGGATGGTTAGGATGTACGTGATTGCTGAAGCCACCTCACAATTATAGGCGACCCCTGACATTTTGCTACAGAGGATGAGCAAAAAGTAAATGTGGGCGGCACAGTGGCACATCGGTAGAGTTGCTGCCTTACAGTGCCAGAGACCCCAGTTCTGACTGCGGGTGCTGTATGTTCAGAGTTTGTACCTTATTCTTGTGACCACATGGATTTCCTCCGCGTGCTCTGATGTCTGTCCACACTCCAAAAACATGCAGGTTTGTAGGTTAATTGGCTTTGGTAAAATTGTAAATTGTCCTATGTCTGTAGGATAGTGCTAGTGTATGGGGTAATTGCTGGTCGGCGCAGACTCGGTGGGCCGTATCTCTAAAGTGTAAAAGTATAGTCTAAAAGTCTAATCAACCCTGACAGTCATGCTTTACTGCACATTTTTCAGAAATGCACATTTTGACTGCATGGAGGAGAGAGTGCTGACAATAACTCAAAGGTGCATTCAAGTTCTGCTCTCTCTGATGTACGGTAGGAGAAAGGCTTCTTGTCATACAACAGACCAAGAGACATGTCAGGTTCACCGTACATAGAGCTGATATCAGTCAGTCCTCCAGAAGTTAGAATCACCACCGTATGAAGCAATGTGGAAACAAATGTCATGATCCAGCAAAATACATCAAGATGATCAAGAGATGTACATCACTGTTTACATCTGGAGAGAGGTGATCCTTGCAAAACCTTTTGAGGACATCCAAATTTCTCCACTCGTAAGGAAATGAAGACATTTTAGAATGCCATTAAAGTAATTGGAGTGGGTTTATTAAATCATATGTTCCGGACAGGCATTTGTGCCCCCAGGGTCTGCAGTGATTTTATACTACACCTGCCCTATTCCAGTTGATTTTAGTGTACTGTGTTGGTATCAGTAGATGCTAGTGTGAAGAAGGTCACTTGGTTTTCATTTGCAGAATTTTAATTTACATGCCTCTCGTAAAAATCCCCTCTCTGCTTGGGAGGATGTTGAATACTGTGTGGGCAACGCCTTCTCTTCCACTGGGGGATGAAGCAGGGACCACCATCCTCTGGCATTTGTTGTTCCTCCAGCTGTTCAGTCTGTACCCCGCGTCCCTCCTCACTGGATCTTTTGGCTGCCCCTCTCCCTGCACTCATAAAAAGTGCGGAAGTGACCTCTGCACTTGCCGTGTATTATAAGGAACCCTTCAGGCAACAAAATCGTATTGTGAAGAAATTGTGGCACTAACCTGGTACTTGTACGACTCTTGATGTTCAGCTGCTGTGATCAGAGAAGACATTGGCACGAGGGAAGACGGCATTAACCCCTTGAACCCCAGGGTCCATTCAGGCAGTGCCTACTGCTGACAATCCCAGGCAATACAGTCTCCCTCAGGATGAAAGAGTTCAGTTTGTCCTGGGAATATATTCTCAAGGTGGAAAGTCATCTTGTAACCCACACACACTTCTGCACATTGAGGAAGAGCAAACTTTAATTGTTCATAAAAAGGTCCTGTTTAGTTAAGACGAGGTCATATGAGTGCAGTCAGCAATTGCCTGCCTCTCTTGGCAGCCACCAATGCTGGGAAATCCCAGTGCCTGGGACACCACCAGTCCCTCACCAAAATCATAGTAGATTAAATACTTCATTTGCCAATAAAGTGTGTGGAAATTCTTCTGATGCAAAAGTAAGCAGCAAATAGGATACAGTCTGCTCTAGTCACTCGGACCTATCTTGCAGTTGGTAAGACAAGAGACCGTGACTTCCACAGAGAGACACTGGTTTGAGAGTGTAGCTAAAGTTCTGCCCACTGAATATCCCATTTGATGAATAGCTCAGCCTGCAAATTTATTACTCATCAGTGAGGTCTTGGTAGAATGTTGTGTCTCTCGTTTCATAAGGAGTGGGGTCTTTGCTAAAGTGCATGCCTTGCGTTCTGCTCCTAGGTCCCCGATTTAACCTGAATGGCCTTAACATAGAAAATAGGTGCAGGAGTAGGCCATTCGGCCCTTCGAGCCTGCACCGCCATTCAATATGATCATGACTGATCATCCAACTCGGTATCCTGTACCTGCCTTCTCTCCATACCCCCTGATCCCTTTAACCACAAGGGCCACATCTAACTCCCTCTTAAATATAGCCAATGAACTGGCCTCAACTACCTTCTGTGTCAGAGAGTTCCAGAGATTCACCACTCTCTGTGTGAAAATTTTTTTTCTCATCTTGGTCCTAAAGGATTTCCCCTTTATCCTTAAACTGTGACCCCTTGTCCTGGACTTCCCCAACATCGGGAACAATCTTCCTGCATCTAACTTGTCCAACCCCTTAAGAATTTTGTAAGTTTCTATAAGAGTCTTATGATGGTCTTATGATGAGCATATGTCGGCACTGGACCAGTACTTGTTGGAGTATAGAAGAATGAGGGGGACCTCATTGAAACTTACCGAATAGTGACAGGGCTGGATAGAGTGAATGCAGAGAGGATGTTTCCATTGGTGGAGGAGTCTAGGACCAGAGGGCATAGCCTCAGAATAAAAGGACGTACCTTTAGAAAGATGAGGAGGAATTCCTTTAGTCAGACGGTGGTGAATCTGTGGAATTCATTGCTGTGGAGGCCAAGTTATTGGCTATTTTTAGGGTGCATATTGACAGATTGGTGATTAATACGGGTTATGGGAAGAAGGCAGGTGAATGGGGTTGAGACGGACAGTTGTAGCAGTCTGTGGACTTATGTTTAGGTTTATCATTGTTATGTCATTGTCATGCATTGAAAAGCTTTGTTTTGGAAACTCTTCAAATAGATCAGATAACACTACACTTAAATACAATCAAGTAAAACTCTACTATAATAGATTGAGCAAAGGAAAAGATACAGAGTGCAGAATATAGTACTCAACTTTGTAGCACATCAGATGCATAGACAAAGTCCAACGTTCACAATGGGGCAGAGGTGAATTGGGCAGTACCCTAATTTATGGAAGGATCATTTGGAAGCCTAATATCAGAGGGGAAGAAGGTGTTCATGAGTCAGTTGGATGCGCGTACGCTTTCAAGCTTGTGTGCCATCTGCCAGACGGGAGCAGAGAGAGGGAGGAGTGATCGGGGCATGACAAGTCTTTGATTATGTTGGCTGGTTTTGTGAGGTGGTGTAGGTTGAATGTGTCACTTACGAAGGTGCCAGTCAAGTCTTCTTGTGTTACCAGGGTGTTCTTATAACTTGTGAAAAATGTAATGGATTAGCATGATGTTTTCCTCATTCTGTTGTGTGGTGACTTTTGAGCTTGCCCGTAATGCTGTGGGCAGAAATCGGAGTGTCATTTCAAAATGATATAATCTGTGTGCCTGACACTGGGAAAGTGCCAGGCATGTAATGTGAACAGTGATCAGAAGTGTTCAGTTAAGCAAGAGCATCTATGGAGCGAAGGAGATAGGCAACGTTTCAGGCCGAAACCCTTCTTCAGTCTGAAGAAGGGTTTTGGCCCGAAACGTTGCCTATCCCCTTCGCTCCATAGATGCTGCTACACCCGTTGAGTTTCTCCAGCATTTTTGTGTACCTTCGATTTTCCAGCATCTGCAGTTCCTTCTTAAACAAATGTTCAGTTAAGCATCTGGCTCTGTTTAATCTGGACACTATCTCCAGTGTCACCAACTGTGATTTTGTAAAAACATTTGAAAAGTGTTCAAGAATTGGGTGTAAGATGATCCATTCTCTAATGCTGGGATGCCAGCTCTGGGATTAGTGAAGATTCTTTCTCATCCTCCATTAACAAATTCAATGACACTTTCAATGTTATCTTACTGCCACATGTACCTAGGTACAGTGAAATGCTTTGTTTTGCGTACAACCCAGTAAAATCACATGGCAGACCTCACCTGGGCAATACACAAGTGTCGCCACGTTTCTGGCGCTGACAAAGTTACAAAAGTTCACCGAACCGTCCTCTCTTTTAGTAATCAAACTCTGTTTTCAGCTTTGTCTCCTATTCCCCAATTCAAAAAAAAAACGTGGCACTTCTTTTGTTTGGCAACTGTGAAATAAAGGAAAATGAATACATTTTATAAACAACGATGGACTTGCCAGTTCTTAGTTGTTTTTATACTTATGGAGCTGGTTATCTGTTGCTGTGTGAATAACTGATACTATCCAATTAAGTGCTTGGCACTTCCAGTGCAGCTCACTGGACAGAATGTGAGAAAGAGCTTCTTATTCAAAACTGTGACAAATAGGGAAATACAAATTTTACATTTCATCCTTCCAACTCATTGCGGTAGACCCACGAAGCAACTGTTATAAGTTTCATGTTAACATGAAACTTAATATTCGCCACGTCCACAGTTTAATTTGCACTACTTTTTCCAAGCTTTAATTCCACTGGGCTAACTGACACATCATATTTTAATGACTGGAATTATTTGCCTACTGTATAATCGTTCTGAACCCATACCATAGTAGTTTAATTGCTTTGACTACATCTTGATTGGAATCAAAGCACAATGGCAGTGTAGTGTATTGACCATTAGACCTATCATTTTAATGTGCAGAATTATCCAATGCTTATAAAGAATTAAATATGAATGGAGCATTTTTAAAGAATTAAATATGTACGTTTTGATCTGTCTCATAGTACTAGTCGACTTGTACCAGGGTATGATCGTTCTCATGTATAGTAAGATTTGACTGAATTGTATGCAAAGAACGATTTCCACTGTGCATAGCTACATGTGACAATAAAGTACCATTGAACATAACAGATTTTGCAGATTTGACAATCCTGTACATTTTCTGTTCAAGTGTTAAACCTTTACTATCTATCTTTTTAATTGTATTTTTCAATTTTTTAGTTGAATGTGTTAGAATTGTCGATATTTGCCCAGATTGGTCTTCATATACATTCTGTATCAGTAAAGATACTTGATTCAATTTTAAGATATTTAAATAAAGTTGTATAAATAGTTGTATAAAAAGTTGTATGATGGTGCAACGGTCGAGTTGCTTCCTCACAGTGCCGGACACCCGAGTTGCATCCTGACTACGGTTGCTGTCTGTATGGAGTTTGTGCGTTCTCCCCATGACCTACATAAATGTTGGTATGTTAATTGGCCTTGGTAAAAATTGTAAATTGTCCTTAGTGTGTAGGATAGTGTTAGTGTACAGGGTTCACTATTCGACGTGGACTCGGTGGGCCAAAGAGCCTGTTTCCACATTGTATCTCTAAATTAAATTAAACTATAAAGTTTTCTTTATATTACTGAGTTGAACTTTTATAATAGAAGTTTAATTTTTCAAAACCATAGAAAATGTGTTAAAATCTGAGAAGGGAATACAATTCTCATTCACAGAATGGCGCTAGGAGTCCCCATGGGCGGCATATTGTTGGTGTGACAACTCTTTGGATTGTAAATGACCTCATTTATTTCCTGGTGTGCCTCTGTAAATAAGCAAATAGTAAATAAAGTATTAAAAATAAATAGAGGATTCATTTTTGATGTGGATTTACTTATCTACGAGTATCAGCCTTATCTGTATATAGAGGATTAGTTGTTATGAGAAAATAGCTCTTGGCAAGAAAGCCCAGTTGGCTTTTTGTAGTCTGTTTGGAACTTGGCAACTGTGAGTCAGTATAAATTATGGTAAATTCTCAATTGACCAAACTCAACAACAGGTCTTTCCATTATATTGAGCGTTCGTCGCAGTAGAACAAGGTCTTAGTCAATATCCATGGTCTTGTGGTTTCTGGTTTATGTCCAAGAAAGATAATTGGATATTCTTTTTTAATAGCAGAATTGTGTAGAATGCATCAAGGAAATGTAGGCTGGTGTCACGTGGTTTTTATTGACATAATTTAAAAAATTCATTCATGAAAAGTTGGAACCACAGGCAAGGCCATCATTCAGTGCCCATTTCTAATTGTACTTGAGATGGTGGTGGTGCACTGCCTTTTTGAACTGCTGTTCTTCTGATGGCAGTGTGGGGAAGGAGGTTCCGGGATTTGAACTCCACAATAGTGAAGGAGCAGTGACATGTTTCCATGTCACTGGTGTGTGGTGTGAGATTGGTGTCAATGGTGTGTGACTTGGTGGGAACCCACAGGTGATCTTGTTCCATTGTGCCCAGTATCTGTACCTCCCTTGGCATTGGAGATTGCAGGCTTGGGATGTGCTTTAGTGAAAAACGGTCACACGACTTGTGTATGACGCACACTGCAGGAATGGTTTGCCAGTGGTGGAGGCAAAGATTATTGTGGTTTGTGGGCTGCTTTATTTTGGATGGTAAATTCCTTGACAGGGCTGTGAGTGCAGGATATTCCATAACACTGACTCACCACATTGTACACAGTTTATGATCTGCTGGTGCATCTTTAGAATTATCTGTTGGTTAAGTTATGTTAGCGATGTGAGACTTGGCAATAGTACAGTTGCATGAGGAATCTTGTTGGAGGTGGCCATAGTGTGACATTGGTGGTGCAGCCGTTAAAAGGAAGTGCATATGGGTCTTGTAAGGAGGCATTGTTGAGAGATACAGTACGGAAACAGTCCCTTTGGCGCACCGAGTCCACGCCGTCCAACGACCCCCAGTACACTAGCACTATACTCAGCACTGGGGACAATCTACAATTTTATGCCAATTTGGTCTTTTGTTCCTGGTGTCACCCCTCCACAGCAGGTCCCCCTTTGTTCTGGGTGCCACTCCCCTCCACTCCGGGTTCCCCTTTGTTCTCGGTGCCACTCCCCCCCCCCAGACCCCCTATCGGTGGTTTAGTTGAACCTACCTTCGTCCTCATCGTCGGTTTGTGGTGGGCGTGTTCTCCTCGAGCTCAAGGTCCGTGGCTGGCGAGTCGGGCCTGATTGCCGGGGGTGTCCTGGCACTGGAGCACCAGAGAAAACCCACGCGTTCACGGGGAGAACACACAAACTCCATAAAGACAGCAGCATCTGTAGTCAGGATCAAACCCGGGTCGCTGGCGCTGTAAGGCAACAACTCTACCGCTGTTAGAGCATTGCAAATATCAACCACATGTGTGAAAGGATAATTTGCTTCAAGTCACTTGTTAAGCTCTTCCCTGTTATTTCCTGGCTCTATTCACTTGTCCTTGCCTCCCCTCCGAAAGAAAGCAACTTCTCGCTGTCAATTCTTCTCATTCCATCATTTTATATACAGTACATTCAGAAAGTATTCAGACCCCTCCACTTTTTCCACATTTTGTTACGTTACAGCCTTATTCTAAATTCTTATTTATCCATCTATTTACCCATTTATTTATTTATTTATTTTCTTATTTATTTCGAACAGAATAAAAGAATAAAAAGCAAGTGTGAAACAAAATTCATTTTGTTTTATCATCAATCTACACACAATACCCCATAATAAAAAAGCCAAAACAGATGTTTAGACATTTTTGCAAAGTAATTAAAAATAAATAACTGAAATATCACATTTACATAAGTATTCGGACCCTTCAGACTCAATACTTTGTTGAGGCACCTTTGGCAGCGATTACAGCCTCAAGTCTTCTTGGGTATGACGCTACAAGTGTGGCACACCTGTATTTGGGTAATTTTTTCCATTCTTCTCTGCAGATCCTCTCAAGCTCTGTCAGGTTGGATGGGGAGCATCAATGCACAGCTATTTTCAGGTCCCACCAGAGATGTTCGATCGGATTCAAGTCAGGGCTCTGGCTGGGCCACTCAAGGACATTCACAGACTTGTCACAAAGCCACTCCTGCATTGTCTTGGCTTTGTGCTTAGGGTCGTTGTCATGTTGTACGGTGAACCTCCACCCCAGTCTGAGGTTCAGAACACTCTGGAGCAGGTTTTCATCAAGGATCTCTCTGTACTTTGCTCAGTTCATCTTTCCCTTGATCCTCACTAGTCTCCCAGTTCCTGCTGCTGAAAAACATCCCCACAGCATGATGCTTCACCATAGGCATGGTATTGGCCAGGTGATAAGCGGTGCCTGGTTTCTTCCAGACGTGACTCTTGGCATTCAGGCCAAAGAGTTCAATCTTGGTTTCATCAGATCAGAGAATCTTGGTTCTCATGCATTTTGGCAAACTCCAAGCGGGCTGTCATGTGCCTTTTACTGAGGAGTGGCTTCCGTCTGGCCACTCTACCATAAAGGCCTGATTGGTGGAATGCTGCAGATATAGTTTTCCTTCTGGAATGTTCTCCCATCTCCACAAAGGAACTCTGGAGCTCTGTCAGAGTGACCATCAGGTTCTTGGTCACCTCCCTGACCAAGGCCCTTCTCTCCCCATTGCTCAGTTTGGCCGGGAGGCCAGCTCTATGAAGAGTCCTGGTGGTTTCAAAGTTCTTCCATTTAAGAATGACGGAGGCCACTGTGCTCTTCAGGAAATGCAATGCTGCAAAAATTGTTTCATACCCTTCCCCAGATCTGTGTCCCAACACAATCCTATCTCGGAGGTCTACGGACAATTCCTTCGTCTTCATGGCTTGATTTTTGCTCTGACAGGCACTGTCAACTGTGGGTCCTTATATAGACAGGTGTGTGCCTTTCCAAATCATGTCCAATCAATTTAATTTACCACTGTTGGACTCCAATCAAGTTGTAGAAACATCTCAAGTTTCAATGGAAACAGGATGAACCTAAGCTCAATTTTGAGTGTCACAGCAAAGGGTCTGCATACTAATGCAAATATGATAAAATGATTTCAGTTATTTCTTTTTAATTACTTCGCAAAAATTTCTAAACGCGTGTTTTTGCTTCTTCATTCTGGGGTATTGTGTGTAGGTTGATGATAAAAAAATGAACGTAATCAATTTAAAAATAAGGCTGCAACGTAACAAAATGTGGAAAAAGTGAAGGGTTCTGAACACTTTCTGAATGCACTATATACCTGTCAAATCCTTACCTTGGCCTTTTCTTCAACAACATTAAAATTGTGTTCACTTTGTAATGGAGCAAACCCCGTAACTAATTTGTGCACATTAATGTTTTGCAAGCAGCAATGAATTAATGACCAGATCAATTGTTTTGATGCTGTTTGTTGAGATATATATATATATATATATATATATATATATATATATATTGGCCAGAACACAGGGGAAAACTAATCTGATTTTCAAAAATAGTGCTGTGTGGTTATTTGCATTTATCAAATGAAGAAGTTGGTAGTTCAGTTTTACATCCCATCCCTAAGACTGCCTCTTGAGCAGGGTGGCACTCCCTCACTTCAACTAGTCAAGAGTCAACAGTGTTTTATTGTCATGTGTCCCAGATAGAACAATGACATTCTTAGTTCCTGCAGCATAGATTTTCTCCGGGTGCTCCCGTTTCCTTCTACATTCTAAAGATGTACAGCTTTGAACATTAACTGGTTTCAGTAAGTTATGAAATTGTCTCTAGTGTGTAGGGTAATGTTAGTGTACGGGGTGATCTCTGGTCAGCCCGGACTCAGTGGGATGAAGGGCTTGTTTCCCAGCTGTATCTTTAAAAAAAAACTTTCAATTACTAACTTATGAACTAAACAGAGAATGGCCAATTGTTGCAAACAAATGCACTCATGCTTTTATCACATGCCCATGTAAGTATACTTTCCAGGATTTATCTTTAAGGAGCAAGACGTGTGGCTCTTATTCCCCACCTTCCATTGAGCAGGGCACTGGTTGGTAATATTACCCCTGAATTAATCTAGCACAGATTGCCCGTAGATTCTGCAGTTCAGTCTTTGTGGCTGCATGGAATGCATTTACTCACCAAACCATGAATGCATATTGGATGACCCTATGGAAGTGAGGAGCAATTTTATCACATAAAATAATTGGGATTCTGCTTTGTAAAATGTAAACAGCTAAATTAGGTAACTAACCATACACAACAGTTGCTTACCAGTTGTCTTGGGGAATGTCACACATCTTCAACTGTAATACACTTGCATCTGTTGTTATTTTCCCTCGTCTTCAAGTAGTCACTCCTGCTTTGAGTTTTAATAACATTTAACCTCATGCTATGGCAAGTCTGGGCTTGACTATGGTTATATTTGGCCTGTGGCTTAAGCCTACCTTAAATAGCTGTGCATTTTGAAACCTGTTTTTATATAATTTTGCTCAGGTTTATCTCACAGCATTTTTTTACCCAAAAAGGTGTTCTGAAAGTATCTCTTTTGAAAATATGCAACAAATACTATTCATGCTTTTGGATTCTACTTGAAAATTGGTGGCAAAATCTAATTTTAGTTTTATTGTTAAGTGCTTTAGCAAATGTTACAGGCAGCCATTGATTGTTGGTCTGAGAAAATAAATCCTGTTCCAAAGAATGTCAGGAAATTTCCATTATCTTTCATTGCCAAGCTTCCCCTTAGTGGAGGTCAGGGCTTCTATCATTGGGGCCTATTTCTATGTGGACCTTTAGGCTGAAAATATTTATCGTTCGATCACAGCTAATATCATATCTGTAGCTGCCGTGTATGCTGTTGATAGGGTGAGTTTGCAGGAGTTGCCATTTGCAATTAGATGAGAGATGCTTATGTTGTTGGAGAGACAAAAGAGGACCAGGCTCACTATGAATAAACTACAAGAACGGTGCAATTTTCCTTCTCTTACTTTCATGCAAGGAGCCTCACAGATAGGACAGTGGAGCTGAGAGCGTGGATCAGCTCATGAGATTATGATATTGCTGCAATCATGGAAATGTGGTGAAGGGAACAGCATGACTGGCCGTTCAATTAGATCTAGAATTTCCTGACGTGACAGAGGAGGTGTAAAAGAGAAGCAGGTGTTGCTGTTGACTGTCGTGATCCCTGGACAGAATCGAGGGAGGAGGTATAGGGACAGGTGTTGCATCTCCTGTTGCTGCAAGGAAAGTACCTGGGGAGGGGGTGGTTTGGGTGGGAAGGGATGAGTTAACCAGGGGGTTGCGGAGGGAACGGTCTCAGTGGAAAGGGGTGGAGATTGGAAGATGTGACTAGTGGTGGGATCTTGTTGAAAATGATGAAAATGTCGGAGGATTATGTTTCGCATGCGACAGCTGATGGGCTGAAAGGTGAGGACTAAGGGGACTCTGCCCCTGTTGTGACTAGGGGGAAGGGGGAGCAAGGGCGGAGCTGCGGGATATATGTGTGAGGACCTCACCAATGATAGAGGAAACCCCCATTCCCTAAAGAATGAGGACATCTCAAATGTCCTGGTAGGGTGCGGCATAGACAGAGGAATATTTTAAACCTTAATTTTGTATATTTGTCAGTTTTATGCAGCTGAACTTTACTTGAATTACCTGCGTAATCAAGGACCAGTCTCGTGCTGGTTATTCCCTCTTCTCCTCTCTCCCATCGGGCAGGAGGTACAGAAGTTTGAAAACGCACACCTCCAGATTCCGGAACGGTTTATTCCCAGCTGTAATCAGGCAACTGAATGGTCCTCCCATTAGCTAGAGTGTGGCCCTGAACTCTCATCCACCTAATTGGAGACCTTTGAACTATTTAATCAGACTTTATCAGACTCCAATGTTACATCTTTGCACTAAATGTAGTGCCCTTTATCCTTTACCTAGCACTTGTATTCATGTATTGTCTTTTCTTTGACTGGATATCATGCAAATAAAAGCTTTTACCTTGGATATAAATTAAACTAAACTAATCTAAACTATACTCTCGTTTGCTCCACATTTTCTGACACCCTATTGCTTTATGTGCTTTCCTGTAATTGACATTTCTGCATTATGCATAAATTACTCTATATTCATTTGCATTTCTGTATGCTTCTGTAACACAATTATCACATGCTCAATAGTTGAGTACAGCCTACATGACTGCAAACATGAAAATTTACTGGAATAAATGGGAATCCAGTCTAGAAGCAGACTATGCAATAGCATTAATAATAAAACAGCAGTATAATTAACAGTGTAGTGACATAAATCCACCTCATGTATTATGTATTCAACCCATTCTAATATCGGTACTTCAGCAGGGTGAACGGTTAGTGATTTTTAACTGTTAATGAAGGCTATTTGTCGTTTAAGAAAAAGAAAACAAATATTGCTGTGAAATTTGATTAGCAAATTCCATTCTGTTCGACTGAAATGTCCCTTCCTCATGAATGCATCTGACTGTGGAAGTTACCCGAAACCAATTTGAAGCAGAGACATATCATCAATTACTCATGAATAGAAATTCTTTTGGCAGAATGTACAAGGATTACATATTGTGCTGCACATCCGCTGGTTTACCCAAGTGGCTGTCCAATTCTGAGTTGAACATCTTTTAGGGTAGGCACATGACTTCTTCGCAACCATCATAAATTACGATAGAGACATATTCATTAGGACAGGCAGCTTTCACAATATAGGATAAATACACTAAATTGAATAATTTAGGGCGACACGGTGGCGCAGCAGTAGAATTGCTTCCTTATGCGGCAGAGACCCGGGTGCTATCTGTTTGGAGTTTGTATGTTCTCCACATGACTTGCGTGGGTTTTCTCTGGGTGCTCTGGTTTCCTCCCACACTCCAAAGACATACAAGTTGGTAGGTTAATTGGCTTGGTAAAAGTGTAAATTGCCACTAGTGTGTAGGATAGTGTTGGTGTGCAGGGATCGCTGGTTGACGCAGACTCGGAGGGCCGAAGTGTCTATTTCTGCGCTTTAAATAAATAACTACCAGAAATTGTGCAGAAGTTATTTGTTTTTCTTTTTTGTCTTTATATCATCTTATTCACCCTCAATATGAGTATCAATGATTTTAATCATTGAAACTGCATAACCTTATCGATGATACTTCATTAGCATGTTTTGATCAAAATAAGATACATGCTAAAACTTAAGAACATTTGAAAGGCTGATCAAAAGTATGCCCAAAGAAAAGGTTTTGTATCTTAAAAGGAGGAAGGATGGAAAAAAGTTCTGAAAAGAAATTCCAGCGCATGCGTGCCAGTGTTGGAACGAGTATGTTGGGGATGGGAAAGAAGCCAAACTTAAATGAGTTCAGATATCCAGGTTGTTTATCGGGCTGGAGGGTATGGGGATAGCTGAGTGAGTAGAGGGCAGTGCCAAATGTAGGGGGACAAGCAGAGGATCAAGGGGTGGTAGATAAATAGCACAAATCACATCACAGAGATCAGAGTTTATGAGTGTAGTTATTCTCACTCGCTGTCTTCTTAAAATATGCAACCCCACTTCAATGGTCAATGGTTCTTTATTATTGCAGGTACAAATATAAAGTGAAATTCCTTTTTTGCATTCAGTTCAGTAAAGTATCGCCATTCATAAGCATAATCCCAGATTACT
Organism: Leucoraja erinaceus; assembly: GCF_028641065.1. Taxonomy (NCBI): domain Eukaryota; kingdom Metazoa; phylum Chordata; class Chondrichthyes; order Rajiformes; family Rajidae; genus Leucoraja; species Leucoraja erinaceus. The sequence continues at coordinate 27,032,698 of NC_073394.1, read as the reverse complement.
ACAAAGTGCATAGAATTAGTCCACTGAGACAGCATGCAAAAGTCACCCAGGTTTTGCCATTGTTTTCAAAGTCCAGTCGGTCTCGGTCGGTCTCGCGCGCTCGGTCTCCTGGAGTGGCGCCTGATCCAGGCGAACTCCAGGCTGTTGCAGGACCTCCAGCCATCGCCTCTGTCCGGTTCGCCTAGCAAACCGTCGTCTCTCTCCTCACCCGGCCACCTTCAGCCTTTGTGCCCTGAATGGAGCACCCCGCAGCCGACCTTGACGGTACGGAAGTTAAGACCATGACTCACTTTCTTACCGGTCTGTGGTCTTGCGTCCGCCATCGCCGGCTCCCTCCATCCTCCTCTTCGCTTCTCCGGTCCTCGGGGGACGAGCAGGGGCTGGGCTCGGCGGCTCCCTCTACAGGCCGCTACAGGCCCGCCGGTCGTCCTGTTTGGCTGCGTCACCCATCGGCCAGTCACTTGTTCCTAACACGAGGACCTTCCTGTTGAAACAGTTGTCATAGGCAGTAACAAATTATGACCAGTGTCCAATCCCACATCTGCCTTGGTTTATCTGCCACTTCCTTTGATGCCAGCTTTATTTGTTCCACTCTTTGTAAACTTGAGATCATTCATTTTGGGAATTGCAAGTGCACTACTGTCCCAGCTGAAAGTGAGTCCCTTTGTGAATTAGTCAACCTCTTATTTGCTGCATTTCTATAACTGTTAGCAATCTTAAAATTAATTATTTTTTAGATTGTTGGCCCCGCATAATTATTTAACATTGCAATTATTTTTTTTTTTATATAGGCTGAAGGTCAGACTTTCAATTTTCCAAACATTTTTCCCGAGAAGGATCAAACTGCTGAATCAGGCTCTCTGGAAGAAATCCAAAATAAGTTCTTGGAAGAAGATAAACAGAAACAGAAAGCAGACCCACGGCGAGGGGGTGTCACTGAATGGTTTGGACTTTGAGAAACACTTCTTTGGAAGTTGAGATCTTTTTCAGAAGAATTATCATTTTTCAGATACTGTTCATTATGAGGGGTAACTCTGTAGACATTATACATTTTGATAACTATTGCTCACCAAAATTCCAGTGATTTGTGTCCATTACTTATAAAGCAGCGGTGTAGTGCTCTGGTACGTAATGGGCTGCGAGTCAGTTTTGATGTCCATTCATTGAAAATCCAGTTCAATATGCACATACTGACCATAAGAGCAGAATTAGGCCATTCAGCCCATCACGTCTGCTCCGCCATTCGATCATGGCTGATCTATTTTTCCCTGTCAATCCCATTCACCCGTAATCTTTGACGCCCTTACTAATCAAGAACCTATCAATCTCCACTTTAAAAATACCCACAGCCGTTATTGGTATTACTGAAGGTAGCTCATGTATGGGTGCTAAACTGAATGTGTATGTAAGTTAATATATCCTGCACCCGACAGTTTATGCTAATTTGTTAAGAGGGCAGACTTGATGTTTGTTGGGGGTTGGAGAGAAGGTACGTGGAAAATAAATCTAATTATTCGAAGACCAACTGTCGTATAAAAGATTATGCCTGCCAAGGAAATTATTGAGTTACTTTTGTAAACTTTTTTTGAGAGAAAATCAAATGCAAGTGTATCTGGTCATTCTTGTTGTAGCAGTTGTCTAAAATATTGAATAAAATTTGAAAGGGCAAATGCACGTGAGTTTCTGCTACATATGAAAAATATAGGGATGAAATGTTTTGTGAACTCCCCGCATGAATTGCAATGTTGACGCGTTCCAATTCCCCAGTGGTGCTGTATATGAATACATGTTTGCTTTCCTCAAAATGCAAATCCCTTATCTCAGGAACCACTCCCGGCGAGCAGCACGGCCAGGGTTGTTCCCGGCGAGCGAGGCCAAGCCTCCCGCTAGGCCCGGCTCACCCACTGCAGACTTTGATGGGATTCACGCGGCAAGTGCGAGGAAAGACTCACGAACAACCGGCGAGAGTGTCGGAGAGTGAGGTGGGCCGTCGAAGAGTGAGGAAGACCATTAAGAATAAAGGGGGACCCGGCGAACGTGGGGGCACGGGTGGTGGGGTACTGAGAATGCAGGTGGAGGTGTTGGGGGGCGGCAGACGCAGAGAATTAAAGGACCAGGCGGTGGGGGGAGGGAGGCTTAAATGAAGGGGGGGACCCGGCAGCAGGTGGGGGTGCTGCCATGTGCAGATACAGTTTGCCCTAATTAAAAGAAAAGTAGGGGGGAGTGGTGAGGGGAGGGGGCTTTTAATTCCTGAGAAATGCAGTTTTGGTGCAATGTCATCTACAGTACCCTCCATAATGTTTGGGACAAAGACCTATCATTTATTTATTTGCCTCTGTACTCCACAATTTTGAGATTTGTAATAGAAAAATTCAAATGTGGTTAAAGCGTCAGATTTTAGTAAAGGCCAATTTTATACATTTTGGTTTCATCATGTGGAAATTACAGCTGTGGTTATACATCGTCCCCCCATTTCAGGGCACCATAATGTTTGGGACACATGGCATCATGGATGTTTGTAATTGCTCAGGTGTGTTTCATTGCCTCCTTGATGCAGGTATAAGGAAGCTCTCAGCACCTAGTCTTTCCTCCAGTCTTTCCATCACTTTTGGAAACTTTTATTGCTGTTGATCAACATGAGGACCAAAGTTGTGCCAATGAAAGTCAAATAAGCCATTATGAGACTGAGAAACTAGAATAAAACTGTTAGACATCAGCCAAACCTTAGGCTTACCAAAATCAACTGTTTGGAACATCATTAAGAAGAAAGAGAGCACTGGTGAGTTTACTAATCGCAAAGGGACTGGCAGGCCAAGGAAGACCTCCACAGCTGATGACAGAAGAATTATCTCTATAATAAAGAAAAATCTCCAAACACTTGTCCAACAGATCAGAAAAACTATTCAGGAGTCAGATGTGGATTTGTCAATGACCACTGTCCGCAGAAGACGTCATGAAAATTTTGTGGACAGATGAGACGAAGATTAACATATCAGAGTGATGGCAAGAGCAAAGTATGGAGGAGAGCAGGAACTGCCCAAGATCCAAAGCACACCACCTCATCTGTGAAACACAGTTGTGGGGGTGTTATGGCCTGGGCATGTATGGCTGCTGAAGGAACTGGCTCACTTTTCTTCATTGATGATACAACTGCTGATGGTAGTAGCATAATGAATTCTGAAGTGTACAGACACATCCTATCTGCTCAAGTTCAAACAAATGCCTCAAAACTCATTGGCCGGTGGTTCATTCTGCAGCAAGATAATGATCTCAAACATACTGCTAAAGCAATCAAAAGAGTTTTTCAAAGCTAAAAAATGGTCAATTCTTGAGTGGCCAAGTCAATCAAGATCTGAACATAATTGAGCATGCCTTTTATATGCTGTAGAGAAAACTGAAGGGGACTAGCCCCCAAAACAAGCATAAGCTAAAGATAAGCTTCAGGCCTGGCAGAGCATCAGCAGAGAAGACACCCAGCAACTGGTGATGTCCATGAATCACAGACTTCAAGCAGTCATTGCATGCAAAGGATATGCAACAAAGTACTAAACATCACATTGCTATGTCCCAAACATTATGATGCCCTGAAATGGGGGGACTATGTGTAAACACAGCTGTAATTTCTGCATGGTGAAACCAAAATTTATATAAATTGCTTTTATTAAAATCTGAGAATGTTTAACCACATGTGATTTTTTTTTTTCTATTACAAATCTCAAATTGTGGAGTCCAGAGGCGAATAAATAAATGATGGATCTTTGTCCCCAAACATTATGGAGGGCACTGTGTATGGTGTGAGTGAGTGTTCAGTCTGAAGAAGGATCTTGACCCGAAACGTCACCCATTCCTTCCCTCCAGAGATGCTGCCTGTCCCGTTGAGTTACTCCAGCATTTTGTGTCGATTTTTGGTTTAAACCAGCATCTGCAGTTCCTTCCTACACATTTCTACGGAGATGCTGCCTAACGTGCTGAAGTACTCCATCACTCGATGTCTTTTTTAGTTTTAGGAAAATAGCTGTTTCAGAACCTGGTGCTGTGTGTCTTTAAACCCACAGCCCCACATATTGTATTTAAATCTGTGTCAAAGTTCCCACAGCACTATTCTGCAGGAGAATCTGAGAAAATAAAATCCCCAATGTCCTGGGTCACTATCTATTCTTCAATTGTCATGCGTAAAAAGATTATTTGGTCGTTGTCTTATCACTTGCGTGCCAATTGCCTCGTGTTCTGTACATTAAACAGTGGCCATCGGTCAGAATTACCTCAGGAGCTGTAAAGTGCTTTGGGCCATTCTGAGATCATGATAAACACACAAAAAAAAAAGGAATCTCTTTCTTGCCTTCACACTTACGTGAAGGTTTGAACACTGGTGCCAGCTTGTGATGGATGGATGGTCTTTTCCTATCAATAAACTTCAAGGTAGTTCAGCAGTTTAAAATGTGGTTTTGCTATTATTTTGCTGGCAGTTTGTTATGACAGACTCCCTTGAATGAGTTTTCAGGATTCTACTGCATGTCTTGCATTGATGCGGCACAAATACTTGTCTTCCTTCGACCTTAAAAAAACACTTGTAAATTGGGCAGAACTTCAGTCAGTGGAAAGCAATGTGTGATTAAATATTAAATGTAGATTTACCCAAAACTGAACCACAGGAGTTTCCAGTGAAGATTATTTTTTTGTGCTGTGTTTAACAGCGTATTGAAAAATACATTATATCAGTTTAAAGAACCTGACATATAGCATTCAATATGTGTAGCAAGGACCCTCAGATGCAGGTTTATACAGAAGATAGACACAAAATGCTGAAGTAACTCAGCGGGTCGGGCAGCATCTCTGAAGGAATAGATGAAGCTTTATGTCAGAACCCTTCTTCAGACCACTAACATTCAAAAAAGTTTTAATAGGAGGCTGAGTGCCAGCATCTCCAATGATAATTTTTTTTGAGATGATTAGGTTTTATTTTGACGACGTTTACTGTAATATAGTTAATGACTCATGCAGCCTTCCATTGGCTTATCAAAGATTTGAAACATTTTTTACATGGCTGACATGATTGCTGGCTGCATCATCCGCAACTGCTAGAATTCCCAAACACCCTTAATTAGGAATGAAAGACCAGTGAGTAATTGTGAAGTGATTAATATAGTCCGTTGCCAAGGAGACACACAAACATGCACTATAATAGATCATGGTGACTGTCTCCTCTCATTACAAAGGATTCTCTCTTATCAGTTCTCCCATGTTTGGACCACCGCAGCAGCTACCAAATCTGACCATATGGGTTATGTTATAGTTTTGAGTGTGGTAGGTATTTTGACATGCACTCTAACACCAGACAGTCTCACTTGATAGCCCCTCAAGCTTTGAGAACAGCTTGACTTTACAAGTAATGATTACAAGTGCCTGGCATGTTTCTTGCGATCTTGGTGAAAAGCAGCTTTGACTAATGATCTGTAAATGGTGTCATTAGAAAATAAAACCACTGCTGACTGGCATTGATTGACCAATGAAGTCAAAATAAAAACGAACAAAGTGAAGCTTGACATCAGGAAAACATTTCTTTTACTTAAAAAAACCAAATGTGTTTGCACCATTTTGTCATGCAGTTTGCTGCGAAGTTGACTGCAAAACTTCTCTCACTCAAGGTGAAAGGTCAGCTGGGCTATTTCCTACTGAAGTATTTATTTTCTTCCGTGTAGGTCTCCAGAACACACAACAAACCCGTCAGAAAACAGATGAAAATGTTAGGGCCTCTGTAATGTAGACAGCCATGAGGATTTGAGGACAGCCATGGACCTGAGATTTAAGGCACAACTTTACCAAGTCTCCTCGGCACTTTAAGCCAATTTGACGATTTCAAAGAGGAATATTTAGAACACGTTTGTGCGCCAGTTTTTAAACGTTTAAGGCGTGAACACCAATGTTTAGAAATGAATTCTGTTTAAGTTTTAGTTATTTTCCTTTTCCTTTTAAATTTCAGAGAATTTTACTGATTGGAGCATTTGTCATTTTCCAAGTCAGAATCGAACCTGGATCACAGCAGCTCTACCAACTGTGCCACTGTGCAGCTGATTTGAAGTTTGAATGATTAATTTTGTTGCTGAAAGGAGCTGTGTGTCGATGGGGTTTATGTGACAACTCGAGAATTAATTGAAACTTGTAATTACCTTTTTTTTCTCTAAAGTCCATAATACAGATGCAAGTGTGACATTGCTTCAATTAAAAATACACTTAATTGAAACTGATAATTAAGGTTTTTCTTTAAATTCTATAATACAGATACAAATGTGACCTTCAATTAAAATTAAACTAAATAGAAACATAATTTTTCACTAAAGTCTTTAATACAGATAAAACTGTGACATAACTCCAATTAAATATACACTTAATTGAAACTTGAATCTGACGACCCATAATATCTGACTGACTTTATCGAAACATGACAAGAGTCTTGTACCATTAAGACTTGACCTCTCCCAATGAAAAGCCACTTTCCTGGCTATCAGCTGACTTTGTGCACTCTGCATATTTGCCATGATAATGGAAGCATTTAAAGGGAGTTAGGAGCTTCAAATCTTTTCCAGGCTGAAAGAAAAAAACGAAGGTGGAAAAATCAGTCTTGGAAAGTGGGGGTAGGGTGGGAACGGAAAAGGAAGATCTGACAGCAGGGGGAGCCATTTGGCAACAGGACAATCTAAATAGGTCCATGACAGGTGACACTGAAGAATAAATTTAAGAGTACGAGAATGCATGCATGTACGTAATAGTTGGAAAATCATTTTGATGCTTGGAAGAAGTGTGTGCTATCGTCCATCTACGATGAAAGATCTATTGAGGTGAAACATTTAAATTGTAGGTTGTGTGATACCTGTAAATATAAACATCTGAAACAGCTTCTAATAGCAATCAAATAAGACTGTTTAGTAACTTTAGAACTACAGCACGAAAAAAGGCTTGTCAGTCCACCGAGTCCACGTTGACCAGCGATCCCTGTACTCTAGCACTATCCAACACAATAGGGACAATTTACATTTTTTTTATTGAAGCCAATTAAACTACAAATCTGTATGCCTTTGGAGTGTGGGAGGAGACCAGAGCACCCGGAGAAAACCCACGGGGTCACAGGGAGAACGTACAAACTCCATACAGACGGCACCCGTAGTCAGGATTGAACCCGGATCTGTGATGCTGTAAGTCAGTTACTCTACTGCTGCGCCACTGTGCTGCCACACGTATTATGGACTTAAGAGGAAAAAAAAGTAATTACATGATAAACATTATTTTGGGGTGTAAACTCATTTACTATCATTGATAAGACCAGCATTTATTGTAGAAACAATGAACTACAGATGCCGGTATACACAAAAGGGCACAGTGCTAAAGTAACTTAGCATTTTTAGAAAACATGGATAGGTAGCGTTTGGGTCAGGATTACCTGAAACTAGAGAATTCAATGTTCAACCTTTCAAGAGGCTAGGCATGTGAAGAAAATAATTTATAGAATAATCAAATCTATGATTGTATGTCCGTCCACAACTTGCTTAGTGCCAGCATGAGTGTTATTCTTGGGGGTGGGGTGACAGAGTGTTGATGTGGACTGCAGCCTCACTCCTCGGCTACCTCCACTTCTCTGCGATCATGTTATTTAAGGATATGATTAGAAGCAATGTCCGACCACATTACGAGAAGCCTTGAGACCATAATGGTCATGGAGAACATAGATAGGTGGCATTTCAGATCAGGATCCTTCTTCAGACTTATTGTGGGGAAAGAAAGCTGGAAGAGAGGAGGTGTACAAAATCATGAGGAATAGATCCTGTGGACACACAGAGTCTCTTGCCCAGAGTGGGGAAATCGAGAACCAGTGGGCATAGGTTTAAGTTCAAGTTCAAGTTCACATTTATTGTCACATGCATCAATTAAGGTACAGTGATATTTGAGTTACCATGCAGCCATACAATTGAAATAGAAAGATTAAACGAGAACTTACCGTTTGATGTTTGATCTTTATTTTATGAGAAGTTGAAGTGAGGGACTACGTGAAGAGCCCACCAGCCCGCATGCGCGTCAATCTTCAGAGCAACTGTATGAAACCACAGACCACTTGCACGAACTTAAACTATAGAAAGATTAATAGCCCTTGACCTACCAAATGATCTTTATGAGATTCAGGGTTGGGAGTGGAGGGCACGTGGTCCCTCACTTCAACTTGTCATGAAATAAAGATCAAACTTCAAATGGTAAGTTCTCGTTTAATTTTTCTATTTTATATCAAAGTCACGTGAGTGACTACGTGAAGCCTTCGAAGCTCTGTGGTTTCATGCAGTAAACCAATCTGTGTATGAAACACTTAAACAGATAAACCATAAATGATAGAAAAGACATGGGTTATTAACAACAAGGTGCTGACCTGCATACATGTCCTTTGTCCTTAATCGGACCACAGTCCCAATTGGCTTTGAGTTAGACAATAACTCATGCAACACTGTTCAGAATTCTATCTGCAATCATCCAGGTATATTCAACAAAATGTTATAACTTCTGAAAGTGCAGTATGTAATCCTCCTGCTGTTGCAAGAAGATGATCAAATGGGAATATCCATTCTATTGGCTGCTAATGAGCCAGCCCCCTTGGAAGAATGAGACTTGAAATTATTTGAATTCACACCTGCTATTAGCTGCTTACACTCTATTCATAGAAACATATAAAATAGGTGCAGGAGGAGGCCATTCGGCCCTTCGAGCCAGCACCGCCATTCATTGTGATCATGGCTGATCGTCCACAATCAATAACCCGTGCCTGCCTTCTCCCCATATCCACTAGCCCCTAGAGCTCTATCTAACTCTTAAATCCATCCAGTGATTTGTCCTCCACTGCCCGATGTGGCAGGAATTCCATAAATTCACAACTCTCTGGGTAAAAAGTTTTTTCTCACCTCAGTCTTAAATGACCTCCCCTTTATTCTGATTTGAGATAGTCCGCACCAGCAATCTCTTGATTGTCATCTCTTGATAGTCATGTTGAGATAGTCTGCACCAACAATCTCTTGAGAAAACTATTAACTAACAATGAAGGAACTATCCTTCATCTGATAGGTACTAGCAAGCTCAGTGTGCCTGTATACATAATAACACTCCCAATCTCCGATCTGGTGGGTATGCTGTCAACTCCAAATTGTACCCAACCATGCCCGTTTTGCTTTATGAGATCATTCCCATAACAAGCTACCTCCATGTCAGTTATGACCCAGAGGCCGAGCTGGAGATTGAGGAAAGACTGTGTTCTTTTTGCTGAAATCAGTTGCTAAAAGCATAATCAACTTAAAAGATACTGCTCCCATTAGGAATACAGTAGATGAATATCTGCATAATAATTTACCGATACACATTCCACACTACTATGTCTAGGCTTTAGAGTGTTCATATAAAAGACACCTTGCATAACGTTAGTCAACAGTGGGTGAATAACCAATCATTTATAGTCCCACATGGTACTAGAGAGAATGACTAAGCAGCACAAGCAGTGTCAATTGTGCTGCTCAATAATCGCTTCTCTAAGCCCAAACTGAAACACAAACCTCTGCTACTTCTGTTTCCCTTTTGGAGCTCCAAAGGAGGTGTCTGAACAGGCCTCGCCCGTCAGATGCTCTGAACAGCCGCCTGCTCCCTCGGAGCTTCAATAGCGGTAACTGCAAGGGCCATGCCCGCCAACTTTTCGCGTTCAACCACCCTCCGTGGCGGTAGCTGTGCGGCTGCTTCTTGAGTAGCTGCACTGGCCGCGGCCGTCAGCTTCTCCAAGCCTGCTGCACCTAATTAACGTAGCAGTGGGCCGTTCCTGGAATAAAAAATTCCTTACCCGCCGGGGCAGTTTCGAACTGCTCGGAATCCTGCGCCATGCATCGACGTATTGACGCGCAGGCGGGCTGGCGGGCTCGTCACGTAGGCACTCACGTGACTTAGATATAAAATAACACAACACACGATTGAACATAACGTAAACATCCATCACAGTGATCACTGTGATGGAAGGCAATGAAGTTCAGTCGGTCTTCCTCCTTTTTATTCACCCCTGTTTTGGAGCCATGAACCCTCCGTTGTCACCGCTACGGACGGCCCGATGTACAGGCCCTCTCGTCGGGATGATCGAAGCTCTGACGTTTCGGACAGAATACCCGAATTGGCCACTTTGTTACCGGAGACCGCAACTTCTCGATGTTATAGGCCGCAGGCAGGCCAGCAGTCGGAGCTCCTCTCTGGTGATCCCCGGCAAGGGATCCCTAGCTCCAGGATGGTAAAGTCCACTCCACGCCTGCGGCAAGAAGCTCCGCAGACTGCGGCTTCAAGATGTTAAAGTCAGCAGGCCGGCGGTCGGAGCCTTGCTTCTGGCTCCACGATGGAAGTCTGCGCTACGCCCGTGCTGAAACCCTGGGCTGTCTTCGGGAACGACCGCACCAATCCAAGTTGTTAGGCTGCGAGGGAGGCGAAAATGTGACTAAGAGAAAAGTCGCATCTCCGCCGAGGTAAGCGACTGGAAACGTTCCCCCTATTCCCCACTACCACCCCCCACATAAAAACATACCGAGAAACATTAACACATACATTTAGACATACTAAAAAAACAAAAGTCAAAATTACTGACACACTGCTGGCGAGGCTGCCGCCCGCGGCGCCACCCGATGTCGAAGGGGGAAAGTGAAGGGGGAGAGATGTTATAGGAATCTGAGGGGTAACTTTTTCACGCAAATGGTGTTGGGCATATGGAACGAGCTGCTGGAGGAATTAAGTGAAGCAGGGACTATCACAACGTTTAAGAAGCAATTAGACAGGTACATGGATAGGATATGTTTAGTGATATGAGCCAAACGCAGGCATGGGACTAGTATAGATGGGACATGTTGGTCAGTGAGGGCAACTTGGGCTGAAGGGCCTGTTTCCATACTGTATGCACTATGGTTCGATAAGACGGAGGAGATGAATTAGGCGAATCAACCATGCCTCCGCCATTCAATCGTGGCTCCTCTATTTTTCCCTCTCATTCTCCCGCCTTAATTGTGAGGCAGAGGCATGTGAGGCACAAGTCTGCTCTTAGAAATGCAAGCTCTTTTGGCAGAATGGCCTGCATGTATTTTGCTGTGCAAATAATTTTGAAGTAAAAGTATTCCTTTTAGGTACCGTGGTAGTTTGCATCAATGTTTTCATGCCGTGCATTCAGAGATTCAAAGAAGACATCGTTATTGTTCATTGAGGAAACGTCTACCAAAACTGAAGAACAGGTTAATTATAAGCGATATTATCTGGTTTGTTTTTAACATTGAACAGTTTTGATTAACTTTCTTGTTAAATTAAAGATATCCCTCGGTTGCAGAAGATTTCCACATTCTTCAGCGTTCCAGTTCTCTCTCCCACTTGAGTCAGGTGTGGCTGGAAGCTGCATTGGATAGTTTGTAGGCCAAATTGCTCTGTGCTTCAGGTGTAGACAGCTTGAAAATTTGAACCTGTTCTGTTTTTGGCCCTCATGGTGGATTGGTTAGACATATCGTGTTAAAGGGCCAAAATCTGCAAAGGAATGTGGGCACCACCTTTGGACAAGAAGTAAGATGAAAACAACTTCTACACTTTTTTCTTCTTGTGTGGTGATTTAACCAATTATGCTCCAGAAAATCTGGCAAAGAAAGCAAAGAAATTCACCTTTGATGTAAATACAATTAGAACAGAAATACATTCATGATAAAAGCGGCAAAGAAGCATTTTTTATTTTGTTTAAGAAATACATCAACATATACTGGAAACTTTAATTATGACTATTTTCCTAGCAAGTGATAGTGTGGTTGTAAGCAAGTTATTTGGCTTTGCAAATAATTCTGAAAGAGGAATATTCCTTTTAGGTACTAAGGTGGTGTACTGTATAATTAATACAACTACCTTAGTAATAGGGTTGCCAACTTTCTCACTCACAATTAAGGGACAAAAGGTGGCGTGCCGTCGCGGCGAGGGTATGGTGCAGGCCCGGCATGAAGTGAACCATGTTAGCCTTTCCGTGGGAGGGAGTGACGAGGGAGGGACTTGTGAGGAATCTTGCAGGAGGCAAGATGGACATTGAACGGCAACAGATCTGATGAGCCGGTTGATAAAATCTCAGAGCCGCTACCTGCTGTGACAATTCGCCATGTTCTCTCCTGCGGGAACTGGCGCTCGGGAGATTTAACGGGCGTCGGTGTTCAGGGAATAGGAACACTCCAACCAAACGGGCGGTGGAGGGAGTTGGGGTGGGGTGGGGTGGGGTGGGCGGCTGAGAGACGCCAAAGAGATTTCATAATTAAACCGTGGAAATTAAAAGCACTCCCAGAGGCAGAGGCAGAGGCAGAGGCAGTAGGAGAGAGAGAGGAGAGGGAGGGGAGGGAGGGAGGGGGGGGGGGGGGGGGGGGGGGGGGGGGGGGGGGGGGGGGGGGGGGGGGGGGGAGGAAACTAACCCAGAGAATGAAAACCACAAGTGCCTGGCGGTCCAACGTTAAACACTCTGGTTAGGTTAGGTGTATTAAATGCATTTTCGACACGATATTTTCGATTTACGATGGATTTATCAGAGCGTAACCCCAGCGTAAATTGAGGAGCGCCTGCTAGTAGCAGTCAAATAGGGGAAAAGGGTGGTCGCACATGGGACAAACCAATTTAGCCCAATATACGGGATGTGTCGGCAAATACGGGACAGTTGCCAACCCTACTTAGTAACGAAAGGTTTAGTTTAGTTTATTATTTATTGTCACATGTACCAAGGTACAGTAATAAGCTCTTTGTTGCAGGCTATCCAGTCAGTGGATAGACTAAACATGATTACAATCGAGCCGTCCACAGTATACACACACAGGATAAAGGGAATAACATGTAGTGCAGGATAAAGTGCAGTAAAGTCCGATTGAAGATAGTTTGAGGGTCCCAATGAGGTAGATGGTAGCTCAGGACTACTCTCTAGTTGGTGATAGGATGATTCAGCTCCCTGATAACAGCTGGGAAGAATCTGTCTCTGAATCAGGAGGTGGGCGTTTTCACACTTCTGTACCTTTTGCCTGATGAGATAAGAGATAAGAGGGAGTGACCGGGGGTGAGATTTGTCCTTGATTATGCTGGTGGTGTTGCCGAGGCAGTGTGGAGTGTAGATGGAGTCAAAAAGGAGGTTGATTCGTGTGCTGCATCCACAATTCTCTGAAAGTCTTGGATGAAAGTTCCCAAACCATGCTGTGATCCATCCCGATAAAATGCTCTCTCCGGGGTACATTGTATTAAAGGTAGTTGCATTATATAAAGTAACATTAAAACAATGTTTTGATATTTGTGTACAGTGTTTTCAGAGGTTCAAAGAAGAGGCGGCACAGTGGTTCAGCAGTAGAGTAGCTGCTTGACAGCACCAGACAGTAGAGTAGCTGCTTGACAGCACCAGAGACCTGGGTTCGTTCGGTCTTACCTACGGGTGCTGTTTGTACGGAGTTTGTATTCCCTCCCTGTGACCATGTGGGTTTTCTCCGGGTGCTCTGGTTTCCTCCCACACCTCAAAGATGCACAGGTTTGTAGGTTAATTGGTTTTGTTAAAATTACAAATTGTCCCTAGTGTGCAGGATAGTGTAAGTGTACGGTGTCATCACTGATCAGCATGGACTCGATTGGCCGAAGGGCTTGTTTCTACGCTGTATCTCTAAAGTAAAGTAAAGTCAAACAAAGCTGGAAACAAATTTGATTAAGTCGACCAGATAAATTATGAGCAATTTTATTTAGAGTCAGAGATAGTCATAGTCATACAGCGTGGAAACGGGCCCTTTGGCTCAACTTCCACACATTGACCAACATGTCCCATCTGCACTAGTCTCACCTACCTATATTTGGTCCATATCCCTCTAAACCTATCCTATCCATGTCCCTGTCCAAATATTTCTTAAATGTTGCGATAGTACCTGCCTCAACGACCTCCTCCGTCAGCTCGTTCCATAGGCCCAACAACCTTTGTGTGAATTAATATTATTTGAGGGTTTTTTTAAAACACTGAACAATTTTGATGAACTTGCTTGTTAGAGTTATGTTAAAAATTCAAGCTGTACAATGTCTGTATAGCAAAGGGAAAAAAAAACACTATTGTGCTAGCAGGCTCTGGGGCGGTGCAACATCATTCCCATAGGACTACTTTTAATTACCATAACATTTTGTAACCAGCTAAAACAAGTCCAGACGCCACTGAGGCCCAAAAAAGTAGAGCAGCAGATGAAAAGAACCACACAGAAACTCCACGCACTATAAACTGTATGCCACAGAATTTGTTAAACATATGTATCTTTCAGACAGTGCATTCTTTGATTTTTCTTTCTTGTGTGTGTGTTCCAAACTGAGATGTGTAGTTCGGCAGCTAGTCACGTTCACCTGCTGTGTGTTTCTTCAGACTTCTTTGGCAATCTTCTCCAAGTCAGTGATTTATTCTCCTTATTTACGTCAGAGGAGGAGAGATCGGCACTAAAGCAATATATCCACGTACCAGCCATGACCACCTGCATTTGTTGGGGAACTGCTGGATGAAGGTGTGCCCCTGGAAGGCTGCCATTAAGCTGGAAAGAGCGCAGAGAGGATTTATGAGGATGTTGCCAGGAACTCAATTGCCAAAGCTGCAGGGAAAGGTTGGCAGGCTAGGACATTATTCCTTGGAGCATAGGATGCTGAAGATGATCTTTTAAAGGTGTATAAAATCATGAGGTGGAATAGATAGAGGGAATGGTAGGGTGATAGGGAGATAGTGTCTTTTACCCAGGGTAGCCGATTCAAAAACCAGAGGACATAGATTTAAGGTGAGAAGTGCAACATTTATTTGGAATATGAGGGGCAACCTTTTCACACAGAGAGTGGTGGGTATATGGAACAAGCTTCCAGATGAGGTAGTTGAGGTAGGAACTATGATAGCATTTAAAAGCACTGGGACAGGTACAGTACATGGATAGGGAAGGTTTGGAGAGATTTGGGCCAAATGCAGGCTAATGAGACTAGCTTAGATGGGGCATCTTGGTCGGCATGGACAACTTGGGCCAAAGGACCTGTCTCTATGATGTCAGGACCTAAGGGTGATACATTGGCGGAAGGTTAGGCGTGGAATCTAAACGTTTGTTTTGGACGCGAGTCTTAATGCAGGAAAGAGAGGTGAAGAGGCTTAAGAAGGGAATTCCAGCGTTTTGTGTCTAGATGATTACAGACACACCTGCCAGTAATGTGAAGATGTGTTTAGTTTAGTTCAGAGATACAGTGTGGAAACAGGCTTTCAGCTCACCGAGTCGACGCTAACCAGCGATCACGCCTACACTAGTTCTATCCTACACACCTAAGCGCCAAAGATGCAGGCTTGATCCTTGCAAGAGGTGCTGTCTGTGTGGAGTTTGCACGTTCTCCCTGTGATCTGTTTAAAGGAGATGAGTGGAATATTTTTGAAACACAATGTGGTGCATGTGTGGAATGCGCTGCCAGGACAGGTAGTGGAGGCAGATATGATAGTAATGCTTAGATAACACATAGTGTACGGTATCACACGAATTAGACAGTTTAACTGTCCAAATCAGTGGGTAAAGATGATACACCTGAGAGCTAATTTGCAGTGGTAAAGGAGCTCTGTGGTTTTTAGTAACCACAAAAAAAATAGTGGTTATAAAGTACGATTGATGCCTTTGTTATGTCTCAAATGCAGAAGTATCTTTTAAGTGGAGTTTTTGTGTAGGAACCATTAATTTCTAGATAATTTGCACACTGCTGTATCTACAAACAGCAACGATGAATGATTATCTGTGGTGGTGTTTAAGGGATAAACTCTGACTTGAGATCTACAAATAATGATCAGATCATAAGACTCTTAGTGCAATTAGGCCATTTGGCCCACCCAGTCTGCTCTGCCATTCGATCATGGCTGATCTATTTTTCCTTCTAAATCCCATTCTCCTGCCTTTTCCCTGTAACCTTTGACATCCTTACTAATCAAGAACCTATCAATCTCCGCTTTAAAAATACCCAATGACTTGGCCTCCGCCAGCATCTGTAGCAACAAATTCCCCAGATTCACCGCACTCTGGCTAAAGAAATTCCTCACCATCACCATTCTTAAGGCGCACCCTTTTATTCTGAGGCTGTGCTCTCTGATCCTAGACTTTTCCACTACTGGAAACATCCAGCCACATCCACTATCTCCATCTACCATTATTTGATAGCTTTCAATGAGATCCCCCTCATCTTTATAAAATCTAGCGAGTACAGGCTCAGAGCCATCAAACGCTCTTCATACGTTAAGACCATAAGACATTGGAGAAGAATTAGGCCATTCGGCCCACCGAGTTTGACCCACCATTCAATTCATTCATCCCCTGCATCATAGAAACATAGAAACATAGAAATTAGGTGCAGGGGTAGGCCATTCAGCCCTTCGAGCCTGCACCGCCATTCAATATGATCATGGCTGATCATCCAACTCAGTATCCCGTACCTGCCTTCTCTCCATACCCCCTGATCCCCATAGCCACAAGGGCCACATCTAACTCCCTCTTAAATATAGCCAATGAACTGGCCTCAACTACCCTCTGTGGCAGAGAGTTGCCAGAGATTCACCACTCTCTGTGTGAAAAAAGTTCTTCTCATCTCGGTTTTAAAGGATTTCCCCTTTATCCTTAAGCTGTGACCCTTTGTCCTGGACTTCCCTAACATCGGGAACACTCTTCCTGCATCTAGCCTGTCCAACCCTTTAAGAATTTTGTAAGTTTCTATAAGATCCCCTCTCAATCTCCTAAATTCTAGAGAGTATAAACCAAGTCTATCCAGTCTTTCTTCATAAGACAGTCCTGACATCCCAGGAATCAGTCTGGTGAACCGTCTCTGCACTCCCTCTATGGCAATAATGTCCTTCCTCAGATTTGGAGACCAAAACTGTACGCAATACTCCAGGTGTGGTCTCACCAAGACCCTGTACAACTGCAGTAGAACCTCCCTGCTCCTATACTCAAATCCTTTTGCAATGAAAGCTAACATACCATTCGCTTTCTTTACTGCCTGCTGCACCTGCATGCCTACCTTCAATGACTGGTGTACCATGACACCCAGGTCTCGCTGCATCTCCCCCTTTCCCAATCGGCCACCATTTAGATAATAGTCTGCTTTCCCGTTTTCGCCACCAAAATGGATAACCTCACATTTATCCACATTATACTGCATCTGCCAAACATTTGCCCACTCACCCAGCCTATCCAAGTCACCTTGCAGTCTCCTAGCATCCTCCTCACAGCTAACACTGCCCCCCAGCTTAGTGTCATCCGCAAACTTGGAGATATTGCCTTCAATTCCCTCATCCAGATCATTAATATATATTGTAAATAGCTGGGGTCCCAGCACTGAGCCTTGCGGTACCCCACTAGTCACTGCCTGCCATTGTGAAAAGGACCCGTTTACTCCTACTCTTTGCTTCCTGTTTGCCAGCCAGTTCTCTATCCACATCAATACTGAACCCCCAATGCCGTGTGCTTTAAGTTTGTATACTAATCTCTTATGTGGGACCTTGTCGAAAGCCTTCTGGAAGTCCAGATACACCACATCCACTGGTTCTCCCCTATCCACGCTACTAGTTATATCCTCGAAAAATTCTATAAGATTCGTCAGACATGATTTACCTTTCGTAAATCCATGCTGACTTTGTCCAATGATTTCACCACTTTCCAAATGTGCTGCTATCCCATCTTTAATAACTGACTCTAGCAGTTTCCCCACTACCGATGTTAGACTAACTGGTCTGTAATTCCCCATTTTCTCTCTCCCTCCCTTCTTAAAAAGTGGGGTTACGTTTGCTACCCGCCAATCTTCAGGAACTACTCCAGAATCTAAAGAGTTTTGAAAGATTATTACTAATGCATCCACTGGAGCTACTTCCTTAAGTACTCTGGGATGCAGCCTATCTGGCCCTGGGGATTTATCGGCCTTTAATCCATTCAATTTACCCAACACCACTTCCCGGCTAACCTGGATTTCACTCAATTCCTCCAACTCCTTTGACCCGCGGTCCCCTGCTATTTCCGGCAAATTATTTATGTCTTCCTTAGTGAAGACGGAACCAAAGTAGTTATTCAATTGGTCCGCCATATCCTTGTTCCCCATGATCAACTCACCTGTTTTTGACTGCAAGGGACCTACATTTGTTTTAACTAATCTCTTTCTTTTCACATATCTATAAAAACTTTTGCAGTCAGTTTTTATGTTCCCTGCCAGTTTTCTTTCATAATCTATTTTTCCTTTCCTAATTAAGCCCTTTGTCCTCCTCTGCTGGTCTTTGAATTTCTCCCAGTCCTCCGGTATGCTGCTTTTTCTGGCTAATTTGTACGCATCATCCTTCGCTTTGATACTATCCCTGATTTCCCTTGTTATCCATGGATGTACTACCTTCCCTGATTTATTCTTTTGCCAAACTGGGATGAACAATTGTTGTAGTTCATCCATGCAGTCTTTAAATGTCTTCCATTGCATATCCACCGTCACCCCTTTTAGAATTAATTGCCAGTCAATCTTGGCCAATTCACGTCTCATACCCTCAAAGTTACCTTTCTTTAAGTTCAGAACCAGTGTTTCTGAATTAACAATGTCACTCTCCATCCTAATGAAGAACTCAACCATATTATGGTCACTCTTGCCCAAGGGGGCACGTACAACAAGATTGCTATCTAACCCTTCCTCATTACTCAATACCCAGTCTAAAATAGCCTGCTCTCTCGTTGGTTCCTCTACATGTTGATTTAGATAACTATCCCGCATACATTCCAAGAAATCCTCTTCCTCAGCACCCCTGCCAATTTGATTCACCCAATCTATATGTAGATTGAAGTCACCCATTATAACTGTTTTGCCTTTGTCGCACGCATTTCTAATTTCCTGTTTGATACCATCTCCAACTTCACTACTACTGTTAGGTGGCCTGTACACAACACCCACCAGCGTTTTCTGCCCCTTAGTGTTTTGCAGCTCTACCCATACCGATTCCACATCCTCCAAACTAATGTCCTTCCTTTCCATTGCATTAATCCCCTCTCTAATCAGTAACGCTACCCCACCTCCTTTTCCTTTCTGTCTATCCCTCCTGAATATTTAATATCCCTGGATGTTCAGCTCCCAGCCTTGGTCACCCTGGAGCCATGTCTCCGTGATCCCAACTATATCATAGTCATTAATAGCTATCTGCACATTCAACTCATCCACCTTATTACGAATGCTCCTTGCATTGAGACACAAAGCCTTCAGGCTTGTTTTTATAACACTCTTACCCCTTATACAATTATGTTGAAAAGTGGCCCTTTTTGATTTTTGCCCTGGTTTTGTCTGCCTGCCACTTTTACTTTTCACCTTGCTACCTATTTCTTCTACCCTCATTTTACACCCCTCGGTCTCTACGCTCACACATTTAAGAAACCCTTTCCCTTTAACTCCATCCTCCACTATCCCATTTGACACCCCACCCCCCTTATTCAGTTTAAAGCCATCATCCTTGTAAATCTCCTCAGGACCCTCTCCAATACCTGCATATCCTTCTTCAGGATTAAAATAACAAATAGTGCCATGGATTGACTTCTACTCATCTGATTAGATAAGTGTGGCTACAATTTAACATCACATCTGATAACTTTAGACTTTAGAGACAAAGCGTGGAAACAGGCCCTTCGACCCACCAAATCCGCTCCGACCAGTAATCAGTCCGTTCAATACCATTATTCCACACACTAGGGCCAATTTAAACTTTACAGAAGCTAATTAACCTATAAACCTGCATGTCTTTAGAGTGCGGGAAGAACCCAGAGCGCCCGGAGAAAGCCCACACGGTCACAGGGTGAACGTATAAACTCGCTACAGACAGCACCTGTAGTCCGGATCGAACCCAGGTCTGTGGCGCTGTAAGGCAGCAACTCTACCCCTGCGCCACCGTGCCGCACTGATTCTCTCCCAATTGGAACTCTTACATCAATAACTGCTGGCAAGAATATTGCCGTTATTGACATTACAGTTACTGGCTGCAGTATTTTCATCTTAAGAGACAAAGCCCTTTTCAATTGTTCATTTGAATGTGAGACATCAATGCGTTACGTTGATCTTTTTCCTATGACCTCGTGTAGCACACGTGGCGATTGTTGCGATTGCAAGTAGCTAATTCACTCCCGGATGTATTGCAGCAGTACTTTGAAACCAGCTGCCAATGGGGGTAGAGTAGGGAGGGGGGGTATAAAATAAATCTTGTCGAGTTGTCTTTGATTTTGAACCTCTGCTTCCTGTGGGCAAGCATTTGGCCCTTGTCCAGCATCACCCTGTATGTGTCTCTGCTTCCAGCAAGGGAAGGGCGATAGACATGACCCATGGTAGAGTGCATTATAACCACTCCATGCTTCCCTTGCTCCTCTGGGCCATATATCTCTGAATTAAAAGAAACATTGGATGTTAGCCACAGTCGCGTTGACCTGTAATAATCAAATATATGGCTGGGTAATTGATTGAGCCAAGTGTTTTCACTTTGGGCTTCATCAGCAATCTGGATGAAGATTGAACAAGCTTCGAAGAACATATTTCTTTTCTGTCAAGTTTCATATGCTTTTGAATGTCAGAAAACACCAGAATTGCCATGAATCATTTCTGTTGCGAAGTGCTTTAGAATTGAATATTTAAAGATTAAACTTTCTATTGAAAATACTCCATACTTAATTGTAAGCCTCTCATATGTATATATATATACTTCTATCAGGTCTCCCCCCAACATCTGATGTTCCAAAGAAAGCAATTCAAGCCTGTCCAACTTCTTCCTGTAGCTAATACCCCTAATCCAGAGATTATTCTGATAAACTGGCATCCTCCCCATAGCCTCCCCATTCTTCCTATGTCCAAACTTCCAAAGTCTGTGGAATTCTCTGCCTCAGAGGGCGGTGGAGGCAGGTTCTCTGGATGCTTTCAAGAGAGAGCTAGATAGGGCTCTTAAAAATAGCAGAGTCATGGGGATATGGGGAGAAGGCAGGAACGGGGTACTGATTGGGGATGATCAGCCATGATCACATTGAATGGTGGTGCTGGCTCGAAGGGCCGAATGGCCTACTCCTGCACCTATTGTCTATTGTCTATTGCCTCACCATCCTTCCTGTAACGTGTTGACCAGAACATAACAATTCTCCAAATGCGGTCTAACCAAAGTCCCATAAAGCTGAAATATGACTTTAGGCTTTATTTTAGAAGTTAGAGATACCGCATGGAAAGAGGCCCTTTGGCCCACTGAGTTCGCACCGACCACGCTCACTCCGTACGCTAACATTATCCCTCAAACTAGGCACAATTTACAATTTTACAGAAGCCAATTGACCTACAAACCTGCACCTTTTTGGGGTCTGTGAGGAAACCCACATGGTCAGAGGGAGAATGTACAAACTCTACAGACAGCACTGGTAGACAAGATTGAACCCAAGTTTCTGGGCCTCTAAGGCAGCAGCTTTGCTGCTGTGCCACCGTGCTACCCTCTTGCTTATAATCTATGCCCCGACTGACGTGGGCAAGCATACCAGTTGGCAATTATTTAGAGTTTGCAATTATTTAGATTTGATAGTGTCTTCTGGGTAACGATGTTTGCTTGCACAGTATCTTTCCAAATAGCATATAAAGATTTGTGAAACTTGATTCATGCCTAATGTTCCACACTAATTTCATTGAGTTTGGTTTCTTTGATAGGGATGCTGCTATCCTCTTCCATGGCATTGCCTTGGGTCGAGGATGACTTGATTCCACTGAGTGGAAGTTGCCTGTGCGTGAATCCTTTCACTGTGAAGCAGCGATTGTGTCTCAGCTCTCAACCAGCCTTAATAGAGCAAGGTCTTTGTCATAGAGTCATAGAGTGATAGTGTGGAAACAGGCCCTTTGTCCCATCATGCCCACACCGGCCACATGTTTCAGCTACACTAGTCCCACCTGCCTGAGCTCGGTCCATATCCTTCTAAACTTGTCCTATCCATATACCGGTCTAACTGTTTCTTAAACATTGGGATAGTCCCAGCCTCAACTACCTCCTCTGGCAGCTTGTTCCATACACCCACCACTCTTTGTCTGAAAAAGTTACCCCTCAGATTCCTATTAAATCTTTTTCCCTTCACCTTGAACCTATGTTCTCTGGTCCTCAATTGAGACTTGAGGTTCAGTGGTTGTTTATTGTCACGTATGCACAGCGCAGTGTCATTCTTTTACACAACCCACAAATGCACAGCCACCATATTTTGGTGCCATTTACCAAGAAAAATTCCAAAGTCCAAAGTCGGGCCCACATGCTGGAAGTACTGGAGTGCCCCTGATCCAGGTATGCCCAGGTGAGCCCCAGGCTGCAACAGGACCACGACCCAACGTCTTTCTTCTCGCCGACAGCCTCTGTGTCCCGGGGGCCACCTCCTGCAACTGACCTTGCAGGCGCTGGAGACAACACCCTGCTCCCTCTTGTACCGGCCCACTCCTCGCGTCCGTCGCTGCCAACGGCCTCCTCCTCCTTGACTCTCCGGTCTTCGGTCCTTCCGAACTTCCCTCTGTAGGAAGCGGCCCGCCGAGACCTTCTTAGCAGTGGTGAACGAGGTCTGCCGCCGCACGTGGTCACTGATCTTTGATCTTTGTTCTCGTTGGCCGCCGGGCCCATCCTTGTGCTTGGCTGGGCGCCAGGCCTTTACAAATTTAGGTTGATTGGAGATCAATCAATCTCAGCTTGCTGCCTGACCCATTGAGCTGCTCCAGCACTGTGTTTTGCTCAAGGTTTCAGCATCTGCAGTTCCTTGCGAATCTGGCATCAGCATACCGAAATGTTGATTCATTCAAATGTTGATGGACTAGAAGTACGACTCCAGACTATTTTGCTATTTATTTTAGACTTCTAGCCCTTGCAGTATTGTTTCTTATTCCCACAGGAATTTTGCAGGACAGTGTAGCTTTAATTTTTGCCAGGAAAATAAAAAGTAAATCAGAAAAATAAAATGGCAAATTGCTCCACACAGAGGTTCTGTGAGTTATGCCTCGGGCAACCCATCAAGTACCAAAGCATGTTTCCAAACTACTGGGCACCCTGCCTTTGAACCTTGCATCAGGCTGCAGAACCGACTTAGTGCCTTAGTGTGAGCTGGTTATTTTTTATTATTTTTTAATTTATTTTTTTTTTTACCAAAAATATATATTTTCAATGATTACAATACTATGTACAATACTAAACAACACAAACAAACCCACCACCATAATACAAGTAAAACAAATATTCTTAAATACCACCCCCGCCCCCCCTCCAGGGTTCCTCCAGGGTTCCTGTGGCCAGCGCATAGTCCCTCTCCCAAACCACCCGGGCAGCGAACGTATTCCCGGAAAAGGAATAGGCAGCTGGCTCGGGCAGCGAGCTGATTATTGCTGTCCTCGGCTGAAATTCCAGAGAACCGGAATCACCTGAAATTTCAACTCTTTAACTCCCTGGCTACAGAAAAAGCATTGGCTACTTTTCTTAAAACAAATCTGTGAGTAACGTTTACCTCACAAACAAAGATCAAAATGCCAGTAAAATTCACCACTGCCCGCTGAAGTGACTAAAATAGTCCAAGGATACTAGCCATAGGTTCCACTGGGTAAAGTGTACTCGGCTAGCTTGGCCTTGGTTCCTTTAGAGATACAGTGCGGAAGCAGGCCCTTTGGCCCACTGAGTCCACACCGACCTGTGATCCCTGTACACTACACTATCATACACACTAGGGACGATTTGCAATCTACCAAAGTCAATTAACCTCCGAACCTGCACGTCTTCGGAGTGTGGGAGGAAACCGGAGCCCCCGTGGAAAACCCACGCAGTCACAGGGGGAACAAAGAAACTCTGTATAGACAGCACCTGTCGTCAGCATTGAACCCGGGTCTCTGGCGCTTGAAGGAAACAACTCTAGGCTATGCCACTGTGCCGCCCCCATCATCAGCATATCATTTTTTTGGAAGTGAGAGACACTTGCAGTTCGATGTAATCATTTTATTGCAGCTCCACTGGGCTGAAATAATTAAATTTTCAACTAACCAGTTACAATGACAAACAGTGCATTTTAGATTGAGAAATAATGTCAGGAGTCTTTAATTAAACCATTTCAGACTCTTGTAGGACACTTTCACAAATCGTCACATCCTACAGTGAGAACTAATTGCTAACATCCAGTCCGTATGTTGAAGTGCTGATGTGTTATTTTTTTTTAAACTGTTTTCAGACTGCAACATAAACATGTCTCATAGACTGGACCCAAGTCATCATAGTTGATGGTGTAATTGGTGTCCTCACAAAACCCGGTTGGAGGCATTTTTTAAAGCCTTTGATTCTGAAATGTGGCAAACAATGAATAGCTTTCACAGTGATTGTGTCTGATGTAATTCATGATACAGCGTTAAAAGGATCATGTGATCACTACACGAGAAAGCCGAGACACATTATTTATTTCCGACAGAGGGACTCTAGCGTAGTACAGTGCAGCACAGGAACAGGTCCTTCATGCCAACAATGTCTTTAGTTTATGTGTCCGAAGGAACTGCAGGTGCTGGTTTACATCGAAGATGAATACAAAATGCTGGAGTAACTCAATGAGTCAGGCAGCATCTCTGGAGAAAAAGAATAGGTGATGTTTAGGGTGGGGACCCTTCAGTTTAGTTCATTTTATTGTCACGCGAAAAGTTTTTCTTTTGCATGCTGTCCAGTGAAAGACTATGCATGATTACAATCAAGATGTGCACAGTACAGATGAAGGGTAAAATGTTTAGTGCAAGGTAAAGTCTGATTAAATATAGACTGAGGGTCTCCAATGAGGTAGATGGTAGGCCAGGACTGATCTTTAGATGGTGATAGGATAGTTCAGTTGGCTGATACAGCCGGGAAGAAAATGTTCCTGATCTCATCTGCCTGCAATGAACCATATCCCTCGATTCACAGTTTATCCATGTGCCTATCTGAAAGCATCTTAAACACCCTTCGCATATCTGCTTCCACCACCACTCGCTATGCAAAAATACTTGCCCCGAGCATCTATAAATGTAGCCCTTTACCTTAATGCAATGCCCTCTGGTTTGTGACATTTCCATGCTCTAAATCCTTTCAAAGATTTTTTGAATCATTTTTATCATTTTAAATCACTGTGCATTGTGACTTTAGACATCCCATTTAATTTGCACTGAAACAATTCAATGAACTCCCTGGATTCACAAGAAACTGTAGATGCTGGTTTATAAAAAAAAGACTTGGAGTGAGGCTTCACAGTGGCACAGTGGTAGTGTTGCTGCCTTATGGGCCTGTCCCACTTAGGCGACCTTTTAGGCGACTGCAGGAGACTATGCAGTCGCCACATGTTCGCGGATGGTCGCCGGGGAGTCGCCTTCATGGTCGTGAGGAGTTCCCGCATCCTGGGAACTAGTCGCGGCCTCATTATGGTCGCTGAGATTTTTTCAACATGTTGAAAAATTAGCGGCGACTAGAATGAAGTCGTCATGGAGAGTAGCGAGAATTCTCGAGCCGTAGGTGGGTCGCAAGGAGGTCCTAGTGGGTTGCCAGAAGGTCGAAGGTTCTCTTAGGTTCTCGTAGGTTGTAGCCGGTGCAGACCGGTGAATTTCATTGACTCATTGGGGGAAAAAAAACGGAAGCAGTAGTTTTCAGAACCAAGGATAACCGACCGGTAATGTTAATGTCCGCCAAGCTTCACAGCTGTGTATCTCTGGGTTATTAAAAGTTGTCTGGCTTCTTAAAATTTGTCTCCACCCTCTCCCCCCTTCTCCCCCCTTCTAACCCCCCTTCTCCCCCCCCCCTCTCATCCCCCTTCCCCCTCTCCCCCCCTCTTTTAAAGGACTTACCGTACACTGTGCTAGTCGTCTTAATTACAGCGCCAACCTTCCTGTTCATTGCGGTGTGTGTCTGTATCACCTTGGCTTTGCATCGTGCGAATTTCAGACGTTGCTCCCCCCTGCTTGCCCTGGCCCCCGCCTTTGCAATGTGTTTGTGTGTATGTGTGTTCCATTCTGACAGTCGCCGTTCCAGTTCCTGGTTTTTCAGGCGACCGCCGGCAACTTGACAGTTGCCGGCAGTCCGCTTAAAAATCGCCTGTGGGACAGGTCCATAACAGCGCTAGAGACCTGGGTTCGATCCTGACTACTGGTGCGGTATGTACGGAATTTGCATGTTCTCCCTGTGACCAAGTGGGTTTCCTCCGAGTGCTTAGGTTTTCTCCCACACTCCAAAGATGTGCAGGTTTGTAGGCTAATTGATTTCAGTAAATGGTTCCTAGCGTGTAGGATAGAACTAGTGTACGGATGATTGCTGATCAGTGTGGACTTGATGTGTCAAATGGCCTGTTTCCATGCTGTATCTCTAAACTAATCAAAACTAAAACTAACTCAGCTGGTTAGGTAGCATCTCTGAAGAAAATAGATAGGTGGCGATTCGGGTGGAGACCCTTATTCAGGCTCAATTCAGTCACTATGCAGACGCAAATTGCTGGAGTAACTCAGCGGGTCAGGCAGCATTTCTGGAGAAAATAAATAAGTGAACCTGGCTATGTGCTATGCCCCATTAGGAAAGCACTACAGTTATGCTCACTAAAGACTGAGTGCTTCTGAATAATTCAACTTACATTGTGCAAGCACAATCAACTCTTCAGCATAGAAATTCCCACATACTTTTTTTTTACACTGCTTCCAAAAAAGAATGAAAGAAAAGAAAAACTGGCGTTTACATAGTGTCTTTCATGTCCTCAAGACATTCTAGGGAACTTTACAGTCAGTGAAGTGCTTGTAAAGTGTGGTCAATGCTTTAATGTAGAAATTAGGCAATGATCAGTTAATTGTTCTTTTATGAAGTCAGTTGAGTGGGAAATTCACTGACAACATCACTTCTACTTTCTTAGAAGTTTAGACGTTTAAAGATATCGACTGTTGGCCAAATATAAAATTATGAGAGGCACAGATAGGGTAGACAGTCAGAATTTTTTTTAGTGGGTGAGAATGTCCAACACTAGAGGGTATTTGCTTTTAGGTGGAAAATCTAATGGAGGAAAGTTTAACGGTGATGTGCAAGTTTTTTACACAGAGAGTGGTGGGGGCCTGGAAAGGTGCCCTGGAAAAGCAACCAACGTAATCGAAGACTTGTCCCATCCCAGTCATTCCTTCTTCTCCCTGCTCCTGCCTGGCAGAAGGTACAGAGGCTTGAAGGTGTGCACACCAATCTCAGGAGCAGCATCCTCCCCTCTCTTATCAAGCTTCTGAACAGTCCTTCCATAAGCAAATGTATTATCTGATTCACTGCTAGCCTGTTATGTACATTGGACTTTGTCTATGGAACTGATGCACTACAATGCTGAGAACTATATTCTGCATTATGTTTGCGCCTTAGCTCTATCTATTGTAATTGAGTTTGATTTGATTTTAATCATGTAAAGTATATTTGGTCTGTTTGGATAGCCTGTTAAACAAAGCTTTTCACTGTACATTGGTAGATGTGACAGCAATAAATGTAAATCTAAAAGGTTGTTGAATACTCTAACAAACTACTACAGATGGACTGTAGATTTACAAGGATGTTGCCAGCGCTGAGCTATAGGGAGAGATTGAGCAGGCTGGGACTCTATTCCCTGGAGCACAGGAGGATGAGGGGTGATCTTATAGAAGTGTATAAAATCATGAGAAGAATAGATCGGGTAGATGCACAGTCTCTTGCCCAGAGTAGGGAAATCTACAACAGAGGTCATAGGTTTAAGGTGAAGGGGCGAAACTTTGTAGGAATCTGAGGGCTAACCTTTTCATGCAAAGGGTAGTGGGTGTATGGAATGAGCTGCCGGAGGAGGTAATTGAGGCAGGGGCTATCGCAACCTTTTAAGAAGCAATTAGAGAGGTAGATGGATAGGACAGGTTTAGAGGAATATTGGCCAAACATGGACAGGTGGGACCATTGTAGATGGGGCATGTTGGTCGATGTGGGCAAGTTGGGCTGAAGGGCCTGTTTCCACGCTGTATGACAATGACTATCGAAGCCAGTGGAGAGTAACATTGTGTGGGAAAGAACTGCAGATGCTGGTTTAAATCAAACGTAGACACAAAATGCTGGATTAACTCAGCAGGATAGGCAGTATTTCTGGAGAGAAGTAATTCCTTCTCTCCTGAGGGTAACATTGTGTAGGGTGCAAAACTAATGTTGCCCATAATCTGTGTCTTTGCACTCAACAAATGAGAATAAAATTGTCTCTTTGTAGGTCCAAAACAAAGCAAATTGCTACAAGTAGCAAGCTGTTAATCCTGAGGTCAGGGACAGGCTGCTGATTAAAACTACAGCTTCCAGTATTTCAGTCCTTTATTGAGTTTGTTTTACCACATCACCTCTCCACCTCAGGAACTTGGTCTTTGGTGTCAAGATTTTATTTTAATTTACTCTAATCATTTTTTTTTGCCTCCCTTGTAAAATTCCCTCGTGGGTTTTACAAAGAACAAGATCACTTTAGGTGGGCATTGAGGAAGAAAAAGCCCAGAGTGCCAAACGTTGTTAACATGTTTTTGCAAAATACATTTTTTTGATTTGAATGAATGACGAACATGTTTTGGCCAGAGATGTTTGTTATGCCAGAAAAATAAATAGGCTAGTTTTATTAACTAAACGTATAATGAGATTTTATTTTCATGCCTTTCTGTTTTATAAGAAGTACATTTTGTATTTTAAAGATACAATCTTCACTTTACACAAACAAGTAGAATATCATGACCGGAGTTTTGTAATAATTGTGATTCCATCTGTCAGTTGAAAATTAAGCCTGAAAAGAATAATGTGTAATGCTATTGAACTAGCCAGCATGTTCCTTTTTAAGATGTGCTATCCTGTGGCAGCAGTTCACGATCTGTGTGTATTGGCCTAGAGACCACATTCTAATGTCCTGATGTCTAATGCATTGGAACCAAATGCTTAAATAAATGTAATGTTGTGCTCAGTCCCGGATTAGTCATAGTCATACAGTGTGGACCCTTCGGCCCAACTTGCCCACACTGGCCAACATGTCACATCTACACTAGTCCCACCTGCCTGCATTTGGCCCTTATCCCTCTAAACCTGTCCTATCCATGTACCTGTCTAATTGCTTCTTAAACATTGCGACAGTACTTGCCTCAACTACCTCCTCCGGCAGCTCGTTCCATACATCCACCACCCTATGTGTGAGAAAGTTACCCATCAGATTCCTATAAAAGCCAATTAACCTCCAAACCTGTACATCTTTGGAATGTGGGAGGAAACCGGAGCATCTGGAAGAAACCTAAGCAGTCAATGCAGAACGTGGAAACTCCACACAGAGAGCACCCGAGGTCAGGATTTAACCCAGGTCTCTGGTGCTGTGAAAAAGCAGCTCTGCCACCTGCACCACATTGGTGGTATTTATATCTGATAAATCCCTAAGTATTTATATGTGTAACTATCCCTGATAGTGAATGAAAGAAGGAAATTGGATGCACTTAATGTGAGTGACAGAGTGGCACAGCTCAGTAAGGGCACTGTGCTCTGGCACCAGACATCTGAGTTTAATCCTGACCTCGGGTGCATCTGTGTGGAGTTTTGTACTTTCTCCCCGTAAACATGTGGGTCCCTGCAGCTGAGGTTTCATCGCACATCCTAAACATGTGCTGGTTCGTAAGTTAACTGGCTGTGAGAAATTACCTAAGCTGTGAAATATGTGGGGAGAATATAAAATGAGACTAAGGTACAATTCGTCTGGATGACTCAGTGGGCTGAAGAGTCTGTTTCTGTGCTTTAGACTAGACTTTAATGCCTCTACAATTTACCAAAGTCGAAACCAATTAACCAAGAAACCTGTACGTCTTTGGAGTGTGGGAGGAAACCAGAGCAGCCGGCGGAAACCCACGTGATCACAGGGAGAACGTACATGCTCCGTTTAGACTGCACCCGTGGGCAGGATGAAATCTGGGTCTCTGGCACTGTATAGCAGCAACATTACTGCTGCACCACTGTGCCGCTCATTGCTCTGCTGGGATTATTAACATCATTCACCTTCGAGCATTTGTGAAAATTATCTGACGTAAATGTAGATGGGTTAGTTAATACATTTGTAGACCACACCAAAAATTGTGGAGCTGCGGACAGTGAGGATGGCTACCAAAGTCTCCAGCGGGATACACGTCAGCTACATAAATGGGTGGAGAAAGGGCAGATGGAGTTTAATCCAAGCAAGTGTGAGGTGTTGCACTTTGGGAGATCTAATGTAAGAAGCAAATATACAATTAATGACATGAATCTTAACAGCATTGATGTACGGAGAGAGACCTTGGATCTCTGTACATTGGATGTACAGAGAGAGCTCGCTGAAAGTGGCAACACAAGTAATAGAGTGGTAAAGAAACCTATGTTTATATTCATCGGTCAGGGAATTGAGTATAAGAGTCAGGAAGCCATGTTCCAGCTTTATAGGACTGTGGTTAGGCCGGAATTGGAGTATTTTGTGTAGTTGTAGCCGCTCCATTACAGGAAGAATGTGGAGGCTTTGGAGGGGGTGCAGAAGAGGTTTACAAGGCGGCTGCAGGGGTTAAGTATTAGCTAAAAGGAGAGGTTGGATGAACTTGGATTGTTTTCTCTGGAGATCAGAAACTGAGGGGTGACATGAGTGAAGTACATACAGATATGAGAGGCATAGATAGGGTAGACAGTCAGAACCTTTCTCCAAAGGTGCAAATGTCAAAGAGGGCATAGCTTTAAGGTGAGAGGGGCAATATTTAGAGGATACAGGTATCTAGAACGTGCTACCAGGGGTGGTGGTGGAGGCAGATATGATAGTGGTACCCAAGAGACTTTTTGATAGGCACAGGGATATGGATCGCGTGCAGGTAGAAAACATTAGTTTAACTTGCATCATGTATGACGATCCTGAGCTGTACTGTTCTATGTTCTAAATGAACATAATATCTAATGATGCCTGCTTTCAATTTGGCAATAATACTTTAGTAGCTAGAATATCTCAAGGGAGGTAGAAGGGTTGATAAGGACATGCGATGCAAGGGAATCCAATGTTCCATAACTCCCTTTGCACTTCAGCCACATATTTCATTTTAATCAGAATCAGATACAGACTCTGCAATGTTTCACTTCAACGTTATTTGCTGAGTGTGATTGTTAGGTCACAGGATAGTTCGAATGTTAATCACTGGGACTGAAGCCACTGTATCGTCCTGAAACTTTGTTAATCAGAACATCCCATTCCCAGCGAACTAGTAATCAAATGGAGAGCAATTCTGAGATGTCTTTACACTTTATTAAACAGCTAGAAAATGTGACAATTACTACAACAACCACCATAATAACAAGCAACCACTGAGAAACAAAAAATGTAGAATCAAGGAACTACAGATGCCGATTTACAAAAACAGACACAAAGTGCTGGAGCAACAGAGGGTCAGGTGGTATCCCTGGAGAACCTGGCGGGGTGATGCTTCAGATCGGGATTGATCAGTCTGATTTCTTCATATGAATCCCAAGAAGGTTTCTGACCTATCCATGTTCTCCATGGATGCTGCCTGATCCACTGAGATACTCCAGCATTCTGTGTCGTTCCTCATTCACTGAGAAAAACTCAGTGAAACATTCTATGGATCTAAACATTGGATGTATTCTGATCAATGCATAGGAGAAAAAATGGTCTTTAGTTTTCCTAAATAAATAGTTCTATCTGGGACATATGACAATAAAACTCCTGACACTTGCGTTTCCTCCAGGTGCTGTTTCCACTCGCATCCCAAAGACGTGCAGGTTTTTAGGTTAATCGGTGTTTGTAACTTGCCTTCAGTGTGTAGGGAGTGGGATATCATTGAACTCGTGTGAATGAGCGATAGAAGGTGGGCGCAGACTTGATGGGCCGAAGGATCTGTTTTCATGCCGTATCTCTAACTTAAAACTAAACTAATCTATGGAGGGAGTGGATAGGTGATGACGAAGAAGGGCCCCGACCCAAAACGTCACAAATCCATGCCCTCCACAGATGGTGCCTGACCCATTGAATTACTCCAGCACATTGTGCCTTGATCAAAATTTAAACATCTACAGTTCCTTTTGTGTCTCTCTCTGGATAATTATATGGTTTATTTTTCAAAAAGGCAAATTGAATACTATAGAACTATGTATTAAACAATCTGAGAAAGGAGCGCGATGACATGAATCTATGATGTTATCTTTCAACGTTGAGGCTGCAGGAATGGTAATAAACCAAGACGTTTACAAGAATCAAAGCTGACATTGAAAGTTTGCACTGACATCTGTAATGTCATTCAACTGCCAAGAAAGCAGCTGAAAGAATTAAACTTCCAGGAAAGGAGCTGAGCACTGAGTAAAAAAAAATTGAAAATGTATGGGCAGATGAAAAAGCTAAGAAAGTTTGGAAAGCTACTGAGTTATATTGTAAATAGTGGCAAATGTCCGGTTTCAATCGGAACAGTGGCTTGATCACATGTTAGAGATTAAAGATGCATTGAATTTGAAACTGCAACCAAACCAAAGTCCTTCTGGTTCAGTAGAAACAAGGAACTGCAGAACAAAGAGAGACGCATAGTGCTAGAGTAACTCAGCGGGTCAAGCTGCATATCTGGATGATTCAATGGTTCAATGGTGTTTTCATTGTCACCGTGACAAAGTGCAAATGTACAGTGAATTAATTTTCTTACAAACAGTCTAGTAGCGTATTGCCATACCCAAGCACTTTCCAATTAGCAAATTGTACAGAAATAGTCGACTGAGCCCGTGTGCAAGAGGAGCCATGTTTTGGTGCCATTTTCAGAGTCCAGTCCACTCTCTCGGTATTATGAACGGTGCCCGTTCCAGGTGAGCCCCAGGCTACTGCAGGCCTCCAGTCGCCACCTTCCCCTTGGATGCGTGGATCAACCAGCGAACCGATGCCCCTCTCCTCGCCCGTCCACCCTTGTTCCCCGGGGGTGTCTCTTGCAGCCAACCATAAGGGTGTGGTTGGCCCAACACTAGTTCCCTCTCCTCTCCTACCAGCCTCGCGCCTCACACATGGCCTCCATCGTTGTCACCGGCTTCATCCTGCCGGTCCTGAGCATGTGCCGGCTCAGCGGACCCTTACTTTTTTCTATTTACAGTAATAATTGTAATCAGTTATTGCAAGAATAAAATGTACAATACAAAACAATACCATACATTGTTACACTACCCATCCTTCCACACCCCCCCCACCGCGTGGGCTCCTCCCATTCCAGATGGCGGTCCGCAGGGATCGCCGAGCAGGGCCGGCTCAGACATAGAAAATAGAAAATAGGTGCAGGAGGATGCCCTTCGGCCCTTCGAGCCAGCACCGCCAGAGGACATTGAACATCCTCTGGATGTTGAAACTTCTTATCATCTCAGTCACGAACGGACACACCAGTCTGTTTTTGATGGGCACCCCATCCACAATGTTCACTCACTTTCCCACCAACACCCTGTAGCAGTAGTTTGTAGCACCTACAAGATGCATAGCAGCAACTCACCAAGACTCCTTTTACCGCACCTTCTAAATCCACCAACTCTACAAGCGCGAAGGGCAAGGAGAGCAAAAGCAATTAATCAGGACAAAATCCTCTTTCTCCACGTACAAACCGGGAGAACATGCAAACTCCGTACAGGCAGGCACCCGTAGTCAGGATCAAACCCGGGGCTCTGGCGCTGTAAGGCAGCAACTCTACCGCTGAGCCACAATAAAACTTGTAGCGTAACAGTTCTAGCGAAAAGTCCAATGTCCGCAATGAAGTAGGTTAAAGAACCGGCATTACTTATGGACGGACTGTTCAGAAACCTGGTGTTGAGAGGGAAAAATAAATTATCCAGCATTGAATGGCGAAGCAGGCTCGATGGGCCAAATGTCCTAATTCTGCTCCTGTGCCTTCTGATCTTATGAACCTGAAGTCAGCAAAATACCTACAAAGCATTAGCCCTGAAACATTGACGCCTAATGTTTGCTGTCCCTGTAACTAACTCATGGATGGCCGGCCGTTAATGTTTGCCAGCAATTTCCCCACCGCACATTTCGTATTTCAGTAGGCTCTGACATTCAAATGGAAATCCCTGCTGCCTAACCCACACACACACACGCACGCACGCACGCACGCACAGTCATGGAGTTGAAGACACTGCTGTTTTGGAATGCTGGTTACTGGAAGAGGGAGATTTACAAGTGAGTGCTCTTGGTAATCTAGTTTTCCTACCACACCTAGAGGAGCTGAAAGCCGACCACTATGCTTTATATTATTTCCTACTCAGAGGGCAGTTACATAATTGTTTTCTTTACTTCATCCAGCTGATGATAGATCTGTTGGCTTTTGGGGGGCACAGAAAGCTCGAGTAACTCATTGACTCTGAAGAAACATTCAACTGATGGTGCCAGGAAACACTGAGTTAATTTGATCGGTTTATATATATATATATATATGTATATATATATATATATATATACACACATATATATACACACGCACACACACACACACTCACACACACACACACACACACATATATGTGTGTGTGTATATATAAAACTATTGCCCTTCAACTAAAAATGCCACGCTATGTGATGTCACGGATTTTCCAGTTAGTAATGGGAATGCAAGAGGGCTTTCCCATATTAAATCTGCTAAACATTCTTTTATGAATGCCTTGTACTGTGGTTATTCCAAGACTTTACTTAGAAACAAACTCAACACATAATTGTGTTTCTGCAACCACTTGGTGTTGACTCCTCTCCCAGACGAGTATAAAGAATGTATCTGTTAATGCTTAAGAATTTTTTTCTCATTAAGTGGTCACATCTTTTTGGAAGGCACCACAAATATTTATGGAATAATATTTTTTTTTTAAATCCACTTTTGCTCATTTGAAAACCATTGCATTGGCCACTGTTAACATTTCCATTTTGATTGGCAAAAGCTTATTCTGTGGTGTTTATGCCGTCAACAGAGACTAATGCAGAATTAATTTAGTCGTCAACATGGAAGAAAGTTGAAGTCTGATGCGTGTATTTTCACTATATCCCGCAGTGCATTAGCAGATCATAATCCTGCTTCATGCCCCCGATCAACTGTCATAGAGTGATAGAGTGATACAGTGTGGAAACAGGCCCTTCGGCCCAACTTGCTCAAACCGGCCAACATGTCCCAGCTCCACTTGTCCCACCTGCCAGCATTTGATCCATATCCCTCCAAACCTGTCCTATCCATGTACAGTATGTCCTTCCCATTGACTTCAGTTTAGTGCGGCACAGTGGCTCGGTGGTGGAGTTGCTGCTTTACAGGGTTCGATCCTGACGACAAGTGCAGTCTGTACGGAGTTTATACCGGAGTACTCCCTGTGACCGCGTGGGTTTTCTCCGGGTGCTCCGGTTTCCTCGTACAATCTGTAGACATACAGGTTTGTAGGTTAATTGGCTTTGGTAAGATGTAAAAAAAATTTGTGCCTAGTGTGTAGGATAGTACTAGTGTACGGGGTGATCGCTGGTCAACGCGGACTCGGCGGGCCAAAGGGCCTGTCTCCATGCTGTATCTCTAAAGTGTAATCTAAAGTAAACGTATAAAATAAGGCAGTTTGATCCTCCGTTGAAAAGTGGTAAAGCATTAAAGGACACTCTATGATCCCATCGTTTAAGTAAGTAAGTAAGTAAGTAAGTTTAAGTAAGTAAGTAAGTAAGTAAGTAAGTAAGTAAGTAAGTAAGTAAGTAAGTAAGTAAGTAAGTAAGTAAGTAAGTAAGTAAGTAAGTAAGTAAGTAAGTAAGTAAGTAAGTAAGTAAGTAAGTAAGTAAGTACATTTTATTTATATAGCACGTTTAAATCAACTCGCGTTGAAACCAAAATGCTTTACATAAAATAAATAATTAAGTTTCCGTACATCTATAGAAAAAATTAAAAATAAGAAAAATGACACAACACATTATAGAATTCAACATGAACGTCCCCCACAACAGAATCAAAATATTCCACTGTGGGGAAAGGCATCAGAAAGTTCAGTTCTCTTCCTCTGTGAATCACCCGAGGTCGGGGCCTATTTGTGGCCTCCGCAGCCAGTCCGATGTTTTCAGGCCCTCTTTGCCGGAAAGCTGGAACTCTGGCGTCGGGTGAATAGACACTCCTCAGCGGCTTGGAAATGTCTGGAGCGGCTAATGTCTAAGTTCTGATCAACTCACTATCAGGTGGGCACAGTGGTTTAAAGATCCCAATAACCAGTCAACATCTGCACGTTGATGCCTAAGTTGGGAGAACTGTCCCATAGACCATCAAATTTGTATTGTATTTAATTAATGCAATGAATGAGGGCTTTGCAGGCTAATTGCTTGTCCCTGTCCCACATTGCCCTTAAGATGGTAATGCTGAACTGGCCTTGCGACCCCCTGCAGTCCTTGCGGTGTGGGGATAGTCACAATGTTGTTAGGGAGAGATTTCAAGGATTTTGACCCTGTGGAGCTGAAGGAACGGCAATGTATTTCCACATCAGGGTGGTGTGTGACCCCAACCTTTTGCTGCTCTTGTCCCTTTAGCTGGCAGATTTGGTGGGATTGCAGGGTGCTGTCCAGGGAGACTTGGTGAGTTTCTGCAGCACTGTAACCTGCTACTGTGTGTCAGTGGTGGAGTGAGTGAATGGTTGTGCGTGGGGTTCTTATCAAGTGGGCTGCTATGCCCTGTATGGTGTCGAGCTTGTTAAGTGTTGTTGAAGCTACACTCATGCAGGCTGGTTGGAGAGTACTCATGAGAGTACTCCATCACACTCCTGACTTGAACCTTGTAGATGGTGGACAGGTTTTGGGGTGTTAGAAGGTGAGATGCTCAGCGCACGGTTCCTTGCCTTTGACCTGCATTAGAGGCCACATTGTGTACGCGGTTGCTCTGGTTGAGTTTCTGGTCAATGGTGACACCCATGATATTGACAGTGGGAGATTGAGTGATGGTATTGTCATTGAATGTCGGGAGGTGACAACTGGATTTTGTGTGTTGGATATTGTCATTGGCTGACACTTGGCAAATATATTCACTGTCAGAGTGAGGTCAAACGCAAATTGGAAGAACAGCACCTCATATTTTGCTTGGGCAGCTTACAACCCAGCAGTATAAATATTGATTTCTCTAACTTCAAGTAATCCTTACATTCCCTCTCTCTCTGTCCCTCCCCCACCCTAGTCAGCCCACTAGTTTCACTGTCGTCCTGCTTAGTTTTACTGTTTGGATCCACTTTAAGGTGGCACTGCACAGGACGAAGGGAAACTTCCGTACAGCCAACAATTGACCATTGTGGGCTCCACCTTTCCTTGATCATCGTTGTTGACTTTGATTTGGTCTTTTCATATATTTCATTCAATTATTCCTTATACCTTTTCATATCTTTAGTTTCCCTCTCTCCTGAAAAGGTATAAGGAATAATTGAATGAAATATATGAAAAGACCAAATCAAAGTCAGCAACGATGATCAAGGAAAGGTGGAGCCCACAATGGTCAATTGGCTGATCATCCAACTCAGTATCCTGTACCTGCCTTCAACTTTTCAGTCTGAAGAAAGGTTTTGACCTGAAACATCACCAAATTCCTTCCTGCAGAGATGCCGCTGTCCTGCTGAGATATCTCTTCTTTATCACCTCTTCCACAGCCAGCAATGAACCATTGTGGGCTCCATCTTTCCTTGGTCATGGGTGTCAGCTCAAATTTGTTCTGAACCTTTTCATTTCTCTAGTTTCCCTTTCCCCTAACTCTCACTCAGGAAGGGTTTCGACCCGAAACGTCACCTATTCCTTTTTTCCAGAGATGCTGCCTGGCCTGCTGGGTTACTCCAACATTTTGTGTCTATCTTTGTTGTAAACCAGCATCTGTAGTTCCTCCCTACGCAACCTATTACCTAAAAGCCCATGGCTGGATATTGTCTCATTCTCGCTGCATTTTGGATGCGGACTGCTTCATTATATGAAGAGTTGCAAATGTAGAAGGTAGACTGGTGCAGGGGCATGTGCTATCATCAGCGAACATCCCCACTTCTGACCTTAACATAGAAATATAGAAACATAGAAAATAGGTGCAGGAGTAGGCCATTCGGCCCTTCGAGCCTGCACCGCCATTCAATATGATCATGGCTGATCATCCAACTCAGTATCCTGTACCTGCCTTCTCTCCATACCCCCTGATCCCTTTAGCCACATGGGCCACATCTAGCTCCCTCTTAAATATAGCCAATGAGCTGGCCTCAACTACCTTCTGTGGCAGAGAATTCCAGAGATTCACCACCCTCTGTGTGAAAAATGTTTTTCTCATCTCGGTCCTAAAAGATTTCCCCCTTATCTTTAAACTGTGACCCCTTCTGGACTTCCCCAACATCGGGAAAAATCTGCCTGTCCAACCCCTTAAGAATTTTGTAAGTTTCTATAAGATCCCCCCTCAATCTCCTAACGACTGAAGAAAAGTCATTGAAGAAGCAGCTGGAGATGGTTGGGCAAAGGAACTCCCCTGAGGAACGCCTTTGGCTGAGATGATCAATCTCCAACACCCACAGCCATCTTCCATTGTGTATTTCCTTAGAAGGCTTGGGAAGTTCGGCATGTCCCCAACAACTCTCACCAACTTCTACAGGTGTGCTTGTAGAAAGCAAAGCACCAAGGCAAATTTCTTGTGTCTATGCATATTTAGCTAATAAAATGTATTCAATTCAATTCAATTCTATCAGGATGCATCTCAGCCTGGTTTGGGAACAGGTCCATCCAAGACCGCAAGAAATTGCAGAGAATTGTGGACGCAGCCCAGACCCTCATGCAAACCAACCTCCTTACTTAACATTTAACTGACAAAAGCAAGTTTACTCCAAAGAAACACACAAAATGCAGGAGTAACTCAGCGGGCCAGACGGCATCTCTGGAGAAAAGGAATGTGTCATTTTGCGTCGAGACCCTTCTTCAGTCTTAGTTACTGCAGCATTTTATGTCTATCTCCTGTGTAAACCAGTACCTGCAGTTCCTTCCTACATAGGCAAGTTTAATCCATCTGGCATTATTTTTTTCTGAGAAATAAACTTCATTCAGAATAATAAAAAAATGTGTACAAAACAAGAACTCTTCCGACATTCTCATGGCTATACTTACATTCACCAGTATTATATTTGGTGGTGTTCCCAGAACTATCCTCACACCAGGCATCCTTGCACTCGTGTGGCCCCCTGGGTTGGTATCCCTTCCCTACATCTGGCATTATTCTTGGAAAATAAAGTTATTTATTTGCAGAGTTATAGTTCGGGGGCTTGGTTGGTTTATCGAGCTCAAGAAACACTCATTTGTCACGTGATTAAAAAGTGTAGGCACAATTTATTATAAATGTTATTATAAATGTTTTTATAAGCAGTATATTTTGCACTTGAATTGAGTTCTGAGAAAAGTTGGAACCATTGCTTTCTATTTTTTTTAGTATTTCCAAGATTTACTTGCGAGTAGCTTCAACCAATGTAATCACATTTAAGTCCATGACAGATAATATATCTACATTGTGTAAATATTATATATCTGTTGATCTAACTATTGCTTCAGTTCACGCTGCACCAGTTAAATTTGCTGGGGCCTATTTGGGGTTGCGATTTAGTTTAGTTTAGTTTAGAGAAACAGTGCGGAAACAGGACCTTCGGCCCACTGAATCCGCGGCAATCAGGAAACCTAGTTGAATAACCATTAACTATCCAACCACTAACACTATCCTACACACACTGGGGACATTTTATAATTTTTACCAAGCCAATTAATCTGTGCATCTTTGGAGTGTGGGAGGAAACTAGAGCACCCCAGGAAATCTCAAGTAGGTCACGGGGAGAAGGTATGAACTCTGTGCAGACAGCACCCATAGTCAGGATCGAACCTGGGTCTTTGCAACTGTAAGGCAGCAACTCTACCGCTGTGCCACCGTGCCACCCATTGTCCACAATACCGATTATTGTGGTACATTTTCAATTCATGTTGTGTTGGATAATTCAGACAAAGCAAAATCAGATGTTGGTCTGGAGCAAGCAACAAACAGTCTGAAGCACGAAACGTCACTCGTCCTTTTTCTCCAGAGATGCTGCCTGACCCGCTGAGTTACTCCAGCACTTCGTGTCTATCTTTGGTATAAACCAGCATCTGCAGTTCTTTGTAACAACAAACCCTCTATATGCGTTTGTATATAGAGAGTTTGTAAATGTGACTTTTCACACCTGATTTTGCAGATGGGACCCTTCTGGAGATGTGTATGTTTCCTGGGTGCTATCTTAGTGCCATGGGAAGTTGCACGTGCCTGAATGAAAAAGTATACACAGGTTCAATTACACCCTTTGCGTTTCTTGCATACTCTGCCTTACAATTCCTTTCAGGTACATTTTCATTCAGCACATGTTTGGTTCATGTCTCATTTTCGATGCTGCAAATTGAACAGTGAGGGAATCAAATAAAATAAACTAAAACTCTTGCAAATTAAGGACTCTTTTTTATAAGGCCGTCTCTTGGCATTTCTAAATAAAATTGTGAGAGGCATAGGTAGGGTAGACAGTCAGAACCTTTCTTGGCCAGGATGAAAAAATCAAACACTAGAGGGCACTGTTTTGAGGTGGGTGGTGCAAAGTTTAAACAAAACGCGCAGGGCATCTTTTTATACAGAGAGTGGTGAGTGCCTGGATTGCAATGCCAGAGGTGGTGGTTGAGGCATGTATGATAGTGGCATTTAAAACACATTTGGATGGGCAGGGAATGGAGCCATAGGGATTATGTGTAGGTAGAAAATAGATAGTCTTGGCATCTTGTTCAGCACAGACATTGTGGGCCGAAAGACTGGTCCATGTGCTGTACTATTCTATGTTCTATGTTCTTTGACTTTTTCCATAACAGTTCTCTTGGATCTTAGGTGGTTGCTGAGGTTAATGGGGGATTTTATGAACGTATCTCCTTATAGGTTGACACAATATTGCCCTCTCTTGCCTAGTCGCTTTCCACCTACATTCCAGAACAACACACATGCACTCCACCATTTTAACTAAATCCAATTCCCCAGCCCCCACTGCCTAGTCTTCACCATACAACTCCAGTTCATACCAAAGACAGACACAAAGTGCTGGAGTAACTCAGACCTTTACACCACCTTTCCCCATCACAAAGTTTCTTTTAACAACAAAGACTCAACCAATTCCCCTCTACCAATGTTCTCTTCCACCTGGCAGAATATGTGTGTACCTTGAACAATTTCTCTTTTGATCCCTCCCATTTTGAAAGGTGTATTGTCAGAATAGTTTACATGAGACGTGAGTGACAATTAACTTTTTCTTTATTCGCAATAACTTGTCAGACAAGGAGAAGAATGAAGCAAGAGTCTGTTCTGCTCTTGCAAAGCATGCAGCGTCTGAAGAAGGGTTTCAACCCGAAACGTCGCCTCTTTCCTTCGCTCCATAGATGCTGCCTCGCCCGCTGAGTTTCTCCAGCATTTTTGTCTACCTTAGTGTTTTTATATCGTTGTTTATAGCATAAATGTTAGGTCAGTCACGTTCACAGTTAACTATTGTGATCTGCATTCTGTAATATTCCCCTCAATATCAAAACAAATGGTTCACTTAGAGCGCCTCTCGAAGCTTCAAATTACTAGGAGTAAATATCACCAACAACTTGTCCAGGACCACCTACCTTGAAGCAAGGGCCAAGAAAGCACACTCATGCCTCTACTTTGTTAGAAGGTTTAGGGGTTTCGGCATATCCCTGTGCACTCCCACCAACTTCTACAGATGCACTGCAGAAGGCATTTTATCGGCATGCATCACAGCATGGTTTGGGATCAGCTCCATCCAAGACCGCAAGAAATTGCAGAGAATTGAAGACACAGCCCAGAACATCACACAAACCAACCTCCCTTCCATTGACTCCATTTACCCCCTCACTGTCTCAGCAAGGCTACCAGCCTAATCAAGGTCAAGTTGCACCTTGGCCACACCCTCTCCCATCAGGCAAGAGGCAAAGAAGTGTGAAACTGCACACCTCCAGATTCAGGGACAGTTTCTTCCCAGCTGTTATCAGGCGACTGAACCATCCTACCATCAACGAGAGAGCAGTCCTTAGCTACTATCTACCTTATTGGAGACCCTCAGACTATATTTGATCAGACTTTACAGTACTTTATCTTGCACTAAATGTTATTCCCTTTATCATGTATCCCTACACTGCGGATGGCTTGATTGTAATCATGTATTGTCTTTCCATTGACTGGTCAGCATGTAATAAAAGCTTTTCACTCTACCTCGATACACATGACAATAAGCTAAACTCGGAACTCGGAACAAGACATATTAGCCTAGCGCTGAAGGGCAACTTCACCGATGTAAAGCTCAACTCCCACAGAATGAAGTGCTGTCCACATTTAACACAAGAACAGCTCAATTCTTCCCACAATTTCCACTGTATCCATGGGCACCGGTTCCACCAGCCTTTTCACTGATCGCAAGGAGCAGTTCCAAACCCACTCTGGCACCAATCCTAAGTACTTTCCACAGTCCAGATCAAGGGTTCTGACCTAAAATATCGGCTGTACATTTCCTTCCATGGATACTGCTCGACCCGCTGAGTTC
This sequence comes from Leucoraja erinaceus, assembly GCF_028641065.1. NCBI lineage: Eukaryota > Metazoa > Chordata > Chondrichthyes > Rajiformes > Rajidae > Leucoraja > Leucoraja erinaceus. Next base: position 26,990,055 of record NC_073394.1, on the reverse strand, counting down.
CTACAGCAACCTGTTTGTTGCCAACAATCAGATCTCATGGCTGTCTCTGGATAGTCATCGAGTTATAAAGCCATACAGTGTTGAAACAGGCCCTTCGGCCCAACTTGCCAGCACTGACCAACATGCCAGGGGAGAAGGCAGGAAAATAGGGTTAGGAGGGAGAGATAGATCCACCATGATTGAATGGCCTTGACTTACACTAGTTCAACCTGCCTGTGTTTGGTCCATATCCCTCTAAACCTATCCTTGTCTGAAAAAAGGTCTCGACCCAAAATGTCACCTATTCTTTTTTTCCTGACCTCAGCATGTAGTGACTATATTCATGTACCTGTCTAAATGTTTTTTTTAAATTGCGATAGTACCTGCTGCAACTACCCCCTCTGGGAGCTTGTTCCATTCACCCACCACTCTTTGTGTGAAAAAGTTAATAATCTTATATGTTTCAATGAGATAACCTCTCATCCTAAATTCCAAAGTATTCCAGCCACTCCATTCTATCCACATATGACAGTCTCATTATTTTGTACAACTCTATAAGATCACCTCTCATCATCTAGTGCTCCATGGAATAAAGCCCTAGCCTGGTCAACCTCTCAATTCTGGAACTCCCAACTTAGTAGAAGTGTCAGAGGAACTTCATTGTGCGGGCCACAGCTAGTTATAACATCTACTCCCGACTACTTGTGAAGTCAAACAGGGAATAGGCAGCAAAGTTTGTTCAAGGCCACAATGCCTTCATCCTGCGAATGAATTAAACAAAATATTGTCAACAGCACTTACATGTTTCGTGCTAGACAATACTTCCAGAATTTGCCAGTAAGCTATTTAATCCTTAACGATGTCTAGGTTTGAGAATACTTCATCTGATTCTAATAAGCACCATCATATTTTGGAGCTGTTTCAACTAAATAAAAACTTCCTAACCTCCCCGTCCCCCATCACCACAAACGTATAACCTCTTGGGGCAAAAATAAAACAGGCATGCCTACGGTCAATTAGAGTAAACAAATGCTCAGAAAAAAAGTAACTTTTCCAAGCCTTTCAAGTCATTTAAATCATTCCAGGACAATATTTGGCCTAAGTATAAGTGTAAAAAAAACCTCCTAAATTTGCAGATGCTGGAAACCTGAAATAAAAAGAAACAGAAAATAATGGAAACACACAGCAGTGTAGGCAACGTCTGAGGCCGGAGAAGGGATTAATGTTTCAGTAGTGGGACCCTTCATCAGAAGTTTTCTGTATTAATGTAAATGGTTGAAGGATGGGTAGAACAAAGGCAATATCTATGTTAGGACGAGACCAAATCATAATCATAATCATAATAATCATTATACTTTATGAGCCAAGTATGTGTTGCAACATACGAGGAATTTAATTTGCCATACAGTCATATGAATAAAAAGCAACAAAATACATTTTAACATGAACATCCACCACAGTGACACCTCCATATTCAACACTGTGATGGAAGGCAAAAACATTTTCATTCTCTTCCCTTCTTTGTTCCCCCGTGGTCGGGGGCCTCGAGCCTTCTGTTGACGGGGCGATCTTGGTTCCCGTAGCCGGCAGTCAGACCCTCCACGTCGGGGCAATCAAGTTCCCGCATCGGGGGGAATCTCAGCTTCCCCGCGCTGGGCGATCTAACCCCGGGTCGGGGTTGGCCGAAACCTTCTGCATCGTTTGGACCTCCCGACATCGAGACTGCGAGCTCCTCGATTGAATATATGTAGCGGTTATCAGTCGTTAGGGTCAGACTATGCTTCTTTGCTTGTGTTATCATAAGGCTGTCCAACTTGCCCAGGAAGTTTACATGGGAAAAGAAAATCTGAAGGTGATTTTTAGTTCAGCTTAGTTTAGAGAAACTGCTCGGAAACAGGCTCTTTGGCCGACCGTGTCTGCACCAACCAGCGAGTGTCATAGTTTAAGGATAAGGGGGAAGTCTTTTAGGACCGAGATGAGAAAATTATTTTTCACACAGGGAGTGGTGAATCTCAGGAATTCTCTGCCACAGAAAGTAATTGAGGCCAGTTCATTGGCTATATTTAAGAGGGAGTTAGATGTGGCCCTTGTGGCTAAAGGTGTCAGGGGGTATGGAGAGAAGGCAAGTACAGGATACTGAGTTGGATGATCAGCCATGATCATATTGAATGGCGGTGCAGGCTCGAAGGGCCGAATGGCCTACTCTTGCACCTATTTTCTATGTTTCTACATATTGGGGACAATTTACAATTGGCCTACAAACCTGAATGTCCTTGGAGGGTGGGAGGAAATCGGAGCACCTGGAGAAAACCCACGTGGTCACAGGGAGAATATACAAACTCCGAACAGCAGCACAGAGCTTCAGCGGGGACTTTAACATCCGTACCGGCGCAGCAGGGACTTTAACATCATGACCCCCTTGTCGGGGGTCGCTGGAGAAGACCTCCGAACGTTGGCCTGCGGCCTACAACATCTTGGAACCTTAGTCTGTGGAGCTTCTGGCGGCAGGCGTGGAGTGGATCTTTCATTGTGGAGTGGGCGATCCCTTGCCAGAGGTTGCCGGAGAAGAGCTCCGACCGCCGGCCTGCAACCTACAATATCTGGAAGCCGCGGGCTCCGGTAAGGAGGTGGCTGATTTGGGAGCTCTGGGCCGTTCCAACCACGTCGGCGTTCCGACCAGACCAGTGGGCTTGAACATCGAGCCGTCCGTAGCGGCGACTACGGAGGGTCAGGGCCCCGACCACGGGTGAATAAGGGAGGAGGACTATCTCAACTGTATTGCCTTCCACCACAGTGAAGAATCCATATGACAAATACATTTGTCACATTGAACTCGGATCTCTGGCACTGTAAGGCAGCAAGTCTATCGCTGCACCACTGTGCCACTTTGTGAGAGTATCTGCCCCAACCAGCCCCCGGGCAGTGCGTTCCATATACTATCCACCCTCTGCATGGCAAACACCTCTCCTAGAATTCTCTCTAAACCTCTTCCCCATAACCTATTATTTTCTAACTTCTGAAGAAGAGTCCCAACCTGAAACACTGTCCGTCCATTCCCTCCACAGATGTTGCCCAACCCACTGAATATCTCCCACATTTGATGTTTGGCTCAGGATTTCAGCATCTACAGTTCATTGTTTCTCTATAATATTCGACAACTCTTCTCTGGTCAAAAGGTTCCTACTGTTGTTCCTCCTCATTATTTTAGTTACTTTTACCAGTTCCCTTATCCAGCCTTCCTTGTTAAAAAAATCAAACCCAACGAACCTTGGTCCTCCTCATAATTGAAATGGTCCTTTCCACGCAACTTTCTGGTAAATCCCTTTTATATTCTTTCTCATCCAATCACTTCTTTGCGCTGCTTTTTATCAGATTGTCGCTAAATCTATGCTGTTACAAAATAAGTTGATGAAGTCAAACTTGGATGCTAAATTAATGCCAAGTAAACAGTGGATGGGCTAACAAGCCTGTGATTCTATCTCCTAGTCGACCTAATATCCATAAGATGCCTGAACTGGAAGTTGTGGTTTATGAATTACGGTTATTAACAAAGCCCATGACTAATTACACTTTCTAGACAAGCCATTTTTCTCCACTTATTATGAAAGCAGGATTAGGAAATTTGGATTATTTTTCCTAGAAAGAAGATGATTGATGGGAACAAATGATTCCAGGAGTTCACTTATAGAAGGAATTGTTAAGAAGGTCTCTGCTTAGTTTAATGTAATGTTTTTCAGGCTCTTGTATATACAGTAATAACAGCTTGTGAGCTCTGGGAAGGAAATATAATTTGTGTACGTTAAATAGTTTATATTTTATGCTCACTGAGTTTTAACACTGGCGACTGTGTGGGGGAGCAGGCAGGAGAAATTGACCTTACACAAGTCTCCAATCCAGTCTGAAGAAGGGCCTTGACCCAAAATGTCACCTATTCCTTTTCTCCAGAGATGCTGCCTGACCTGCTGACTAACTCCAGCTTTTTGTGTCTATTTCCAGGTTAATCTGCTGCTGATTTGACGCATTGCACCATTGGAAAGGACAAATGTGTGCGTGTCGTGCTTGTGGGAAAAGGGACAATGAAAGGAAAGTGACATGAGGTGAGAAGAGTAGAATGTTAATGACAACGTTCTGCTAACAGTGCCAAAGGAGTAACCCAGCAGGTCAGGCAGCATCTCTGGAGAATATGGTTTGGTTTCACTTCAAGTCGGGACTCTTTAGACTGAAAGTGGGGGATAGGGGAGGGGTTGAAAAGCTGGAGGCGAGAAAAGCCAAGTGTCGGCAGCTAAGGACCTCAGGCAGGGCGGTGTCCTGGAAGGCCCAGTCTTGGTTAGGTAAGGTGCGATCTCAAGAGGAAACAATGTGGTGAATCGTGGAACTGGTTATACGACTAGGGTGGAGGTTGAGGGCCATCCAGCTCTTCACCCCCAACTTTCAATCTGAAGAAGTCGCAAACATCACCTATCCTTTTTCTCCGGACATAAGGTCATAAGTGATAGGAGCAGAATTAGGCCATTCGGCCCATCAAGTCTCCTCTGCCTTTCAATCAAGGCTGACCTATCTCTCCCTCCTAACCCCATTCGCCTGCTTTCTCCCCATAACCTCTGACACCCGCTGCCTGACTGACTGCCTGACCCGCTGAGTTACTCCAGCACTTTGTGTCTCTCTTTGGTGTTAACCAGCATCTGCAGTTCTTTGTTTCTACATTTAAGCTAACATTATGCTTTGTTCAACAAATGAAGCCCTTCATTGACTTAAGGTGTCATCTGCCCGGGAAAATGCAGTTCAATTAGAATTTAGTGTCCTAGACTTCAAGAAGGTCGAGAAGAAGGGTCTCCACTTGAACCGCTACCTATCCATGTTCTCCAGACATGTTGCCTGACCTGTTGGGTTACTCCAGCACTTTGTATCCTTTTGTTTTTCGCTCACCATTCCAGCTGTGAAGATTATTCTCTTCCTTCTCCTCCTTCACTGTGTATCAAGTTTTACTGTATGTCTTTCGCATATTGTAGATGGAGTCAATGGTGGGGAGTCTGATCTGTGTGATGGAATGTGCTGCATCTACAACTCTCTGCAATTACTTGCAGCCTTCGGCAGAGCTGTTCCCCAACCAAGCTGTGATGCAACCCACCAGCATGCTTTCTATGGCGCAGCTGAGAAGTTGATATGAGTCATTGGAGATATGTTGACTTTCCATAATCTCCTGGGGTACTGTGAATGATTCAGATCTGCCTTTATTTATTGACTAATGCCGCCGACAGTGGCAAACAGAACAAGATGATTAGGAGACGGTAAACGGGAACCACACAAAAAGAATGCCAAAAAGAAGAGTGTGTGAATTTTAATTTTGCCTTGGCAGCACAGTGGGATGGCCAACTTCCAATTACAATGGCTTGACCGTAAGGCAAGTCATCGTTGAACAGATTGTTTCATTTCAAGAAGAGATTAATGGGAAAAAGAACTAAGAGCAAGCAGTACAGTTTAAAAAGAACACATCACCAGGGTCACTAACAGTGGCCGGAGCCACTCAGATTGGTCGAACATCTCCAGTTGACTTAACAATTAGTTGTAGGTAACAAAACGAGAAGAGAAACACACAACCTTTCAGCCCCACTGATGTGTCCTGTTGGTTAATCTTTCCTGGAGAGTTGTTAACAGTTTTGCAAAGTTAATGTTATTGCTTATATGGTTGAGACCGGGAGTGTGAGCATTCTGTAACAACAGCTCATTTGATTGTAAAATACCGGAGGCCGTATATTGAAACTGGTTTTCAGACCAATCGATAAGCTGGAAAGAGTGCAAAGAAGATTTACGAGGATGTTGTCAGCACTTGAAGGCCCGAGCTGTATGGAGAGATAGAGCGAAATAACTTTATTCCCAGAGTGCAGGATTAGTTTAATTTAATATAGCCTGAAAACAGACCCTACGATCTAACGAGTCTGCTCCGAACAACGATTACCTGTGCACTAGTTCCCAGTTTCGAATCCTAAATAGGGACAGTTTTACAGAAGCCAATTAACCTACAATCCTGCATGTCTTTGGAATGTGGAAGGAAACTGGAGCACCCGGAGGAAACCCACACGATCACAGGGATAATGTACAAATACCATACTCTCAGCAACTGTAGTCAGGATGGAACCCGGCTCTCTGGCGCTGTGAGGCAGCAAATCTACCACTGCGTCACTGTGCCACCTAAGACTAAGAGATAGCTTATAGAGATATAGAAAATTATGAGGGGAATCGATAGGGTGAATGCAAAGTCTTTGACCCAGAGCAGGGGAATCAAGACTCAGAGGACATATGGGAAATATTTAATAGGAAAGATTGAATAATTTTCACACAGAGGGTGGAGGGTGCATACAACAAGCTGCCAGATGTGGTGGTTGAGGTAGGTACAATGCCAACATTTAAAATTATGTTTGGACAGGTACATGAATAGGAAAGGTTTAGAGGGATAAGGACCAAATGAAGGCAAGTGGGACCAGCTTAGATGGGGCATCTTGGCCAGCATGGATGAGTTGGCCCAAAGGACCTGTTTTTATATTGTATGTGCCTTTGAATATATGTTTCATGAAGCAGAGAGCAATTGAACACATTGTAATCCCGTAATGCTGCCTCACAGTTAAATCCAGATTAGTTGAGCTCATCTTAGACATACACCATGGAAACTGGCCCTGCGAACCGCCACATCCAGGCCGACCATCCATCACCCGCACACTGGTTCTATCCTACACACGAGGGACAATTTACAGAAGCTAGTTTACCTACAAGCCTGCACGTCTTTGGGATGTGGGAGGAAACTGGAGCACCCGGAGGAAACCCACGCGGTCACATGGAGAACGTGCAAACTCCACAACGGCAGCAAACGTCTGGTGCTATGAGGCAGCAGTTCTACCGCTGTGCCACCTTATAAGAACTTATAAGATATTTTACATCAGTCATAGTTACATAATCTGTTAAAATGAAAACTGTTGACATGCTTGCATCACACATGGATTGAATATTGGCTCAATTGATACATAAGACAATGAGATGTATTTTTAAAGCAATTGGTGATACTCTTCCAATTTAGAAAGCACAGATTTAAGAGGGAGCTAAATAAATGTAAGTAGTAAAGCAGGCTGACTCAGGGAGCATGTTCACTATGTTACTTAATTTCCGACGGACAGGTTTGTGCTTGGCTGGAGACTGGTTTCCACTATTTAGTGAAGTAACAGTACTTAGTCACTGTATTATCAATACATATAAAACCCCTTTCCAGTGGCACTATTGCTGTATCAAATATCTTGCTTTTTTCCTCCTGTGATTACCTTTTATTCAGCAGTTTGAAAGTGCTTACTGTTCTTTTTTAAGGATTTATAATGTTTGGCAAACTGTGTGTGTTTGTGTCAATTGGGAGTAAAGAGACTTTTATAGTCTGTGTTGTTATTCCAGGGAAAGATTAAATGCCTGTTCAAAAATAAATATACACAAATTAAACCGTTATGTTCCACTGTAAACAATTGCTAGCCTGGTGCAAGTTCAGAATCCATTCAAATGTTGGCATAAATTCACATGACGATCTGAATGAATTCTTAAGGCTTTCTTGGTCAACTTTAGGTCACAGTAGACAGAAAGAGCTCAAATCAATTGCTACCAGCAATGCTTGGAGAGTATTAATTTGTGCAATTATTGCAATTATGTGTTTCTTTTAACCTTTTATTCATTCAGAGCTTATATTAGCACCATTGTACAATTAGAAATACTATTTGCCTTTGTTCTGAGGGATGCTTACTCTTAATTATATTTTTACTTCAGAAGACCATACTACTGAGGGTGGCAAGAGTTTACGGTGGAGAAAAATAACTTTAAAAAGTGCTTTTCACATCTGTGGGAACATAAAAGCATTAAACAGCCAATGAATCACCTGAAACTAAGTTATAATTAGTGTTGCCATGAAGGTACTCTGGCAGCCAGTTTGTATACAGTAAGGTTTCACATACAGAAAACAAGATAAATTAGATGGGCTTATGTAGCATAAAGACAAATCATTTTGGCCAACTGTTCCATGATGATGTTTATACACCAAGTAAGTGTTCTCCCAACTTATTTTGTCCCACCCTCCTAACATATCCTTCCTCCCTCATGCTTTTGTCTCGGTGTCTGGTTTAGTTTAGAGATACAGCGTGAAAACAGGTCCTTCGGCCCACCGAGTCCACACCGATGAGTGATCACCCCTACACTAGTTCTATTCCACACCCTGGGGACAACTTACAGCAGCCAATTAACCTAGAAGCCTGCACGTCTTTGCAATGGGGGAGAAAACTGGAGAACCTGGAAGAAACCCACGCGGTCACGGGAAGAACGTGCAAACTTCACACAGACAGCACCTGTATTCAGGATCAATCCCGGGTCTCTGCACCGTAAGGCAGCAACTTTACCACTGCACCATTGTGCTGCTCTTAAGCCAATTTTGTAATCTGTTTTAATAACTGAGGCCTTTGTATAGGACACAAAGTGCTGTAGTAACTCAGTGGGTCAGGCAGCATCTTTGGAGAACATGGATAGGTGACATTTCATATTGGAATCTTTCTTCAGACATTGTATACCTTTGCTCTCTTGACTTTTATGTTACTCTAAATGTGTTTAATAATAATTAGGTTTGTTTATTTTAGTTTATTGCCATAGCTCAGCTTAGTTTAGTTTTGTTCAGTTGAGTTGAGTTCAGTTGAGCAGTTTAGTGCAGTTCAGTTTAGTTTAGTTTGGTTTAGTTTAGTTTAGCTCAGCTTAATTTAGCTCATCTTAGTTTAGTTTTGTTTAGTTTAGCTCAGCGTAGTTCAGCTCAGCTTAGTTTAATTTAGTTTAGTTTAGTTTAGCTCAGCTTAGTTTAGTTTAGTTTAGTTTAGTTTAGTTTAGCTCAGTTTAGTTTAGCTCAGCTTAGTTTAATTTAGTTTAGTTTAGTTTCGTTTAGTTTAGTTTAGCTCAGCTTAGTTTAGTTTAGTTTAGCTCAGCTTAGTTTAGCTCAGCTTAGTTTAGTTTAGTTTAGTTTAGCTCAGCTCAGTTTAGTTTAGTTTAGTTTAGTTTAGTTTAGCTCAGCTCAGCTTAGTTTAGTTTAGTTTCGTTTAGTTTAGTTTAGTTTAGCTCAGTTTAGTTTAATTTAGTTTAGCTCAGCTTAATTTAACTCAGCTTAGTTTAATTTAGCTTAGTTTAGTTTAGTTTAGTTTAGTTTAGTTTAGCTCAGCTCAGTTTAGTTTAGTTTAGTTTAGTTTAGTTTAGTTTAGCTCAGCTTAGTTTAGCTCAGCTTAGATTAGTTTAGTTTAGTTTAGCTTTAGTTTAACTCAGCTTAGTTTAATTTAGCTCAGGTTAGTTTAGTTTAGTTTAGCTCAGCTTAGTTTGGCTCAGCTTAGTTCAGTCCAGTTTACTTTAGTTCAGTTTAGTTCAGTTTAGTTTAGTTTAGTTTATTATTGTCTTGTGTACAGTAAAACGCTTTTATTTGTGTGCTATCCAATCAAAGAAAAGACTATACATAATTACAATCAAGCACAGACAAAGGATAAAGAGTACAACATTTAGTACATTACAGTCTGACAAATTCCGAATTAAGCTATTTCAAAGGTCTCCAATGAGGTAGTGGGAGGTCAGGACCATACTCTAGCTGGTGAGTTGCCTGATAACAGCTGGGAAGAAACTGGCCGTGAATGTGGAGGTGTGCATTTTCAAACTACCGAAACTCTTGCCTGATGGGAAAGGGGAGAATAGGGAGTTGATGTCATGTGTACAGAGATATAGTGAATAGCTTGTTCTGCATGCTATCTGGTCAAATCATACTGTACATGAGTACAATACATCCACTTCTACCACAGAGTGTTGCCACCTCCAGCACCATCTTGCAACTTCTAAGTCTCTAAAATTGTGAACTTGTTCCAAGGTGATATTAAATGTTTAAATGTTCTCACTCTTAGGCCTGGTGTCCTGGCAGCACTGGAATGATAAGGTGGGGGTGAGCCTGTCCCAGCATGATGCCATCAGCTCCTTCCACTACCACTGTGCAGCTGCCGCAGACTGCGCTCGATCTACCCACTCACCTGGTTGCGGTATTGCCTCCTGCGGCCACCCCAGCTGAAATCACGACCACTACAAATACACAGTTAACAAGATTGAAAGGCATTATTTTTGCACAGACTGCATTATTATATCCGATGCTTTGTTGCAGTCTTCCCCATTCCATAATACCCTGCTATCAGTCACAATTTGAAAACAGTTTTGACTTCCCTATGCAATTTGCTTATGAAGTTGTTAAGACCTTTTTCCAGACCCGAAATGGCACCTATCCATGTTCTCCAGAGATGCTGCCTGACCTGGTGAGTTACCGCAGCATTTTGTGTCCTTTTGTGTAATAACCAGCATCTGCAGTTTTTTGTTTCTACAAGGTGATTATTCATTGTTTCCCTCCTGAAGACCTCCAGCTCCATTACAATATGCAGCCTTAAGATATCACGAAGAGTGAGATAAATTCTGGGTTTACAACTTTTTTTCGTTTTGCTTTACCCTGTTCAGAGTGTATGGACAGACAAGGTGACAGAAATAAAGGAAGAACAAATAGAATGTAGAACATTGAAGAGTACAGCACAGGAACAGACTCTTTAGCCCAGAAAATCTGTGCCAAACATATTGCCAAGATAAACTAATTACCTCAGCCTGCACATGATCCATATCACTCCCATCCCTGCATATCCGCGTGCCTTTCTCAAAGCCTCTAAAATGTCACCCTGCATCAGAGGCGGCACAGTGGCAACAGGGGTAGAATTGCTGCATTACAGCGCCAGAGACCCAGGTTGGATCCAGACTATGGGTGCTGTATGTACAGAGTTTGTACATTCTCCCTGTGACCATGTGGGTTTTCTCAGGGTGCTCCGGTTTCCTCCCATATTCCCAAATAAAATGTGCAGGTTTGTAGATTAATTGGCGTCTGCAAATTTGCCCCTAGTGTTTAGGAGAGAACTATGGTTGATTATTGGTGCGGACTTGGTGGGCCAAATGGCCTGTTTCCACACTGTATCTCTAAACTCGAAAGTGCTGCAGTAACTCAGCGGGGAAGGCAGCAAACTCTGGAGTACATGGATAGGTGACGTTTGAAGTCGGGACTCTTCTTCAGACAAAATTCTATCAGGTCTCTCCTCAACCTCCAATGCTCCTGAGAAAACAATCCAAGTCTGTCCAACCTCACTTGTAGCTAATACCCTCTTATTCAGGCAAAAATCTGGTGAACCGTTTCTACACCCTCTCCAAAGCCTGCACGCTCTTATTGAAATGGGGAACCAGGACTGGACACAATATTCCAAATGTGACCTAATCGAAGTCCTATCAAGCTGTAAACTGACTTCCTTACTCTCATACTCAAAGCTTGTAGCTTGCATGAAGAACAGATGAGAAACAAGCTATAGATCTTATGGGCAGTTTGAGAGATGGATGTTTTCATCCTGCAGTATGATGTTGAAATGTGGATGAATATCCGTGGTTGATTTTTTGTCCCTATTCGGAAATACACATTATTATACTGAAAATGTTGGTGCTGTTATCACATTTAACAATGAACCTTTTTTTGGATTAGTCTAGTTTAATGTCACATGTACCAAGGTATCAGTATCATTATACACGTGGCAGCTTTGGCTTAAAACAAGTCATGAGACACAAACGTAAGATTACCAAACATGTTCTTGTTTGGTTGAAGCTATTCTAATGCCATCTTAGCTCAGTTTATGGCTAATCACTCTTTGGTGAGTTTGACAAGTAGTAGGCTCATGCATCATGCTTAGATCTCCAGTATAGATCTCTGCTTCAAAGTGGTGTGGAGCAGCTAGAATCTTTCAGGAGCAGGCATTAACCTAGTTTCAATTTAGCTGGAAATAAAGAGATCTCTATCATTAGTTGTAGGTGAGAATGCCATTGTACTGAAGTTCTCCAGCCGAACCACAAATTGATTAAATAGCCACTTCACTGGTCATTTGTTTCTGGGACTAATTAGAAAATGGCTGCTCTGTTTGCCATTGTAACAGAGAATCCACGAGTTTTTTTGTTGATTACTGAGTTCTAGAGGTGTTGTAGACAATGCTGTACAAATACCAGTGTGTTAATCTCACAGATATTGAGGTATTATCTCTACATAAAATTCATCTGGGTTTATTTGATATAATTTGCGTAACAAAGATCTATGTTCACTCTCCGATCTGGCTTGATAAGGCCAATCTCTTAGTCGATGTGCAACATGTGTCCCTACGCAAGCTAGACTTATAATGGTAAATAGTTCCACGATATTGTGGGAGAGTATTTGGACCACTCATTTATCAGGCAATTGAAAGGTCCTCTCACTAGTGAATGCATCAAGGGGACAATTCTTGACTCACCACAAAGAATGGGTGACGTTTCGGGTCGAGACCCTTCTTCAGATGTCTGAAGAAGGTTCTCGACATGAAAATTCACCCATACCTGATGGAAGTAAGAATGTCATTGTTCTGTCTGAGATGCTGCTGAGTTACTCCAGCATTTTGTGTCTAACTTAAGTAAAACCTGTTAACTACGGGGGGGGAAATGGGAGATAAAATAACTAGTAAATGAGCAGCTCATTCCTTTACAAAAAAGTGCCTGACTAAATGAGAGTTTAGAAGGAACATTTCATGCAGAATTGTTTATTTAGGTAATAAACTGGCACCTTGGAGAATGAACACTGGGTCTACAGAGTCTTTTCAAAAAGAGAACTGCATGTGTTTTTGTTAGATGATTTAAAACTTAAACTTAAGGCAGGCTGGTAACAGAAAAGGTTATGGTTTTTGGGATGAGAGAACAGGAGAATAATGGTGGATTTTCACCACAGATCTGTCGGAAATAATGAGCTCAGTGGGTATGGAAAATGCTGACAATTCGCAGCAGAACAGCAAGCAGCTGAAAGGAGAAGTTACAGTTTTCAGTGTAGATATTCTTGAGAACGACATAAAGAGGGTAAAAGTGCGAGGTTTCTAAGAGCGAAGAGAAAGAAGGGGAGTGCTGGAACCTGAGCAGCATCCAGCAGCATGGAGAAGAGGTAATGGTTTAGTGAGCTTTGATTTGATGTATTGTCTGCTGCTTTGGTCCCATTACAGGAAGGATGTGGAGGCTTTGTAGAGGGTGCAGACGAGGTTTACCAGAATGCTGCCTGGATTAGGGAGTATTAGCTACAGGGAGAAGTTGGACAGACTTGGATTGTTGTCCCTGAAACGCCAGAGGTAGAGGGGAGACCTGGTAGATGTACGTCTGAAGAAGGGTCCTGACTCGAAACGCCACCTATCCATGTTCTCCAGAAACCTGATAGTATTATATAAAGTACTGAGAGGCATAGATAGATAGACAGTCATACATTTTATTACAAAGGAGGAAATGTCAAAGAGTAGAGGGCATTCATTTAAGGTGAGAGGGGCAATGTTTAAGGGAGATGTGTGTGGCAATGTTTTTACACAGAGAGTGGTGGGTACCTTGAACGCTGCCAGGGGTGGTGGCAGAGGCAGATACAATAGTGATGTTTAAAAGTCTTTTCGATAGGCACAGGAGTGTGTAGAGAATGAAAGGATATAGATCATGTGTTGACGGATGAGATTAGTTTATCTTGCCGTCATGTTCGGCATGGACACAAGGCCTGTTCTGTGCTGGACTGTTCTAAGTTTAATGGTCTATATATATTGTGCTTATTAATACAGGGTTATCAGTGCTCAATTATAGATGTCATTTTTTTTAGATCGTGTATCAACCGTAAGCACATTTATCCCTATACCTCCTTCCTCAACTCCATCCAGGGACCCTAGCCGTTCTTTCAGGTGAGGCAGAGGTTCACTTGTACCTCCTTCAACCTCATCTACTCATCTGCTGCTGCACCTCATCTCTACTGTACCTGTTGTTCTCGGTTTGGACTCTTATATATTGAGCGCAGACTGGGCAATCATTTCGCTGAACAGTTACGCTCAGTCTGCCTTGGCCTCCCAGTTGCCAAACATTTGAACTCCCCTTCCTAATCCCATAATGACTTTTCTGTCGTGGGCCCCCTCCACTGTCAGAGTGAGGCCACGTGCAAATTGGAGGAACAGCACCTCATGTTTTGTTTGACCAGCTTACAACCCAGCACTACAAATTTGATTTTTCTAATTTCAAGTAACCCTTGCATTACTCCCCCACTCCCTCCCCCCCCCCCCCCCCCCCCCCCCCCCCCCCCCCCCCCCCCACCATCCCTCCCCAGCCCTAATAATCCTGCTAGTTTCACTATTCATATCCCTTCGTTATCACCTCTTCCCCAGCCAACAATGGACCATTGTGGGCTCCACCTTTCCTTGGTCATCGGCGCTGGCTCTGATTTGTTCTGTACCTTTCCATACCTCAAGTTTCCCTCTCCCCTCAGAAGAAGGGTCTCGACCTGAAACATCACCTATTCTTTTTCTCCACAGATGTTGCCTGACCTGCTGAATTACTCCAGCATTTTGTGTCTATCTTCGGTGTAAACCAGCATCTACAGTTCCTTCCTACAGATTAAACATTTTTAGCTCAGATACGAATCTCACAAAACCCACAAAACACACAAGTGGAACTAATGATGTTGTTTTACAAGCAGTTTTCTGTTGACTACTTAATCCTACAATGAACCACAAAAGAGGCTAGCCGTTGGCAATTTGCTTGGAAACTTTACAATCATTTCTAACCTCTCAGACTCATCTAGATTTAAACCCAAGAACAAATAATGGTAACACTTTAGAGCACAGGAAGTGAGTAAGAGGAAGGAGGAAGGAGAAAGGATAGATACATAATCATGTTTCTTTCAATATATCTGCATATTTATCTAGATCAGTCCTTAATAATTATAATAGCTTGATGGACATTTTTTATTTTTATTTTTTATTTTAACTTCTTCATTTTTTCTATTGCACAAAACTTTAGTTTTTTCTTAGTTTAGTTTAGAGATACACAGCGGAAATAGGCCCTTCGACCCACCGAGTCCACGCCGACCAGTGATCCCCATACACTAGTATTGCCCTACGCACTGGGGACAATTTACAATCTTTACCAAAGCCAATTAACGTACAAACCTGTACGTCTTTGGCGTGTGGGAGGAAACCGGAGCATCAGGAGAAAACTCACGCAGTCACAGAGAGAACGTGCAAACTCCATACAGACAGCATCTGTAGTAAGGTTCGAACCAGGGTCTCTGGCTCTGTGAGGCAGCAACTTTACTGCTGTGCCACCGTGCAGCCAACAGTTGATTAATATCGCGAAAACATTTGTGATTTAATGCTTGGAACCTCCCTTTATGATCTGTAGTTCCTTTTACCTGCACTAAACATATAACAGCATGGGGGGTTGCTTGCTGAAGGCCCTTGCCAGCTCTTGAGTCCTTTACAGGGAGCACCGAGGGAGTGCTGCATTGTTTAAATAGTTCAGAGGTGTGTAATAGGTCCCACAGCATTTTACAAATGAACCCATTTACCTCATTTCCAAAAAGTAATGCATTATATGTGAAGCATTTTGGGGTAGAATCATAAAAAATTACAGAAATTCACAGTGCCGAAGTCATTTGATACTTCATACATATGGCAGCTGATATTGGATTTCAGGTATATTCCGCTTTTCCCAGACTTTTTCCATTGTTCAATGCATTTGTTCATCCAGGACCTTTGCAAATGTGTGAAGATTTTGTGAAAACATTGGAGACTGATGAATAAAATATATTTACTGTCTAATTTTAGAATGGTTCTTTAATTTGTTCTAGTGTTTACCAGGTATCATATTCCATCCTGCCCTTGGACTCTAATCACACTACCACACTTTTTTTTATTTGGTTTGTAAAATGACAGTAAATGGGTTCATAACATCATAGAACCTAGGAGCAGAATTAGGCCAAGTAAAAGGTTATGGGGTATAAAATTGATCAGCCATTAATGAATGGTGGACTAGACTCAACGGACTGAATGGCCTAATTCTACACCTATGCCTTAATGTCTTATTCGGCCCTCTCAACCCCATTCACCTACTTTGTCTCCACGGCTGACTGTGGCATGAATTCCACAGACTCACCACCCTCTGGCTAAAGAAATTCCTTCTCCATGGATTATACCATCGAATAATATTATGGTTAAATTATTAATTTATTGATTATTGAATTAAGGAAGAATTTAAAGAATGGAACTTCTTTATGTTAAAAAGCTTGATAGAATCAATATAATGAGCGACAGATACAAGGAACACAATGAGCCATGTTTTACATAGCTTCATTGAAGTAAACTGTGAAGACTAGTCTAACATAGATATTAAAGTAACTCGGCGGGACAGGCAGCATCTCAGGAGAGAAGGAATGGGTGACGTTTCGGGTCGGGACCCTTCTTCAGACGTCACCCATTCTTTCTCTCCATAGATGCTGCCTGTCCCGCTGAGTTACTCCAACATTTTGTGTCTACCTTTGATTTAAACCAGCATCTGCAGTTCTTTCCTACATATAGACATGAAAGTTTAAACTTTAGAGATACAATGTGGATACAGGCCCTTCGGCCCACCGAGTCCACGCTGACTAGCGGTCCCTGTACACTAGTACTTTCCTACACACTAGGGACAATTTACAACTTGACCAAAGCCAATTAAGTTACAAACCTCTACGTCTTAGGAATGTTGTAGGAAACCGGAGCACCCGGCGAAAATCCATGCGGTCACAGGGAGAACATACAAACTCTGTACAGACAGCGCCCGTAGTCAGGATTAAACCCGGGTCGCTGGCACTGTAAGGTAGCAACTCTACCCCTGCGCCACTGTGCCGGTCTGAATGTTATTGCAAGACCAAAACAGATGGAGTCTTGATGTAGGGATATGGCTCACCAGTGAGTCCTTTTCAGGCCTCATCAAAAAAGTACAACAATATAGTCAAAACCATCAAGAACACACAGATTGATCTGTGAGAAATCACCTCAATTTCTTTTACTAGCACATAAGGCTACTGTCTAGCCAAGTGCTTAGTTGTAAGATTTCCAGAATGAAAAAAATAATCATTGAAATCAGAGGGAAATTGTGTGGAAACATTTGCAAACACTGAGTTAATAGAAAACTGTACTTTCTTCAGCAATTTGCTCAGGCCTAAAGGTCATTATGATTCTAACAGGCCTGTATACTGACACAATTATGCCCTTCATTATTCCTATGGGGCACATGGGACTTTCCTTCCAGTAAAATTCTGGTTCAAGAAAGGAAAACAGCAACACAGGAACAATTTAGAAACTGGCTGGAAAGTGCCCAAAGCCACAATGGAAATCGGAGCATGCGGAGCAAACAATCTTTAAAACAAAGGCATTCAGATTGTGGTCTTTGAGTCATTTAGAAACAAGCAAGTAGACGAATTGAGCAATACCAAATGTATTGTCTGCAGTCGCTCATGCTGAAGAACCTCGCTCGGGTAGTGCAATCACAGTGAAACGTATTCTGAAAGTCCAAACACTGATGTCAAAATATGAATTTCCTAAACGTAGAATTGGGAAAGCATAAATGTTTCCACATGCGTACTTTGGCAAGAGGAGAGTTTGTTCATGGCCCTCGGAAAATAAAAACCTTTAACATGTAGCCATTTCCATGAATGTGATCCTTGACTGTGCAAAGCATCTACAGGTAAATCGAGGGAAATTGAAACCAACATTTTCCCCTCCAACAGGTTATATCACAAACAAATGCGTTTAGACTTTTCCCGAAATCTCTGACATCTCTCAGAATAATTGCTCATTGAAACAGCAGAAAAGTCATGCAGTCTACCATTACATCATTTAATTGGGCTGAAGTGGAAAGTGTATTCATTTATATCAATTACTTTAAACATATCTGGTCTCTCACCTTTAACACAGTGTACTGGTAGCACAACACAACACTCTGACTAGTCTTCAGATGAGGGAGGGCTAAAGGAAGAAGCAGCAAAAAGATGTGGCAAAATAAAGCAGTTGAGTGTAGTTTAGTTTAGTTTATTGTCACGTGTACCGAGGTACAGCTTTTGTTGTGTGCGAATCAGTTAGTGGAAGGACAATACGTGATTACAATTGAACCATCCACAGTGTACAGATACAGGATAAAGGGAATAACATGAATAATGTTTAGTGCAGGATAAAGTCTAGTAAAGTCCGATCTAAGATGTCAGACAGATAGTCCGAGAGAGCAGAGTGGACTGGAGGCATGTGCAACATGGTGGTGCAGGGGTAGAGTTGCTGCCTTACAGAGCCAGAGACCCAGGTTCGATCCTGGCAATGGGTGTTGTCTGTACGGAGTTTGTACATTCTCCCTGTGACCACGTAGGTTTTTCCCTAGGTGCTCCGGCTTCCTCCCACACTCCAAAGACCGACAGGTTTGTAGGTTAATTGGCTTCTGTAAAATTATAAATTGTTCCGAGTGTTGTAGGATAGTGCTGGTGTGTTGGGATCGCTGGTCGGCGCGGACTCGGTGAGCCAAAGAGCCTGTTTCTGCACTGTATCTCCAAACAGTTTAGTGCAGGTGCTAGTACCTTGAGTTTAAAAAAAAAACAAAGTGCGGGAGGACATGCAAAGAACTGCAGATGCTGAGATCTTGAGCAAAATGCAAAGTGCTGGAGGAACTCAGAGAGTCAGGCAGCATTCGTGGTGGGAATGCAGAGGCGACGTTTCGGAACCTTCTTCAGACTGATTCGGAGTGATGTTGTGAAAGCTGGAAAATAGGAGGGGGTGGGACAAAGCCCTGGCAAGTGATAGATGGATACAAGTGACGGGGGGGGGGGGGGGGGGGGGGTACGGGGGGGGGGGGGGGGGGTGATTGTCAGATGAATGGAAGAAGTGGAGGTGTAAAGGAGACAAAAAAGGTGTCAGATGAGGAGAGACGAGGAATGGAATGTAAAGCCAGAGGGAGAAATGTAGGTGGAAGGGAAGGGGAAAGAGGGGGGATAAAAGGGAAATTAGGGACTTGGGGATGAGAGAGTGTATGGAGAGGGAAAGGATAGTAGGAGAAAGAGATATGCGCTGATGTGGGAAGGGAACATGCAGAAGGTGTTAGAGGAACTCAGTGGTACAGGCAGGATATGTAGACTGATATGGACAGACAACGTTTCAGTTCGAGACCCTTCTTCAGACTGGGGACTCCAGGTTTTCGAGCAGAAAATCTGAATAGCTGAAACATAGCAGAACCAGATTGGAGCACAAGTTGGAAAATAAGACTGAGATTAGCTAATGAAGCTAATGAAGCTGAATGGACCTTTGGCAAAAGCAAATGAGAGCAAATTTGAAAACCGTTGCTTAATGAAGGTGAAACTCTCTGGCATCGTAAACAATACTAGTGACTTTATGTCTGTCACAGCCTCTAATGAAACCTCTTTAGAGGTTTAGACTTAGAGATACAGTGCGGACACAGGCCCTTCAGCCTACCAAGCCGTTTGACACATCAAGTCCACACCGACCAGCAATCCCCATACACTCACACTATCCTACACACAAGGGGCAATTTACAATTTTACTGAAGATGATTAATCTACAAACCTGTACATCTTTGGAATGTGGGAGGAAACCCACGCGGTCACGGGGAGAGCATACAAACTTCATACAAACAGCACCCTTAGTAAAGATCAAACCTGGGTCTTTGGTGCGGTAAGGCATCAACTTTGCCGCTGTGCCACTGTGCAAACTCCTTTTGGTGAAAATTATTTTTTGAATACTTCAACACTGTTCATCTTGCATGTGACTTTTGATTGATTGATAGATATAGCATGGAAACAGACCCTTCGACCCACCGAGTCCACACCGACCATCGAACGCCCGTTCAGCCTAGTTCTATGTTAACCCACTTCCTCATCAACTCCCTACACACTAGGTGCAATTTACATAGGCCCATTAACTTACAAAGCTGCATGTCTTTGGGATGTGGGAGGAAACCAGAGCACCTGGAGGAAACCCACACGGTTACAGGGAAAATGTGCAGACTTCACACAGACTGTTCCCGAGGTCAGGATTGAGTCCCGGAACAACGACATTCTAAACTGCAGCAGCATTGTTACCTGAAAACACTCTGAATATCTGAGAGGTTTTACTGATCTCTGGCGCTGTAAGGCAGAAACCTTACCGCTCTGCCACTGTGCCGCCTAAAACCTGTTCACTTGGGCTGAATTCTGCTAATTATAAAGTGGTGTTTAAGGACAGGCAGGGGGAGTGCTGATACACTGAACATTATAGCATTTACATCTGATTCATAAAATAATGGCTGACTGCAATTGCAACAACTACCTTACATATAAAATTAATATGCTCTGCAGCAATAATAATCTAATGAATTGACTTTGGGATTTAGGAGGAAACCGGAGCATCTGAAGGAAACCCAGGCGGTCGCAAGGAGAATGTGCAAACTCCACACAGACAGCACCCAACGTCAATATTGAACCTGGGACCCTGACGCTGTGAGGCAGCAGCTCTGCCAGCAGTGCCATTGTGCCACCCCAACTTGTAATCTGTCAGCGGGCTTTTAGTTTAGTTTAGTTTAGAGATACAGCATGGAAACAGGCAATTGGCGACCAGCCTGCACCGACCAGCGATCACCTGTACACTAGTTCTATCTTACATACTTGAGCCAATGTACAGAAGCGATATAACCTACAAACCTGCAACTCTTTGGAGTATGGGAGGAAACCGGAGATCCCGGAGAAAACCCAGGTGGTCATAGAGAGAATGTACAAACTCCGTACAGACAGCACCCCCAGTCAGAATCGGACTTGAGTCTCTGGCGCAGTAAGGCAGAAACTTTACCGCTGTGCCACTGTGCCGCCTAAAACCTGTTCACTTGGACTGACCTGACAGCTTAGGGCATTGAGCTAATGTTCTACCATTGGACCTGCCATTGAGACCAGCCGTGGAGCAAGGATATGCTGGGGAGAGAGGCCAGCTGGTTTTCACACCTGTCCCCTTAGCTTTGTGCCAGGACTGGCTGGCATACAAACAGCAAACCCATTCATTAGTTGGAGCCATCAAGTCTGTGGAAAAAAGGTGGGTGCGGGGAAATGTTTTAATATTCCTGCTTTACTGGTTTTAATTATTTGTTGGCATGTTAAAGTGTTTCAATCAGTCTGAAGTAGGGTCCCGACCCGAAACGTCGTCTGTCCATTCCCTCCACAGATGCTGCCTGATCCATTGAGTTACTCCAGCACACGTGTTTTGCTCAAGATTCCAGTATCTGCAGTTCTTTGTGTCACTCATTTTTAAAAATTCGCTTTGGGCTATTTTAACAGTTTTTAAGTATCTCTGACTGTCAGTGGCATCTAGAAAGTGTTTGGCAGTCAATAATTCATCAAAGGGCATCAGGGGCATAATCTGCTGCTTGAAGGCTACTCAGCTTTGAAGCTCAATTGGCAAGGGTCAACCTGTCCGACAGTCTGTATCTTGGGAAAGACAAGTCCAAAGAGGTGAGCACCGCAAATGGTGATGACAGATGGTGATCCAAGTCCGCACCATCCGGCCCAGTGTGCTAGTCAATGAGATAGGCACTGGCCAATGTTGATTCATTTGTAGAAACTGAGGAATGGCAGATGCTTGTTTCCAAATGACATTTATGACCCGGGCCTCATCCATTGCCAGAGTGAGGGGACAGGCAAACTGGGGGAACAACAGTTGTTTAACAACAGAAGGCTGGAGAAGCTCAGCGGGACAGGCAGCATCTCTGGAGAGAAGGAATGAGGGAAAGACACAGTTGTTTAATGACAGGTCCCCGAGTGCCTTAAAGGGTCTCAGTTTCCCTCAGGGCTGGAGAAAGAATATTTGGCAGCTAGTTTTATTGCAAGTACTATCGCAGCGTGTAGGAAATATTTAGACAGGTACATGGATAGGGCAGGTTTAGAGGGATATGGGCTAAATGCAGGCAGATGGGACTAATGTAGATGGGGCATGTTGGCCAGAGTGGGCAAGTTGGGCTGATGGGACTGTTTCCACGCTGTATGTCTATGAAACATTATACTCTGTTTGGGTAGCTTACAACCCAATGGTATGAACATTGAATACTGCAATTTTAGGTAACTACATATAGCGGACCTTCTTCCTCGATATAAACACCCCTTCTTGCATCATGCCCTCTCTCTCTCCCCTATTTCCCACCAGTACTCACATGTATTTGTCCCCTTCCCCTCCTCCACCACCCGCATTCCTTCCTCTCACTTCACAATTTGCAACTCTTCAATCCTTTTGTCTCACACCTTCTGTCTTTTCATCTTTGCCCTTTGTCCGGCAATCTGCCTGTCAAAGAACCATCCTCACCTGTGTGAGCCTATTCCCTGCCACTCTTTGTCCTGCCCCTCCTCTTTTCCAGCTTTCTTCCCCCCACTCCAACCCCCCACCTTCCGCACAGTCAGTCTGAAGAAGGTAATGTCACTCGAAATGTCACCCATCCATGTTGGCCAGAGATGCCGCTTGACCCGCTGAGTTACTCCAGCACTCTTTGATCGGGCACCATCTTTGCAGAGAGAAACAGTTCACGACTTGGGCCGATCACCTTTCTTCAGAACAGTTAGAAGGCAAAACATGTTCTAAGTTTCAGAGAAACTTAGGGGTGGGCACAGTGGTGCGGCGTTAGAGTTACTGCATAATGGCACCAGAGACCCAGGTTCGATCCTGACTATGGGTGCTGTCTATATGGAGATTGAACGTTCTCCATGTGGGTGTCCTCCGGGTGCTCCGGTTTCCTCCCACACTCCAAAGACGTACTGGTTTGTAGGCTAATTGGCTTTGGTAAAAATTGTAAATTGTCCCTGGTGTGTAGAATAGTGCTAGTGTGTGGTGTGATCGCTGGTTGACATGGGTGCGGTGGACTGAAGGGCCTGTTTCCATGCTGTATCTCTAAAGTCTAAAGTCTAAAGAAAGGGGGAGGGTGGAGAGAACAAAGAGGTTGTCTGCGGTAGGGTGAAGACCAGGAGACGCTGGGTGGATGCTAGTGATGGTGGTGCCAGCTGAAGCAAGGTGCTGAAAGCCTGTTAAACACAGATGATCGGTCTGGAGAAGATGGAAGCAGCTTTGTGTAGAACTTTTCATTTGCACCATCTCAAATAATTGAATTTCCATATCTAAAGTAACTCTTGTTTCTACAAAACCAGGAACAGTGAAGTATGTAAAAAAATATGGTGGACCGTGAACTGTGATTTTTTTTGTACAAACAGAAGAACTATCTCTTTATTTCTAGTAACCCATGGGATCTTACTGGAAAACGAGTCATTTTATTTCAACCATCAACCTTTTTGTACTCTCGTTCTTCATTGGCTTCATGACTTCAGCATCACAGCACGCACTTGGAAACCACAGACTGCTGGAATAGCTCAGTGGGTCATAGAGGCATAGACTGACACAGTGGAAACAGGCCCTTCGGCCCAACTTGCCCACACCCGTCAACATGTCCCAGCTACACTAGTCCCACCTGCCCGCGTTTGATATTCCTCCAAACCTGTCCATGTACCTGTCTAACTGTTTCTTAAATGTTGGGATAGGCAGCATTTTTGGAGAGCATCGGTAGGTGACATTTGTTCAGACACTGAAGGAGACTTTAAAAAATATATATTTTTATTAGAAGCAAACACATATTATAAACATTTCATGTATATCAGTCGTACATTATTAATATTATCAATTGTGGATTGATTCTGCTTCTAGTTTTTTTTTAAATAGGAAGTAAGAGAGAAAGAGGAAAAAACCCCACAAATGTCAAAATAAAACAAAGAATGGAATAATTTACTAATAATACATAATTGGAGATAGGTTCGTGGATTATAAAGTATAACTTTTCATCTACTCCTGAGTTCAAGCTTCAGTTAGGTTCCCGTGCTGAACCGATCTACCCCTTCAAATAGTCAATGAATGGAGACCATATTCTAACAAGGAGTCTTTAAATACCCCCCAATGATCTTGCCTCCCCACCCCCAAGATCAAGAAATCCTGACATTTATCACACTCTTGCTCTTGCACATCTAAGATATTAATCAGCAACCCCCCCACCCGATTCATAGCAAATAATAAATATTGGCCAGGACAGCAATGAGATGTAAATGGATGGTTATAATGTCAAGATTCAAGAGTCAATTGTCATATGTCCCCATAACGGAACAATGAAATTCTTACTTGCAGCAGCACCATATTTATATAAATAAAAGTATTCTATAAAACCCGTAATAAACAAAAAAAAAAGATATTTAAAGAAATTATATCTATGAATTTCCTTTGAGGGAAGCAGTGGTTTAGAATCAGTTACCATGCACAAACATGCGCTGACCATGTTTCCTTCCATGTTCCTTTCTACTATTCCATGAGAGGAATAGATCGGGTAAACGCTCAGAGTCTCCTGCCCAGCGTAGGGGAATCGAGAACCAGAGGACATAGGTTTAAGGTGAGGGGGGAAAGATTTAATGGGATATCCTGAGAGAATGGAGGGGCTAGGCTTGTACAATCTGGAGTTTAAAAGGATGAGAGGATATCTTATTGAATCATATAAGATTGTTACAGGTTTGGACACGCTAGAGCCAGGAAACATGTTCCCGACGTTGGGGGAGTCCAGAACCAGGGGCCACAGTTTAAGAATAAGGGGTGAGACATTTAGAATGGAGACGAGGAAACATTTTTTTCTCACAGAGAGTTGTGAGTCTGTGGAATTCTCTGCCTCAGATGGCGGTGGAGGCCATTTCTCTAGACACTTTCAAGAGAGAGCTAGATAGGGTTCTTAAAGATAGCGGAGTCAGGGGATATGGGGAGAAGGCAGGAACGGGGTACTGATTGGGGATGATCAGCCATAACCACATTGAATGGCGGTGCTGGCTCGAAGGGCCGAATGGCCTACTCCTGCATCTATTGTCTATGGTCTATTGTCTGCATTTATTTTAAGGTGGCACAATGGCATAGTGGCAGAGTTGCTACCTTACAGTGTTAGAGTCTTGCATAAAGCACAAAGTGCTGGAATAACTCAATGGGTCAGGCCACATCTGTAAAATAAATGGATGGGCGACGTTTTGGATCGGTACCCTTCATCAGACTGATTGTAGTAGGGGGGAGAAAGTTGGAAAAAAGTTAGGGGGTGGAGACAATGCCTGGCAAGTGATAGGTGGATACAGGGGATATGGGTTGATAGGCAAATGGGGGAATAAAGGCTTGAGTTGAAAAGGAGACAAAAGGGTGTAAGATAAGGAGAACAGAGGAGTGAAATATAAAGGTAGAGGGAGGGATATAGGTGGAAGGAGATGGGGATGGGGGTAGAAAGGTAAATTAAGGTCTTATGGGTGGGAGATTAGCATGTGAAGGAGGGGAGAGGAGCAGGGTGACTAGGACAGAATAGTGGGAGAGATGGGAGTGCATCAGGGTGTGGGGGAAACAGGAAAGAGGGTTTGGAAAAGGGGCGTCTTACTAAAAATTGGTGATTTTTGTTCCTACCATTGGGTCGTTCATAACTCATAGGAGCAGAATTAGGCTATTCGGCCCATCGGGTCTACTCCTGAATTCATTCATAGCTGATCTACCTTTTCCTCTCAACCCTATTTTCTTTCCTTTTCCCCATAACTTTGTTGCCCTGACTACTCAATCTCCGCTTTAAAAATACTCCATGACTTGGCCTCCACAGCCATCTGTGTCCATGAATTCCACAGATTAAAAGACCCTCTGGCTGCATTCCTCCTCATCTCCTTTCTAGAGTTACATCCTATTATCCTGAGTGCTACCCCAGTGGAATATGTGGTGCTGTTCTTCCAGTTTGTGTGTGCCTCACTCTGGCAACGGAGGAGGCACTTCTAAGAACTTCATTGGCTCTCGTGCTCTTCAAGATGTCCTGAAGCAATGACTGCTGCTGTATAAAATGCAAGTATTTATGATGTTTTCTTTCTTTCTTGGAAAGTTGTGCTGAAATACTTTTGGAGATCTTTAGACTTTAGATTTTAGACTTTAGATTTAGAGACTTTACAGTGTGGAAACAAGCACTTTGGCCCACCGTGTCCATGCAGACCAGTGATCCCCATACACTAGCACCATCCTACACACTGGGGACAATTTAACCAACGCCAATTAACCTACAAACCTGTACGTCTTTGGAGCATGGGAGGAAACCTAAGCACCCGGGCAAAACCCACGCTGTCACGAGGAGAACGTACAAACTTTGTACAGGCAGCACCCATAGTCAGGATTGAACTCGGGTTTCTGGTGCTGTGAGGCAGCAACTCTACTGCTGCGCCACCGTGCTGTCCCAAATTTGAAAAATTGGACTATCACTACAGGGAAATAAATAATCACAAAAATAGCAGGGTTATCAATATGAATGTGAATGTTTCATAGATGTCTTCTGGGGCTGGAGGATGCTCACTGTTTCACAATGGCCAATAGACAAATGCAGCAAGGTTGATGCTTAAAAGGACCTCACATGTTGCACACGGGCCCACCATCATTCTCACTTTATCAGGCACATTGAGCATGGCCAAAAACGATGGCCCCAACGTGATTAACTATGCAAAAGTAAAATGGATTTAAAAAAAAGATTTTAAATATTTAGGCAGCTACACGGATAGGATCGGTTTCGATGGAAGATAGACACAAAGTTCTGGAGTAACTCAGTGGGTCAGCCAGCATTTCTGGAGAAAAAGGATTGGTGACATTTCAGGTCAGAACCCTTCATCAGACCCGAAGAAGTCTGAAGAACTAAAGAATTGTTCCACTGGAAACTTCACCCATTCTTTTTCTACAGAGATGTTGCCTGACCCGCTGAGTAACACAGCACTTTGTATCTATCTTCTGTATAAACCAGCAGTTCTTTCCTACACAGGTTTAGAACGATATGGACCAAACACAGGCAGATAGATGGGGCTTGTTGGTCGGTTGTGGGTAAGTTGGGCAGAAGGACTTGTTTCGGTGCTGTATGACTCTGTGACACTATGTTTGAAGTTGAAATGTGCCTGATTCTTAATCCTAACACTATAATAATGTGAATGAAATAAGGATTAGAAATAGTGCAAATACACAGTGGTTTTAGCAGCACTTGTGGAGAGACATTCCTGAATTATTTCCTTTGTTTCTCCCTCCACAGATGCTTATTGTTGGTATTATTGGTTTATTATTGTTACGTGTAACGAGATACAGGATAAAAATTGTTTTGCGTGTTAATCCAGGCAAATCAAACCATGTATAATCATGTAGTGAAAAGAGAAAATAAAACAGAATGCACATTATAGTGTCATAGTGACAGGGAAAATGCAGATTTAAAAAAAGCACGGGCCGAAATGAAGTTGATTGGAAGATCGGGAATTCATCCCCAGCATATGTGAGGCCCATTCAAGAGGCCGATAACAGCAGGGAAGAAGCTGTTAATGAATCTACGTGTATCTGCTTTCAAGCTTTTGTATCTTCTGCCTGACAGGATAAGGGAAAAGAGAGAATGAATGGAGTGTGTGTTCCTTGATTATGTTGGCTGCTTTACCGAGGCAGTGTTAAAGTATTAATGTGTTAAAAGTCTGAAGAAGCGTCTCGACCAGAAATATCACTTATTCCTTTTCTCCAGAGATGCTGCCTGACCCATTGAGTTACTCCATCAATTTGTGTCTATCTTCAGTAGAAACCAGCATATGCAGTTCCTTCCTACACGGTGTTAAAGTACCGTTTGAGTTGAAGGGCAGGGAGCTGGTTTGTTTGGTGAACTGGGCTGCGTTCACTCCATGTAATTTCTTGTGATCTTGGGCAGAGTAATTGCCAAACCAAACTGTGATGCATCCAGATAGGATGTCTTCCATGATGCATCTGTGTGAAATCGGTATGAATCAATGGAGACATGCTAAATTTCCTTATCATTGTGAGGAAGAAGAGTCATAGTCATAGGTACTTTGGCCCAACACGCCCACAGCGGCAAACATGTCCCAGCTACACTAGCTCCACCTGCCTGCATTTGGCCCATATCCCTCCAAACCTGTCCTACCCATGTACTTGTCTACCTGTTTCTTAAACGATTGGATAGTCCCATCATTTTACATTTTTAGTTCAGATTTCCAGCTACAGTTTTTTTTTTTGCTTTCCAAACTAATCTATCTTTAAATCCTACATAAATGGGCTCCTGGTTTAGTTCTTTGAGCATACACGTTCCACATACACATTTGCAGGTTAATTGGCTTCAATAAATGGTCCCTAGTGTGTAGGATAGAACTAGTGTACGGGTGATTGCTGATCAGCATGGACTTCATGGGCCGAACGGCATGTTTCCACGCTATTTCTCCAAACTAACCTAAATTAAACTTGATACAAAATACTGGAGTAATTCAGCGGGTTGGGCAGTACCTCCGGAGAATGTGGACAGGTGACGATTCGAGTCCCGACTGAAACTCAGGTCCCGAGTTCCTGACCTCAAACGCCGCCTGTCCATGCCTTAGTTTAGTTTAGTTTAGTTTAGAGATACAGTGCAGAAATAGGGCGTTCGGCCACCAACAAACAATTGACCAGCAATCCCCACACACTAACACAATCCTACACACACTAGGAGCAATTTCCATTTTTCCCAAATGCCAATTAGCCTACAAACCTGCATGTCTTCGGAGTGTGGGAGGAAAGCGGAGATCCAATGCAGGTCATGGGGAGAACGTACAAACTCCGTACAAACAGCACCCGCAGGCAGGATTGAACCTGGGTCTCTGGTGCTGTAAGACAGCAGCTCTACCATTGCACCACTGTGCCTGACAAGCTGAGTTGCTGCAGCACTTTGTGTCTTTTTATGGGTAAACTACGATCTGCAGTTCCCTGTGTCTCTGCTAAATCTTTCGACTGCTGTGGATGACGTTATGGGGCAGGACAAGAGTATCTGGGGACAGCAAGTTTGGCCCTTGTGCCTGACCATGATTAACTAGGCAGGCTGAAAGCAGTGGTTGTGGGCCTCAAGGCCCTGTGTCTGTGTTGAGCAATGAGCCTGAGGATGGGTTGCCAATTCTGCTTGAACACATTCCAGGACTTTGCACCATGTGATCTTCTTCCAATTGCTCGCCTGGTTAAAAAAAAAAAAAAGCCTTTGGTCTCCCGTTGAATAATTATCTACCTTGTAAACAAATGCTGTCAAAAGAAATGGAAAAGCAAGCACATGTCAAACCGGGATACCAACAGCAATGAACAGAAGATGACCTTTGTTTTGAGGTGATTCCAAAGTTACTCTAGTGTTCTGTGGAAATGCAAATATGTTAGCCACTGTGTGAATAGTCCCATTGTTCCATTTGTCCCTACCTCACCTTCTGCGCGAGTTTGTTTTCTTGTGTAGGAAGGAACTGCAGATGCTGGTTTAAAACCGAAGGAAGACACAAAGTGCTGCAGTAACTCAGCCGGCCAGGCACCATCTTAGGAGAAAAAGGATGGGTGATGTGTGGGTCGGAACACTTCTGTAGACTGAACTTGAACCTGAAGAAGGGTCCCGACCCGAAACGCCACCAATCCTTTTTCTCCAGAGATGCTGCCTGGCCAGCTGAGTTGCTCCAGCACTCTGTGTCTAATTTGTTTTCTATTTTCCCCCACTTCTGACAAACATAAACTCTGTTGACTTTCCACAGATACTACCTGACCAGCTGAGAGTCTTCAGCAGTTTCTGTTTATTTCTTAGTTTCAGGTTTCCGGCATCTGCGGATTTTTTCAGATGCTGTTGAAATCTCTACCAGAAATGCCATCTGCAATAAACATCTGCTCTCTCTGATGGCATTTCTGTCCATCTCACTTGCTCTGTTCACCCTTAACGGTTTCAGTTTAGATCCAGATCTTCAAAAAGTGTTGAACAAAACATAGTTACATCTCCTTCCTTAGTAAGTCTCTGACTCCCGCATGGATTCCAACTGATATTGCACCAATCCCCAATGCAGATCAATCCAGGATAACAGGTATGTTCAGCCTGAATAAGGGTCCCGACTGAAAAGCCACCTATCTACAGTATGTCCTCCAGTAACGCTACCTGCCCGCTGCGTTACTCCAGCATTTTGTGTCTATCTGCAGTGTAAACCAACATCTGCAGTTCCTGCCTATATATCATCTTCTGTTAGAAACATAGAAACATAGAAAATAGGTGAAGGAGTAGGCCATTCGGCCCTTCGAGCCTGCACCGCCATTCAATATGATCATGGCTGATCATCCAACTCAGTATCCTGTACCTGCCTTCTCTCCATACCCCCTGATCCCTTTATCCCTGTTACCTTGGCTTTGTTACCCCTTTTGTGTGTCAGGATTCTTCACCAGTCTGTGAACATTTCCCCCCATCTTCAGAGTCCCCAACCCATCCAAACACTTCTCTTTGGTCTCTTACTTTCTTCATACCTATTGACCATTCACTCACTCCACATCCGTACTGTAATGGGGCGAACTGAACCGCAAGCAATACTCGAAATGCGGCCTCACCAAAGTCCGATAAAGCTACAAACATGGTAAGCTACAAGGTCCTGTCTTTATTTTGGATAATCTTACTGCTTGTAAACTCAGATCTGTTATGGTATTCTCACAGCGATGATCTGAACAAAACTGAACATGTTGGATTGTCGAGAGGATTTGACCTTTCTACCTTTCAGCTGAGGCCAAAAAAAGTGGAAAACACACAGGCCCATCCAAAATTGAAGTGAGCAGTATTCAGAGTTCAGATTTAATGCAGGAAATATCATAGAAGTTAGAAGTGTTTGGTTTCTTTTTAATGTCGTTTTCTAGCTTTCAAAACACCGCACTGCAAGAGCAAGTCAAGGGGACCCTACAAGAACTATGTGAAGACAGTGAAATATGCTATATTTTGATCAGTTCAATGAGTTCGTCTTGATATTGAGCCTGAGTCATGGATTAAGCTAGTTGATTTAATTGCACAGTGTGTTACAATTTCCCTTAATATTCATATTTGTAAAAACGGAAACATTTGGTTTTCAGCAACATTCTTAATAGAGCTCCCACATCTGAGATGAATTTAGTGAACAGTATTTATTACAAACCGTTCCAAAAATATTTATGTCAGTAGGGGTTAGATCGCAGTTGTGACAGATTGCCAAATATAGTCTTGCAATAGAAAGGATAGTTGGCATGAAGTGATATGAAACGTTATAACATTGTTGACCAATGTTGGGTGCTAAAGAGTTGCGTGCATTGTGCACTTACATCATGTAATTTGGAGATACAACATGGAAACAGGCCCTTCGGCCCACCATTTCCACACTAACCACCGATCACCCATTTACACTAGTTCTATGTTATATCACCTTCTCCACTCCCTCAACATTGTATCTGTGCACTGTGGATCACTTGACTGTAATCATGTATAGTCTCTCCACTGACTGGATAGCAAGCACCAATAAAAAAGCTTTGCACTGTACCTCGGTACACGTGACAATAAACGAACAAAACTAACTAAAGAAAATACATTAGGGGAGTTTTACGGAGACCACGTGTCGCAGAGTTCTGAGCCAGCAGCTTAATTGACTGAGATACTATGAACTGCCTCATGTTGGGAAATGAGAAATCTTGCATTTATTTGGCACCTTATGCAACTCAAAAACACCTGGAAGATACTCTTGTTTCCTTTGCTTCACTCTCCACGGATACTGCCTGACCTGCTGGGTATTTAGTTTCATTTATTATTGTTGTCACATGTACTGATATAGAGTGAGAGGCTTTTGTTTGCATGCTATCCAGTTAAAAAAAGTCTCTGCATGAATACAATCAAACCATCTACAATACAAAGATAAAGGATAAAGGGTACAACATTTAGTGTAAAGATGTAACAATGAAGTCTGATAAAGTCTGATTAAAGATGGTTCAAAGGTCTCCAATGAGGTAGATGGGAGGTCAGGACTGCACTGCCTGATAACAGCTGGGAAGAAACTGTTCCTGAATCTGGAGCTAAGTGTTTTCAAACTTCTGTATCTCCTGGCTGATGGGAGAGGGGTGAAGAGGGAGTGACCAGTGTGGGACTGGTCCTTGATTATGCTGGTGGCCTTGCCAAGGCAACGAGGTGTAGATGGAGTCGATGGAAGGGAGGTTGGTTTGTGTGATGGTCTGGGCTACATCCACAACTCTCCACAATTTCTTACGGTCTATGATGGAGCTGCTCCCAATCCCAGCTGCGATGCGTCCCGATAAGATGCCTTCTACTGCGCATCTGTAGAATTTATTTTTACTTTGAGAAGAATTGGCAACAGGACAATGGCACATGATGCCAAAGATTCTCAAGCACCTGGTTGTTTAGTCATTGCCACTGTCTCATCCTTCACTTGTGGTCGAACAGACCAGCTGGGGGCATTTTCTCATGCGCTTGCCTGTTGCTCCAATCCTCTATGCTGTAGCTGAGTCCAGGAAATTGCAGCCCATAAAAAGCTTGTGGCTGGAGGTGGGATGTCGACATATTGCCTGCAACACTTTATCCTGCCGCCCCCCCTTTCCAGCTCTCCTCTTCCCTCCTCAAAAGGCCACAGCTGAACAGCTGTAGATTTTCTGCCTTACTGCATTAGAGTCCTGGGTTCAATCCTGGCTACAGGTGTTGTCTGTATGGAGTTTGTACATTCTCCCCGTGACTGTGTTGGATTTCTCCGGGTGCTCCCATTTCCTCCCACACTCCAAAGACGTACAGGTTTCTAGGTTAATTGGCTTCGGTAAAATTGTAAATTGTCCATAGTTTGTAGGATAGGGCTAGTGTATGGTGTTATCACTGGTCAGCATGGACTTTGGGGGCTGAAAGGCCGATGTCCATGCTATATCTCTAAAGTCTAAAGTCTAAATCAGTCTGAAGAAGGGTCTCAACCCAAAACGTCACCTATCCATGTTCTGCAGAGATGATGCTGGACCTGCTGAATTACACCAGCTTTGCCTTTACACCATGCCTTCTAATTACACCAGCACTTTGTGTCCTTCACTGCATTTCAGTGCTTGATCTGAGATGGGGGAGTATATGAGTGTAATCTGGATCAATGGACGGAAGGGTCTGTTTGTGCGTTGTATCTCTAAAGTTTAAAGTCTAAACTAAACCTTCACTGCAGAATGATGGTCTGATGTCTTCTTGGAAAGTTTTCTGACATTCTGAAACTACAGAACGTACTCACAGTGGAGAGTTATAGCATTAGATTTGGAAATTATAGTTCTCCCTTTTACATTGTGGATGGTGCTGTATTAATGTTGCCAACAATGAAACACAATCACCTTTTTCCAGATGATTTGAGGGCGACACGGTTGTGCAGCTGTAGAGTTGCTGACTTACAGCACCAGAGACCCAGGTTCGAACTGATATCCCTCTGTTCCCTGCTTCTCCATGCTTCTATCCACAAGTCTTAAATACCTCTATTGTATCTTCCTCCGTCATCACCCCGCAGCAGTGTGATTCAGACACCCACCACCCCATGTACAAAATCATCTCATCTCCCTTTAACGTTGTCCTTTTCACCTTAAAGCTATGCCTTCTAGTTTTTGATATTTCCATCCTTGGAAAATCTTCCATCCTACTTCTATCAGGTCTCCCCTCAACTTCCAGCATCCCAGAAAAAGCAATTCAGGTCTGTCCAAACTCTCCCTGTAGCTAATACCCGAAAATCTAGGCATCATTCTGGTAAACGCAATCTGCACCCTTTCTAAAGCCTCCACATCCTTCCTATTATGGAGCGACCAATATTCCAAATGCAGCCTAACCAACGTCCTATAAAACAGCATCATGACTTCCTGACTCTTATATTCAATGCACCAACCAATGAAGGCAAGCATACCATATGCCCTCTTTACCACTCCATCTACTTATGTTGCCACTTACAGGGAGTTATCGAATTGAACCCCAAGAAGCCTCTGAACATATACTCCATGTGGTTTTACCAATACAGTATATGGAGCAAGATTCCCGGCTCTCTCTTGACCATTCTTCCCAGTTGTACTTTGGTGACTTTCATGAAGAAAGGCAATGTCGCTATCTCTGGAAGATGCTTTGCTGGCCCTCCAGCTTGCCCCAGAACCACCTTCCCAAGTAATTTCTCACCTCTCACCATAAAGAAGTAGGATCTTACGTGTTTTCAAATTCTTTCTTTTAAAAGGGTATCTTGTTTGGCAAATGGTAGAAACACTAGTAAAGCACATTTTTTACAGAATTGCTTCTTACAACTTGGTTACTCCCTGGTTAGTGTAATTCATCTGGCTTTGGATGTTACGTGTGGAAAATACATATTCTAGCAAGCTAAATTTGTCATGGTAGAACACAGTGGTGATGTAAGGGTGGCACAGTGGCACAGTAGTCACGTTGCTGTCTTACAACACCAGAGACCCGGGTTTAATCCTGACCTTGTGTGGTGCCTTTATGGAGTTTGTTTGTTTTCTCCGAGTGCACTGGTTTCCTCCCACACTCCAAACACATGCAGGTTTGTAAGTTATTTGGATTCTGTGAATTGTCCCTAGGGTGTAGGATAGAACTAATGACTGGGTGATCTTCGTTTGGCATGGACTCTGTACACCCTGATTCCACGCTGTATCTCTAAACTAAACTAAACTAAACTTGGCAATGCCAGAACACTTGTATCTAGCTTCCTCCTGTGCTATTTTATTGCAGTCCCAGCATTTATCTGACTTTGATTTCTTATTGCCTGCCTCTTCATGAGATTATGATATATGAATCAGTTTTGAATGACATCAACTGTGCTTATATATCTATTCACACATGGGATCTGACCTAATCCCAGGCAGTTGTCAATGTTCATTCTTAGCTGCTTGCTAAAGGTCATTTCAAATGAGCCATTTATGTTATGTTTACAACACCCATGGAAACAGTAAAGGGGACATCATCACACATAGAAGTATGATAAAAAAACAGAGAAGCTGTGATAACGCACCTGATGTGCAGAAAGGAACTGCCGATGCTGGTTTATAACAAAGATAGACACAAAGTGCTGGAGTAACTCAATGGGCCAGGCAGCATCTCTGGAGAAAATGGATGGGTGATGCTACAGGTCGGAACTCTTCTTCAGACTCACCTGATGCCTGACCCATTGAATGTTGCCAGCATTTTCTTTCAGACTTCCACATTCTAGAGTCATAGAGTCATACAATGTGGAAACAGGCCCCTCGGCCCAACTTGTCCACGCCGACTAACATGTCCCATCTACACTAGTCCCACCTGCACGCACTTGGTCCATAACCCTCTAAACATGTCCTATCCATGTACCTGCCCAAATGTCTCTTAAATATTATGATAGTACATGGATGTTATGATAGTACCCACCTTGTGGATTTAGAGCTGAGACAAGTTCATTAAGCTCATGGTGTAATTCTTCTCGTCCATTTTCGAATATTTTTCAAATATCGTTCAAATATTTTGGGGATGAAATTTATTTCAGACAGTGGAAGTTTGACTGATTTAAACTCTTGCCTGTTTTGTACCCTGTAGCTAAACAAATACCTCTGTGCATATGTAATATCCTGCATCAACTGCAATTAATACACATCAGAAGTACTTAATGAGTTATAAAGTGCTGCTGAATATCCAAAAATTGATAAAGATATTACATAAAAGAGTCATCTTTTATTCATTGTTAAATAATGCATTCTGGTTTTTTTTAAATGTTATCCGTGTATTACTTTGGGAAGAACTGTTACGGTTGCTAGTCTAATTGTTAATACTAAAGTACTATCAAGTATCATTCCTAATATACCACATTGATCTGCAATTATTTTAATCGCTTTTCTGTAAATGGTATGCAGTGCTGACCCGTTACTCCAGCAGTTTGTGTCTTTCCTTAGTGTAAACCAGCATCTGCAATTCCTTCCCATCATATCCACCTATTATATGTGAAGCTTTAGCCTGCCCATCGTCTCTTGCAGCTTTTCCTTCTCACCCCTCAATCCCACCACAATCAGTCCGAAGAAGGGTCCTGACCCAAAACGTCACCTATCTACTCTATGTTCTCCAGAGATGTTGCCTCACCCGCTGAGTTACCCAGTACTTTGTGTCCTTTGTTTCTGGGCATTTCAAGCCTGCTTCATGTTGGAGCTGTTGGATCACGCAACCGTGGCCTTACTCCGGCAGCAGGCCTGGTTCACCTGTAGCGGAACTGGGAAACCCGCCTGGAGAGGGAAGCTGCCAAGCCCGGCCCCTGCTCGTCCCAGAGAACCGGAGAGGAGAGTGGAGGGAATTGGCGACGGGGGCGGATGCAAGAGAGAGGGCCGGTAAGAGTGTGAACCGGGGTCTCACCCTCAAGCTCAAGGTCAAGGTCGACTACGGGAGGAGCCGTCAGGGCACGATGGCTGCAATGAGGCCTTTATGGGCAGCTACAGCTGGGACTTTGACAATGCTGCCAAAACCGAGCAACCCTTAGATATTCTTGATTCTTGATTAGTACGGGTGTCAGAGATTATGGGGAGAAGGCAGGAGAATAGGGTGAGGGGGAGATAGATCAGCCATGATTGAATGGTGGAGTGGACCTGATGGGCCAAATGGCCGAATTTTGTTCCTATCACCTACGATCTTATGATCTTATGATATGGTCTCAGAGCTGTTTCTGTGCATTCCGTACTTAATCTGGTATTGTACTGTTGTATAGCAGTAATTTTACCGAACTGTATGCAAAAAAAAGAATTTCACTGTACCTTGGTACATGTGATAATAGAGAACCATTAAACCATTGAGAACTGACAAATGGGTGCATATTTAGTATGTATGAATATTCCATTTGCTATATGTGTAAATAATTGATGCTCTCCTCTTTCTCCATCTCTGCCTTAGTACCAGCAATCCGATCGCCGCAATGAAGTGAATGTCTGAAAGGAGAGCAAGAAGAATTCCAGCAAGTATAACACAAGTTGTCACTTTATGCATTCATTATTAAGATGGTACATAATCTGCGTTGCTTTCATATTCTGCAGTGGGGAGTTGTGTTGCATTTTCCCCAGTTATTACCGTGCAGTTTTAACCGTGAAACTTTATCTTTTGAGCTCTCCTACAGAGTGAGCTGTTGGTGCTCCTGACATTGCCAATGATTACAGGTCATTCACTAGTTTCCCGTGGGGGTGGTACGGTGGCGCAGCGGTAGAGTTACTGCCTTACAGTGCTAGGGACCCGGGTTCAATCCTGACTCCAGGTGTTGTCTGTATGGAGTTTGTATATTCTCCCCGTGACCAGGTGGGTTTTCTCCTAGCGCTATGGTTTCCTCCCACATTCCAAAAACATGCGGGTTTGTAGGTTAATTGGCTTCTGTAAACTGTCCCTATGTGTGTAGGATAAAACTGGTGTACAGGTGATCGCTGACATGGCGTGGGCTCATTGGGCCGAACAGCCTACTTCCACGTTGTATCATTAATCTAAACTAAACTAAAGTGTGAGGCATGGATGCTGAGCTGCCTTCTTGATCTATTGATTTCCCTGTAGTGAAGGTGTTCCAGCAACTGTAGAGGGAGCAATCCACCAGCAACATGTTAGAGACATATTAGTTGGGGAACTTCTCATAGTGTGGCACAGTGGTGCACCTGGTAGAGCTGCTGCCTAACAGCGCCAGAGACACAGGCTCGATCTTGACTTTGGGTGCTGTCAGTGTGGAGTTTGCACGTTCTCACTGTGAATGTGTGGGTTTCCTCTGGTTTTCTCCCACTTCGCAAAGATGTGCAGGTTTGCACGTTAATTGGCCTCTGTAAATTGCTCCGAGCATGTAGGAAGTGGATGCAAAAATGGATAGTATGGAGTTAGTATGAACGAGGTGATCAAAGGTTGGCATGGACTTGGTGGGCCAAGGAGCCTATTTCCATGTTTTTTCTCTAAATTACACTAAAGTCTACAAGCAACTCAGACAATCAATGGCAACCTGTATAATGGGGATGCCAGCAATCTTTGTAAGATAATATGCTTTTGTGAAAGGGAATAAAATGCAGTTGGCTCACTTTAACTAGAAAGCATATACAATGCGATTGACTCTTTAGGTTGCATGCCCTTGATATATTTTTCACTGTGGTGAATAGCATGCCACTCCTCATATAGGAAGGCATTGCACCAAAATGGATTTTATCCCCAACTATGGTACTGGTGACTCTCACGGAACCAGTTAAATGCTTGGTTTCAGAGTTCATCCTGTCCCACTGTGATGGTTTTACCAAGACAGTACAATGAGAGGTGCTTGGCCCTTGTTTGACTATCCTTGAAATTGGTTAATGCAGAAGACTGGAATAAAAGCCCATCAGCACCTGCCTCATCACTTGCTGTGGACGATAATGGTTGCAATCAGTCTGAAGATAGGCCCTGAAATGAAACATCACCTATCCATGTTCTCCAGAGATGCTGCTTGATCCTCTGAGTTACTCCAACACTTTGCATCCTTCTCTGGCTGTAAATAGGAGTTGGCGGAATTAGTGATCACCACCAAAGACACATGACCACGTCCTCAGTTTTTATTGTACTCGGGCTCAAAACGCATAGCATTAGGTTGGTGGGGAAGTTGTGTGGCTCGGCACTCTGAAGCAGTGCCCCGACCCGAAACATCATCCATCCATGTTCTCCAGAGATGCTGCCTGACCCGCTGAGTTACTCCAGCACTCTGTGTCTTGCTTTGAAGTATCATTAACCTTGGACCTGCAGTGAATCAAACGTGTATCCAGTGGACCTCTTCAGCTCCAGCTTTCTCTTGCCTCTTTGTTGAGCACAGGAATGAACGCTGGAGACTTT
Source organism: Leucoraja erinaceus (assembly GCF_028641065.1). Taxonomy (NCBI): domain Eukaryota; kingdom Metazoa; phylum Chordata; class Chondrichthyes; order Rajiformes; family Rajidae; genus Leucoraja; species Leucoraja erinaceus. The sequence continues at coordinate 26,951,460 of NC_073394.1, read as the reverse complement.
TGACAATATCAAACAGTAGAAAATAGGATGAGGTCATGACGGGGTCACACGAGTACAGTCCTGGCACACTTCTGGTAGTAAATCTGCCTCCAAGGGATATCTAGGCCCTAGATCCAACTAGGCTCAGACTATTGAATTTTTATTCAGAACAAAGGTCTTTTTCATAAAGCAGATTTAAGAGGGAAATTGTAATATAAATAGTATTTCAGTTACTAGGACAATTAATCCCAGTTCGTTTGAACCATTGCAGAAATCGCTACTTTGCTTGTGTGTGTGAGAGCGAAAGTGTCACCAGCGTTTGATAATGTTCAGCTTGGCAGTATTAGCCACCCACAGTTCTCTGGGCATGTTATTATTTATAAGTGGCGCTTGTTCCTAGTAAAGTGCCGGCAATAATGCACAAATCTTTTATGCCACAAAACGATCAAAGTAACACAGCTTGTAATCATTGGAGAATACGACTGGTTCATGTATAGCACTACTGTAAAATTAAGAGTTTACTAAATGGAAAACAGCTGGTGAATACTGTAGGCGTTTATGTCCTACCTCGAATACGGTACTGGACACTAAAACCTAATTGTATTCTGACCTGTGATTTGACCTCAAACAATATACCAATGTCTGCTTTCACAGTACAGTCACTATTCTCAACAGAAAGAATGTTATTGATGTTTTTTTAAAGGGAAAGTCTACCTACTGGTTTGTCACTTAATCCCAAATTAGTCATGGAGACACCAATGTTTTTCAAGGAACTTTGTTGGTGTTTTATACTTTAAAAAAAATCCTCATTAGACAACAGGCACTTTGTGGAGTAATCATTAGGGAGGTATTGAGCACTGTTCTCTCGTCTACTGTTGACAGAGCAAAAGACCGGTGTGGCACGGTGGCGCAGCAGTAGAGTTGCTGCCTTACAGAGCCAGAGACACAGGTTCGATCCTGACTAGGGGTGCTGGCTGTATGGAGTATATACATTCTCTCCGTGACCTGTTTGGGTTTTCGTTGGGTGCTCCGGTTGCCACCCATGCTCCAAAGACGTACAGGTTTGTAGGCAAATTGGCCTCAGTAAAATTATAAATAGTCCCAAGTGTGTGTAGGATAGTGCTAGTGTATGGAGTGATCGCTGGTCGGCGCGGACCTGGTGGGGCGATGGGCCTCTTTCCGCGCTGTATCTCTAAACTAAACTAAAAACCAGCTTTGTCATGCCCTCAGTTGCGACCTCTCTCCTTCAAGCAGTTTTAAATAAAGACAGACCCTCCCAAGTGGCTTCATAGATATGCTTTCCTTTAGTTGTCTTCTAGTCAAAATGTATTTTTTGTTATTTTAACGTAATTAATATCCTGCTTAAAAATAAAATTAATTACAAGAAGGAAAATATTTTTTCAGTGTGTGTTGGGGAAGGAAATTAAATTCCTAAGTGGGCAGTTATCTCTCTTTTTAACCTTTCGCATTTGTGACATTTCCTTTGCAAAAGGCAAGTGCAATCAGTGTTGCTTTCAAAAATCAAATCACTGTTTGATTTATCTCATACTTGTTTTGTCAGCAAATAGGGGTCATGTGAGGGAATTACATTTATTCTGGCCAGTCTTTGGAAACTGTGGAGTATTCTGGAGTTAGGGCAAACAGTGGCACAGTGGTAGATTTGCTGCCTCCCAGCACCAGAGACCCGATTTTGATCCTTACAACGAGTGCTGCCTGTACGGAGTTTGTATGTTCTCCCTGTGACCGCATGCATTTTGTCCGGGTGTTCTGGGTTCCTCCTACATTATAATGATGTACAGGTTTGTAAGTTAATTGGCTTTTGTAAATTGTAAATTGTCCCCGGTGTGTAGGATAGTGCTAATGTATGGGGTGATTGCTGGTTGGCGTGGACTTGGTGGGCCGAAGGGTCTATTGCCATGCTGTATATCAGGTTCATTAGTGATAGGAACAGAATTCGGCCATTCGGCCCATCACATCTACTCTGCCTTTCAATCATGGCTGATCTATCTTTCCCTCTCAATCCCATTCACCCGCCTTCTCCCCAAATACCTGTTTTAATTAAAAATCCATCAACCTATGCCTTAAAAATATTAATCGACTTGGCCTCCACAAACATTTATGGCAATGATAGTCCTCCTCATCTCCTTTCCAAAAGGTATGTCCTTTTATTCTGAGGCTATGGCCTCTGGTCCTAGACTCTCCCACTAGTGGAAGCATCCTCTCCACGCCCACTGTACCCAGGCCTATCCAGGTATATCAAAAGTCTAAATTTTTTTCTAATTTTGTGGTGTTAAAAGGCTACAGTGTGAAATATGCAAACTTGTCATTTGTGTTTTCAAATATCCAAGGTATGGTTTGGAAAGCAGTGCTGGGGAGATGCGCAGTCAGTGTATGAAGGTGCAGTCTCCACGCAATATAGGAGTTCACTGAGTTGTGAGTTATTTGCATCTGTACCGAGAGACTCTGGAGTATGCATGAGAGAAGCCCATTGAATTTCCCCTTATGCTCTTGTACAGAAACAGCTGACTCATCTCCTTCTCCTCATGGTTCTTGGTTCTTGGTCCTCCAAAATATTCCAACTGGAATTTAAACTGGAGGTGGTGAAGGGAGGGATTAAGCCAGAAAGGGTTATTGGGAAGAAAGTGCTACTTTAAATTTAGTTGCAACTATAGTTGGGTGGAGATTATTCCATGCTTTAATTGTGCGTGGGAAGAACAAATTGCTGTACACATCTGTCTTTGTAGCTGGGATCACAAATTGGATCGAATGCCCTCGTCTGCTCCTAATTGGTTTGGGGTTGGTGTAGGTCTTGTGATCTATGTCTAGCTGACCAGTTAACATGTTGTAAAAACAGGTCAAACGGTGAGCTTCACGTCTGTCTTGGAGAGGGTTCCACCCCAGAGAATTCAGAAGTTTGGTGACACTCGCTTCTCTCTCGTAGGTGTTAGTAACAAATTGAGCGGCCTGTCTTTGGACACGTTCGATGGATGAAATGTTTTTATCTGTGTATGGGTCCCAAGCTGCAACTGCGTAGTCCAAATGAGGTCGAACGAGGGTGAAATACAGTTTCTCCTTGACAGAAGCTGAACAATGATGAAAGTTGCGCCTCAGGAAGTTTAGAACACCTGTTGCTTTCACTGTTGCATGATGAGTCTGACCATTCCAACGCAGATCATTTTGCAATTTGATGCCAAGATACTTGGTTTGTTTGGATTCTTCAAGGGTGACACCAAGTATGTTGTAGGATGTGACGCCTGGATTCCTCTTTCTGGTGACACGCATGGTTTCACATTTGGAAGGGTTGAACTGCATGCCCCATTGTTGTGACCACTCGACCATAGTATCAAGATCCTTTTATGGTATTATTATTCTATAGCTCAAGTAGTGATCATTATATGTGTCTATGGCACCAAATGCTGAATTATAAAATTTCCAAAGACGGACACAAAGTGCTGGAGTGACTCTATAGGTCTGGCAGCATCTCTGGAGGAAAAGGATGGGTGACGTTTTCGGTCGGGCCCCTTCTTCAGACATATACGCAGGATTCAAGGATTCATATCAATGAATGAAGCACATCCTGAAGAACACAAATGACTATTTATTGAAGCAAAATACAAGTAAAATATAAAAGCCTTTAATACTCACATCCCTCTGCATATCCGAGTGCCCTGTCTGGACAGGTTAGCAACGGCACACACCGTAGTCCAAGCTCTCTCTCCCTCCCACCCTCAAGGTAAGGTCTTTCTCTCTCTCCACGAAGGTGAAGCTCCCCTCCCACGGTCATTCCGGATCTTCTACTCTCCCATGTCTGGGTCAGTAAAACACTGAATCGAACACTGGAGTCCAAACCCTTCTTTATTAGTGTTCACCGCGGGGCCAGCCTCGGATCCACTCACTCGAGCCCTCAACACCCTCGTGCAAACAGAACAGAAGAAAAGACAACCGACACGCCCCAATGAAACAATCGCCCTTTTATACCCCTATACAGTGGCGGGAAACTAACGGCGCGAAAGCACAGGGGGAGGCGACCCCTACAGACTAATCACAAATACCGGCAGGAAGATATAATGGGAGGCAACTCCTTTACCCAATCATAGATACAGAACAAGCGTCAGTATATTGAAACAAAACAGAAATCTCTTCAGGGCTCCAGACTCAGTGGGAAAAGGTGGGTAACATGAATGGGAGGCATCCCCTCTGCCCAATCACAGATTCAGTGCATAGAAACAAAGTAGAAACATCTTCAGGAGCCCAGACTCAGTGGCAACAGGTGGGCAGAGGCTTCTTGAAACTTCCTCAGAGGCCCAGACTTAGTGGTGGCAGGTGGGCCACATGATTACCAAGAACTGGCCCTCCACCCTATAATGGTACCATAAGTGAAGCCCAGTCTTTCACAGCCACCGGCCATTTCCCAAAGCACCCCAAGCCCTGCATATTCACATTCCCTCCTTTTTATCATTTCATGCTAACCAACTCTTTCTGTAAAGGATTCACTCGACATAGGGACTTTTGCTCCGTCCTTTTAACATGCATCATTACAAGATCTTTACAAGCAGGGTGAAATGACAACAGTCCATATTTCAGCAGTCCAACAGTGATGATGGTGAGGTTGTGCCACGAGTCTAAGATATCCGACCAATAAGGTTGAATATGACTATCTGGACCTCCCAATTTTTCATGGGTGTGGATTATTTTGGGGGCCATTACGTCAGCATACTTCATTCTCATGACCAGTATTCCAAAGTAAACAAACAGCAGCAATGTGTCCAGGGTAACACAACACATCTCTACTAAAAATAAATCAAAGAAAAGAAGAGGTTAACAGCTTAAATTTTAGGCTCATTCATGATAATTTTATAATGGTGAAGGTGGACCCACGCATCTCTCCCTTCTACCTTGGCAGCAGTTGGAATTGTGAGGAGCTGATAATAAGCTTCTCCCCACCGAGCATCCAGACCCTTTCTTACACAATTTTTAACCATCACATAATCAGCAGGTTCAACCTTAGACAAGGTAGTTAGAGGTGATAGTTCAATATACGCCGCTCGTACACTGGAATGCAAATCTTTCAATTCCCTGGTCAATAATAAAATATAGTTAGCCATTTCCGTTGTCATGTGGTGAAAGTGAACAGCTTTTGGGTTACTCTGGTTCCATGGGGTTCTGAGTGGATGACCATACACAATCTCTGCTGGACTCAATCGTGCTCTCCCTGCTGGTGTAGCGCGCATCTGGAATAATGCCACAGGAAGTAATTTAAACCAGTTAGCCCCCGTTTCAGCTTTCAATTTAGCAAGTTTGGTTTTTAATGTTTGATTAGCTCATTCAACAAGTCCAGCAGCCTGTGGTTGATAGGCACAATGTAATTGCTGCTGGATACCCATCTGTACACAAAATTCTTCATTTACCTGTCCCACAAAATGAGGACCATTGTCCGAACTCAGCCGAAATGGAATTCCATACCTAGGAATAATTTATTACATAAGTACCATAACAACTATAGAGGTTTTGTTGTCCACTGTAGGCTTCGTTCAATTTGATAAACACATCTACAATCACTAATACATATTTATATCCCTGACATCTTTCCAACTCAATGTAGTCCATCTGGAGGGTTTCAAATGGACCTGTGGGCAAGGGTGTTTTCCCACTTCCACAAATTACTCCTTTCCCAGGATTATGTTGCTGACAAATCAGGCAATGGCTACGAATCCTCGAGCCAGTGTCTGCAACTTTGGATGCCATCATGTAGCTAATATTGTGTCCCTTGTTGCTTGAGTTGCAAAATGTATACATTCAATAACCCACATTGCGAGTTTATCTGACATAGATGTTTGTCCTGCTGGGGTCACCCACAATCCCGACATACAATCAACCGTACAACCGAGTTGCTTCCATATTTCTACATCTCATTCAAGAGCGTCCTCCTGTAATCTAGTGACGTCTTGGATAGTTGGCATTGGCTTTTCCGAGGGAGACTTGTCTTTTTCTACACGTTTAGTAGCCTCATCATTTTAGATACAATCACCCTGCACTCCCGGGACATTTCTTTAGCTTCTTGGTCAGCACGACAATTTCTTATGTCTACTGGGGTTTGGCCCTTAGTATGAGCACTACATTTCTTTTTTTTTAATTTAAAAAATATATATTTTTATTAGTAGCAAACATATTATGGCAAAGTATAGTTACATATTACAGTAAAAAAACTTTTCATATACATCAATCATACATTATTAACATTTTCAATTGTCGATTAATTCTGCTTCTAGTGTTTTTTTTATATAGATAGAAAGAGAGAGAAAGAGAAAAAAAGAATTACAAATATCAAAAAAGAGAAAAAATGGAATGAATTATACGTCATTAATGGTCCTCATTAATAATAATACGTCATAGGAGATAGGTTCGTAGATTAAAAAGTATAACTTTTCATCTAATCCCGAGTTCAAGCTTCAGTTGGGTTTTCGTGCCGGGCCAATCTATCCCTTCAAATAATTAATGAATGGAGACCATATTTTAACAAAAAGTTCTTGTTTGTCCATTAAGACAAGTCTAATTCTTTCTAGATGTAGGGTCTCCGACATTTCCACAATCCACATTTTAATTGTGGGGGTTATAGGGCCTTTCCAAAATTTTTATTTTATTTTTTACCAGTTATTATACTGTAGTCGAGGAAGTTTCTTTGGCTTGTTGTGAGTGTTAAACTTTGTTCTGATATTCCAAGTATTATTAGTTTTGAGTCTGGATCCAATTTAGTATTAACAACTTCAGAAATTATTCCAAGAATATGTCCAGAAATGTTTAATTTTTGTACAATTTGCAAAAAATTGGCCTCTAGGTGCAAACATTTATCACAAATGGGAGAAATATGTGGGAAGATTCTAATTAGTTTTATTTTGGAGTAATGTAATCTGTGTAAGACTTTAAATTGTATTAAAGCATGTCTGGCATTTAACGAGCATTGATGTATATATTGGAGACTTTCGTCCCAAATATCTTTCGTTATAGGTTGACCTCGTTCATTTTCCCATGTGTATCTATATAATTCCATCGATGGTATCTTGTTGTTTAAGAGGGTGTTATAAATATGTTATTAATTTTTCAGTGTTAGGATGCTTATTCAAACATTCATCAAGAATTTCTGGTTCCCTAGTCCTATAAACTTGTGTTTTAGATTTAACATAATCTCTAATTTGTAGATATCTGAAGAAACTATTTGAGTGTAGTCCATAGATCTGTTGTAACTCTTGAAATGAAAGAAAAATGCCTTTCCTATAAAGATGTCCAATCTTTTTAATTCCGTAATGTTTTTATTGGGTGAACCCTTTATCCAATATGGATGGTTTGAATAAAGGATTGTTTACAATGGGAAGACATAGTGGTACATTATCCAACTTTAAAGCTTTTTTTAGTTGTTTCCAAATTTGTATTCCACTATGTATTATAGCACTACATTTCATAACGGAAATTTGTTATGGTAACATTAAGGCTTGTAACAGGTCTGATACAAATTTCTGATGGGATATGATGTGCTCCCATTGACGTTAAGGATCCTCTATTTCTCCACAACTGGCTAAAGTCATGGACCACACCAAAGACATATCTAGAGTCAGTGTAAACATTTACTCTTAAGTCTGTCCCTAAGACGCAGGCTCTTATCAAGGCAAACAGTTCCGCTTGTTGGGCAAAGAATGGTGTTTCAAAGGCAGCCGCTTCTATACTATCCCCATTCTGATCTACAATTGCATATCCTGAAAACCTTTCTCCTAGGGATCCGATTGATGCACTTCCATCCACATACAGGGTCAGGTCAGGGTCTGTCATGTTAAACTTTGTCTGTCAGGGTCTGTCTGTTAAATCTTTCCAAACAGAAGTATCTTCTTTGATCATAAATAGGCCTGATTCCATTTGTTCCTCCGGAGGTTTAGCGAGAAAGGATGCTGGATTGATAGTGGTACAATACTTCAACTGCAATTTGGGTTGTTCAACAGGTATATCTCGTATTTATTCTGGCGAGCCATAGTGAGGTGTTGAGTCTGCAACTGTCCTAACAAGGCAGCAACTGAGTGAGAACTATACACTGTTATATCTTGTTGTAAAGTCAAATTGGCAGCTGATTGCAAGTTGTTGTAGATCGCAGTCACGATCTGTGGATATATGGGATGTCCCCGTGCTACCGGATCAAGCTTTGAAGAGTAATATGCTACCGGTCGATATTTGTCTCCATGTTTCTGAGTAAGAACCGCAGTTGAGCAATCAGAGAGGATTGTGCTGTATAACTCGAATGGTCAATCATAAAGTGGCCTTCCTAATGCTGGTCCCTGTAACAGACTTTTTCAGATTTTTAAAGGCTTCTTGAGCTTCCTCAGACAATTGAAACTCACCCTCCATATTACTGTATGGCGTCAGTTTTTTAGTGTCCAGGGCAATGTTGGGTATCCACTGTAGACAATAGTTTACCATGCCGAGCCACTGTCTCGTTTGCTTTGCCTCCAATGGTGCAGGGAATTCACAGATTGGTTCGACTCGGCTGTTCTCCAGACTCCGCTCTGTTGCCGATAGTATCACACCAAGGAGCTTCACCTTCTGTTGGGCCACTAATACTTTTGATTGGGAAACTACATATCCCAGTGCTGACAGATGATTCAGTAACTGAGTGATGTTTTCACAGTTGCTATGTTCATCCTGGCTGGCTACAAGTAATTCATCCACATATTGAACCAGGGTGGAGCCACATCAAAAGTTTAAGGTTTGCAACTGTCCTTGGAGACATCTGGAAAACCATGTTGGAGAATTCACGAATCCTTGAGGCAATCGAGTCCATGTGTACTGCTGTCCATTGTGGGTGAAGGCAAAGAGGTACTGACTGTCCTGATGTAGAGGTGGGGAGAAGAAGGCATGCTGCACGTCCACTACTTGTGCCTGTGCTGGAATTTGGGCTTAAATATGAGCTGTTTTAGGCACCAGTGCCTGAAGCGGTTCTACTATAGCATTAATGGACTGTAAGTCCCGCACCAATCTACACTGATTCGGTTTCCCTGCTTTGGGTACTGCGAGGATAGGCGTGTTGCAGGAGTGGTGGCATTTTACCAGAATGCCCTGTTCTAGAAGTCCCTGAATTAACTTGTCAATGCTTGATATTGCCTGCTGCTTCAGTGGATACTGTTGCATAGAAGGCAGTTTTCCATTTATCTGGAGAGCTACCTGGATGAGGTCAATCTTAACATATCCTACCGGAGTAGAGTCTTCTGCCCACACCTGTGGGTCCACATACTCTTGTACCTCACTCCCCAGATGATAGTGTAACTGCATTGTAACCATCTGTGGTGACTGATAGAATTCAACATTATAATTATTGAGTAATTCTTGCTCCTTGCTTGTGTTTGGATTCGCCAGACCGATTGCTCGCTGAACCATAGATAGATGGGGTATTGGCTTACCTGCCCTTGGAATCCGGACAGTCGCTGGGTTTTGTCAGATTTAGGAAGATTGTAAATGGACTGAATAGATGACCTGGATGCCCCTGTGTCCACTAAAAAGATGCACCTTCTTCCTGCAACTTGTAGTGATAAAACTGGTTCCTCATCAGTGTTGCACCCATTCACCACTAAATTGGCCACACAGTTCAGGGAAAACTGATTATTCTGGGAGGTTCATATGCCTCCCCTGTCCTCGATTTCCTTGCCAACCTCCCCCTTCGCTCTTGCCTGTTTTGTGACGGACACTCCTGCTCCAATGACCATACCCGCCGCAGCTAAAGCAACAGTCTGATCCCAATGCTCTGCTCACTTTAAAGTGCGGCTTTGGTGGAACATAGGGTTGGCTGTAAGTGGGGGTATATGGTCCATTGAGGTGACCTGTATACCCGTGTTCCTGTCTCTCCACCCATCCTGGCACACAGTACTGGGGTTCCGCTTGGCAATTGCTAGCATCTGGAATGGCTTTCGGTCCTTCCCTTTTCTGACATACTCCGTTTTTACTTTAGCCTGCGGCTGATTCTTCTGTCTCTTGCTATCCTTCCAGTGGTATCTAACTGCATGAGCCATTTGACTCGGACTATTTTCAGACCAGTCCATATTATAGGTTTTTATTGCCTCTGCAACAGCGGCTGGCAGGCAGTTCATTAAAATAGCACAATACCGGGGTGAGTTTGCACCGTTCCGATAATTATCATCTCCCGACTGGTCTATATACATCTCTGAAACTCTTTCCAAAAATTATTCTGCCCCCTCTCCTCTCTGGGGTCTAAAATCCAAAATTTTGGAGCTATCAATGGATTTAATAGAGTGGTAGTAAGGGCAGCTAGGATTGCATCCTCCCGTGCCATACTCTGGGCAAGCAGGTTAGCTTGTGCATCATGAGTTGGGGATCCCAAGTTAACCAAGAATCTTGCATGATCTACTGGAGTTAAAACTTGTTGCACTAGAGCACACAAATGTCTTGAACCGGCATGATACACTCGTATGGTTGTCCGGAGGTAGTCTATAAATAAGTGACTTATGTTTATCAGGCATCCGGCTTAGTGTGGCCATCATCTCATTCGGCTTCCATGGGGAATAAACACCTATGGTTTGGGTGTTACCCGAGCTAATTGCATTGGCTGGATTAAACGCGGGGTTAGGCATTTCTCTAACCAGGAATTGGCGGTGAGCAGGTCGTTGCTCAACTATCTGTCTGTCCCTGATTCGGGCTCAGCTCCAGATTCCCAGGGGATCAAATCACTCTCAGAATCCTCGTTCTTGGTTTTTAGGGGAAGGCGATAATTTTCAAAGGACTGGTTCTGTTCTCTCAGTCTACGCTTTATCCTTCTTAGTTTAGGAGGTTCCTGAACTCGTGGCATGGGTATACATTTTCTAGTCTAGTTTTACTCCTCGTACTGAACGCAACTGGGGCGTCTGCCAATGTTGGGGCCGTTGGGGTCAGAGAACTCGGAGTTAGCGCCGTTGCAGGGGATGCAGGTGGTGCTGCGGGATCAATATCTGCATAAAGTGGGGGTTGTAGATGGATCCCGGACGAGCCCCCAAATGTTTATTCCGGATCTTCTACCCTCCCTATTCTGGGTCAGTAAAACACTGAATCGAACACAGGAGTCCAAACCCTTCTTTATTAGAATTCATCGCGGGGCCGGACTCAGATCCACTCACTAGAGCCCTCAGCCGCCTAGTGCAAACAGAACAGAAGGAAAGACAACCGACCCACCCCAACAAAACAATCACCCTTTTATACCCCTATACAGTGGCAGGAAACTAACGGCGTGAGAGTACAGAGGGAGACAACCCCTATAAACCAGTCACAAGTACCGGCAGTATGATACAATGGGTGGCAACTCCTTTGCCCAATCATAGATACAGAACAAGCGTCAGTATATTGAAATAAAACAGAAATCTCTTCAGGGCTCCAGACCCAGTGGCGACAGGTGGGTCATATGAATAGGAGGCAACCCCTCTGCCCAATCACAGATTTAGTGCATAGAAACACAGCAGAAACATCTTCAGCAGCCCAGACTCGGAGGCAACAGGTCAGTCACATGGGCAGAAGCTTCTTGAAACTTCCTGAGAGGTCCAAACTTAGTGACGGCAGGTGGGTCATATGATTACCAAGAACTGGGCCTCCACCCTGTGATGTCACCAGCAGTGAAGCCCAGTCTTTCACAGACATCTGCCATTTCCCAAAGAGCCCCCATCCCTGCATATTCACATTAGCATGCACATGGATAATAACTTTATCTCTACGAGCAACATGCGAATGAATGATTGAATGAATGAATGATTACTTTATTATCACATGTGACAAGTCACAGTGAAATTCCTTGCTTGCCTACTCAAGGTATGCAATAGTCACCACATAAAGGGTGCTGACAATGTTACAAAGCATCTTGTGCCAGGTCTTCCTTTATCTCCCGCATACCTCCCCCCCCCCAAAGTTACAAAGTTTATCTTAGTGCCGTCACAAGTAGCCTCATGATCTGCTGGTCCCTTCAAGTTAGCCAAAGTATTCTTCAAAAACATCTACTTGTTTTATTAAACAAGGTTTGAAATGTGGTGCTGCTAATTTAGCTGAAAACTCAATTTTAGCTGAAGCCAATGGGTATCTTTATTCACACAAAGGTTGGTGGGTGTATGGAATGAACTGCAGGAGGAAGTAGTTCTTCTTATCGAGTCCACACACAACATTACAAGTTGTTCAGCCAGAGCTGAACACACTTCTCGGCATCTGCGTACAATGGTGTCTGTCTTGTCGCTACTTGTGCGTGGTGGTGGAAAGATTGGTGGAAGCAGGGCCATGACGTGAACGACCTTTCCTTGACCCCAGGAAGTAGCTGAGGCAGCTACTCTCAACGTTTAGACAGGTATATGGATAGGACAGATTTAGAGGGATATGGGCTAAATGCAGGCAGGTGGGACTAGTCCTCTTCTTCTTGCGTATGGCGTGCGCAGCCTAAAGTTGTAGATCAAGTGGCATGAAAAACACTACATCTATTTGTTTATGCACGTCGGGTTGATTGCATTAGTCGAAACAGGGTGGACCATGTGAAGGTTGCAATCTCGGGCCGAACGACCTTTTTCCACACTGTATGTCTCTTTGACACTATGGTATCCATTATAGACAAGCGAAATAAAGGGTGTCAGATAAAGAGAGGAGTGAAATGTAACACCAGAGGGAGGGGTATAGCTGGATGGCAACAGTGGGGTGGGGGATAGTGGGAGAAATAGGGGAGCACCTGGATGGTGGCACAGGAAAGAGAGAGGGGGATGAAGATGGGAGGTGGGTGGAAATGTTACATAAAATTGGAGAACACAATGTTGCAGAGCATTATTTTCTGAGAGTTTAGTGTGCAATCTCACGCAGGAAGTAATGAAGTGAGAGGAAATTCACTGTGGCATGCATAACTTGCCTTGCTGCTGCGTGATGCAGTTAGACGCTGCCTGGCTTTACCTTGGCAGACTGTTTAAGGCTATTAATCTTTCCTTCCCCCCCCCCCCCCCAGAGTGTTTGTAACTATATTTACTCTGGCAGGCAACCCTTGCCAAGTAGACTTTATGGAGCAGGGTTTCCTCTGTGGTGCATTGGCGACGGATTTTCGGCCTGGCTCGGCCGGGACCCACCTCGTGACTGCACCCTTGACCACGACGCACGTCCCAGTGCCAGGTTAATCACCGCCAGCTGGGAAGGTGCCAGGAACCATCGGCTCACCACCAGGTTTGCCAGCTTCAAGTGGCAGGAAGTGGTAGGTGAAAACTCTGGACGCTGCGTGCATCCAGAGCTTGAGGGTCAGGGAGATGAGGGCATGTCGCCAATGGACATTGGAAGGAATGCAGTGGAGATGTAAGAGAACAGAAGTTGTGTAGCATTGAGATGTTGGAGGCTTTTGGTGCTGGAGGAGGTTACAGAGATGAATAGAGAGGATGAAGACAATAGTTCATTAAAACTAAAGATTTCTGATGTTGAAATATTTCTAATCCACTGTGTGTTTTGACAGTTGGCTAAGCTGGGCGACTGGCTCAGCCAGCTGTCACAGCTTTTTCACTACTTCAGTACTCCCCCTCTTCACTGTCATCCCAGGGGGCGGGATTTACATGAGCGACCGTGACACCGGGTCTTGCTACTGCGAATGGGGTAAGATGCAAGAAAGCAGGTGGAAACATAGTCAAGTGAGGATTGGTAACCATGTTAACTAGAATAGAATAGAATGCTATTTATTGTCATTCAAACCTAGGTTTGAACGAAATATAATTTCTACAGTTTTTTACATTACAAAACAATCCAAGACCCACACTTAACACAGTTTACATAAACATCCATCACAGTGAGTCTCCAACATCTCACTGTGATGGAAGGCAAAGTCTTTATCTCTTCCCTTTGTTCCTTCTCCCGCGGTTCAGCAGTCCAACTGCAGTGTTGAGGCGAACTGGGGCTCCGATGTTAAAGCCCCCGGCGGGCGATGGTAAGTCCTGAGGCCGTTTAAGCTACGCCGGGCGATGTTAGGCCCCGGCTCCATGTCCTTTAAACCCGCGGTTCCAGCGGGAGAAGTCGCCATTGCGGAGCTCGGAAAAGCGGTCTTCCACCAGGGACCTGCGAGCTCCCGATGTTCCCGTCCACCGGCTCTGCGGCCAGTGCCTCCGAACTCCAAAGTCGGGTTGCAGCCGCACGCCACCACAGCTCTTCCCGCTCCGAAGTTGGCCAGCTCCGCGATCTCAGTTCCGCAGGCTCTGCAACTGGAGCCCTCAGGTTAGTCCCGGCCGGAGGTCGCCGCCGGCTCCACGATGTTAGGCCCAACCACATCCGTGACCCGACAGGGAATAGTCGGGTCCCCGCACAGGGAAGAGATTTAAAACGGTTTCCCCCACAGCACCCCCACCACCCCCCACATATACAGCTAAAAAAATAATAAAAACTAACTCAAGACATACATTTAACAAGACTAAAATAAAAAAAGACAGACGACTGTAGTCGAGCCGCTGCCGTTAGGTGCAGCCACTCCCACTTCCTACCTAGGTTTGAATAACAATAAATAGCACTCTATTCTATAACTACAAAATCTGAAGTCAGATGTCTGAGGGGGGGGGTCCTGGCCCGAAACGTCAGCCATCCTTTTTGTCCAGAGATGCTGCTTGATCCGCTGAGTTTCACCAGCACTTTTTATCTACCTTGCCAAAATCTCAAGGTTTCAAGGTTTCAGAATCTGAGTCATTTGTTTCCAACAGTTATAGATTGAAAATGGATTCTCCCTCTCTTTGTACAACCTTGAATGGCTCGATTTTCTATATTCTATTTCTGATGAGGCTTCTGATTTTGTGAAATGGCTACGAAGATTTTTATCTTTAGGCAAGAATGTGGAATAAATTTTGGCAACAATTGATGTGAGTAGGTCACCAACAGGTTACCATCAGCAGAGAAGGTTTTTGCAGCTGAAGGTGGGATGATTAGCCTATCTGTACACTTGTAATAGAAATGGTCATATCTGCGTAAATTTAATTTGCTGACAGAACCACATACTTATAACATCTGTAAATATAACAAACGCTAATGCTTGGGCGATCACATATATATTTGCGTTAAATATTTAGTTTAGTTTAGAGATACAGCATGGAAGCAGGCCCTTCAGCCCATCGAGTCCACACCAATCAGCGATCACCCATATGTAGATCTATAATGGACACTAGGAGCAACTGTACAGAGGCCAATTAACCTACAAACCTGCACGTCTTTAGAATGTGTGAGGAAAACGGAGCAGCCAGGGAAAACCCATGCAGATACAGGGAGAACATGCAAACTCCGTACAGACAGCACCCGAGGTCACGATTGAATCTGGGTCTCCGGAGCTGTAAAGCAGCAACTATACTGCCGCGCCACTGCTAAATTTGCCATCACTTTGCCCATTCACTTACCTGGGACGAATCTTTTGTACTTCTTTCAAAAGCAACTAATTCTACACCACATTTCTCCTTTTGAATAGAAATAATGTGAACGTCTGGCTCCAGCTGTAACTGAGTCGCAAAAATAACTACAACGAGTTGATGTGGCTCTCTATGGAAGACGATTATTTATGGTCTGCTGGGTACATGGGAATGTTATCTGCGGAATGTAAGTGGTCAGAGTTGAATAAAGTATTTGCAATATTACAATAATATGTTTAACTTGAGTTTTTCACAACAATCCAAGGTTTAGGCAGGGTGGTGGTGGAGGAGGGGGAGGGGGGGGGGGGGGGGGGGGCAGGGAGGGTGAAATCAGGGACGAATTTCAGATAATTATTCTTTGAAAACGTCGCAAATGGTTATGCAGCAACTCAGCAGGTTCATTAGAACATAGTACAGAAGGACAGTAGTACATGGTGCAAAGAACATAGGATATGCAACACCAACACAGTACAAAGAAAATAGAACATAGAACAGCACAAGAACAGGCCCTTCGGCCACAATGTCTGAGCCTAACATGATGCCAAGTTAAGCTAATCTTCTCTGCCTTCCCGTGATCCATGTGCCTATCCAAAAGCCTCGTAAACGCCACTCTCGTATCTGCCTCCACCACCACCCCTGGCCGCACGTTCCAGGCACTCACCACTCCCTGTGTTAAAAGAAAATCTGCCCCGCACATCTCCTTGCCTCACTCACCGTAAAGCAATGTCTTCTAGTTTTAGATTTAGTTTTATTACTGTGCGGTACAGTGATCAGCTTTGTTTTGTGTGTCAAATCAGCTAATACTATACATTAATGCAACCAAGCCAAACTCAAGTTCTATAGTTGAGCAACGGGGAAGATACAGGGCGCAGAATTTATCTCCGAAGGATCACAACCCAAAACATCGTCAATTCCTTCTCTCCATAGATACTGCATCACCCACTGAATTACTCCAGCATTTTGTGTCTATATCCAATTCTAGTCATTGACATTTTCATGCTGGGATTGTCTACCCTACATATGTTCTCATAATGTTATAAACTGCTATCAGATAGCCTCAGATAGAGTTCAATCAGAAATGAATCAGAAAGATTGGGGCAAAGAGTATTCTATATATTGCAGGATGGGAAAAGGGTCTTGATAAATGGAGATACTTTTACAGGGGAGGTTGAGTTGGGGCAGATTCCACTGTGGGACCCAGTGAATGCCGTGGTGGGGGCGAGAGGTTAGTGGGTGGCGGGAGGCTTCCGAGCAGGGAGAGCGTTCCTTCTGCTAATGGTTTATTGGCATCGGTAGTTTAAAAATGACTATCTCTGCCTGATGGTGGCAGCCTCTGACTAGGCCACAGCACCTCCTGAAGATTTATTAAGTATTGGTTCCTTTCATCGAAGACCAATTTCACAGTGAGGGGTTATTCGTTAACATGCCCATAAGTACCTGATGCCTCAAGTAATGTAGAACCCCACTAGATCAAGCCAAATTAACTTACCATAGAGTCCTAGAGTTATACAGCAGGGATATCCATGTCGACAAAGATGCTCCATCTAAGTAAGTCCCATTTGCCTGCATTTGGCCCATATCCTTCTAAACCTTTCCTGTCCATGTACAAGTGAACTAAATAAGTGGGATGAATGAGCTAGGATTCTGGTGCTGCTGATATTGTCTTTCGAAAACCAGACAGAGGTGCATCAGCCTTCATGCTAGCATCCTGCCCTCTGCCCTCTCCTGACATGTTTCAGGAAGGAGGTTCCTGACCAGTGTTATGTTTAATATTTATATGTTCTCGCTTGGACGATGGGTTGAATCTTGTTCTAACATTATCCCACCAGGGTTACATTAGCTTGTGGAACTTGATGGAAT
This sequence comes from Leucoraja erinaceus, assembly GCF_028641065.1. Lineage (NCBI taxonomy): Eukaryota > Metazoa > Chordata > Chondrichthyes > Rajiformes > Rajidae > Leucoraja > Leucoraja erinaceus. Next base: position 26,934,226 of record NC_073394.1, on the reverse strand, counting down.
TCTTGGAACATTAGACGGGTACATGTTGGAAGGAGAAACGTTAGCCAATTCATATGAAATTAGTTTTAAAAGAAAATGGAAAGGAAACATTTTTTGCCGCTTCTATTTGTGCGAGAGAAGATGGAGTTAGTCTACTTTCTTGAACCACTGAGATCCATATAGTTAATTTGCTTCCAAATTACTGTTTGATAGGGTTCCAGGATTCTGGCCCAGTGATGATGGGGGCAAGGTCATACAGAGCAGAACCAGACCCTTTGGCCCAACTTGCCCACACTGACCAACACGTCCCAACTACACTAGTCCCACCTGCCTGCGTTAGGCCCATAATCTTCCAAACTTATCCTATCCATGTATTTGACCAAATGTTGTTTAGATGTAGTGATAATATCTGCCTCAACTATCTCGTTCCATGAGCTTATCACCCTTTGTGTACAAATGCTGCCCCTTTAATAGGTTCCTAATAAATCTTTCTCCCCTCACCTTAAACCTATGGTTTTTGATTCCTCTTGGTTAAAGACTCATTCACCCTATCTATTCCTCTCACAAACTTGTACACTTCTATTAGATCACAGCTCATCCCCTGCACTCCAAGGAATAACCTCCTAGCCCCCTCATCCTCCCCCTATACCTTAGGCCCTTGAGTCCTGGTAATATCCTCACAACTCCTATTGGCACCCTTTCTGGCTTAAGAAAATTGTTCTTTTAAGAGTGTGGCCAAAACTGAACGCAATAAACTAAATATGGCCTCACCAATGTCTTCCACAAATGTAACATGACCTCCGAACTTCTCTGCTCTCTAGTTGGTAGGAAGGAACTGCAGCTGGTTTATATCGAAGATAGACACAAAATGCTGCAGTAACTCAGCGTGTCTGATGAAAAGAAATAGGTGACATTTTGGGGCCTGAAGAAGGGTTCCAACCTGAGATGTCACCTATTCCTTTTCTTCAGAAATGCTGCCTGACCCCCTGAATTACTCACGCACTTTTTGTCTATCTTCTATATTCAATACTCTGACTGATGAAGGCCAACCTGCTGAAAGCCTCCTTGACCACCCTATCTACCTGCGATGCCCCTTTCATATCCATAGGTCATATACAGTGGCTTGCAAAAGTATTCATACCCCTTGAACTTTTCCACATTTTGTCACGTTACAACCACAAACGTAAATGTATTTTATTGGGATTTTATGTGATAGACCAACACAAAGTGGCGCATAATTGTGAAGTGGAAGGAAAATGATACATGGTTTTCAAATTCTTTTACAAATAAAAAACTGAAAAGTGTGGCGTGCAAAAGTATTCAGCCCCCTTCACTCTGATACCCCTAAATAAATTCCAGTGCAACCAATTGCCTTCAGAAGTCACCTAATTAGTAAATACAGTCCACTTTTGTGTAATCTAATCTCAGTATAAATACAGCTGTTCTGTGAAGGCCTCAGAGGTTGGTTAGAGAACATTAGTGAACAAACAGCATCATGAAGCCCAAGGAACACACCAGACAGGTCAGGGATAAAGTTGTGGTGAAGTTTAAAGCAGGGTTAGGTTATAAAAAAATATCCCAAGCTTTGAACATCTCACGGAGCACTGTTCAATCCATCATCCGAAAATGGAAAGAGTATGGCACAACTGCAAACCTACCAAGACATGGCCATCCACCTAAACTGACAGGCCGGGCAAGGAGAGCATTGATCAGAGAAGCAGCCAAGAGGTCCATGGTAACTCTGGAGGAGCTGTAGGGATCCACAGCTCAGGTGGGAGAATCTGTCCACAGAACAACTATTAGTCGTGCACGCCACAAATCGGGCCTTTATGGAAGAGTGGCAAGAAGAAAGCCATTGTTGAAAAAAAGCCATAAGAACTCCCGTTTTCAGTTTGCCACAAGCCATGTGGGGGACACAGCAAACATGTGTAGGAAGGTGCTCTGGTCAGATGAGACCAAATTGAAGTTTTTGGCCTAAATGCAAAACGCTATGTGTGGCGGAAAACTAACACTGCACATCACCCTGAACACACCATCCCCACTGTGAAACATGGTGGTGGCAGCATCATGCTGTGGGGATGCTTTTCTTCAGCAGGGACAGGGAAGCTGGTCAGAGTTGATGGGAAGATGGATGGAGCCAAATACAGGGCATTCTTGGAAGAAAACCTGTTAGTCTGCAAAATACTTGAGACTGGGGCGGAGGTTCACCGTCCAGCAGGACAACGACCCTAAACATACAGCCAGAGCTACAATGGAATGGTTTGGATCAAAGCATATTCATGTGGTAGAATGGCCCAGTCAAAGTCCAGACCTAAATCTAATTGAGAATCTCTGGCAAGACTTGATAATTGCTGTTCACAGACACTCTCCTTCCAATCTGACTGAGCTTGAGCTATTTTGCAAAGAAGAATGGGCAAAAATTTCAGTCTCTAAATGTGCAAAGCTGGTAGAGACATACCCCAAAAGACTTGCAGCTGTAATTGCAGCAAAAGGTGGTTCTACAAAGTATTGACTCAGGGGGGGCTGAATACTTTTGCACGCCACACTTTTCAGTTTTTTATTTGTAAAAAAATTTGAAAACCATGTATCATTTTCCTTCCACTTCACAATTATGCACTACTTTGTGTTGGTCTATCACATAAAATCCCAATAAAATACATTTACGTTTGTGGTTTTAACGTGACAAAATGTGGAAAAGTTTAAGGGGTATGAAACCTTTTGCAAGCCACTGTATATATCCAAAGCAGGATCGTGTGAGTTTGATGAAAAAGAAATATGGTATTTTCTGTGCTTGTCCTTGTGGATAATGCAGTTTGGGGTGTTGGAGGTGCTGTTCAGGAAGCCACAGTGAGTTGGTATGATGCATCTTGTCATCAGCACCCAATGCAGTCAACATGTTCCACTGGTAACAGTGACTGTGATGTTGGTGGATGGTGTCTAGATTGGTGCTAAAACTGGAAATGCTCAGCAGGTCAGGCAGCAAATGTGATTTAGGGAATGAAACAGAGTTTCAGATCAATGAACTCTTCTCAGAGGTAGAAAGATGAGGAAAAAATGTTTTCAGTGGAAGAAGTGTGGAGCGAATAGAGGAAACGTCCAAGACAGGATGGAGACTAAGGTTGACTAGGATTTGGTGCCGCACTAAGAAAGGGAAACGTTAGTTAATCTTGGCTTATCTGTCTGGAGGATAGGAGTGTAAATAGAGGAAGATGAATGAGAGCAGTTAGAGAAAAAAGTACATATTGGGTTTGACTGCAGACGGATGGAATGTTATTGTTGGAAATTTGACATACGAGAGAATGCTGGATGTACTGCTTTGTCAGGCAGCATCTATAGAGAGAGAAGCACTGAGTTAATGTTACAGGTGCATGAGACCTGGTCAGTTCTGACCTTTCATTAGAACCGGGCAGTTCTAACATAAACTGGGAAGGCTGGTAATCTGAACTTGTTGAATTCAATACTGTGTCAGCAGTATTGAATTCAATGTATCAAGGTGATAAATGAGACTGTGTTCTTTAAACTGATGCTGGGTTTCTTGGAAGATTAATATTAATTCCAATGACTTCAGATAATCAGCCTTCACATAGAAAAAAGCAATCTTTCTAAATAAAGTTATCTTTACAGCTTTGAGAGAAATAATATATTTAGCAAAACAGAAAGTGCTGGAGTAACTCGGCGGATCAGGCAGCATCTCTGGAGGACACACATAGTTTTTTAACATTGGTTTGCTCTGCCTCAGTCTTGAGACTGGAGAGATAATAGGTCCATACTAAATGTCTATGCCTGATTTGGCACTGTGGGAATTATATGCATTAAATTACAAGGCTTACTGAATGGACGGACCTCTGATCTAGTTGATTATGCTGTTCAGATGATGCTGTTCAGATGAAAATTCATCTTATGCCGATTATGTTGTTCAGATGAAAATTCTTAAGGGGTTGGACAGGCTAGATGCAGGAAGATTGTTCCCGATGTTGGGGAAGTCCAGAACAAGGTGTCACAGTTTATGGATAAAGGGGAAATCTTTTAGGGCTGAGATGAGAAAAACATTTTTTACACAGAGAGTGGTGAATCTCTGGAATTCTCTGCCACAGAATGCAGTTGAGGCCAGTTCATTGGCTGTATTTAAGAGGGAGTTAAATGTGGCCCCTGTGGCTAAAGAGATCAGGGGGTATGGAGAAAGCAGGTACAGGATACTGAGTTGGATGATCAGCCTTGATCATATTGAATGGCGGTGCAGGCTCAAAGGGCCGAATGGCCTACTCCTGCACCTATTTTCTATGTTTCTATGATACTGAGACTAATTGTTCAAACTGTGAAAATGCTGCATGAACCTCAAACTAACATGCTTCATTGTCCTGAAACTGCTATATTTCTGTTAGCAGAAGCTGGGTTTGTATTACTGTTTGAAAATACACAAATATTTGTACAGGTAAACAGATAAGTGAAGGTTTGCCACGTTTTTACAAAGATTGTTACAATATATTTTTCGGTGGAAAGTCTGTTCCGTTAGCATCCAGCAGGACTGGCTGGCACATTCAGACTGGTATAACCAAGAGAGAGATTGGTGAACACAGATACAAAAAGTTTCAGACCCTGAAGAAGGATATCCACCCGAAACGTCACCTACTGCATCCCTTTTCTCCAGAGATGCTGCCTGACTCACTGAGTTACACCAGCTTTTAGTGTCTGTCTGGTTTAAAACAGCATCTGCAGTTCCTCCCTACACACAGATATACTGGTGAAGCTGTGATTGATGCTGTGATAAACAAGAAGTGGCTCTAACAATGATTTTGTAAAATCATTTTTTTAGAAATTGCTTTTAATCAGAAACGATGTTTAACTGGATACAATAGAAGTCAGTGAGATAGTTCACCCAGAAAGAAGACTTGAAGGAAGGAAGGATCTGACAGGATAAAATTGTAGATTGGAAGGAAATAATGATCAGGTACTGACCTTCCCATTATCGAAGGGATCTATAAGCAAAAGGCAGCCAGCATCATCACTATTGGCCACACTCCCATTTCACGCCTACATTGGGAAGAAGGTACAGGAGCCTGAAAACCATGACCACCAGGTACAAGAACAGCTTCTTCCCAGCAACCATAAGCTCTAGAACACTACCATCAACTATGAAATACTATGGACTGTGTCTTTGGTTGCACTATGATCTTTGGGTTATTGTTTTGCAATAGCATTATGCTTATAAACTTTGATTTTTCATTATTTATATTATACTGTGTGTATTGCATTTACAGGCCTATTAAACTGCTACAAGTAAGTTATTGATTGTTCTGTTGTCAGTATATGTAGAACATGCAACATAGAACAGTACAGCACAGGAACAGGGCCTTTGGTCAACAATATTTGTGCCGAACATGATGCCCGGTTAAACTGATCTCATCTGCCTGTATATGATCCGTTTACCTCTATTGCTTGCACTTTCATGTGCCTGTCCCAAAGCCTCTTAAACACCAGTAATGTATCTGCCTTCACCACCACTCCTGGCAGTGTGTTCCAGGTCCCCACCACTCTCTGTGTAAAAAACTTGTTCCACACACCTCCATTAAACTTTCCCCCTCTCACCTTTTACCTCTGCCCTCTGGTGTTGCACATTTCCAGCATGGTATAAAAGTTCTGACTGTCAACCCTATGTATGCCTCTCATAATTGTATATACTTCTATCAAATCTCACATCAACCTCTGGCAACAATCCAAGTCTACCCAACCTCTCCCTATAACTGAAACCCTTTAATCCAGGCAGCATTCTGGTAAACCTCCTGTGCACCCGCTACAAAGCTGATTGTAATCATGTATTGGCTTTCCGTGGACTGGTTAGCATGCAACAAAACCTATTCACTGTACCTTGGTTCACGTGACAATAAACTAACTGAAACTAATGGGGCAACGAGAACTGCATGACAATTAAATAGTCCTGTCAAAACAAAGAACTCAGATGCTGGTTAATACACAAAAGTGCTGGAGTAAGTCAGCAGATCAGGCAGCATCTCTGGAGAACATGGATAGGTGACTTTGAAAATGGAGCAAAAACCTGGCGACTCTCGGATGCACTCACAGTGGACTATTCCAACGTACGCTGTACTAATTGGAATTGTGCCTGGGTATGGCAATACTTTACTCAACCTTATGCAAAAAAAAAAGAATTCCACTGTACTGTAGGTCTGTACATGTGATCATAAAGAGCCATTGAATCATTGGCGCTTTGGGTCGAGACCCTTCTTCAGATTCACCTCTCTTGACTCTTGATCACTGGCGTATCTGTACTGTGAGTTAAGCACAATATGGGTAAACAGATCCCAAGTCCTTCAAGATCTGAACTGTTTCTATTAACTACTGGGTTCTGGAACTGAGTCAGCTTGTCACACTAGTAACACTGGGCAAAAAGCTTACAATCCGATAAACAATCAGTGTTGGTCTACTTGGAATACAGTGTGACCACGTTGTACATGGAACGTTTCCTCCAACTGAAAGCAAGCATTCTCAAGACCAAACTGATTTGGAAAAGTGTCAAGGCAAAATATGAAAAGACCTCAGTATAGTGAAGAATGAGAATAAAGGACCACTAATAAACTCTTTTCTTTATACCAGAATAGCCTTTCCTGAAAATGCCGCCACAGTTGCAAGCAAGCAAGTTGAAAGAAAAACCCCTTCAAATAAATCCACGTTCAGTCGTATTGCTGGGAATGAGAGGCGCCTGAATTAATTATTGCAGGCAGGTTTTGGTGTCAAATGTCAGACTTTAACCTTAATGTCTCTTTTTTGAAAAAAAAAGGTTTAGAGTAGGTGTTCCCTCTGCACTCGATGCTCACAGTTCAGCCCAATTTGTACCTTTTGGCAAATCCCTCCAGGTACCTGTTCATGAAAAATGATACGTCTTGCGAATTAAAGATCAGGACAAGGGGAGTATGGGGTCACATCAGAACACACAGCTGCAACAAACCGTGTCTTTTTAGAATATATCCACCACATTTCATTCTCGGTCCAAATGACTTGACTGCTTTTCACATTGCTTCCTTAATTTGCAGTGTATCGGGACGAAGACAGGCACACACAATAACACGCGCACACACACACACACACACACACACACACACACACACACACACACACACACACACACACACACACACACACACACACACACACACACACACACACACACACACACACACACACACACACACACACACACACACACACACACACACACACACACACACACACACACACACACACACACACACACACACACACACACACACACACACACACACACACACACACACACAACACACACACACACACACACACACACACACACACACACACACCACACACACACACACACACACACACACACACACACACACACACACACACACACACACACACACACACACACACACACACACACACACACACACACACACACACACACACACACACACACACACACAGAGTCTGTTCGTATTTGTTTCAAAGTTTTTAAAAGTAATCAGCGTTGTGAGATGTATATATTTTCGTCAGCAGATGAATGAATCTGACCATCTTGAGCACAAGGCTGGAAACAGATAATTCCGTCCATTGTCTACCTTGTCATCAGTCTTCACACTTAACGTTTCAACCGTTTCCCCTTTAACAGATTGAATGAATCTGGCACAGAAGCATCCAGCTGGTTCCAAAAGTTGCTTCACGTCTAGCCATGTGACATTGTTTACTTTCTGTGCGGGTCTCTCATTTATTCAACATCCTTCTCTCAGCGTTTCCATGCGTGATCTGCCTGAGAAGACTTATATGGCCTTTGTCCTCAGCAATGCAGCAGTCTGGTCGAGGTTTTCGCATGAACATTTTGCAAACGCTGAAGAAATAATATTCAGATTTTTCTGCCTTGAAAGTTTAAAGGCTATTTCTTTCCCCTAAGTACTTGATAGCTGATTGAAATCAATCAGCATAATGTACTAAGGTGACTTAATTATTGCTTTTGAAGAAGAAACCCGTCCTGAAAAGTGACATCCATGGGTAGGAAGGAACTGCAGATGCTGGTTTACACAAAAGTTAGACACAAAGTGCTGGAGTAATTGAGCGGGTGAGGCAGTATCTCTGGAGAAAAGGACCCTTCTTCAGACGCTAGGGGATGTTCTTTGTACCTTTTCATATCTCTAGTTTCCCTCTCCCCTGACTCTCAGCCTGAAGAAGGGTCTCGACCCAAAATGTTACTTATTCCACGCCACCTAATCATGTTCTCCAGAGATGCTGCCTGAACTGCTGAGTTACTCCAGCACTCTGTCTTTTTCTGATGACAATTTGTTTCAATGATTGAAAGACATAAGTCAATAGCAGATGCTGGAGTCTTGAAATAAGGGCCTGTCCCACGAGCATGCGACTCCATGCGGCAAGCGCGACCTAACGTGGTCGCTTGAGCCGTACGGCCTCGCGGGGCCGGTCACACTTTGATCGCCGGAGCCGTATGGAATTGTGCGGAGCTGGTCCTGACATCGCGCGGGGCTCCATAAAAATGACCGTTCAAAAAATTCCGCACGGCAACGGCCTGCCAGCCTGCAGCTGCCTCGACTCCGTACGCACCGCCTCGATGGGCATACGCAGTGTCTTGACGCCGAACGCAGCATCTTGTCGCCTTACGTCACGTGCGAACTTCCTGCGGACTTCGCTCAAACGTCACGTCACTTACTCAACCTCTGCGCGGACCCCGCTTCCGGTTTGGTCACGCTTGCCGCATGCACGTCGCATGCTCGTGGGACAGGCCCTTAATGCACAAAGGCAGCATCTCTGGAGAACATGGATAAGCCAAGATTTGAGTCAGGTCAACAAACCAGAGAACAACTGCCAATCGTGCAGCATCCCCCTGCTGGTAGACATGATATAGAAAATAGATGCAGGACTGGGCCATTCGGCCCTTCGAGCCAGCGCCGCCATTCAATATGATCATGGCTGATCATCCAAAATCAGTACCCTGTTCCTGATTTATCCCCCATGATTCTGTCAGCCCTAAGAGCTCTATCTAAATCTAAATCTAAAAAAACAGTTACCTGCAGCTATGCAGAGACTCACGCTGGGTTTCAAGTCTGCATAACCAACAGAATGCAGACAATGGTGCTGTTCACAAGTTAGTAGAGGGCACATATAAACTTGAGAAGGAACATAACAAAAGGATACAAAGTTGTGGAGTAACTAAGCAGGTCAGGCAGCTTCACTGGAGAACATGGATAGGTGATGTTGCTGGTCGGGACCCTTCTTCAGACTAATTGGAGGGGTGGAGGGGAGGGGGTGGGGTTGGGAAAGGAGGACAGGAAGAGAAGAGAGGAGAGGCAGGACAAAGTCTGGCAGGTAATAGGTGAACACAGGTGAGGGGAGTTTTTGATAGGCAGATGGTTGAAACACAGAGATTGGAGCTGAAAGTGTGAGGCAGACGAGTTGAAGAGTTGCAGGTTGTGAAGCCAGAGGAAGGAATGGAGGGGGGGGGGAAGAAATAGGTGTGTCCAGGGGGAAGGGGGTGGGGGGAGTGGAGGAGAAAGAGGAGGGGATTTAGAGCTCACCTAATATTGGAGAATTCATTGTTCATACCAATTGGGCTGTAAGGTGCCCAAGTGGAATATGAGGTGCTGTTCCTCCAGTTGTGCGTGCCTCACACTGACAGTGGAGACGGTCCAGGACAGAAAGGTCAATATGGGAATGGGAACGGGAATAAAAATGACCGGCACACGGGACACCAACAGGATAAAGGGTATATTATTTAGCGCAAGATAAAGTCCGATAAAGTCAGATTAACGATAGATCAAAGGCCTCCATTGACACAGCTGTTAAGTTGGGACCACACTCTAGCTGGTGAGAGGATGGTTCAGTTGCCCGATAACAGCTGGCGAAGAAACTGCCCCTGAATCTGGACACTGCGCACATTTACCTCACTGCAGGGTAGCAAATGAAGCAAATTCTGCAGCATAGTGTCCTTGAGCAACTGAGCGGAAGGTGTCCAAGTTTGGATGGGCCACTGCGAGATCCAATGGGTGGGAGATGTCGAGGGACATGGCACCACCCGAGCCAGAAATGCAGATTGGAACGATGTGTCCTGCCCACAGTGACAAACAATGCCCGATGATCAGCTTGAGTTGAAGGCACTGTTCTCAGCTCCGTGCATTGTGGTGTATGTGTGGCAAGGGAGATTAAGAACGTTGATGGCTGAGTTGCGTGTATTGGAAACCATCCAGAAGGGAAGGTCAGAGGTGACACCTTCCTAGCTACACAAGATCAGATGCGAGAAAGAGAAATACACTGTCCGCAGGGAACTGGAATAACAGCTGCGATGTGCAGGAAGGCACGGAGATAGGAAGCATTAAGAAAATATTAAAATGAAAGTTATTATCATTATTATTATCAGTTTGTGACATTTGGGAATCTGTACACTGTGGATGGCTTGATCGTAATCATGTATAGTCTTTGCACTGAGTGGATAGCACGCAACAAAAGACTGTTCACTATACATGTGACAAGCATAATAAACTAAACTAAACTAAACTAATATTTTGGAAATATATAATTGTAATAACTATATTACAATTCACAGGGAGAACGTGCAAACTCCATAAAGACATTTTGGTCTCTGTTAAGTTTTGGGGGTTACACATATTTCTCATGATGTACTGTATTCATGGTTATGTATCGTCAATCTAACTGTAGCATAAGATGTGAGGCGTATATGACACCCTTTGGAAAGGTCCTTCATTGGTTTATCAATCTCAGGCATACAAACTATTGAACTGTTCAGTTTGGTTTACAAGGTAGTGCTTAGAATTAGAAAAGAAGTAGATCTTTTTAGCTAAAAATTATGGTTATTAAATATGTGATCTGCAAGTAATTCACTTTTAGAACATTTTATATTGTTTGTGAACAGTTAATGGATTGAATGATACTGCTATCTAGTTATTGTTATGCATTTTGTTTTATTTTTTAGGAGGAAATTAATGTAGGACATTATACGATCATAAGTTATAGGGGCAGAATTAGGCCATTCAGCCCATCAAGTCTATTCCACCATTCAATCATGGCAGATTTATCTTTCCCTCAACCCCATTCTCCTGTCTTCTCATCATAACTTCTGACACCGTACTAATCAAGAATCCATCAATCCCCACTTTAAAAATATCCATTGACTTGGCTTCCACAGCTGTCTGTGACAATGAATTCCACAGATTCACCACCCTCTGACTAAAGAAATTCATCCTTATCTCCTACATAAAGATACATTCTTTTATTCTGAGGCTCTGGCCTCTGGTCCTGAACTATCCCACTGGTGGAAACATCCTCTCCACGTCTACTCTATCCAGGCCTAAGACATTAGTTGTCTAAATCCCTTTAAGGACTATGTACTATTGTGATAGGTCTTCGAATATATGTAATATCACAACTATTGCTTGTTGAGTGTTGATCACCTTCAATAAAGGATGTTCTTTTGGCTCTATGTTTATAATTTAACAGCTTTATACAGGAGAACTGACATAGGATTCAACTGTAAAAACAATTATCTGTATATTGGATACCACTAGACACTAGACAATAGACAACAAGTGCAGGAATAGGCCATTCGGCCCACTCGAGCCAGTACCGCCATTCACTGTGATCATGGCTGATCATCCACAAACAGTACCCCGTTCCTTCCTTCTCCCCATATCCCCAGACTCCGCAATCTTTAAGAGCTTTAGCTAACTCTCTCTTGAAAGCATCAAGAGAATTGGCCTCCACTGCCTTCTGAGGCAGAGAGTTCCACAGATTCACAACACTCCGTGTGAAAAAGTTTTTCCTCATCTCCGTTCTAAACGGCTTACCCCTTATTCTTAAACCGTGGCCCCTAGTTCTGGGCTCCCCCAACATAAGGAACATGTTGGGGGAGTCGTTGTTCAGATTATATGTTTCAATAAGATCCCCTCCTATTCCAGAGTATACAAGCCCAGCCGCTCCATTCTATCAACACGTGACAGTCCCGCCATCCCGGGATTTAACCTCGTGAACCTACGCTGCACTCCATCAATAGCAAAAATGTCCTTCCTCAAATTTGGAGACCAAAAGTGCACACAATACTCCAGGTGTAGTCTCACCAGGGCCCTGTACAACTGCAGAAGGACCTCTTTGCTCCTATACTCAACTCCTCTTGTTATGAAGGTCAACATGCCATTCGTTTTCTTCACTGCCTGCTGTACTTGCATGCTTACTTTCAGTGACTGATGAACAAGGACCCCCAGATCTCATTGTACTTCCCCCTTTTCCAACTTGACACCATTCAGATAATAATCTGCCTTCCTGTTTTTGCCACAAAAGTGGATAACTTCACCTTTATACACATTAAACTGCATCTGCCATGCATCTGCCCACTCACCCAACCTGTCCAAGTCACCCTGCATCCTCTTAGCATCCTCCTCACAGTTCACACTGCCACCCAGCTTTGTGTCATTTGAGAATTTGCTAATGTTGCTTTTAATCCCTTCATCTAAATGATTAATGTAAATTGTAAATAGTCTAAATCATTAATGTACATTGTAATATTTCTGGTGAATGCAAATTTTATATTCCTGCATTTTATTGCATTTCCCAAATGTGGCACAAAATGCGACTTCTAAAACGAGATGACCAATTAGAGTGAAGCGACTTATAACGTCCTTCGACTTAGATTCTAGAACAGCACCATCTAGCGTGTTTATGTAAATGAATATATATATACTGTATATCTATATAAGCATGTTGTCTGGGTTTGAGCTCCTGGCAAAGAAATGACGTCCATTAGCTGAGTATAATGGGACATTGTAGGCAAACCGCCCATGATTAACAGTTCATTAATTCTCATCTTGACGACATAAAGCTGGAAAATCAGCTCTATAATGTGCTTCACATTTTGAATGCTTGAAGCAGCCCCAAAGAGTCATTGAAAGCTTTCCAGGTGAAAATTGCAGATGATTCTTTCTGAATTAAGGACCTGACCCATTTGGCGATTTTTTTCGGCGACTGCCGGCATCGTTGACTGACGTATCAGGTCACCGAAAAGGTTGCGTTGTGATGTGGGGTGATGCGGCGTGACGCGGCGTGATGACATACAGACGCGCGGTGTTTCCTCAGGTGTCGCAACATTTGTTTTGTCGGATTTTGAAATGTTCAAAATCTTTTGCCGACCCTGATACATCAGTCAATGACGTGGGCAGTCGCCGGCAGTCCTGAAAACATTGCCAAGTGGGACAGGACCTTGAAAGACTCAAGATGAGGTAGAATTCCACCTAACATCCAACAGTGTTATGTTAAACCTCGAACAAAGGAACTAGGCAATAATTTCAATCGGATAATGTGCACCAATATGTGTTGATGCCTTTGTAGAGTCACAGGGTCGTACAGCATGCAAAAGGCCCTTTGGCATAACATGCCTACGTTGACCATGATGTCCCATCTCTGCTAGTCCCATCTGCCTACATGTAGTCCATTTTCTTCTAAATCCCTCCTAGGCATGTTCCTGTCCAAATGTCTTTTGTATAGTTTATGTTTTGTTATACGGCATGGAAACAGGCCCTTCGGCCCATTATGTCCATGCCGACCATCGATCAACTATTTGCACTAGTTTTCTGTCATTCTGTTTTTCATCACTATGTTTCTGACATAAAAACTAGCGGATTGTCTAATCCACTTCATACACACTAGGGGCAAGTTACAGAGGCTAATTAAACAATGCGTGTCATTGGGACATGGGAGGAAGCCGGAGCATCCGGGGAAATCTCCACACAGGGAGCATCTGAGGTCAGGATCAAACCCGGTCTCTGGCGCTGTGAGACTGCAGCTCTACCAACTGTACCACTATTCGTCCTCGAATGCTGCTTAAATGCTGCTGTAGTACCTGCCTCAACTACCCCCTCCAGCTGCTCATTACATATTTCCATCACCCTCTGTGAAAAATTTGTACCTCAGTTTCCTATTAAATATTTCCCCTCCCATCTTCAACCTATGTCCTCTGGTTCTTGATTCCCCTACTCATAAATAAACACTTAATCGGAGATTGACAGATTCTTGATTAGTACGGGTGTCAGGTGTTATGGGGAGAAGGCAGGACAATGGGGTTGAGAGGAACAGATAGATCAGCCATGATTGAATGGCGGAGTAGATTTGATGAGTCGGATGCCCTTATTCTGCTCCTGTTACTTATGAATTTATGAAATGCAATGGTAAAACTATAGCATTTAATTCAATGAGAAATATTGACTACCATCCCATTAATGACACATATATCGAGATCATCAAAGTTACGAAAAGCTCGTTATGTTTTTATTCTGGCAAAGAGCATGGGCAACAGAGGAGTTGTGGCTGTAATTTATGCCAGCAATTAAAAGTTGTTCATATGAAGGTCAACGCTGACAGCAGGAGAAAAACATCCTGCCTTAGACTCACCAGGATTAAACAAGCCTGAAATGAACTGAACTCGTATTGCTGCCAGCCCCTTGAGATCCCACCGGCTGTAAACTTCTCACTGTGTGTGTGTGCCTTCATTTGGATTTGGATGCAGGTGCCGGAGGTAGAGCGGTAGCATTTCCCATTTCCAGTCTCCTGTGTGATAAATGTTTTTGCAGCCCTCGCATCTAAACGATCCATCAAATCTTTGATTTCCATTCCCAAATGGAAAGAACAATCATCGCGAGCCCCTGTGAGCAATATTTGCTTGATGTTCAAACTCTTTTTTCCTGTAACACAATGGCTAATCATAAAATGATCAGATAACTTTTTTTAGAAAGGAAACTATTAGACATAATGATTTTTCGTAAATTTTAATTTCAATTTTCCTTTTTATATACTCAGTGTGGTATGTGAGGTTAACTAATGATGGATTGCTGCAGTATTCAGAAAGCCTGTACATTGCTATTGTGATGAAGATAGACACAAGATGCTGGAGTAACTCAGCGGGTCAGGCAGCATCACTGGAGAAAAGCAAGAGGTGACATTTTGGGTCGGAATCTGAAAAGGGTTCTATCATTCATTTTGTGTCCATCTTCAGTATAAACCAGCATCTGCAGTGCCTTGCTGCACATTGCAATGGTGTGCTCCCTAATCCATGGCTGGCTTTCTGTCTCTTTCCTGCACCAAGGTATAGATGGACCATGTCACAGCCATCTCAGTAAGTGTCATGGGAACTGCCAGACTTTGCACTAAGGGCTCTTGCTTGCACTCGTTTAATCACATTTAATGACCTTGCAGGCCAAACATTTTAACTCCCCACCCCCATTCCCATACGGAACTTTCTGTCCTGGTAAAAACAAACACAAACTCTTCGAGTAACTCAGCGGGTCAAGCAGCCATTCTGGAGGACATAGATAGGTCATATTTGGGGTTGGGACCTTCTTCAGACTGCCTGTCGCAGTCCGATCCAAGTTGGGACCCTTCTTCAGACTCATTGTATCTGTTCATTTCAGACCATTGTAGTAGTCTGTTTCAGGTTGGGACCAATCTTCAGACTGATTATAATTCAAACAGTCTGAAGTAGAGTTGCATCCTGAAACGTCACCTATCAACGTCCTCCAGAGATGCTGCCTGACCTGATGAGTTACTCCAGCTCTTTGTGTTTTATTTTGTAAACCAGCACATGCAATTCCTTGTTTCTCCACTTGATTCCCTGACACCGCTCAGAGACAGATATACTTGTACTGTACCACCCTGATGATTACTTTCGCACATAACAAGGTTTGACATGGCCCCTGCCAGGATAGATTATCCGCTTCCATGCTGGTGGTGGCCACTTCAAAGCCAAAGCAAGGCGGCACTTCAACAAAGCTACTGGAGCACACACGCTATCTCAATCTCCTTATCTATGGGTGCCTTTTGCTGATCCCTGTTGTGCAGGGTTGTTATCAACAGGGTATGCGTGTGACAGTGTTGTGTATGTACATCTGAATGTGCCGTGTGTGTGAGTGACTGTGTGTGTATGTATGTGTTTGGTGTAGGTGTTCATAACTGTGTGTGTGAAGTGTGTGTGAGTGTGCGTGCATGTGTTTGAGCATATGTGTGTATGTGGGCAAAAACTATGGGCAACATTTTGGGTCAGGAACCTTCGTTATATGTGTGTGTATGTGTGTTTAGTGGGTGTGCGTATATGTGTGTGCTTTCAGTGTGTGCATGTGCATATACTGTATGTATGGAAGGTGGACACAATGGGCTGGAGTAACTCAGGCCTGGCGTAACTGGCAGCATCTCTGGAGAAAAACGATGGGCTACATCGGGACCCTCTATATGTGTGTGCGCGTGTGTATGTGTGCGTGTGTGGGTTTATATATGTGTGTGTGTGTGTGTGTGTGTGTGTGTGTGTGTGTGTGTGTGTGTGTGTGTGCGTGTGTGTGTGGGTGTGTGTGTGTGTGTGTGTGTGTGTGTGTGTGCTGTTTGTGTGTGTGTGTGTGGGTGTGTGTGTTTGTTTGTGTGTGTGTATGGGTGTGTGTGTGTGATGTGTGTGTGTGTGTAATGTGACTATATACAGTATGGGTGTTTCCCCCTCTGTAAACTGCAATTAATAAATACTCAGAATGAAAGCTGCCTCTTGTTTCTTTTCACTGAAGAAGGGTCTCGACCCAAAACGTCACCCATTCCTTCTCTCCAGAGATGCTGCCTGTCCCTCTGAGTTACTCCAGCTTTGTGTGTCAACCCTCTTGTTCCTTTACACCATCCACGGCATGTGTATTAAAATACACGCATTAACTGTTGTGCGTTATTCCTTCCATCTGTATAATGGTTTGGTGATGAATTATACTTTCATTCAACACGCAGATAGAGTAGTGTTTCAAAGTTCCTGACGTCCCCATTGTCTCCAATGTCAGAATGACATCTGAGATGTGCAAAGTTGAATGGTTTGGCTCGACTTCAGTGACAAAGGTTTCAAGTCCACTTCCTGTCCCACAAGGAGGTAGAACTTTGTTGCTTTGATTGGCAGAGGTTTGTATCTTTTCCTTATGTTTTTTTTTCCAGCACAATAATATGCGAGGCTTTCCTGCAAAACACAACACACAAGAGCTTACAACCCCATGGTATGAACACTGAACTCTCCAAGTTTAGGTAACCAACCTACAACCAGCCCCTCCCTGTTTCTCCCCCTCTCTTCCCTGTGCCCACCTGGATGCACACCTTTTTCTCCTTTTCCCCTTTCCGACTCCCCCTCCCACCTATGTTCCTTCACCCGGCTTCACATTTCACCCCTCTTATATCTCCTTATATTGCACCATTTTGTCTCCTTTTCATCTCTGAACTTTGTCCACCCACCTGCCGATCAAACTCCCCTCACCTGTGGGAAGGAACTGCAGATGCTGGTTTAGCAGTATCCACCCATCACTTGCCAGAGGTGAGCTGCCCCCACCTCTCTTCCAACTTTCTCCCCCCCAACTACGATCAGACTGAAGCAGGGTCCTGACCCGAAACGTTATCTGTCCATGTTCTCCAGAGATGCTGCCTGACTCGTTGATCTACTCCAGCACTTTGAGTATTTTGTTTTGGTAAACCAGCATCTGCAGTTCCTTGCGTCTACAACAGACGAGAGATTGGGTCTTGGGTTCTCCTGGAGCCTTCGGTTGTGAACAGCTAAGGTGCGTTGAGGGTGGAGTGACTAACCCACTAGTTGCTTTAGTTCAGAGCCTTTTATGAATATCCCTAAGCAATTCAAAGTTAAACAGATCTTGAAGTACTTTAACTATTCTGAGGCAACTTCAGTCACCACACACACACATTCCCACCAACAAACAGTGTATTTGATTACCAATGAGAGTGTTTGAGGGCATCAAAGTTTACGGGGAGATGGCAGAAAAGTGGGGTTGAGTAGGAAAAATAGATCAGTCATGATTGAATGATGGAGTGACTTTAGTTTAGTTTAGTTTATGGTCATGTGTACCGAGATACAATGAAATGCTTTTGTTACGAGCTAACCAGTGAGCGGAAAGAATATACACAATTACAATCGAACCATTTAGTGTACAGATACAAGATAAAGGGAATAAGGTGTAGTGCAAGATAAAGTCCAGTAAAGTCCAATTAAAGATAGTCTGAAGGTCTCTAATGAGGTAGATAATAGCTCGGGACTGCCCTCTAGTTATTGATAAGACGGTTCAGTTGCCTGATAATGGCTGGGAAAAACTGTCCCTAAATCTGGAGGTGTACGTTTTCACACTTCTGTACCTTTTGCCTGATGGGAGAAGGAAGAAGAGGGAGGGACTGGGGTGAAACTCATCATTGAAAATGCAGGGGAGTCTCACCGTCCATCACTTCTTTTTCTCCCCTCTCCCTTCAGGCAAAAAATATAGGTATGAAAACGCACACGTTCAGATTCAGGGACAGTTTCTTCCCAGCTATTATTAGGCAATAGAATCACCCTGTCAACAACTAGAGATTGGTCCAGAGCTACCATCTACCTCATCGACCTGAATGAATGGTGAATCGTCTAATTCTGCTCCTGTCTTATGGTCTTCTTATAAGTTTCCAGGGTACTAGTGGAGCACAGGAGGGCGAGGGGTGATCTTATAGAGGTGCACAAAATTGTGGGAGGAATAGATTGGATAAACGCACTGTGTCTCTTGTCGTGGTAGGGAAATTGAGAACTTTCAATTTGAGAGTCTTAAATGGTGCCTGGAATTTGCTGCCAGGGGTGGTGGTGAAGATAGATTAGTGGCATTTAAAAGGCTTTTGGGTGGACACGTGGAAGGTTATGGATCATGTGCAGGCAGAGAATAGTTTAACTTAGTGTCATATTCAGCATGGACATGTAAACAAAGACTTGCTCCACACATCTCCTTTAAACTTTAAACTTAGCTCCTGCCTTCTAGTATTTGACTTTTTATCCATGGGAAAAAGTTCTGACAGTCTTCCCTCTCATGGTCGTATATACTACCCAGTATTGTTTTCACAAGGTAGACACAAAATGCTGGAGTAACTCAGCAGGACAGGCAGCATCTCTGAAGAGAAGGAATGGGTGACGTTTCGACACAAGTAGACACAGTGGTAAAGAATGCATTGGGTATGTCTGCCTTCATTGGTTGAGGCATTGAGTATAAGAGTCAGGAAGTCATGATGCATCTTTGTAGGACTTTGGTAATGCCCCTGTCCCACTTAGGAAACCTGAACGGAAACCTCTGGAGACTTTGCGCCCCCCCCCAATGTTTCCGTGCAGTTCCCGGAGGTTTTTGTTAGTCTCCCTACCTGCTTCCACTACCTGCAACCTCCGTGAACCGCACGGAAACCTTGGGTGGGGCGCAAAGTCTCCAGAGGTTTCTGTTCAGGTATCCTAAGTGGGACAGGGCATTAGGCTGCATTTGGAGTATTGTGTGCAGTTCTGGTCACCCCATTACAGGAAAGAAGTAGAGGGTTTGGAAGGTGCAAAGAAGGTTTACCGGATTTACCAGAAAAGGATTACTAGAGTATTATCCACAATAAGAGGTTGGACAGACTTGGATTGTTTTCTCTGGAATGCTGGAGATGGAAGGGAGACCTGACAGATAGATAAAATGATGAGAGGCATAGATAGGGTAGACAGTCAGAACCTTTTTCCCAGGATGGAAATATCAAAGACTAGAGGGCATAGCTTTAAGGTGAGAGGGGCAAAATTTAAAGGAGATGTGCAGGGCAGGTTTTTGACACAGAGGCTGCTGGGCGGTGGTTGCCTGGAATGTGCTGCATATGGTTGGCAGATACGATAGTGGCATGTAAAACACTTTTTGTTAGGCACAGGGTTATGCAGGGAATGGATGCTTATGCATTATGTGCAGGCAGATAAGAGTTGATTTGGTTCGGCATAGACATCGAGGGCTGAAAAGCCTGTTCTCGTGTTGCACGGTTCTATGTTCTATATCTCCTCAATCTCCAGGATTCCAGTGTTCCAACTTCTCCTCCAGCTTTCTTCCCTTCCTCCCCCCACCCAAACAGTAATCAGTCCATCTTTCCTATAACACGGTGACCAAGACTGAACACAATATTCTAAATGTGGCCTCACCAATGTCTTATATAACTGCAATATGACCTCTAAACCTTTGTACTCAATGCACTGACTGATGAAAACCAATGTACCGAAAACCTTTTTTGACCACCCTAACTACCTGTGAGTAATAACCATCAGATTCACTTCACATTTCTCTTGCCATCACTCTTTCTCTTCATGTCTCTCTCCTATCCCGAAAATCCACTTCAAAAAGCTCCCAATTAGAAACATAGAAAATCGGTGCAGGAGGAGGCCATTCGGCCCATCGAGCCAGCACCGGCATTCATTGTGATCATGGCTGATCTTCCCCAATCAATAACCTGTGCCTGTCTTCTCCCCATATCCCTTGATTCCACTAGCCTCTAGAGCTCTATCTAACTCTCTTAAATCCATCCAGTGATTTGGCCTCCACTGCCCTCTGTGGCAGGGAATTCCACAAATTCATAACTCTCTGGGTGAAAAAGTTTTTTCTCACCTCAGTCTTAAATGGCCTCCCCTTTATTCTAAGTGTGGCCCCTGGTTCTGGACTCGCCCAACATTGGGAAATTTTTTCTTGCATCTAGCTTGTCCAGTCCTTTTATAATTTTATATGTTTCTGTAAGATATCCCCTCATCCTTC
Organism: Leucoraja erinaceus; assembly: GCF_028641065.1. Taxonomy (NCBI): domain Eukaryota; kingdom Metazoa; phylum Chordata; class Chondrichthyes; order Rajiformes; family Rajidae; genus Leucoraja; species Leucoraja erinaceus. Next base: position 26,913,632 of record NC_073394.1, on the reverse strand, counting down.
TAAACTCCAGCGAACATAAGCCTAGTCTTTTCAATCTTTCCTCATATGACAGTCCCGCCATCCCAGGGATCAATCTCGTGAATCTACACGGCACTGCCTCAATCACAAAGATGTCCTTCCTCAAATTGTGTAGACTAGTTCTTAACCTTGCACTTCTTGGTCATCTGTCGCAAAGCATCTCAGGGTGTAAAAGGTTCCACAGAAACCTAAGTTTCCAATACATACTTTGGTGAAGAATATCCTCACTTCCTTGGCATTTTGGCAGGTATGCAAAGAAAGGCCCGCTGCTTGTCTAAGGAGGCCGTGCCTCTTTAAGACAATATTTTTTTGTTAAAAAATATACATAAGCATTTATTTTTATCGTGCTAAGTTCAAAAAGGCACTTTGTCTGTTTTGAAGCAATTGCCAATGCAAATCCTCTGCTGCTAAACTGAAGCACAATTATATTTAATTTGGCCTGAAGTGTTTTTACAACGATATCAATCCATGTTACAGTAAACTCCATCAATAACGATACAAAATCCATTTCAGGTATTTACATCTCAAGTGCTTCTTTGATCTCGACTTATCTACTTTATTTTTGTTTTCTTCTCCAGGTGATCAGTGTGGTCTTGAGCCTTTGAAGTAAAACTGGCATATTTTCCAATCTGTAACAAAACTTGAAAGGAATTAATGAATGACCTGGCAAGCCACTCCAAAGACAGCCTCATAATCCCTTACTACCAGTCATGCGATCTGATATCATGTATTTACTTAATCAGAAACACTTGTAATATGCACTTATTGACGTCACTTGGCCTTGTTTCTCAGTGCATTAAACCAAGGTGGATTGTAGACTGGAAACGCTGCTGGGAATAATAAACTTTTAAGCACATAAAATCAGATTTGTTCTCACAGTGTTACAAAATGAAAAGCTATCTAGGACCCAGTTAAATTCAGATACTCTGAATAAATGACCTTCGCTTTTGTTTTCCATTGTATCTCCTTTGCTCTCCAGGAAGAACGAACACACGTTGCCAAGAAGGATCACTTCATCGGCCACATGTTGATGTTCCAGGATTGTACGCCGCGGAAAATGCGCCAACAAGAGGTTTTGACACCTTTTGGCAAACATGGTGGTAAAAGATTCCCTTTGGATGAAACCCAGGGGAGTTTCTCCCTGATACCCCAGCCATTCTTTCTACTTTTCGTAACATCTCCAGGTCAGATGCCATCTTGATTTATGAATTAGTGCAAATTCTTCATTGTTGCCCTGGCCAAAGTCCTGGAATTACTGACAAAACATTTCCTCCAATAGACTTCCTTCACCAGGACTGTAGCAATTCAAGAAGGTTTATGTTTAGGTTTGTTATTGTCAAGTGTACTGAGGGACAGAGAAAAGCTTTGTTTTGCATGCTATCCAAACAGGTCAGACAACACTATACATAAGCACAATCAAGTCACGCAGGTACAATAGATTGAGCAAAGAGGAAAGCACAGAGTGGCAGTGCACCAGTTCCATAAACAAAGTCCCATGTCTGCAATGTCAAGTCAAGTCAATTTTATTTCTATAGCACATTTAAAAACAACTCTCGTTGACCAAAGTGCTTTACATCAGTGCAGGTACTAACGTGCTACATACAATGGTACATAGATCTAACAATATATACATACATACATACATACAGCGCTCCATCAGAGGACCTCAAGAAACGCTTGTGAGTAGAAATAAGTTTTAAGTTTAGACTTAAAGGAGTTGATGGAGGGGGCAGTTCTGATGAGAAGAGGGATGCTGTTCCACAGTCTAGGTGCTGCAACCGCAAAAGCGCGGTTGCCCCTGAGCTCAAACCTGGACCGCGGGATAGTCAGTAGCCCCAAGTCGGCCGACCTGAGGGACCTGGAGGTAGAATGGTGGGTTAGCAGATTTTTGATTTGGTGGAGGCAAGCTTTGTATACATATAGGAGGAGCTTGAAATTGATTCTGTACTGAACTGGGAGCCAGTGGAGAGAGGCCAGGATCGGGGTGATGTGGTCCCTTTTACGGGTACCCGTCAGAAGTCTCGCTGTGGCGTTTTGGACCAATTGCAGGCGGAACAGGGATGATTGGCTGATGCCAGTGTAAAGGGAGTTGCAGTAATCAAGGCGGGAGGAGATGAATGAATGGATGTTCTTTTCAAGGTCGTCGAATTGGAGGAATGGTTTGATTTTAGCTATCGTGCGAAGCTGGAAGAAGCTAGCTTTTACCACAGCATTGATTTGTTTGTCAAATTTCAACGTGGAGTCAAATATCACGCCAAGGTTTTTGACGTGAGGTATGAGTAAGGAGGTTAGGCTTCCAAGGCTGCCTGCTATCATTTTGATGGAGTCCGAGGGGCAGAGTAGGATGACCTCAGACTTGCTCTCATTTAGTTGGAGGAAGTTCTGGGCCATCCAACACTTTATATCCTCGAGGCAATGCATAAGGCTGAGTAGATTTGATCGGTTGTTGGGTTTTAGGGGGAGTTAGAGCTGTGTATCGTCTGCATAGCTGTGGAAGGAAATGCCGTGCCTTTGAATGACATGGCCTAGGGGGAGCATATGCAGAGAGAAGAGAACTGGGGGACTAGGATGGAACCCCACAGCAAAGGCTAGCTGGTAAGAGAAAGAGTTGCCTATGTTTGTAGAGAAACTCCTATCTTTGAGGTAGGAAACGAACCAGCTCAGGGCAGTGCCATCAACACCAACCCCGTACCGGAGACGGTCAATTAGGATGGTGTGGTCCACTGTATCAAATGCTGCGCTGAGGTCGAGAAGGAGCAGGATTGCACAGTTGCCGGAGTCAATAGTGAGAAGTCAGTCGTTAAGTACCTTCAACAAGGCAGACTCTGTGCTGTGGTGGGCCCTGAAATCTGATTGGAAACTTTCCAGGATGGTATTTTGGTGTAGGTAAGGCAGTAGTTGATTTAGAATTACCTTTTCAAGGACTTTTGAAAGGAAAGGCAGTTTGGAAATAGGTCTGTAGTTGCTCGGCAAGGTTGGGTCTAGGTTAGGTTTTTCAGGAGGGGCTGGACCACCGCATGCTTGAAACAGGTTGGAACAGTGCCAGTGGCCAGAGAACTGTTGATGATAGAGAGGATACTAAGACCAGCTATTGCAATGACATCCTTCAGAAGGGCAGTGGGGACAACGTCCAAGCTTATGGAAGAATTGTTAAGAAGCCTGATTACAGAGGGGAAGAAGCAGTTCCTGAGTCTGGACATGCATGCTTTCAAGCTTCTGTACCTTCTACAGGATGGAAGCAGGGAGAAGAAGGAATGACCAGGGTGGGGCAAGTTGTTATATCGGGTGCTATTCAAAAGTAGTGTGAAGTGCAGATGGAGTCAGTGGTGGGAAATCTGGTTTGTGTGACTTGTGACGTACTGTAAAAATACAAATGCCTTTAGTGTTGATTTACATTTTGACATGTACTGGTGTTTAAGAGGCTTTTAGATAGGCACATGGTCATGCAGGGAACAGAGAGATATGGGTCATGTGCAGGCAAAGGAGATTAGTTTATCTCGACCATTCCTTCAAGATAATGGAGGAGAAACCGGGCAAAGGGCCCAGTGAGAAGAACAGGTGTGGGGTGGGGGGGGGGATCATAACTTCCGCTCCCTCAGGGTCGGCTGTGGGCGGCACCCCCCTGGGGAACAGAGGCTGAGTAGGGCCAGGTGGGGAGCGGGATATGACTGGATGAAGGCGATGGTTGCAATGGGCCTTAATGGCCATCTGCAGTTGGGACTGTAAAATGGTGCCAAAATGGCACCTCTTGCAAACATACTCAGTGGGCAGTCCCATGCATATTGTACTGACCGGGGTGATTGTGCACATGTACAGGGATAGTTTTGCTGAGCTGTATGCAAGAATTTGTAGCTGGCACACGAGACAATAAAGAAAGCATTGAAATATCAGTGGGGTAAGCAAGCTGTGGGCTCACCTCCCAGCCTCGGAACCATTCTAGGGGTTTCGATGTCGGCTGAGGGAGATGTCCCGGTGCATGGGGTCAGAGTGGAGGTTGTGGAAGGTGAGGGATGGCGGGTTCGTGTGCCGAAGTGTCCGTGGATTGGGCTGCTGTAGGCCCTGCTGCAGGCGGGTGGACGGTTGAATCAGTGGTCGCACTGAGGTCAGTCTAATGGGTGGATCGGACGTGGCGCTCAGTGTCGGAGCAGCGGTGGAGGACACCAGGCAAGGCTGACCCCTGCAAGTCTGACCCAATGAGGCTGCCAGGACAACGGGCCTTTGTGGCGAAGTTAGGACTACAGTTTTAAGAACATTGAAACCTGAAGGATACAAGATAGCTCAAGAAACGTGACAACTCTTGTGTACTGCCTCAGTGTGATCTACCACTTTTGCACTCTTGCACAGGTCCACCACCGATTTTCTGGCAACTGATGATCTCCTTTAATCCAGACAAAATTGCAAGAGTGCACTTGAAATCACCACCCTGCACCTATTTTCTATGCTTCTATGTAGGTGGAAGAGGACTGGGGAGTGTGGAGAACAGGGGCAGGATGGTGGGGTGATGGGGTGGGGCACAAGGGGAAGTAAGATAGACATAAAATGCTGGAGGAACTCAATGGGTCAGGCAGCATCACTGGAGAAAAGAAATAGGTGACGTTTCGTGCCAAGACTATTCTTCAGACTGAAAGCCAGGGGAGAGGGAAACTGGAGGTATGAAAAGCTACAGAACCGATCAGAGCCAGCATTGATGACCAAAGAGCTCACAATGATCTATTGGTGACAACGGGGGGCTACGAACAGTAAAACTAGCAGGGCAAAAAAGGTGGGGGTGGGACGGGGAGAGTGGGAATGAAAGGGTTATTAGAATTAAATTAATCTCTTATTGTTTAACTTCATCTCAATCAGCAGGGGAACAGAACGCATTCCATCCACCAGACGTCTGAATATCTGCAGAGTTTGAATCCAGAGACACCTCAGCCCACTGGAGAACTTGAAATAGTTCTTCAAAACTTAATGATTCTTAGAAGCAGGTTATTCAGTTCAAACAACCCCCCCTCACCCGAAGTTTGAAGCAGGTTATTCAGTTCGTCCAAACCCTCTGGATGTTTGAAAACAGGTTATTCAGTTCAATTCAAGCTCCACGTTTTCAAGGTGCATTCTCCAGAGAATTAAAAACAACTTTTTCCCCGTGTTCATCTGGATGGTTTTCTATCTGCTTTGTTTGTTGTGTCCTCTGGTCTTTTAACACAAGAGACAGAAGTAGGAAAAAAAAATATTTGGCTTCTGATGCTTGCTCCACAATTCAACAACATGCAGGCTGATCTTTTAGCTCCACACTGCTCTCCCCGCATTAACCTCACACCTCTTGATTTCCCTTAACTTCTAAATTATCTCAGTCTTGTACATAAAATGCCAGAGTAACTCAGTATCAGGCAGCATCTTTGGAGAAAAAGGAATACGTGACGTTTTGGGTCACCTATATTAGTTTAGTTTCGTTTAGGGATACAGCGCGGTAACAGGCCCTTCGACCCAGCGAGTCCGTGCTGACCAGTGATTCCATGCACTTGCAAGCTAGGGACAATTTACAATCTTTACCGAAGCTAATTAACCTACGAACCTGTATGTTTTTGGAATGTGAGAGAATATCGGAGCACCCGGGAAAAGCCCATGCTGTCACAGGGTGAACGTATAAACTCCGTACAGACAACACCCGCAGTCAGGATCGTACCCAGGGCTCTGGTGCTGTAAGGTTGCAACTCTACCACCATGCCACTGTGCAGCCCTAGTCCTTTTCTCCAGGAATACTGCCTGACCCATTGAGTTACTCCAGCACCTTGTGTCGATCTGTAAACCAGCATCTGCAATTCCTTCGGTGGTAGACAAAAATACTGGAGAAACTCAGCGGGTGAGGCAGCATCTATGGAGCGAAGGAAATAGGCGACGTTTCGGGTCGAGACCCTTCTTCAGACCTTCCTGCACATTCAGTCTCGTACATGCTCAATGACCCAGCCTCCACTGCTCTCTTGGCTGGAGAATGTGAAGGAAGCACTTCTCTCAGGGTGAAGAAATCGCCTCTCATTTTGGTCTTGAATTGCCAGTCTCTCATTGTGAGATTGTGACCTCTAGTCAAGGCACTACAACCATGGAAAACATCAAATCCAAATCTACCAGTCAAGTCCATCAAGGATTTTGTCTTTCATGTCATTATTTTCATTCTTTTAAACTCAAGAGACTATATAGGCCCAGCCTGCTTAATATCTACTCAAATAATCAATAAATAATTCCAAGAATCAAGGCACAAGGTCTGAAAAAGGTCTTAATCCAAAATGTCACCTTTGCTGACCTGCTGACCTTCACAAAAGCTTTGTTTTATTTCCAACAATCAATTTGGTGAACAAACTTCACTAATAACCTATTTGCCTGAGAGAACAACTCATCATGGCAGGCACAGTGGTGCAGTGGCAAAGTTGCTGCCTTGCAGCGCTAGAGACCCTGGTTCAATCCTGACTACCGGTGCTGTCTTATAGAAACATAGAAACATAGAAAATAGGTGCAGGAGTAGGCCATTCGGCCCTTCGAGCCTGCACCGCCATTCAATGTGATCATGGCTGATCATCTAAATCAGTATTCCATCCCTGCCTTCTCTCCAAACCCCCTGATCCCTTTAGCCACAAGGGCCACATCTAACTCCCTCTTAAATATAGCCAATGAAATGGCCTCAACTACCTTCTGTGGCAGAGAATTCCACAGATTCACCACTCTCTGTGTAAAAAATGATTTTCTCATCTCAGCCCTAAAAGACTTCCCTCTTATCCTTAAACTGTGACCCCTAGTTCTGGACTTCCCCAACATCGGGAATAATCTTCCTGCATCTAGCCTGTCCAACCCCTTAAGAATTTTAAGATCCCCACTCAATCTTCTGAATTCTAGCTTGTACAAGCCGAGTCTATCCAGTCTTTCTTCATATGAAAGTCCTGCCATCCCAGGAATCAGTCTGGTGAACCTTCTCTGTACTCCCTCTATGGCAAGAATGTATTTTCTCAGATTAGGAGACCAAAACTGTATGCAATACTCCAGGTGTGGTCTCACCACGACCCTGTACAACTGCAGTAGAACCTCCTTGCTCCTATACTCAAATCCTTTTGCTATGAATGCTAACATACCATTTGCTTTCTTCACTGCCTGCTGCACCTGCATTCCTACTTTCAATGACTGGTGTACCATGACACCCAGATCTCGTTGCATCTCCCCTTTTCCTAATCGGCCACCATTCAGATAATAGTCTACTTTCCTGTTTTTGCCACCAAAGTGAATAACCTCACATTTATCCACATTATACTGCACCTGCCATGCATTTGCCCACTCACCCAACCTATCCGTCACCTTGCAGCCTCCCAGCATCCTCTTCACAGCTAACACTGCCCCCCAGCTTCGTGTCATCCGCAAACTTGTAGATGCGGCTCGCCTGCAGTCCGTTTGTCTTTTCTGTTTTTTGTTTTCTCTTGTCCCGTTTTTACAGTTTATTTCGGTTTATTTAGTTGTGTATGTGTGGGGGGGTGGGTGTAACATGTTTTTTGACTCTTCCTTCGGGGGGGATGCGACCTTTCCTGCCGTATCCCCCGTCTCCGTGTCCGTCTGCGCTGAGGCCTATCGCGGAGCTGGCGGCCTCCAACTGCGACTGACCTCGAGGCTATGGAGGCAGAGCCAGGATTTACCAACGCGAGGCTGGCCGACTTCGGGGCTGTGGTTGCGGTGCGACCCAACTTCCGACCCGACTTTGGAGCCTCGGAGGCTCGGCCGCGGGCCAGTGGACGACATCATCGGGAGCTCGAGTTCTGTTTTCCAGAGCTCCCGCAACTACAACTACGTCCGCTGGACTGGAGGGCGGCAGCTTCGGCAGCTTCGACCGCACCGGGCCGCGGAGTTTGAACCGGCCCGTTTGCGGAGCACGGATTCAGCCGCGGGATTTACCTACCATCGCCCCGCGGGGTCACAGCATTGGAGGCTTGGATTGCCTCAGCGCAGAGGGAGAGCAAGGAGGGAAGAGACAACGACTTTGGGACTTAAACTGTGTTGAGTGTTTGTTATTTATTCTATGTTATGACTGCAGGCTAAACCATTTTGTTGCACTGAAAAGTGCAATGAAAATAAATTGAATCAAATCAAATCAAATCAAATCAAATGTTGCATTCAATTCCCTCATCTAGATCATTAATATATATTGTAAATAGCTGGGGTCCCAGCACTGAGCCTTGCGGTACCCCACTAGTCACTGCCTGCCATTCTGAAAAGGGCCCGTTTACTCCTACTCTTTGCTTCCTGTCTGCCAGCCAGTTCTCTATCCACATCAATACTGAACCCCCAATACCATGTGCTTAAAGTTTGTATACTAATCTCTTATGTGGGACCTTGTCAAAAGCCTTCTGAAAGTCCAGATATAACACTGGTTCTCCCTTATCCACTCTACTAGTTACATCCTCGAAAAATTCTATAAGATTCATCAGACATGATTTACCTTTCATAAATCCATGCTGACTTTGTCCAATGAATTCACCACTTTCCAAATGCGCTGGTATCCCATCTTTAATAACCGAAATATGGAGTTTGTATGTTCCCTCTGTGATGGCGCGGGTTTACTCCAGGTGCTCTGGTTTCCTCCCACACTCCAAACATTTACATGTTCATAGGTTAATTGGTAAAATTGTAAATTGTCCCTAATGTGTAGCATAGCGCTAGTGTATGGGGGTTGTCACTGGTCGGCGCAGACTGGGTGCGTCAAAGGGCCTGTTTCTACACTGTAATGCTGAAGTAAATGCATTTCGTTGTCTCTGCACTGTACACTGACAATGACAATTAAAATTGAATCTGAATCTGAAGTAAAGTCTAATGTCATCCTATTTAATCACTTTCAAATATTGTATACTTCTATTAAATCTTTTTTCCATGCCGACCTTTTTTTTTACTCGTGGATATATTTTATCAAGCTGGAAAAAACACCGCAACCTACTTGAGGCCACGAGTACGCGGAGACCACTCACGAGCATGAGGAAGAGTTACGAAGACCTCCTATGACCTCCTGGCGACCATGCTGCAAGTATGACTCAAGGGCAAACTCGGCAGAGGTCGCCAATTAGGTCGTGAAAGTGGGACAGGGGCTTCAATTTCTCTTGAAAACATCCAGTGAATTGGCCTCCACTGCCTTCTGTAGCAGACAATTCCACAGATTCACAACTCTCTGGGTGAAGAAGTATTTCCTCCTCTCAGTCCTAAATGACCTACCCCTTGTTACATGCTAGAATAAGTGTGTATATTGACTTTCAAAAGACCTTTGATTAAGTGTCACATAAAAGAAACATTAGCAAATATGAAACCTGTGCTATTAGGGGTAATATACAAAATTGGCTCAGGGACATTGACTGGGATAAACTTGTTGTTTTCAGACGAGGAAAGTTGCTGCAAAGTTCATTGAGTTAAGTCGGGACCATTCCCTTTCTTGATTCATGGCAATAACCTGGAGTTGTTATACTGCAGCATAATTTTAAGCATTACATGAGGGATTTTGAGAGGGGAAATGGAGGTGCTGATCAGGGGGAAGCAAATTCAGTGCGGAGTAGTGCAAAATGTTTATTTTTGGTAGGGAGTATGACCCCCCCCCATTATAAACCTAACAAAATAAACTATACAAGTGATGGAGGAACTCAGAACTAGCAATACGTACTTAAAACTTCCAAGGTGCCTCAAGAAGTTGAGAAGGTTGTTTAAAAGGCATATGGGATTCTTGGCATTTTAAACACAGGCATACAGTACAAAAACAATGAATTTTGGCTGAACCTATGTAAACACTGGCTAGGCCCCAGTTGGAGTATTTTGTCTCATTCTGGGCATCATTCTTATGGCAGTTTTAAACCCTTAGGTTGCAAAGAGAATTGACTGGAATAGAAGCTGGATGAAGAATAGCAGAACGACTCCAGGAATGAGGAATTTCAGCCATTATGTTAGACCGGAGGAGATGTACTTGGTCTACGTGCAGCAAGTAGGTTGAGAGGCCATTTATAGATCCACAAGGAACTGCAGAAGCTGGAATCGTGTGTAGAATACAAAGTGCTGGAGTAACTCAGATGGTCAGGCAACATCTGTGGAGGATATGGATTGGCAATGTTTTGGGTCTGGATCCTTCCTTAGACTTATAGAGGTGTTTAAGATCACAGATAGACACAAAATGCTGGAGTAACTCAACAGGTCAGGCAGCATCTCTGGATTAAATGGATAGGTGACATTTCCGGCTGGGGCCCTCCTTTAGTCTGTCCATTTTGCTATCCATTTTCTTCAGAGATGCTGCCTGACCTGTTGAGCTACACCAGCATTTTGTATCTATCTTTGGTATAAAACAATGCCTGTGGTTACTTTTTATTAGGGGATAAAGCTGTATGAGGGCAAGTCAAAACCTGGCAAGTGACAGGTGGATACAGGTGAGGGGTGGATTTTTATAGGCAGGTGGTTGGACAAGGCCAGAGATGAAAAGACAAAACAGTGTGAGATAAGGAGAGAAGAAGGAAGAATTAGTGTAGTTGAGTGGTTGAATATTGTCTTGGGTTTGGTGGGCCTAAAGGGCTTGTACCACTTGCCGATTTTGCCGGCGTCATATCAGTGTCGTCAAAAGATTTTGAACAATTTCAAAATTCAGAAGCGACAAAATAGTGGTTGCGACACTTGAAAAAACACCGTGCGTCACACGTCTTCATGCCGCGTCAGCGCCGTATCATACGTCATCACGCCGCGTATTTTTCAGTGACATGATACGCCAGTCAATGATGCCGGCAGCCGCCAAAAAAATCGCCAAGTGGGAGAGGCCCTTAAGTGCCTATTTCCATGTCATATGACTGTATGAAATCTTTCCTCAACAGACTTAATCTTTACTCGGGTCTGCTTGAATACACTTCTGTTGATGAATCATAGAACACATCAGTTCTAACTACTACAGGGTTTCAGTGCCGACTTAATTGTAGTGATCAGCATCCTAATGATGCGTATTAGAGAGGGCCAATGTTCCAACACCAGACCAGCGTCATTCCCTCAGTATCTCCCAGACCCCTTTGGAAATCAATTAATGTGCAAGTGTATAACATCTGTAAGACAGGTTTGATTTCAAATGACACTCAGTAGAAACAAGATGCATCGCTAAAAACTGCTTTTTTTGTTCTGCTTGATATAACATTTTAAAAATTATGAAAGAAGTGAACTAGTTAAAAAAAGTTTTCAGGAAAAAGGATGAATTTGGGGGGGATGGTCAGGAAGAAGTTGTGTACCAAATTTCCTTTATTAAAAAAAATCCAAAGTCCCCAGTATATGGGATTCTGCCTCATCTCTTTAGTGGCACAGTGGTGCAGCGGTAGAGTTGCTGCCATACAGCTCCAGAAACCCAGATTCAATCCAGATCACGTGTGTTGTGTGTACGGAGTTTGTACGTTCTCTCTGTGACCACGTGGGTTTTCTCCAGGTGCTCTGGTTTCCTCCCACACTCCAAAGATGTACAGGTTTGTAGGTTAATTGTCTTCGGTAAATTGTCCCTCGTGTGTAGGATAGAATTAGTGATTGCTGGTTGGCGCAGACTCGGTGGATAGTAAATTCTAAAGTCTTGACTCTCTTCCAAAGTGATTAGGCTTAGCGGGATATGGGCCAAATGTGGGTAAATAGGACTGGCTTAGATGGAGCATCTTGGTCGGCATGGACGAGTTGGGTTGAAGGTCCTGTTTGCATGCTGTGTGAGTCCATGAGTCTATGATTTAAAAAACAGAACATTTTAAATAGAGCCAGCATGTTCCATGCAAAAGAAAAATACATTTAGGAATTACAAAAGGGCAACAACAAAGATTCCAGCTGGTGAAACAAAATCGTCTCGACAGGAGGAACCCTTGTGCTCGTTTGCAGAAGAATGTTGACCTGAATTTCTTCAGGGCATGAAGGAATGACCCAGAAAAAAAGAGCAGAAATGGGATAATTAGAGACTGCGGTGACATACTACAGGCACAACAAATAGTGACAAAATAAATATTTCATACTGGAGCCCTGTACCTGAATATCTGAAAAGCACATTGAAATTCAAGCTTGCAGGAATTCCTAAAAGTCTAATCGAATGTCTAATTTAGAGACCTCTGTGCAAGCCGGCTTATCCAAGTTGACCTTAGATAAACATATCCCTGCTCTTCACACAAATGATCACTCCAAACGCTTAAATAGCAAGCAAAGCCTCGCCATGATGTGGCTTTGAGGAAGGGTGGTAGGTGGTGGTGGAATTTTTTTTGTGGTAGTCAGCATCTTGGATAATGTCACATCCTGAATTTCAATCAGAAAACCACACAAAAAAAGGGAGCCATTGACTGCAGTTGCCAAAGAAATACCAGGGTTGCAGTTACCATGAAAGTGGATGCCAAATATACATCTCTGATGCTGGTTGATGCTAAGAGCAGAAGAAGCTTTAAATATGGAATAACGACGAACCACATCGGATGAACAATGCAAAGCACAGCCGAGAGAGATTCCATGCTGTTGTCCCAATATTCCTATAAGAACCAAGACATTCCATTATTACCCAAGGCCCTTCCGTTGACACCGGTGAGGAAGTGGTGAATATTTGCCTGTGACCACTGAATTGGAATCATGACCTTACTTACACTTTATGGATGTGTTTTTCTTACACTGTGAGCTTTTGACCTCCGTTGCTATAAACAGCTCTGTGTACTGCAAAATTGGATCCAGAATTCCTTCAGTTGCTTTGGGTTTTCGTATGAAAATATTGACCTTAGTGTAAAAACAAAATTCACCTAAAATGATTTTTTTTAAATCCACGAGCATGGGGATTTGAGCCGTGCTGTTGCAAGGCTTACTGAGCGGCACTTGGGTTGGCTGTCAAATCAAAATAATCCACCAGGAGAGGTCTTGCAGGCTGTGGTTATTTTGTTTCTATGTTACATTTTCGCATTGAGAAATATTAATGGCTTGGATCACAAAATCCTAATGTATTGTCATGTCAAAGTCATAGAGTCATACAGCGTGGAAACAGGCTCCTCGATCCAAGTTGCCCACACTGACAAACATGTCCTATTGTATCTACACCAATCCCACTTGCCTGTATTTGTCCCGTATCTTTCTCAACCTGTCCTATCCATGTACCTGTTTAATTGCTTCTTAGTTATAGTACAAAATGCCTTTTGATTTATTTTAGTATTCTACCGTTTTTATGGAAGGTCATGATGCTCTAGAAAATTATTGAACGCAAAGGTTCACGGCGTTTGTTAATGTGGTTAAAGCTACTAGATCCTGCTGTTGAAACTTTTGACTGTCCAGCTTGGGGGTGACACAGTTGGCACAGGGAGGCAACACGATGGCACAGCGATAGAGTTGCTGACTTACAGCGCCTGTTTCGACCCAGACTACATGTTCCACCTCCGGGCCCCATTTTCTTTATATTTGTCTGTCTGAATCTGGATTTGCACATTTTCTCACTTTTATACATTTTGGCCGATGGGAGCGGGGAGAAGAGGGAGTGGCCGGGTTGCGATTGTCCCTGATAATGCTGGTCGCCTTGCCGAGGCAGGGTGAGGTATAAATGGAGTCAATGGAAGGGAGGTTGGCTTGTGGGATTTTTCTGATGGCTTCTAAACTCTATTTACATTCCTTCCCACCATATATTTTTGATACCTTACCGAACAAAAATCATTCCTTCTCAGCTCTGAAACTTTCAGCTGATCTGACATTCGTGGGGTTTGGGGAGAAAAAGTTCCGTTTTCCGTTCAATCCCTATGCGAAGAAGGAAGAAGATAGATTTTCAATGTTAACTTCTAATTGTTGTCTGCATGTAGATTGCAGATCCAAAGATCTCAATCTATAAGATTTTGAAGAAAGCCTCTACTTCCTCAGGAAATTGAGGAGATTCAGTTTGTTAATGAACACTATTTTGAACTTGACATTAGAGAGCATATTGACTGGTTGTGTCATAGCCTGGTTTGGCAACTAGAACACCCAGGACCGAAGGAGGTTACAAAAAGTGGAAAACACCACTGGTGAAAGGGCAGCTGTAGAGTTACTGCCTTATAGCGCTTGCAACGCCAGAGACCCGGGTTCGATCCCTGCTATGGGTGCTGTCTGTATGGAGTTTGCACAGTCTCCCCGTGACTACGTGGGTTTTCCCTGAGATCTTCGGATTCCTCCCACATTCCAAAGACGTACAGGTTTGTAGCTTAATTTGCTTGGGATAAGTGTAAATTGTCCCTCGTGTGTGTAGGATAGTGTTAAGGTGCGGGGATCGCTTGTCTGTGTGGACTCGGTGGGCCGAAGAGCTTGCTTCCACGTTGTATCGCTAAACTAAACCACCGGGTTCATCACCGGGTACGGACCTCCCCACCATCAAAGGGATCTACAGGAGGCAATACTTCAAAAAGGCAGCCAGTGTCATCAAGGACCTACACCACCCTGGCCACGCTATCATTTTACTCCTGCCATTGGGAAGATGGTCCAGGTTGTGGAGCAGCTTTTTCCTAACAACCATCAGGCTATTAAAGACTGTAAACTCCAACTAAACTCTGAACTACAAACTTCTTTGAATGTACTAGGGACATGGTTTGGTTTTGGCTTTGCTTTTGTTTTTGCACAATATATTTTTTTAATTTATTGAACTTCATATTTTTAAAATTATGATAACTACTGAGTACTACATTTGCATACCTGTTGTGCTGCCGCAAGTAACAATGTCATTGTTCTATTTGGGACATATGACAATAAAACACTCTTGACTCTTGACACTTGTTGATTGCAGCAACTGACAACTCAACAGCTGGAGATGGAATTAGTAGCACCCCAACCATGAGCACTGGCATCAGTTTGTAGCACCACTGAAGGGTTGCTGACAATGATAGGGCTGGAACAAAGCCGAATGTTATCCCTCCACCATTGTAATTCCATAATTGCTTTGATTGGTAGCTTCATTGGCCTATCGAAATGACCAGTATTGATTTTGAGTGCTTGTACCTTTGCCCTTTGTAAATTTTGGTAATACAAAGGTCCAAACTGTGTGGCTGGAAAAGCAGCCACAATTTTGCCAATTACCCTTGCTACCAATCTAATAGATGGTTCACTGATGTCAATGAGGTTGTTGCAGGCCTCAGTTAAGACTGTAGCCTTGTCCTTTGGTAAAGTCACCGACATGTGAACTGAGTCAATTGTGAACCCCAAGTAATCCATAGTGGTGGAAGGCGTTAGCTTAGATTTAACTGGATGGATGATAAACCCCAGCTTCTCAAACAATTGTTTGGTGGCTGATCCAGCTAGTTTGGCTAATTCCAAAGTTTTGCCCACAATTAATGTGTCATCTAGGTAAGCCATGACCATATGTTTTTGTTTCCGAAGAAACGCTAGGGCTGGTTTCAAGATTTTGGTAAATAGTCTGGGGGCGGATGTTAATCCATTGGGTAGAGCTCTATACTGCCAGATGCCCCATCCAGTTAAATTTTAAATAACGTCTGTGATCCGTTCGTATAGGCACCGAATAGTAAGCATCTTTTAAATCGATGCAAGCCATGAAGTAGCCTTTGGAAATGAATTGTTTGGCAGTAACAAAGCTTTCCATTTTGAAATAAATATACTGCACAAATATATTCAATGTGGTCAAATCTATGATGATGCGGCAACCACCATCTTTTTTGTTTTTTGTAAAGATATTTGACACGAATTCCAGAGAACCGTGTTGGGTTTTTTCAATAACCCCCTTAGTATAAAGTCTCACCAGTTCAGCATGCGCTTCCAGTTTTTCTTGTCGTGAAAGCACGAATGTTCGGTTCGGTGCATGCTGAACTGGGGATAGTTTTTGTGCACAAATTCAATTGTATGTCCCTGAATACTATTTAGGATATAAATGTCAGTAGTTATTGCACTCCAAGCCTCCCAAGAAAAATGTAAGCTACCACCAATTTGTGTATTATTTACACTTTTTGGAAGGAACCAGACCCACCTACCTCCATGGTTACCAGTGGAAGGTTTATTTCTTCCTGTGCAGTCGCCGTAGAGGTTGAGGTTTGGGTTTGGGGTTTGCGCATCTTCCACGAAGGCCGGTCTGGGCCATAGCCTAAAAAAGACCGCTGTCCTGTATGCCCGGCCTTTGAGCTTTCACCAGCTTCTGTATGTCTTGCTCTGCTGGTGGGTGCGTAAGGGTGCTGTCTTTGTGTGTAGGAGGTCCTTCCTGTTGCCGCCTTTATGAGCCCCAGGGTTTTAGCCTCCTCATCGAGCTCTTTTACATGTTTTGACAGGTTGCCCCCAATAGTAGTACCTCCAGGTTTGCACAGCCCTACAAAGAGCACGATGGCTTGGGATGTTCGGCATGTCCCCAACAACTCTCATCAACTTCTATAGATGCGCCGTAGAGAAACATTTTATCGGGAAACATTTTATCACAGCATGGTTTGGAAACAGCTGCATCCAAGATCACTAAAAATTGCAGAGAATTGTGGATGCAACCTAGACCATCACACAAACCAACCGGCTTTCCATTGCCTCCATTTACATTTCATGCTGCCTCGGCAAGGCCAGCAGCATTACCAAGAATGAGTCACACCCTTTCTTCCTCCCCCTCTTCTCCACTTTTTCATTGGGCAAAAGGTATACAAATGTGAAACGCACACCTCCTGTTTCAGGGACTGTTTCTTCTCAGTTGTTATCAGGCAACTGACTATCCCACCAACAACTAGAGATCAGTCCTGAGCTAATATCTACCACATCGGAGACCATCAAACTATCTTTGATCGGACATTACTGGACTTTGGCTTGCACTAAACGTCATTCACTCTATTCCCTTCATCAGTAATCTATGCTCTGTGAAAGGCTTGAATGTAATCATGTATTTTCTTTCCGCTGAACAAAAGCATACAACAAAAGCTTTTCACTGTACATCGGTACACGGGACAATTAACTAGACTCAATTCAAACTCAACTAAAGGAAAGACTTTCATTGAGTAACAAAATTCTGCACACATTTTGTGTGTTTTCACACTGGCCACCAACATCCCTGCTCATTGTCTGGTGATGCGTGCTTTCAAGCTTCTGTATCTTCTACTTGATTGAAGCAGGGAGTAGAGGGAATAACCACGGTGAGGCACAGTGGCGCAGTGGTCAGTGCCAGAGACCTGGGTTCCATCCTGACTACGGGTGCTGTCTGTATGGAGTTTGCACGTTTTCCCTGTGACCTGCGTGGGTTTCCTTCGAGATCTTCGGTTTCCCCCCACACTCCAAAAACGTACAGGTTTGTAGGTTAATTGGCTTGGTGTAAATGTAAAAATGATCCTTAGTGTGTGTAGGGTAGTGTTAATGTGCGGGGATCGCTTGTCGGTGTGGACTCAGTGTGCCGAAGGGCCTGTTTCCACGCTGTATCCCTAAACTAAACTAAGACCAGGCTGGGAAAGGATTATGTTGGCTGCTTTCCCGAGGCAATGTGAAGTCAATGGTGTGTGGTCAGTGTGGTGGACTAAGCTTCATCCACAACTCTCTGCAATTTATTGCAGTGGAGACATGTTGACTTTCCTCAATGTCTTGGAGAAGTAGTGATGTTGGTGTGGTTTCTTGGTGTCACTCCGCTGTGGCTGGTCCAGTAACCTTTTGTTTGGAGGCATCAGATGTGGCAATCTCTTTGGAGCCTTTTTACATGGAACAACGGTTCAATGGTTCTTTATTGTCACGCATGCACGCACAGTGAAATTATATTTGCATAGGTCACACATGCTTGAGTCGTCATACTTTAGTGCCATTTACAAACGTCCACAGACAGGTAGGTCCATGTGCTCGATATACGGGAGTGGCTCCCACTCTAGGCAAGCCCCAGGCTGCTGCTGGGCCTCCTCCGTTGTCCTCGACTGGCTCAACCCGCGAACCGATCTCCCTCTTCTCGCCCGAACCGACAGCCTCTGTATCCAGGGGGAGAAATCATAACATGGAATGGAAATCATAAACGTTGCAGCTGCTGGAAGTCTGCAATTAAGATGCTGAAAGCACTGGTCAGTTGAGGCAAGAGCTATCCTTATTCTGAACAGAGAACAGTGTGCAACTTTTCTAAGAAACGCACAAAGGCACATGTCTGGGCTTTGGTTTAATCTGATGGCATAAGATTGTGGATAAATCTTCAGTGACTGCTTTAAAACTGTACACTTGAGCTTGAGAGGGATTAATTGCAAGCGTGGGTGTAATGTTTCTGGCATGCGTACCAGGAGCCTGCTTTTGAAGTGATTCTGTAGCGGACATGTGAAGTAATGATGGGAAATGTGAAATAATAGATGGGGAATGTGGATTAAGAAATGGGAAACAGGGAAGGGGCAAGAATCCATTAAAAACAACCTGAAGGGCAGTGAGCCGTGAGGAGGGGAGCAATTAAGGCACAGGTCATACAGATCCAGCCAATGGCAAAGATCATAAAACAATCGGATTTTAGCCAAAGAACTACTGTGTCACCTCTTGGCAGTCTGTTTGGAATTGTAATGTCTAGCAAAATAATTAACACCTTCTGTGATGCCAACTGTTTAAAAAAAACACTGCTGTTCAGATAGCAAGAAGCGATTTTTCCAGATGACACCAGAGAAATGACTATAGTAGAACTGGAGTAGCTTGTTTTGTTTCGGAAAGCAAATTAGACAACAGTTCTTTCGCCAAATATATAAACAAAACAAGGAAAAATTTAGTTTTAAGTGTCGGTAATTGTTCAATAATTGGTCATTTTCACAGCAATGCTTTTAACATTTGCTGATGATTTGTCGGCCTCGAGTCCAATAAAAATGTATGTGTGGGCATTGATTCTGATTCCTTCCTCGTCCTATTGAAATTGGTTGCCATGGAAGAAATTATGAAGTCAATGGTTCTTTAGCGTCATAGCCATAGAGTCATACAGCATGGAAACAGGCCCTTTGGCCCAACTTGCCCTTCCCGACCAACATGGTAAGAGAAAGTTAGATAGAGCTCTAGGGGCTAGTGGAGTCAAGGGATATGGGGAGAAGGCAGGCACGGGTTATTGATAGGGGACGATCAGCCATGATCCCAATGAATGGAGGTGCTGGCTCGAAGGGCCAAATGGCCTCCTCCCGCACCTATTTTCTATGTTTCTATGTTTCTATGCCCCGTCTACACTGGTCCCACCTGCCTGCGTTTGGCCCATATCCCTCTAAGCATTTCTTGTCCATGTACTTGTCCAAATGCATCTCTCTTATGCCAACTGGGATGCAGATACCAGCAGCCTCTGAATTTCACTTATTTGTCAATCAAAAAGATGTTAAAGAAAATGATGATAATCAGATGATTAATTCCACAAAACAAAAAAATTATTTGAAAATCACATTATTTAAGTTCACAAACTAAAGGTTCTGAATCATAATTCTGGAGCCTTTTTTGAAATGACATTTGCTGATTTGTTTTTCATTTGCAAGCAGATACCACCATGATAAAATGACTGAGTTTTATTTACATAGTTGGCATTCCCATTTCAGGCTCAATCTGTGTACAACATATTTACTTGATTCCCTCCCTATCACCCTTCCCTCAGTCGGGTGGTCCTTGTGAGTGGAAACACAACTACATTCCATCCCTTATAAAGCCTCCATGCAGCAACAACATTACACAGCACAATGCCAGCTGCTGTCCTTGTAAATGCTTACAACACACACCAAACAATCAGTAGTAAATCAGAATATTCTCCTATTTTAGCCCCTTTTCCGTTGTTAGTCATTAGCTGCTGCCTATTATCATAGTCATAGTCACACAGCATGGAAACAGTTCCTTTAGCCCAACTTGCCCATGCCTTTAAACATGCCCCATCGACACTAGTCCCATCTGCCTGCGTTTGACCCATATCCCTCTAAACCTATCCTATCCATGTATGTCCAAATGTATTAAAAAGTGTTATGATATTACCTGCCTTAACTATAATACCTACCACCCTTTGTGTAAAAAAGTTGCCCCTCAGGTTTCTATAAAATCTTACTCCCTCAAATTAAAATATGTCCTCTGGTTCTTGATTCCACTCCTCTGTGCAAAGGAGCCTGTGCATTTACCTTATCTATTCCTCTCATAATCTTATACACATCTATAAGATCACCATTTATCCTCCTGCCCTGCAAGGAATAAAAACCCAGAATGCTCAACCTCTCCTTTTTATTTAAGCCCTCGAGTCCTGGCAACATCCTTGTTAATCATCTCTGCATCCATTCCAGCTTGACAACATCATACCAATAACATGGTGCCCAAAACTGAACACAATACTCTAAATGAGGCCTCACCATCATCTTATATAACAGCAACATCACCTCCCAACTTCTATACTCATCATTCTGATTGATAAAGGCCAATGTGCGTAATGTTTGTAACTCTTTCTCCACTGTTTTACATTCTTGGATCTCACTCTCTCTTTGCCTCAGGTTTTCCCCACAGGTCCAGGTGAAAATCTGGACTGATCCTACCCTTTGGCATTCCACATCACCCACACTCACCACAAGTGAACTGTGGCCTTTTAAGTAGTTAAGTTGGCAAACTTTCTCCCGGCTTTTGAGCATGGGCAAGAAATGCAGTTGGTGTCACTCACTTCCCGGGAATGAGTAAATCATTTATAAAAAAATAAACATCATCAGGCTGCTGACGGAAATGAGATTGTCAGAGTCTAGCTTGCTTTTGCGTGGTGTTAATCCAATGCCACTTTCTCCTGTCTTGGAGATGTTGCAGATTTTCTTGGCAATTTTCGAAGTACAACCAGATGTTGCCTTGGAGTCTCGGCCAGTGCTCTTCAATCATCACAACCGCAGTTAAATTGATGATCAATCTCATTTCCTCTTTGCGGAATCGTATCCAACATTGACGCAGTCGGTCACACTTTCGCTGTGTCAGCCCTGGCTGCAGTGGTAACTTTAGCCCTGTGTCAGAGGTGCGAGCTCAAAGTTTCAAAGCAGGGATTTGTCTGCTCTCCAAGGTAGATGTTAACATGCCACAACGGTGTTTTAAAGCTGGGCGGTGGTTTATCTTCTGTCCAATATTTATACCTCTCCTGCTTTACTAGAAACACCGCCTTCAATATTTCTTCAAATATACAAGCTTAGATAAACACAGAATGCTGGATTAACTCAGTGGGCAGGTAGCAACTCTGGAGAAAAGGAATAGGTGATGTTTCAGGTTGAGACCCTTCATCAGACTGAGTCACCTAATCACAGACCTTGCCAATGGAAAAGAGCCCTGTTGTCCACGTCTCTGGCACTGGGGGAAACCACTCTCTCTTATTTTGATGCCTTTCAGTGGGCTGATGCTATCAGTAACAATTGACTATCTCAAACCTGTTATCTTTTGTTATCTAAGTTGCTGCACTTGACCAAGAGGTGTAGGGTTTCAATAAGATCCTTAGAATGTTATTGGATGCTGATTTAAATCAAATTGCTAGAGTAACTCTGAAGAAGGGTTTCAGCCCGAAACATTGCCTATTTCCTTTGCTCCATAGATGCAGCTGCACCCGCTGAGTTTCTCCAGCATTTTTGTGTACCTTCCCAGCATCTGCAGTTCCTTCTTAAATGCTAGAGTAACTCAGTGGGACAAGCAGCATCTCTGAACTGAAGGAATGGGTGACGTTTCGGGTCAACAGGAATATAATTTAATGTATGTAAACATTCATGCCATTCTGATCACAAATTACTGAATACTTTCTGACTTACAGCAGGAGAAATGTGCTAATGGATGCATCTTTGTTTCTTTTGAGTGTTCTTCCTGTTTTTTCCAGTTCCCTCATCCATTAGTCAAGAAAGGCGGTTTAAAAATGAAGGGCAGGTTTTACTTTGCATGAATTTGACACAATTAACAAATACATTGAAAGAGCAAAATGTTCCACTGCCACCACCTTTACAGCATTACCATGTGCAAATAAAAATTTGATGTAAATTCAGGTGAAATTCATTCACAGACCAACTAAACTTAGTCTCTAACGTAGACAGTGTCTGCATAGATACCTAATGCTGATTTAGTCCAACTTTGGTGCAGAAATATTGTTGTAGCCCACAGAGGAATATGAATTTTTTTAATATAGCATAATTGCAAAATGTTTGGCAAATGGGCGGCACGTTGACACAGTTGGTAGAGCTGCTGCCTCACAGCACCAGAGATCCGGGTTCAATCCTGACATCAGGTGCTACCTTTGCGGATTTGGCATATTCTCCCTGTGACCACTTGGGTTTCGGTCCACATTTTAAAGACATGTGGGTTTGTAGGTTAATTGTCCTTAATTTAGTTTAGTTTAGTTTGGAGATACAGCATGGAACCTGGCCCTTCATCCCACCCAGTCCACGCCGACCAGCGATCACCCATATACTAGTTCTATTCTACGGCCAGGAACAATATACAGAAGCCAATTAACTTGCAAACCTGCACCTCTTTGGAATGTGGGTGGAAACCAATGCACCCGGGGGAAACCCACAAGGTCACAGGGAGAATGTACAAACTCCATACAGACAGCACCCTAAGTCAGGATCAAACCTGTCTCTGGCACTGTAAGGTAGCAACTCTACCACTACAACAGTGGCACCCTAAATTATCCGTCTTGCCTAGGGAGTGGATGCAAAAGAGTCTATGCGATAACATAGAGCTATGTAGAACTAGAGTATGATGATATAGTACTTCTCATGGATAACATTCTTGATTAGTAAAGGTGCCAGGTGTGATTGGGAAAAGGCAGGAGAATGGAGTTGAGAGGGAAACGTACATCAGCCATGATTGAATGGCGAGTAGACTTGATGGGCTGAATGGCCTTATTTTGCTCCCAGAACATGAACATAAAATGAGTGGGTGATCGATGGCTGGCATGGACTCAGTGGGCCGAAGGGCCTGCATCTAAGCTGTATCCTCAATCAACCTATTATTAGCATTTCCTCTGTAGAACGCGAGTGAGAGAAAATGCAGAAATCTAATAGAAGCTGCATTCTGTTGGATACCTTCTGAATAAAATAAAATGATTTTAAATTGTTCCTTTTAACTGTGTTGAAAAAAATGTAGTTATTTATTTTCCAAGTGAACAGCAAGGGCAACATGCCTGATCACAGGTCCTTGCCAGTGGTTCTTTGTAATGGGCTCCCAGGAGAGTTGTGAAAGAACAGCCAAGGTCAACTTGAAGCTAGTTTCCCTCCCTCCCTTTGGCTGTTTACAATCATGGGGGAGCCACCATTCACTTACTGTCCAAAGTGCGATTGGACAACCAATCTCCACATCTGGTCCACGTAGGTGGTCCCCTATGATATTTTATTTTATTCTGAAAATATTACAAATGATAAATCAGTTAATGCGTTTATATTCTTTGAAAACCGGAGTAAAACATTTTTCTGGGACCATCTATTCAACCAGAAACCATGTCTAGACAATCTATTTAATGAATATAATTATGATATAATGCTGCTAATGACTAACAAAAAAGAATTGTGCTGGCTCTGTATAAGTGTGAGGTCCTGGTTGACCTTGATGGAGATTGTGTCAAATGTTCTTGGCTTTCTCCCTCCTTGGATATGGTAGCAGCCAGTTCAATGGTAGGCAGGGTGTCTTGAATTTGCAGAGTTTCTGACCCCGTCGATGTCAGGAGGTGTGGAGGGGCTTAAGTCCTCAACAGTGCGGGTATGATATTGCTGTTCGTGGAATGATGCACAATTCGGAGATTGCAATTTCTATCTCTGGGATGTTTACTCATGCAGGGTGGAATTATGTCATATTTCACTCCAAATGAACTTCGCAAATAAACTGCAGAAGCTAGCGATTCGTAATAAAAAAGAGAAAATCATTCAAAACATTGACTTCAAGAAATTACAGAGAATTTGTGGATGCAGCCCAGACCATCACACAAACCAACCACCGTTCCATTGACTCCATCTACACTTCACGCTGCCTTGGCAAGGCCAGCAGCATAATCAAGGACGAGCCTCACCTTGGTCACTCGCCCTTCTCCCCTCTCACAAGAGACAAGAGGTACAGAAGTATGAAAACACACACCTGCAAATTCAGGGACAATTTCTTCCCACCTATTATCAGGCAACTGAAACATCCTACCACCAACTAGAGAGTGGTCATGAGCTATCATCCACCTCATTGGAGACCCTCGGACTATCTTTAATTGGACACTGAATTTTAATCTTGAACAAAATATCGTACCCTTTATCCTGTATCTGCACACTGTGGACGGTTCCAATGCAATCATGTATAGTCTTTCTGCTGACTGGTTAGCACGCAACAAAAAGCTTTTCACACGTCTCAATAAACTAAATTAAACTAAACACAGAGCTCTCTCTCTCCCTCCCTCTCTCTCCCCCTCTCACCCAATGGGTGCTGTCTGTACGGAGTTTGTACGTTCTCCCTGTGACCATGTGGGTTTTCTCCGGATGCTCCGGTTTCCTCTCACACTCCAACGACTACAAAGATGAACAGGTTTGTAGGTTAATTGGCTTTAGTAAATATTGTAAATTGTCCCTAGTGTGTAGGATATTGCTAGTGTATGCGGTGATCACTGGCCAGAGCGGACACGGTGGGCTGAAGGGCCTGTTTCCTCATTGTATCTCTAAGCTAAACTAAACTAGAAGGGAATGCTTAATTTGAAGAGGACCCAATTAGATATAGAATTGGTACAATTTGGTTTGATGCATTTTGTGCAGTAATCCACATCATTTCAACATCTGCTTGTCTTTTATTTGCACCAAAAGAAAACCAGGCGGAAAGTTTGGCAACTAACTAAAGGCTTTGATTTGACCGTGTTTACAGAAAACAGCAGTAACATATAAGAGACATGTGTTCAAGAAGGAAAGGAGGTAAATAAAGTTTTATTTTTGCTTATTATTTTAGTTTTCACAATAAAAATACACATGCTAAACTTACAAGACAGTGAATGCTTGATATTATAAAGACTGGTTTCAAAGGAATTTTAATTCACGTTATTTTTACTCTATGTACACTCATCAAAAAATATGCATGAGACTACAAATGTGGTTTGGTTTAGTTTAGTTTAGAGATACAGTGCGGGAAACAGGCCCTTCGGCCCACTGAGCCCGCGATGACCAGCAATCACCCCGTACACTAACACTATCCTACACACTAGGGACCATTTATTGAAGCCAATTAACCTACAAGCCTGTATGTCTTTGGAGTGTGGGAGGAAACCTGAGCACCTGGAGCCAACCCACGCAGGTCATGGGGAGAACGTACAAAGTCCGTACAGATAGCACCTGCAGGCAGGATTGAATCATGGTCTCTGGTGCAATAAGGCAGCAACTCTACTGCCACGCTGATGTTCCACCCATATTTATGATATGGTATTTATGGTATTTATGAACCTTTCAGATCTCAGGGTGCTATCCAGATACTAAGTAGAATTGTTTTTTTTTACCTATCTCATATGTATTTCTTAAACAGCACAAGTAAGCTTCTTATTTCATCGCTGCCTGTGGGGTTTTGCTGTGTGCTAATGTGCCATTGCTTTTCCACTGACTCCTTGGAAGTCCCTGACCGATAATCACAAAAGTGGAGAAGGTGCACTCTGACTGGTATTGAGATCATGTAATGCTAGGTGCCCTGTGTATTTAGCAAAATAAGTGTATCAGCTTACTAACTACACCCCCCCCCCCCCCCCCCCCCCCCCCCTCCCCTCCCCATCGCATCTGGTGCTCCCTGCTTAATCTGTGGAGACATCCATGGTACAGCCACCTCATCAGTTACCTAAAGCGGAAACAAGCCATCTTGGATCCTGACTGCTTGGACAGAGGTCGGGAGATTTTGCAGCATGGGGGATAGGATGGAGTAGAGGTACATGGAAATGATTTACAGGGGGGCAGGAACAAGCATAAACAATGGGTTTGCCAGAGCAGACTGAAGAAGGATCTCAATCTGAAATGTCACCTTTTCCTTTTCTCCAAATATGCTGCCTGACCCGCTGAGTTACTCCAGCATTCTGTGTCTATCTTTGGTATAAACCAGCATCTGCAGTTCTTTGTTTCTGTAATTTCTGCATGTTGTGTCTATGTCTGATATTGTGTTTATTGCGCTGCTGTAAGTAAGAATTTCATTGTTCCATTGTTGGTACATATGGCAATTAAACAATCCCAACTCTTGACAATCGGCTGTGTGGCAACTTGGTTTGTGGCAATATCTGAATGGTGTGTTAAATGCCCTGGGTCAACCATACTTCTTGGGAACAGTTCTCAGGAGCAGAACCCTGTCGTAACTTGGGGTGGAGGCAGGAGGGATGAAGGGAGGTGGGTTTGGGGAGGGATGAGGGGAGATGGGGTGGGGGGGAGGGAGGGATGAGGGGAGGTGGGGAGGAAGGATGGAGGTGGGTTGGGGGTGAGGGAGGGAGGGACAAGGGGAGGTGGGGTGGGGGGGGGTGGTGGGTCAAGGGGAGGAGGGGGGGGGGGGGGGGTGAGGGTGGGGTGGGGGTGGGGGGGGGAGAGACAAAGGGAGGTACGGTGGGGGGAAGGTAGGTCAAGGGGAGGTAGGGGTGGGGGGAGGTGGGACAAGGGATGGTGGGGTGGGGGAAGGTGGTGGCTGGAAGGAGGTGGGATGAGGGGAGGTGGGTGGGGAAAAGAACGATAAGAGGTGGAGTGGGAAGGGGGGGGGACAACCTGAGGTTGGGTGGGGCAGGGAGGAGGGGGGGTCAAGGGAGGGGGATGGGGTGGGTTGGGAGGGAGGAGAGAAGATGGGGTGGGTAGAGTAGGAATAAAGATAATAACAGAAGCATTTGGGATTAGGTACCAGGGCGATGAGATATCATTTGTTCATCAACTCTTTGAGAGTCACGATTCACCCTTTAGCGCCCTGCCGCTGGTCGTTCGCAGAGATGGAGTATTAAATTAGCCGCTGTAAATGTCTTGGCTGCAATCAGGCTCTCAAGCTAATGCTCTGCCTGCCTGACACTGATACCATAACTCATGTTCACGCATGATAAAACTGGCAACTGTACTACATGAACTGTCTGTAACTCAAAGTTATGCTGTCCTCAGATTACTTCCCAGAGGAACTCTCCACAATTCGCACAGTTCAGAACGGACATGAAGAGCTCTCTGCTTTGTTCCAGAGGTCAAAAGAAGTTCTTGCGCTAATCCAGTTAAATATTACTAATGTCATAAGAATAGAGGTCAAAAATGTTATCGTTTTTATGGTCTCCCTGCTATCTTTGGACCGTTTGGATATGTCTCTTCTCTCAGTTGCCAGCGCTCCTGATTGATGTCTAATTGTGTTGGTTCATTGAATACTAATCCACATGTTCACATGTGCTTAAGCTTAAGAATAAAGCTTTCAAGAACTGTTTATGAAAAATGTCAACCATAAATCAGCTAGGATAGAATTTGACATCGGGCATCTAATGTTCAGAGCCTAATGTTCAAACGTTCCCAAGGTATTCAATCAAATTTTTCTCCTTTTATTAATTACATGTGAACATGGCTTGCAAAATGCACCATTTATTTTGGGGTTTATTATTGTCACATGCACTGAGGTACAGTGAGAAACGTTGTTTTGTATTCTTTCCCATCAAAGCAGATAATACCGTACATACATACAATCAAACAGGGTCACATTGCCCCCAGAAAAGCAGCCAACATAATCAAGCCAAACTCAAGAACACTAGGTAGAGCAAAGGGGAAGATACAAAGTGCAGAATTTAGTTCTCAGCATTGTCCAATGTTTGCAATGGGGATGAGGTAAATTGGGCTAACCTATGGAGCGGTTGTTCAGTAGCCTGATAACAGAGGCAAAGAACTTGTTCCTGAATCTAGTGGTGTGCACCTTCAAACTTCTGTATCTTCTGCCCGATGGGAACAGTGGGAAGGAATGTCTAGGGTGGACAAATATTTGAATATGTTGGCTGCTTTTCTGGGGCAATGTGACCCTGTTTGAATTAATTGGCTAGATTAATTAAGCAACTATCATCTTGGTGAGTCTGGAGTGAAAATAGGTCATACCAGATAGATGGATGAAACACTGGAAGAATACAAGAAAATACAAGGAGTGCAGAGATAAATTTGCTGTCTTACAGTGCCAGAGACCTGGGTTCCATCCTGACTGTGAATGCTGTCTGTACGGAGTTTGTGCGTTCTCCCCATAACCCGTGTGGGTTTTCCCCGGGTGCTCCGGTTTCCTCCCACACTCCAAAGACGTACAGGCTTGTAGGTTAATTGGCTAGGGTAAAGATTTGTAAATTGGCCCTAGTGTGTAGGATAGTGATAGTGATAGTGCTATCTAGTGCAAGACGAGGATTGCTGGTCGGCGCGGACTCAGTGGGCCAAAGGGCCTGTTTCTGCGCTGTATCTCTAATCTAAACTAGACTAAAATCAGAGCAGCAATAGGTCACGGGGCCTCTCACATTTGGCACATCATTCATATGTTCATCTCCGATGTACCTCGGGTCTCTACTCTTCTTCTGTGCCAGATTCCCATAGCGTTTAATCCACTGATCTTCCCAAAATGTACTGTATCTACTTCCACATAAAAAACTTCTATTGTTTCAGGCTCCGCAGTTCTGGGGGGTAGAGAATTCTAGAGATGCACTACCCACTGTAAGAACAAATTTCCAAAGTACCTCAACCCCTAATAGAACGCACAACAGCCCAGCACAGCTACAGGCCCTTTGGCCCTCAACCTCTGTGTCGAACATGATGCCAAAACAAAATCTTATCTGCCTGCACATATTCCATATCCCTCCATTCGCTGGATGTCTGTGTGCCTATTCCAAATTCACTTAAATGCCACTATTGTATCTGCTTCCACCACCAGCCCTGCAACGTTTCAGTCACTCACCAAAAACTTGCCCCGCACACCACCTCTTTCCCCCTCTCATTTTAAAGCTATGCCTTCTGCTATTTGATCTTTCCATCCTGGGGAAAAGGTTCGAACTGTCTACCCTTTCTATGCCTCTCATATCTTGAAACTGTGCCCCCCAAAAGTAGTATGACGTTATAGTATCAACGACCCCCTGTGGCAGCTTGTTCCATGTACCCACCACCATCTGTGTGAAAAACATGCCCTCAGGTTCCTATAAAATCTTACACCCTCACCTTGAACCTATATCCCCTGGTTCTTGAGTACTCTTCTCTGGGTAAAAGTCTCTGTGGACCAACCCTTTCTATTCCATTATCGTTCTACTTTGCTGAGTTGGTTTGGGTTGCATGAGAGCTGAGCTCATACCTCCAGTTTCCCTCTACCATTACTCTCAGTCTGACGAAGAGTCTTGCCCCAAAACGTCTCCTATTCCTTTTCTCCAGAGATGCTGCTTGACCCGCTGAGTTACTCCAGCATTTTGTGTCTATCTTCGGTGTAAACCAGCATCTGCAATTCCTTCTTACACAGGATCTGCAGCATCCTTGTCTCTGGATAAAGCGGGATGGAATACGTAAGATCTGGATCCCTTCCCTTGCTCTGCTGACCTGCTTTAACCTCCAGCCCTGCAAAGTCCTCCCAGATGCATCAATGTAAATGCTCCCATTTTTGACTTCAGGGGACAAAGGCTGCCAATTTAGTGAAATCTTTTGCCATGAGCTCACCACCACTCGTTCTATTGAAGCAGAACAGAAGCGTTCATTTGTTCCAGAAACATACATGTGCACATACCGATTTAATCATGCCATCCACAGTGTACAGATACAGGACAAAGGGAATAATGTTTTGTGCAGGATAAGGTGCAATAAAGTCCAATTATAGATAGCCCGAGGGTCTTCAATGAGGTAGATGGTACCTCTCACTCTAGTTGGTGATAGGATGGTTCAATAGCCTGACATTGGATTCGTGAGTCTTGATTAGTGCGGGTGTCAAGGGTTATGGGGAGGAGGCAGGAGAACAGGGTTGAGAGGAAAAGATAGATCAGCCATGATTGAATATGGACACAAAGTGCCATAGCCCTTTGGGATCTTTAGCCGCCTGTTCCTGCGTCCTGCTGTTCTATGTTTTAAACAACTGCAACTTTTCTTCAATGTTTAGAGAAAGCAATTAATGTGGGGGATGCAGGATGGACAGTTATATATTTAGTATACTAAATATTCATTAAAAAATACAACAAAATCCATTGTCATACAATATATCCATTATATAATAGAACTTCATCATCAGTTGAATCAAGTTCCAGTTGAATTGGCTTGACAGGTATTTTCCACAACTAATTTACTTGAAGCTTATTCGCAAAATGTACGGTGTTTCATTAGACTTCTGGTAATCTTAGAGGGAGGCTGAAAATGAGAGGTTGCACTTCAAGATGCTGTGTTATGAGGAGCTGTGCTTACAACATACAAGTCAGGAAGTCCAGAAAGTCTATTGATTTTTGGTATAGCATTAGCTTCCTTGAAGTTCGCTGTCATTACAGCAAGATCTTTTAATTCATAACATTCTCAGTTTCTGCCATCAAAATCAATCTTCCTTCCTGTAGTCGAGACAGGAGTCTGTGCTGTGAAAGATTTTAAGATCGGGAAGGAGCGCTGTATCATATATACGGAAAGGAAAGTTGATGGGTTTTTTTTTTGAGGAGTTTCCTCATAGAGTTTTAGAGTCAAAGAGACACACAACATGGAAACAGGCCCTTTGGCCCATCTTGCCCATGCTGACCAAATGTTGGTATAGTATCTGCCTCAACTATCCCTACTGTCAGCTTGTTCCATATATCCATCACCCTCTGTGTGAAAACAATGGCCCCTTAGATTCCTATTTAATCTTTCCCCTTTTACCTTAAACCTATACCCTCTGGTTCTGGGTTCTCTACTCTTGGTAAAAGACTCTGTACGTTCATCCTCATGATTTTCTACACCTCAGCCTCTTGTGTTCTAAGGAATAGAATCCTGGCCTGCCCAACCTCTCCCTATAGCTCGGCCCTGCAAGTCTTGGCAATGTCCTCGTAAATCTTCTCTGCACTCTTCCAGCTTAATGTCATCCTTCCTCTAGCAATATCCTCAAAATCTTGACATGATTTATAACCAGAAACATGTGCCTAGATAGACACAAAATGCTGGAGTAACTCAATGGGTCAAGCAGCATCTCTGGAGGGAAGGAATAGGTGGCATTTCCGGACGAGACCCTTCAGCCTCAACCCAAAATATCACCTATTCCTTTTCTCCAGAAATGCTGCCTGACCCGCTGAGTAACTCCAGCACTTAGTGTCTATCTTTTGTGTAAACCAGCATCTGCCATTCCTTTCTGCACAGGTGCTTAGATATTGGACTGCCCCATTTTTGGTGTGCTAAGACACAGCTGGTTTCAGTGCTAACTCACCACTGCTGGTAATCTTAGTGAGAGCTAAAGATCTCTGTGACCAAATCCAGAGCTTTGTCGCAGTGCTGGCAAATCCCAGAGCCTGTGATGGCACCACCTTCTCACCAAACTATATCTCAGACAAAAATTCTGCAATACCGTCTCTCGCTGCTTCCACTCTGCGATTCCGCTTGCACTAGCTCTACACCCTTTGATCTCTCATTTTTACCATACCCTTCCATATCTCTATGTCTCCCTCTCCCCTGACTGTTTGAAGAAGGGTCTTGACCTGAAATGTCACCCGTTCCTTCCTCCAGAGATGCTGCCTGTCCTGCTGAGTTACTCCAGCATTTTGTGTCTATCTTAGATATACTAATCTCCTCACTAAAATAATGCTGGGTGACATTTCCAATTCACAGTGTTGGACAATTTGGAAACCATGACAGAGATCTGTTGCAACTGCAAGATACAAGATACAAGATACATTTATTTGTCACATGTGCCAGTTGGCACTGTGAAATGTGATTACCATACAGCCATACAATAAAATCAAGAACACAACACACGATAGAGTTCAACATAAAACATCCCCACACAGCAGAATCAAAGTTTCCCACTGTGAGGGAAGGGGCCACTGTGAGGGAAGGCACCAAAGTTGCTATAGCTGTAGAAACTGGAACTGCAGGTGCAGGTTTACAAAAAAATAGCACAAAGTGCTGGAGTAACTCAGCAAGTCAGGCAGAATCCCTGGAGAACATGGATAGGTGACATTTTAGGTCGGGACCCATTCTTCAGACTGATTCAATAGTTTAGTTTAGAGTTTTATTGTTGCGTGTACCAACAAACAGTGAAAAACTTTTGTTTGCATGCTACCAGTCAAAGAAAAGAATACACATGAATACAATCAAGCCATCCACAGTGCACAATATAACATTGAAGTACAAGAATGCCCAATTAAAGATAATCTAAAGGTCCCCAATGAGGTAGATGGGAGGTCAGGACCACACTCTAGCTGATGAGAGGATCGTTCAGTTGCCTGATAACAGCTGGGAAGAAACTGTTCCTGAATCCCGAGGTATTTGACTTTAGCTGGCTGTTCTGATTATTTCATGAGGAAGTAGATTTGACTCATTATTAAAACAAAGCCACAAAGTGTTGGAGTCACTCAGCGGGCAGGTAGCATTAACAATGGGCATGTGTGTTAATTTACTTCCAGTTGCATTTCATGTGACCATGTTTATTATTTATTTCTTCCAACAGCTAGCAACTGCAAATATTCTGCAAATATTACGGTGAATGATTTTGAAGGACATAAATGTTCATTCACAGAATCCAATTGAAGTGGATAATGTGAAGTGGGATGTGAGAATTCTGAATTGTCTTAATAAGGCGGCACTGTGTCGCAGCAGTAGAGTCGCTGCTTTACAGCATCAGAGACTCAGGTTTCATCCTGACTATGGATGCTGTCTGTACGGAGTTTGTACGTTCTCCCTGTGACATGCATGGGTTTGGGATAGTGTTAGTGTATCGCGATTGCTGGTCGGCGCGGACTCGGTGGGCCGAAGGGCCTGTTTTCGCGCTATATCTCTAAATTAAAAACTAGATATCTCTCCTTTGCAAAAAAAATGTATCTTCAAAGTATAAATACTCCTTGCATTTTTGCTTTTCATAAAAATGCTTGTCTTTATCGATTTAAGGAAACAAGATAAGTAAGATAAATAGTCCTTCATTGTATGGCTATTTTTAAGTGCGCATGCACATAAGATTGCTTCATTGTGCAAATAAAAAGGGAAAAGGTGATATTATGTGTCTATATTTAGCAATAGCTACTCATATGGGAGAGTTGAGTATCAGAAGGATAAATGTTCAAAGGCTCTGTGTCCTTGAGCATTTGCCATTCACAAGATATACAGTCAGATGCAAACTGGCCCTTCGGCCTGCCAAATCTATACTGACCATCAACCTCCATTTATACTAAGCTTACATTAATATCATTTATTTTTATCCACTCAACTCTTCTGTTAACTCCCTCAGATTTGGCCACACATCTGCATATGTGGGGAAATCTACAGTGGGCAATTAACCTTCCAATTCCCAAGTCTTTGGATGTGGGAGGAAACCAAAACACTCTAGAGAGAACCCACATGGTCACAGGGGGAATGTGCAAACTCCACAGAGACAGCACCGGTGGTGAGGACCGGACACAGGTCTTTGGCTCCGTGACATAATGGCACCTATTAAAGAGGGCTGAAATTGTAAAAGCTAATACAATAAGTACTGAAACAGCTATTCTTATAAAGACATAGTCATAGTCATACTGCATGGAAACAGGCCCTTCAACTCAACTTGCCCATGCCAACCAAGATGCCCCATCTACCTCAGTCCCACCTGCCCGCAGTTGGCCCATATCCCTCAAAACTTTTCCTATCCATGTACCTGTCAAAATGTTTTTTAACTGCTGTTATAGTACCTGCCTCAACTACCTCTCTGCCAGCTTGTTCCAGATACTCACCACCCTCTGAGTGAAAAATTTGTTACTTAGGTTCGTATTAAATCTTGACCCTCTAATCCTACAGTCTGTCCTCCCGTTCTCGATCCCCCTACCCTCGGCATAAGACTCTGTGCATTCACCGTATCTATTCTCCTCATGATTTTATGCAACTCTATAAGAACACCCCTCAGCCTCCTGCACTCCAAAGAATAAAGTCCAGGCCTGCCCAACCTCACCTATCGGCTCAGGCCTCTGGGTCCTGGCAACGTCCTCGTAAATCTTCAGTGTACTCTGCGTCATAAACCGTATTGGGGAATGCTGCTATGTTAGAATTTTCCAATTGTTAAAATGTTCCCTTCACCTGTTACACTTCCCTGTAAATTCTGTAGGTGGCATTATGATAGTATTTCCAATGCAGATCTGAACACTGACCAAAGATAGCTTCCTGTAACACAACTACACAGCACTCTATACTGTCTTTACATCATAGTCATATAGCGTGGAAGCAAGTCTAGCAGCCCAACTTGCCCATGCTGATCAATGTGTCCCATCTACACTAGTCCCACTTTTTCATTAACCCTTGTATTCCCTCTCTCTCCTTCCCTCCCCCACCCCAGTCGTACGACTAATTTCACTGTCATCCTGACATCCTCACTGTTCGTATCCCATTGTTATCATCTTTTCCACGGCCAACAATAGACCATTGTGGGCTCCACCTTTCCTTGATCGTCAGTGTTAGCAATTCATTTGTTCTTTGTAACTTTTCATACCTTTAGTTTCCCTCTCCCTACCCTCCCTATTCTTTTTCTCCAGAGATACTGCCTGACCCACGGAGTTACTCCAGCATTTTGTGTCTATCTTCCCACTATCCTTATCCCATCCGTGTACCTGTCTAAATGTTTCTTAAACGTTGCGATAGTACCTGCCTAAACCACCTCCTCCGGCAGCCCGTTCCATACACCTACCACCCTTTGTGTAAAAACGTTGGTTCCCTTTAAATCTGTACCCCCTCACCTTAAACCTATCATAACTAAGATGTTTTTTGAAAGGCAAGTTCCTTATCTCGTGGTGAATTCTGAACATCCAATTTAAAATATTAAACAAAAATTTGCAAATTTAACACGAACATTGTTACATGTTGTTCGTGGTTTCCATGTTGGTTCCATTATTCCCCACCAAACCTGAATGGAAGCAAGTCATCCCCTACCCTAGGATGCCACCTAAGAAAGAAAAAAGAAGGAAAAATATATTTTTAAATTCTGTTGCCTTTTATATCTTTGATTTAGTAAGTGATTGAGCACATCAACTTCACAAGTTATAAGAGTAGATTTAGGCCATTCGGCCCATCAAGTCCACCCCACCATTCAATCATGGCTGATCTCTGCCTCCTAATCCCATTTTCCTGCCTTCTCCCCATAACCCTTGACACCCGTTCTAATCAAGAATTTGTCTATCTCTGTCTGAAAAATATCCACTGACTTGGCCTCCACAGCCCTCTGTGGTAATGAGTTCCACAGATTAACTACCCTCTGACTAAAGAAGTTCCTCCTCACCTCCTTTCTAAAAAAACATCCTTTAATTCTGAGGCTATGACCGCTGGTCCTCGACTCTCCCACCAGTGGAAACATCCTTTCCATTTCATTATTCATCCTTTCATTATTCTGTAAGTTTCAATGAGGTCCCCCCTCAACCTTCTAAACTCCAGTGAGTAGAGGCTCAGTGCTGTCAAATGCTCAGCATATGCTATCCCACTCATTCCTGGAATCATTCTAGTAACTTCTCTAAGCAATGAACTTGTTGAGGTTTTTAAATCGTGGAATCGTCCTCCTTAAAAATTCCACAGATTCTTGATGGGAAAGTAGCCACACAACCACATTATTTAATAAAAATCGTGAGAGAGATGACAGAAAATCGCAGGGCAGTTGGCCTGATATTGCTAGGGGTTTTGCTAGAATTTATCATTCAAGGAAGGATAGAAGGGCACATGAAAAATTAGGGGATTGGGAAGAGTCAACAGGAATGGTGAAAGGGAAGTAGTGTTTGACAAATCTGTGGGGTATATTTTGTGGCTACAGCTAGCAGAATAGATGAGAAGCAATTAAAAAATGGATGTGGTGGATTTTGACTTTCAGAATGTATCTGATAAGATGTCCCAAAGAAGGAATCAAGAAGGCATTTGATGTCCCAAAGAAAGGAATCTATAGATGAAAAATAGTAAGATTAAACGAGAACTTACCAGTTTGAAGTTTGATCTGTCATTTTATGAGGAGTTACGATGAGGGATTACTTCAAAGCAGCGGTGTGGAATCACAGATAGACACAGTTATTGAAATAAACATAGTAAAGAAAAGGAGACATCAGTTATCAGTTTGACCCATATTATTGAGGGTGGGAGCGGAGGGCACATAATCCCTCATCGTAACTCCTCATAAAATACAGATCAAACTTCAAACTGGTAAGTTCTACTTTAATCTTACTATTTTACTTTGGAGTCACGTGAGTGACTACGTGAAGATTTTAAAGCTCTGTGATTTCAAACCGTGTAACAGTTATTACTTCACTCACTGCCGAAGTCCTTGAGGGAGGAAGTGTGTTATCGTAATCAACCAATGAATCTGTTTGTAGAAAAACACAAAGGTATTTGTTAACAATAACAACAAGAATTAAACTGCTCCCCTGGGCTTAAATTAAATATTTGCAGTCTGTAAAATCTTTTCTGCAAATAAAACAGGTTTTGCCAACGGCTTGTTATAAAAAGTTCTGAACGTTGTTTCCCTCGACCATCCTGCTGTAGCCAGGATGTGGTCTATCGGCACGTCCATTCTTTTGGCCGTTGATGTGGATGCTGCCCTGGTGGAGTGAGATTTGTACATGTTAGTGTCAATCCCGGCAGCTTTTTTAGTACAGGTGCACAACCTTTTATCCGGAGTTCCGGAAACCGAAAAGCTCCGAAAACTGGCCATTTTTTCCAGGATGTCGTCTGCACACCAAAGCTCGCGTTTGGCGCCAAACTTGACCCGAAACGAGCCACGGTCAACCCAGGTCTGTACTACTGTAGCGGCTGCCTTCTCCCCGGAGGCTGGGGAGACACTTAAACATCTGTAAATCATTGCTTAAATGTTACTGTTAGTTTGGAGGACTTTTATGTGAAGGGGGGGGGGGGGGGGGGGGGTGAAGGGGGGGGGAAACTTTAATTCTTAGTCCCCTACCTGGTCGGAGAGGTGGGGAGTGGGCAATGCCTTGCCGGGTCGCCGTGCAGTAAGCTCCGGACCGCTGTGGCCGCCGACTCCCAACATCGCAGAGCTGGGGCTGTGGGCGTCCGGCCGCGGGCGGCGCTGGATTTGCAGCGCCGCGCAGCCAGGGGTTGTGTTGCCGGGGTCGGAGCTCCAACCGGCGCCGCCCGCGCCCGGGAGTCGGCGGCCACAGTGCTCCGGAGCTTACTGCACAGCGACCCGGTAAGGCATTGCCCGCTCCCCACCTCTCCGACCAGGTAGGGAACTAAGAATTAAAGTTTTTCCCTTCATCCCCCCCACCACATAAAATCCCTCCAAACTAACTGACTAACATTTAAGCAATGATTTACAATGATTCCCCGGTCTCCGGGGAGAGGCAGCCGCTCCAGACTTTTCAAGCCACCCGCGCTACCTACCTAATCTACGCTAAAAATCTTCCATTCGGAAATCCGAAAAATTCCGAAATCCTAGAAGTGTCTGGTCCCAAGGCTTTCGGATAAAAGGTTGTGCACCTGTACCTGCTTGAGCCATCTCAAAATGGTTTGGCTCATCACCCGACCATAAGGTTTTTTATGACTGACCCATAAGGCTTTTTCACTCCCTCGAATATTTTTGGTTGTTTCTATGTAGGACAGTAGGTGGGTCATGGCACATAATGGTGGTTCTGGCGGGTAAGCCCGGAATTCCACAACTGGTTTAGGCGTTCCTGGTCTGCTCTGTTTGATCAGTCCCTGGATAATGAAAGAGATCTGGTCTGGAGCTGTGATCATGTTGTCCAGTCGCAATAGGTGAAGTGACTGGACCCTCTGTACAAATACAAGTGCCATCAACATGAGTGTTTTGAGCGTAGATTGTTCCAGGTTGAAGGATCTGGCTGGTGGCCATCCCCTGAGGTATGTCAGGATCCCATATATGGGTGTACCTTGGTCTAGGGGGTTAGAGTTGTAAATACCCTTCATTAGTTTGACCACCAGACGGTGGGACCCCATGGTCTGTTGTCCTGGAGCTTGTTTTAAATTGACAGACAGGGCTGTGTTGATGGCACTGTGTTCTAGCTGTGTTGATGGCACTGTAGCTGAGTCCTTCATTGTGATGAAGGTTCACCAGGAATTCCAGTATGTTGGTAACTGTAGCGGTTGAGTAGGTGGTCCCTGTATCCAAGCAGTACTTCTCCCACTTTTTGATGCTGGACAAGTACTGCTTTCTTGTGGATGTTCGGAGGGATGTCGTGGAGTAATGGGAACCATGGCTGTGTAGGCCAGTCGGGTACTATCAAAATACCTGAAGCAGAGTCCATTTGTATGTTGCGTAGTACACGGCTCATGAGGCAGAAGGGAGGAAATGCATCGAAGAAGAAATTTCCCCAATCCAGGGCGAACGCATCTACCGCTGCTGCCTCAGGGTCTGGTTCCCAAGCGACATACATAGGTACCTGGTGAATTAGCCTTGATGCAAGTAAGTCGATATCTGGCATGCCATATTGCTTAATAATCTTTGCAAACACTTTGGGATTTAACATCCATTCGGTGTTGTCATTAAATTTGCGTGACCTTGTGTCTGCCACTGTATTTAGCTTACCTGGCAGGTAAGTTTCTGATAGCCAAATATGTCTTTCGACACACCATTGCCAAATTGTGTTGACCAATTTCTTGCATGATATCGATTTTATGCCGCCCATATGGTTAATGTAGGCCACCACCGTAGTATTGTCTATTTGTAACCGTACATGCAAGTGATGCATATTGGATGCATTTGCTTTTAAACCATAAAAGGCACCCAACATCTCTAGATAGTTAATGCCCAGTGTAAGTAGTAATGATGACTCTAGGTTAGTCCATCTACCACCTGTGCTGGATATGGAGTTAGTCGCTCCCCAGCCTTGAGCACTGGCATCTGTTTGGATAACCAAAGTAGGGTTAATGATGATAATAGGGCTGAAACTATGCCAAACATTGTCTGCTCACCACTGTAGTTCTGATATTGCTTTAGTAGGTAATTTCATGATACGATCATAATGACCTGCATATCGTTTTAGTGCCTGTACCTTTGCTCTTTGTAAGTTTTGATAGTGCAAAGGTCCAAATTGTGTAGCCGGAAATGCTGCTACCATTTCCCCAATTACTCTGCTACTTGTTGAATAGTTGGTCGCTCGTTGACCATTAAATTGTTGCATGATTGTGCCAATTCAGTTGTTTTGTCTTTTGTCAAAGTTACAGACATGTGGACTGAATTAATTGTGAAGCCCAAGTAGCCCATGGTTGTGGATGGCTTCAACTTAGATTTATCTGGATGTAAGACAAATCCCAGGGTTTCGAACAACTGTTTGGTATCTGATACAGCTGATATAGCCAATTCCATGGTCTTGTCTACTATTAATATATCATCAAGATATGCCGTAACAATATGTTTTTGTCTTCTTAAAATTGCCAGGGCTGGTTTTAGTATCTTGGTGAATAATCTTGGGCTGATGCTAACCCATTGGGTAACGCTTTAAACTGCCATTGTCGCCCCATCCAGGTAAATTTCAGGTATCTGCGATGATCCTTGTGAATGGGTACTAAATAGTAAGCATCTTTGAGGTCAATGCTTGCCATGAAGTATCCTTTGGAAATTAGTTGTTTGGCAATAACAAGCGTTTCCATTTTGAAATGTACATACTTAACAAACATATTTAGTGAAGTTAAGTCAATGATGATGCGACATCCACTATCTCTTTTGGTTTTTGTGAATATATTTGATACAAATTCCAAGGGTTCATAATTTGTTTTTTCCTGATGATACCCTTTGTGATTAGTGTCACCAGTTCAACTTGTCCCTCTCGTTTTTATTTAACTGCGAGGGAAAAGACCCTCTGGGGTGAATGTTGAACTGGTGGTAATTTTTCTAGTATAAATTGTATTTTGTATACACTAGTGCTATTGAGTATATACTTGTCACTTGTGATAGACTCCCATGCTCCCTTAAACAGGTGTAATCTCCCCCCTGTTAGTATTGAGCCTGTACTTTCTATATGCTGGTAGGAACGTGACCCACCTACCTCCATGGTTAATAAGTATTTCTTCTGTCTCTTCCCAGACCAGCGAGTCTTGCGCATTGTCTGACGTGACGATGATGTTGGGGGGGTTGGCGCGTTTTCCATGGGATCCGCTCTGGGCCCTTGGTCTAAAAAAGACTTCCGGTGATAAATGTGGACCCTGAGCTTTCGCCAGTCCCATATGGTGGACGTCGACTGGTGGACGCGATGGGGTGCTGCCGCTTGGGTATTGTTGTTTTGGGTTTGCTCGTCCCAGGGCCTGCCCTCATGAGACCAAAAGTTTTAGAGGCCTCTTCCATATCTTTTACTTTTTTCGTGAGGTCTTTGCCAAAGATCAGTGTGTCTGGCTCAGAGGCTGGGGTTTAGCACAAGCCCGCGAATTTTGGATTTAGGGCAGGTCTTATCTTTACGGAGGTTATTTATCTCGAACTGCGTATTGTACAACAGTGCGAGAGGGTTTTGTTGGTTTGTGGTCATCTCCGTATAGTCCACAGAACGAGCAATGATGTGATGGCTGACGTCAGGAGCCTGAGGATCCGCTGCAGTTTCAGCTCCTGGTTCCGAATATTTGTCCCGGCGTGCCCGCAGATTTGGCTGTTGACAGCCAGCACTTTGAGGGACTCACAATTTTCTGGAGCTGTGTACATTTTTAAGGCCTCATTAACCACCTGCTCCTGTAGGGACCTGTTGGAGAGGTGGTTGATGCTGGCCGCTAGTTTAGGCTCTAATGGCCTTCCTGCACGTGGGGCTGCCACGTAGCGGTCCACCACACCCAGCAGCTCTTCCTGTTCCTGCACCCCTTGCATACTCCTGACTTCTTCAGCCAGCTCTTCCTGACCAGCCCAGTCCTGGTCGCCAAAGCTGCCCTCGGGTGAGGAGGAAGCGATGGGCAGTGCACAAGGCACTGTGGAGGGAGTGCCTGAACTCCCCCCTGCGAGACGCCCCTCACGCAGCGCGTCTCGCTGGAGCACCTGGTCCAGGAGCCGCTCCATGCGGCTCAGGCAGCTGTCTCTCCCGCGTGCGGGTGGAGAGACGTCCCTGTCCGACAAGTCGGAAACCACCGGCCGGATGCTCTTCCTGGTGGTTATACAACCAGTCCACTGCTCAGGCGCTAGCGGGACTGGGCTCGGCACGGTGTCGGGGATGACGGAGCGCTCGGTAAGCGGTACGCCTGTTGCTGCCCCCCCCCAGATGGAACGCTCCTCCGTTGGAGTTGAGCGGGGGACAGGTTTGTTCAAGAGCCTTTTTGTTCTCTGCCTGTAAAACGAAGCAGAAGGCTCTCCTGTGAAAGAAACCCGACCTCAGGGTACCTACCTGATGGTCCGTCTTTCAATCTGTAGCGGGAGCGCCTGACTCCCGATGCGGCCGCTGTTGAACTGCTGAACGCAATGCCACGCATGCGTGCTGAGCGGGCTCTTCACGTAGTCACTCACCTGACTCCGAAGTAAAATCAAGTGGACATGGTGGATTTTGATGTTCAGAAGACATTTGATAAGATGCCCCAAAGCAGGTTAGTAAACTAAGTTAGAGAACATAGGATGGACCCAGGTTTAGTCAAAGGACAGGGAACAGAGAAATAATGATGTC
Organism: Leucoraja erinaceus; assembly: GCF_028641065.1. Classification (NCBI taxonomy): domain Eukaryota; kingdom Metazoa; phylum Chordata; class Chondrichthyes; order Rajiformes; family Rajidae; genus Leucoraja; species Leucoraja erinaceus. Next base: position 26,872,084 of record NC_073394.1, on the reverse strand, counting down.
ATTGTTGGGTTGGAGGGTGTAAAGGACACTGGGCATCTATCCTATCTATTCCTCTCATGATCTTATACATCACTATAAGATTACTCCTCAGCCTCTATGATCCATGGAATCAAGTCTTAGCCTGCCCAACCTCTCCCTATAGCTCAGGGCCTTGAGTCCTGGCAACATTGTCGTAAATCTTCTCTGCACCCTTTTCATCTTATTGAGGGTTCAGTAAGACAGTACTGGATATAGGAAACAAGCTGCCAAGAGGAGATAGATAAGGCGGGTACTATAACAACAGTTAAAATACATTTGGACAGGTACTGGGACAGGACAGGTTTAGAAGATATGGGCCAAATGTGGGAATGGAATTAGCTTAGATGGAGCATCTTGGTCAGCATGTATAAGTTGGGCTAAAGGGCCGGTTTCTGTGCTATATGACTCCATGTGACTATTAATGGAATCAAGGTTTGTGGATTTAGTGTAGGGAAGCTGTGCTGGTACTTTTTTAGTTTTAGTTTAGTTTATTATGGCCACTTGCAATACACGATACAGTTTATTATTGTCACCTGCAGGTACAGTGTAAATGGTTATGTTGCCTGCTATCCAGTCACCGAAAAGACTATACAAGATTGATCATGTCTTTACTGAGTGGTGGTGAATGTAGGAGGAGCCAGATGGCTCACTCCTTCTGCCACTGTCTATGTTCTCATGTTCTTGAATCTTGGAGGGGAGGTTTGTTGGGTTGGGTTGAATTCAGCTTGTGCTGTCTGGGCAATAGTAGTGTAGCAGTGGCTCAGGCTTTGTAGGGAAATAACAGCAGTTCCGTTAATGTTGTCATTCCCCTGCCACAAGGTTCTGAATTTCCAAACATTTTGGAATAAGTGCGCAAGTTTTGAACGTAACAGATGTTTGCCAGGAATCTGCTTGAGCAGCTTGGCATATTGAGTTTTACTTTCAGTGGCATGGGCAAGGGTGGCTGATGGACTCGTGTTAACAGACTTTGATTTTTTTTTTTAGACTAACATTTAATTGCTTTCAGTCTATATAGGCATTTGATTAAAACATGTTTTTATAGCTAGACTATTTGTTAGCGGATTTCGGAGTCACAAGGAACTGCAGATGCTGGAGCCTTGCATTGAACATGAAGTGCTGGACATGAATTCAATTGGTCAGGCAGATCTTTAGACTTTAGTCTTTAAAGATGCAGTGTACAAATAGGCCCTTCAGTCCACCGAGTCTGCGCCGACCAGCGATCACCCTGTACACGAGCACTATCCTACACACAAGGGAAGATTTGGTGTCAATTAGCCGACAAGCCTGCACGTCTTTAGAATGTGGGAGGAATCTGGCGCACCCGGAAAACCCCGCAGTCACAGGGAGAACATACAAAATCTGCACAGACAGCACCTGGAGATAGGATTGAGCCTAGGTCTCTGGTGCTGGAAGGCGGGAGCACTACCACTGCGCCACTGTGCTGACTCTCTGGAGTTACTCCAGCATTTTGTGTCTATCATTTGGATAGGTGATGTTTCAGGTCGGGACCCTTCTTCAGACTGGAGAAGGGTCCTGACCCAATAAGTCACCTATCCATGTTCTCTAGAGATGCTGCATGACCTGCTGAGTTTCGCCAATAATATGTGTCTATTTTGGTATACCAGCATCTGTAGTTCCTTGTATCTCTAAATAGAAAAGGCCCTGAAAATGGCATAGACAGTGCAGATCCATATCCCTTCATTCCCTGCATAACCTATCTGGGCCTATCTCAAAGCCTCTTAAACACCACTATCATATCTGTCTCCACCACCATCCCTGGCAGCTCATTCCAGGCACCCACCAGTCTTTATTCTTTAGAAATACATCGTGGAAACAGGCCCATCTGCTCACTGAGGCAGCACTGACCAGCAATCACCCCGTACACTGACACTATACTACACACTAGGGAAAATTTACAACTTTTTACCAAAGCAAATTAATAGTAAGATTAAAGGAGAACTTACCAGTTTGAAGTTTGATCTGTATTTTATGAGGAGTTACGATGAGGGATTACGTGAAGAAGCCCGCCACGACGCATGCATGTCATTCTTCAAAACAGCGGTGTGAAATCACAGATAACTGTAATGACTAAACATAGTAAGATTAGAGAAGAGATACCAGTTAAGTATATGATCAAGGGTGGGAGTGGAGGGCACGTAATCCCTCATCGTAACTCCTCATAAAATACAGATCAAACTTCAAACTGGTAAGTTCTCGTTTAATCTTACTATTTTACTTCGGAGTCACGTGAGTGACTACGTGACGATTTTAAAGCTCTGTGATTTCATGCCGTGGAAACGAGTCCATGCATCACGTCTGCCTTGATGACTGTAGGAGGAATTGTGTTAACATAATTTGGACATGAATTCGACATTGAAATCATAAAATTTATTAACACAAAATTATAACCCCTTTTTATGGGTTTAAATTAATTTACAGAACTTAAAATTGTTTCTGCAAACGTTCCAGGTTTCATTACTGGTTTGTTGTAAAATAATTGGAATGATTTTTCCCCCAGACCATCCTGCTGCCTTGAGGATTTGGTCCATTGGTACATCCAACTGTATCGCTGCCGATGTAGCTGCAGCCCTGGTGGAATGAGATTTTAAAATATTAGTATCCACCCCAGCCTGTGTTAGCACCTGTTTCAGCCATCTTGAGATGGTCTGGACCGTCACTCTTTTGTATGGTTGCTGGTGGCTGACCACAAAGTGCCTTCTCATTGCCTCTTAGGATTTTCGTTTTCTCCATGTATAACGACAGATGTCTTACTATACACAGACGGTCATCTGTTGGGTATGACCTAAATTGTATATTGAGGCCTGCTGATCCCTGTCTGTTCTGCTTTACTAACTCATAGATATGAAACGTAATATTTTCTGTTGAGGAAGTCATGTTGTCCAGTCTTAGTTTATGCAGTGACTGTACCCTCTGTGCCATGACCAATGCCATTAGCATGACTGTTTTTAATATCAGTCTGTGTAGGGACAGCGCTGTTGCTGGAGACCAATTCCTGAGCATCTTCAGGACAATACTTACATCCCATATTTGGGAGTACCTGGTTCTTTGGGAATTAGTATTAAAAATTCCCCTCATAAGTTTTGTTACCAGTGGGTGAGTCCCAACAGAGTAACGCTCTGTCCCCTGCCATAGGTAAGTCGATAGGGCACTTCTGGCGCAGTTGATGGCACTGTAACTGAGCCCCTCATCATAGTGGAGGCCTGCCAGATATTCCAGAACAGACGGGATGTTCATGTCTCTGTAGGTGATGTTGTTTTTATGGCAGTACATCTCCCACTTCCTGATATAGACCAGATACTGTTTTTTGGTTGACTGTCTTTGGGCCGCCGAGATCATGTTCACTGTTCGGTCCGTCAGTCCCAGTTGTAGTAGAGGTGTTTTTAAACTCTACAAATTAATAAGTTCAAATGTTTATGGCATGGTTGGCTATCCCTTGTTACGGGATGTAGCAATAAATCTGGTCTATGTGGGATGGTGATACATGGTTCTAATACCATGTTTAATACCACTGGGAACCATGATTGAGTAGGCCAATAGGGTACTACCAAAATACCAGAGGCAGAGTCTTGTTGTATTTTCCTTAATACCCGACTGATGAGGCATCAGATCGTTGTCTCTGTACTGTACACTGACAATGACAATTAAAATTGAATCTGAATCTGAGAAAGGAGGGAATGCGTAAATAAACAATTTCCCCCCAATGCAGCGAAAATGCATCTGTCGCCGCTGCTCCAGGGTCTGGTTCCCATGAAACATAATTTGATAACTGGTGGTTAAGTCTGGATGCGAATAGATCGATATCTGGTGTTCCATATTTTGCTGTAATATCAGCAAATACTTTTTTATTCAACATCCATTCATTAAATTTGCGTGACCTGGTGTCTGCCACTAAATTTAGTCTTCCTGGTAGGTAAGTGGCTGATATCCAAATATCTCTCTGGATACACCATTGCCAAATTGTATTAGCCAGATTGTCACATGATGTCTATTTGTTTCCAACCATGTGGTTAATGTATGCTACCACGGTGGTATTGTCTATCTGTAGTCTAACATGCTGGTGATATGACCCAGTACAATATGACTTTAGGCCATGGAATGCACCCAACATTTCCAGGTAGTTTATGCCCAGTGTGAGTAATAATGATGCCTCCTGAGCAGTCCATCTACCTCCACAGCTGGTGATGGTATTGGTGGCTCCCCACCCAAGTGCACTGGCATCAGTTTGTAGTACCATGGAAGGGTTACTGACAATGATTGGATTGGAACAAAGCCAGATGTTATCTATCCACCATTTTAGCTTTGATTGGTAGTTTCATAGGTCTGTCAAAGTGACCTGCATTAATTTAGAGTGCTTGTATTTTTATCTCTGTAAGTTTTGGTAATGTAGAGGTCCAAATTGTGTGGCTGGAAAGGCAGCCACCATTTTGCCAATTACTTTTGCTACCAATCTGATGGATGGTTTGCTGATGTCAATGAGGTTATTGCAAGCCTCTATTAAATCTCTAGCCTTTTCCATTAGGCAGAGTCACCGACACGTGAACTGAGTCAATGGTGAACCCCAAATAGTCCATAGTAGTGGAAGGCGTTAGTTTAGATTTAACTGGATGGATAATAAATCCCAGTTTTTCAAATAACTGTTTTGTGGCTGTTACAGTTTGTTTGGCCAATTCCAAAGTTTTGCCCACAATGAGCATGTCATCTAAATATGCCATGACCATGTGTTTATGTTTCCGTAGAAACGCTAGGGCTGGTTTCAAAATGTTTGTGAACAGCCTGGGGCTGATGATAAACCATTTGGCAGTGCTTTATACTGCCAGAGTTGTCCCATCCAGTTGAATTTTAAGTAATACCTGTGGTCACCTCGTATAGGCACTGAATAGTAAGCATCTTTTAAATCGATGCTGGCCATGAAGTAACCTTTGGAAATTAATTGTTTAGCAGTAACAAAGGTTTCCATTTTTAAGTGAATATATTGTACAAATGTATTCAATTTTGTCAGATTTATGATGATGCGACAACCACCATCTTTTTTGTTTTTGGTAAATATATTGGACACAAATTCTAATGGTTCGTGTTGAGTTTTCTCAATTACACCTTTTACGTAAAGCCGCTCCAGTTCAGCTTGCGCTTTTGATTTTTCTTTATCAGAAAGCACGAACATTCGGTTCGGTATATGTTGAACTGGAGGGCTGTACTTGAGTATAAACTCTATTGTATATCCCTGGATACTGCTTAAGATGTAAGTATCGGTTGTTAACATGCTTCATGCATTCAGAAAAGAGTGTAATCTCCCCCCCAACCTCCATGCTCCCTGTATTTTGTAGTGAACCAGACCCACCTACCTCCATAGTTACCAGTGGCAGGTTTATTTCTTTTTGTAGGTTCTTCGCTGCTGTTGTTGCGCTGGTGTCTGGATTTTCGGTTTGGTTGACGTTGGAGGTCCCCGTATCTTCCAAGAAGGCCGGCCTGGGCCATGGCCTAAAAAAGACTCATGTTTTGAGTACCGGCCTTCGAGCTTTCACCAGTTCTGCTGGTGGGTGCGTAGGGGTGCTGTCTTTGGCTGTAGTGGGTTTTTGTTGGAGTCCCTTTTATTAGTCCAGTAGGTTCTCTCGTTCCTGCACCCCTTGCACACTTGCCTTTCTTTTTGCAGACCCCTCTTCCAGGTCAGCCCAGAACTGACCCGCAGTGCTCCCCTCTGATGAGGTAGAAGCACTGTGCAGCCCTTCAAGTGGTACTGCTGTGGGTTTATCATAGGGCCCACAGTGATCCGACTCCATCTCCTGGAGTCTGTCACGTTGGAGCAAATGCTCCACACACCGCTCCATCCGGCTCCAGCGCTCTCGGTCGCTGGCCGCCCGCGGTTGTTCAAAGTCGGACTCCTCTGAGTCCACGACCTTGTTTGTTTTGTGTCTAGCCTTACCGCCCGGCCGCGTGGATCTGGCCGGTGCGGAGGCGTCATCGGGCACAGCTGATCCCACTATCGGTGATCCGAGGGCCGCTGACTGCTGCTGGCTGCCCGCTGCTCCTCGGTCCTCCCTCACCAGCTTTGTCGCAGACCTTGTCTTCTTTGTTTCCCGTTGGTTTCTCCACCTGTAATCAGCATGGGAAAACACAAAAAGACCGCAGTTCTTACCTACAGGTCCTGGTTTAAATTGTCGCTACGGGGGAACGTCGTTCCACCCCGCCTCCTGCCGTTTTCGACTTGTCAAAAGTCGACGGCCCCATTCTGAATATTCCGCCGCCCAGCCGTGGTGTTCTGGCCAGCGCGGGATAAGAATTCGGCACAGCTGATCCCTTACGGGGCCTGTGCCTTCAGCTGCTGCTGGCTCCCGCAACTTTGCGGTCCTCCCCAGCCAGCTTCACTCGCAGCACTTGTGGACACTATTTTGTCCAGCTTCCCCCCCTGTGTAAAACAGCGCGGGGACAAAAACTACCGCAGAGTAAATCACTTGCCTGCAGGTCGCGGTTTCAAACTTACCGCTGCGGGGGAACGCTCCACTCCGCCTGTCGTTTCGCAAGCGTGAAAGCGACATGACACGCATGCGTTGTGGCGGGCTTCTTCACGTAGTCACTCACGTGACTCCGAAATAAAATCTACAATCTACATTGTTTGGCATTGGAGTGTGGGAGGAAACCAGAGCACCCAGAGAAAACCCACATGGTCACAGGGAGAATGTACTAACTCCTTACAGATAGCACCTGCAGTCAGGACCGGATTTACCTATAAGCTAGACAAGCTTAAGCCTAGGGCCCCGATGTCTAGGGGGGCCTCCGGCAAAGGCAGGACACCTACTGTTCAACTCTGGGCGGGCCCCCCTCTCTATCTCTCTCTCTCCATCTCCCCCCGCTATCCGTGTCTGGGCTGCCGGGCTCCGCTCGCTCCTCATCCGCCGGCACGGCAGGCCGCCTTGCACATGCGCATTGCTTCGGCCTGCACGTCCTCCCCCCTGCACATGCGCACAACCACGGCCAGCACATCATCGGCCGCCCTGCGCATGCGCACTGTCACGGAAACTGGTCGGCGCTGGGCACTTTCTCCCTCGCTTTGAATTGTGGGAGATTTGGTCGCCATGACTGTCCGGTCGCTGCCTCGCCGCCAGCGCTGAAAACCAACGCGGAGGGGGCCTCACAAGTGGAACAGCTTAGGGCCTCTCTTCATCTAAATCCGGCCCTGCCTGCAGTCAGGATCGAACCAGAGTCTCGAGAGCTGTAAGGCAGCAAATCCACGCTACATCACTGTGCCGACCAGGGCCTACATAGAGTGGATGTGGAGAGGATGTTTCCAGTAATGGGAGAGTCTAGAATCAGAGAGCACAGCCTCGGAATAAATGGACGTACTTTCAGAATGGAGATGTAGAGGAATTTGTTTAGCCAGAGAACGTTAAACTGTAGAATTCATTGTCACAGACATCTGTGGAGGCCAAATCAATGGATATTTTTTAAGCAGAGATTGGCCTCAAAGAGTAAGGGTCTCCAAGTTTATGGGGAGAAGGCAGGAGAAAGAGATTGAGAGGGAAATATAGATCAGTCATGATTGAATGGCAGAGTAGGCTGAATGGCCTAATTCTGCTCTTTGGCCTTTTGATCTTATGGTCTTATGGAATGCAGTTAATGAGCTTCAATGGAAATCTTGCTTGAGGGTGGTACATGCAGCAATGATTCTAATACTAACACTGATGGAATTCCTTGTACCTTTTGGAGCCTGGGTCTAGAGAATGGCTTTGGGGCGGAAAGCTCCTTACTGGTGTTTCTCATCATCTTGAAGCCAATGGGTTTCAACCAGTTCCATGCAGACTTCAGAGTATAGAAGTTGGTGAGGCCACATTTAGAGCATTGTGTTCAGTTTTGGGCACCATCTTATAGGAAAGATGCTGTCAAGCTGGAAAGGGTGCAGAGAAGTTTAACGAGGATGTTGCCTGGACCCAAGGGCCTGAGTTAGAGGGAGAGGTTGAGCAGGCTAGGACTCTATTCCTTGGAGCACAGGAGGATGAGGGCTGATCTTATAGAGATGTATAAAATCATGAGTGCAATAGATCAGGTAAAGGTACAGAGTTTCATGCCCAGAGTAGGGGAATCGGAAACCAGAGGGCATAGGTTTAAGGTGGGGGCGGGGGGGGGGGGGAGGATTTAATAGGAATTAAATTAAATAGGGATTACTTTTTTACACCAAGGTTGAGGGTATATGGAATGAGCCGCCTGAGGAGGTTGTTGAGGCAGGTACTATTGAAGTTTAAGAAACATTTAGACAAGTACCTGAATAGGATATGTTTAGAGAGATATGGGCCAAACGCAGGCAGGCAGGACTAGTGTAGATGGGGTATATTTTGTCGCTGTGGGCAAGGTGGATTGCAGGGCTTGTTCCAAAGCTGCATGACTCTATAACTCTATGATGAGAAGCTGGAGCAGGAAGAGGAAGCTGTGGAGAAAGGAGTGCGGAAAGGAGGCGCGTTTCGCTCATCAGTGTGGAATTCATCGCAGAGATTGACAGACCAGGAATAGGAATACTTTATTGTCACAGTGAGATCCTTTGCTTGCATACACAATGTTTATAAATAGCGGCACTGACAAAGTTATAAATCGGGCCGTCGCCCCTTTTGGCCTCCCCCCTCCAACAGTTCCCCCACGCCAGGTCCTCTATTGTTCTTCCCCTCCCCCATCACGGTGGTCCTCCACACTCTCATCGACCATCGACCGTGGGTCGACCCGCGAGGCATCACCGCCGCCGTGAGGATTCACCACCTCCAAGGCCCCATCATTGTGAGGCTTCACCGCCGAGGCCTCACCTCTGTCAACGCCCCATTTCACGCCTCCATGGTGCCGACCTGGGCCCCAGCCGCTGGCTCCGTCAGTCGCTCCGCTGACCCGGACTCCAACCTGCGAGGCCTTGGCTGGGTACCGACCACACGCGGCTAAGGGGCAAATGCAGGCAAATGGGACTCGCCCAGAACCTAGTTGTCATGTACAAAGTGTACTGGCTGCTTGATTAGTATGGGTGTCTGGGGTTATGTGGAGAATGCACAAGAGTGGGGTCGAGTGAGGTCGAGTGGGGTCGAGAGGGAAAGACCAGCCATGATTGAATGGCAGAGTAGACTTGCTGGGCTGAATGTCCTCATTCTGCTCCTAAAAACTTTGAACTTGTGAACCCCAACAACGACACACCCACTTCCCCATCCATCTACATGATGCTCCCTGCAGTTGTTGTCTCTTCAACATCATTCTTTGCATCTCACTACACCATGTGGTGAGGTTACACTTTCGAACAGCTTGGTGGAGTGAGGAGATATGCAAAGGTTGCAAGCATATATCATACTGGCATTACCACTTGGAGAGAATGCAAGCTCTACTAACTATTAATACTTTGGTGACTCAATTTTACAATAGCGTTTCGTGCAATAGTGATTGAATGCGCTCAGAGTGTCGGGCATGCCAGCACCACAGAGGTTAAGGAGATACTCTCTAAAAATTGGCACTGTGGATGGCAGCTATGCCTGATATGCTCGCCTGCCAGTTGGAAAAAATATATTCACTCAGGACTTACCCTGAGAGGCATCGAACCTCCTGGTGCTGCTTCCTCCAGGATGGGAAAGGATGCTGATCACCATTGAAAACAATCTGCTGCCTAACCTGCCCTGTTAATCAGCAGGATAGCATTCCTCAGTCTGGGGAAACTCTGTGGGAAAGCCTTTCATCTGAAATAATTTCCATTCCACTCTGGCTTCCTTTTCAAATTCAAATAAACAATACAATAGACACACACTCACACATCATTGTATAATATGGCCTATCCTTGCCATGGCAAATATCCATAGCCTTTACAGCCAGACCTTGTCTAATCAAGAACGTGCTGCCACATTAACACATAAAATATAACATGAAATGTCCACCTACCATAAAACAATTCATTCCTATTAATGAAATAAAAATGAACTGCTGATGCGGGTTTACCAAAGAAAGGCAGAAAATACTGGAGGAACTCAGCGGGTCAGGCAGCATCACTAGAGAACATGGATAGGTGGCGTTACGGGTCGGGACCCTTCTTTGGACATCAGAATTGAGTCCAAAGAAAGGCCCTAACCCGAATTATTGCATTTCCATGTTCTCCAGAGATGCTCCTTGACCGGCTGAGTTACTCCAGGATATTGTGTCTTTATTCTTATTAAATTTGTTTTAATGTCATAGTAATGTGGCCAAGAGTTATTTAGATTTAAGGATAACGTCAGATATGGGACCTTAATGAAAGTTAGGACAGAATTGGCTTGGGTGATATGTCTATCAAACATAGTACAATTTTTTTTTTTTTTTTTTAATGTAATAGGTATGTAGGTGAGATTACTTGAATGACTTAAAATACAAGTACGTGCTATAACGCCGGGATAAGTGCTCAAACAAGGAAACCAAGCCCCATGACAAAGTAGTATCTAAACTATCTATACACAATTATGTTATAGGACATAAACTAACTTCATATTCAGTAATAAGCTATGTACATGTTATCAAACACACAAGCTAATAGTTTAATGCCAATGCCACATGAGAATCCAAAATGCCTTTACATATTTCAACTATGGGGCAACAAAAAGTAGGCGTAGATGCCAGTGTATCACTGGAGTTATCAAGTGGGCACTTCCTTTCACTGGTGTGTCATTGAGTAAGGCCCATGACATCTCGGGAAGGCTTATTATGAAGCCAGTATAATTTCAGTTACAAAGCAAAAATTGCAGATGCTGGTTTATACCTAAGTGCTGGAGTAACTCAGCGGGTCAGGCAGCATCTCTGAAGAAACAGAATGAGTGACATTTCAGGTCTTCTGATTGTCAGCTTACTTCATTTATAGTACCTTAAGCTGACAGGGGTGATAGTGTGTGTTGAGAATGATGAGAGACATGTTGTGTCATCTACATTAAGGACTGCAATGAATGGATAACTGCAGCATTTATTGCTATGGTAAAGGTTCCTCCAAACAACCAAAGTAAGTGTGTATCTATGAAATCATATTTGGAGTGTTAGTTTAGTTTAGAGAAATAGCATGGATACAGGCCCTTCAGCCCACTGAGTAAATACTGACCATCGATCACCCCATACACTAGTTCTATCCTACACACTAGAGACAATTTACAGAAGCCAATTTACCTACAGAACCTGCACATCCTTTGAATGTGGGAGGAAACCGGAACACCCGGAGAAAACCCATTCGGTCACAGGGAGAACGTGCAAACTCCGTACAAACAGCACCCATAGTCAGGATCGAACCTGGGTCTCTGGCCCTGTAAGGCAGCAACTTTACCACTGCGCCACTGTGCCGCTCTGCTCAGCCTTGGAGACCAGCTACAAAAATGTTTGAAGAATGGTTGGGGAAATGAGCGGAGAACTGGTAGATGAATGTAAACAAACCCGCACTCAAGCACACGAGGGATTAGGAGCAGGACGATGGATTACAAAATAAATGGGGGGAAATACCAACAGAGTTGGATAGAGCAAGGGGTCAGGGAATCAGAATAGCTGGCTCCTTCGAGGTAACCTGCAAGTTTTGGTGACCGACAAGTAACAAACGTGATACCAAGTGGCCACAACATAGAATGAAGTGTGGATCGGCGACAGCGATTCTGTTATTATGCCGAGTACTGTACTACTTAGGTTGCACCTGGAGGATTGCATGCATTACTGAAACACGCACCACAAAAATGTAAACAAATGTAAAGAGAATGAACATGATAGGGGAATGAAAGAAGAAAACATATGGGGAGAGGCTCCGTTCTTATTGGAGAGGAAAAGAATGAAAACGGATATAGCTGAGATTTTTAAATGAATAGGGCTCAGGAATGTGAAGGGTCAGTTGGGGCTGTTTGACTTGGCACGAGACCACAGAATAAAGGGACATAAACACTGGCTGAGAAGGGAGCGATACAGGCAGGATACTGAGAGGGTGGTCAGGTTTTGGAATCGCTTACTGAGGGAGGCGAGCAGGTTAAATCTTTGAGGAAAAATAAGACAGATAGTTAAAGAGAAACATATTTTTGGATAAAGCAGCTTGGGGGCAGCAAGAAAACCAAGCATGCCGTCACATCACCACTGCTTCCTGATTTAGGGCTCGAGTAGATATTGAAAATAATTTATTCAGCCCAAGCTCAGGATGCTTTTCTTTATGTTGAAAATCCACACTTAAGTCAGGTAAACATAATCAAATTCTCCATCACCAGAAACATTGTAGCAAATTCTTTATTTAAAAAAAAATCTGAATCTGATAACAAATCAAATTGCCGCGACAGGGTGAAATTAACATCTAGAGTAATATGTGATCTTATCAAGTGGTGGAGGTTAAGTGGAAGTTTATGATCTGATGTTAACTAGTGTCACTGCAAGATCGCAACATATTATTATCTTCCTTTCTATCCAACTTACTGAATCGTTTCACCTCCTCAATATTTTTTGTGTTCTTTCTAATCTCCCAATTATGCCATTGTCCAACATTCAATCGAGGCTCTTTGACTTCAATCTGCAGATTAGAAGATGCGGCATTTATCATTTTCATTTTCATTATTCAGTATTATATTATTATTATTATTTTTGGGGGGTGTGGCACTCATGCTGTATGACTAGACTACGGGCGGCACGTTGGCGCAGCGGTAGAGTTGCTGCCTTACATTGCCAGAGATCTGGGTTTGATCCTGACTATGGAGGAAACCGGAGCACCCGGAGAAAACCCACGCGGTAACAGGAAGAATGTACAAACTCCGTACAGACAGCATCTGTAGTCAGGATCGAACCCGGTGTCAGTAAGGCAGCAACTCTACCGCTGCGTTACTATGCCGCCCTGGTCGTATAATAAAATATAAATGTTCATAAGTTGATATGTTCATAAGTTGTAGGAACAGAATTAGGCCATTCAGCCCATCAAGTTTACTGCACCATTCAATCACGGCTGATCTATCTTTTTCTCTCAACTCATTCTCCTGCCTTCTCCCCATAACCCCTGACACCTGTTCTAATCAAGAATCTATCAATCTCCACCTTAAAAATATCCATTGACGGGCTCCACATCTTTCTGTGACAATGAATTCCACAGATTTACCACCCTCTGACTACAGAAATTCCTCATCACCTTTTTAAAGGTTCGTCCTTTTATTCTGAGGCTATGGCCTCTGGTCCTAGACTCTTCCACTAGTGGAAACATCCTCTCCACCTCCAACCTATCCAGGCCTTTCACTATTCAGTAAGTTTCAATGAGGTTCCCATTCATCCTTCTAAACTCTAGTGAGTGCAGGCCCAGAGTTGTCAAATGTTCATCATATGTTAACCCAATCATTCCTGGGATCATTCTCGTAAACCTCCTCGGGACTCTTGCCAAGATAGGGGGCCCAAAGCTGCTCAATACTCTTAATACGGCCTGACTAGTGCCTTATCAAGCCTCAGCATGACATCCTTGTTTTTATATTCTAGTCCTCTCGAAATAAATGCCACCATTGCATTTACCTTCCTTACTACCAATTGAACTTGCAAGTTATCTTTTAGGGAATCCTGCACCAGCATTCCCAAGTCTCTTTGCACCTCTGATTTCTGCATTCTCTCTTCATTTAGAAAATAGTCTATGCCTTTATTCCTACTACCAAAATGTATGACTCCACATTTTGCTATGTTGTATTTCATCTGCCACTTCTCTGCCCACTCTCCCAACCTCCCCAAGACTTTCAGCAGAATCCTTGCTTTCTCTATTCTAACTGCCCCTTCACCTATCTTTGTATCATCTGCAAGCTTGGCCAAAAAGCCTTCGATTCCCTCATCCAAATCATTGATATACAATGTGAAGCGTAGTGGCCCCAGCTCTGAACTCTGCTGAACACCACTAGTCACTGGCAGCCAACTAGAAAAAGCTCTCTTTATTGCCACTCTTTGTCTTCTGCCATGCAGCCAACCTACTATCCATGCTCTTATCTTCCCGCTGATACCATATCTACGGAACAGGAATAAATGACTCAGTAACAGCTTCTTCACCTCTGTTATCAGACATATGAATGATCCTTCCATAAGTTAGGGTACTGTCCAGATTTTCCAACCTGCTTTATCAAACTTTTTCTATGGAACTGCAATGCTACAACACTAAGAAAGTTGTACGCTGAAAAACTAGTGACTGTTTCTACTATTGGGAGAGTCTAGGGCCAGATGTCATAGCCTCAGAATTAAAGGAAGTTCCTTTTGGAAGGAGATGAGAAGGAATTTCTTTAGTTAGAGGGTGGTGAATCTGAGGAATTCTTTGCCACAGGAGGCTGTGAAGGCTTTGTCAATTGATATTTTTGTGGCTGAGATAGGTAAATTCTTGATTAGTATGGGTGCCAGGGGTTATGGGGAGAAGGCAGGAGAATGGGGCTAGGAGGGAGAGATAGATTAGCCTTGATTGAATAGCAGAGGGTACTTTATGGGCCGAATGGCCAAATTCTGCACCTATTACTTATGACCTTATGACCTTATGAAACTATATCCTGAACTAATTTATTTTTCTCTGCGCTCTACCTGTTACACTTGTGTTTGGCTTGATTGTACTCCTGGATAGTGTTATCTGATGTGATTGAATAGCACGCAGTTAAAGTAGCTGATGACACATACGCTCATTGGAAGGACCTTTGAAGTTCCTTCTCTCCAATTTTCTCCTCAGTAGTTTCTCAGAACTTCGACATCGGACCTTGCTCCGTAGAGAGAGATTATCCAGTGTAGACCAACACAGGGCTTTGGAAATATTGATCTATGGACCCCTGTAGTATATGAATAAAAGTAGTTTCATGTGCATTAAAATGTCAAATGCTAGTTCTGATAGAAGTCAAGGCAATGGGGTAGTTGACTTTGTTAAAATTGTAAATTGTTCCTAGTGTGTAGGATAGTGCAAGTGTAGGGGATTGCTGGTCAGCACGGATTCGTTGGGCCGAAGGACCTGTTTCCACGCTGTATCTCTAAAGTGTAAAGTATAAAGTATAGGTTTTGATCATGAAGTCCACTAATTATGAAGTGCTGCTTCAGGTGCTATATAGGGGGAGAGCTTATACAATGAAATTTTCAGTAATTACATATTTTTCTTGCAGTTATAGCTAATTGCATTTGCAACAATGGCCTTACATATATAATTAATATATGCTGCTGTAATATTAATCAAATGGATTGTATTTTGTTTGGAAAGTAGCAGTGCGAGGAGAGGTATGCTGCTCCTAAACCTGCCATGGGATTAAAGGAAAAGTGATTTTGCAAAGCAAGCCCCAGGTAGCAATCAATATTTAACGAACTACTGAAAGCAAAGCTTCCGGTCTTTTCTAACAGACAAAGTGAAGCTGGTTTGACTAACGACCTAATGGATTTGCTAATGCCTGCACTTGACATGTTTTGTGTGCCTTGAACTTATTTGATCTTCAGCTCTTCTAGAGAGTGGGTCACTTAATCTGCCAGAAAGAGAGGCTTACACCTCGAACAAGCTTGTACTGGCCAGTTAAAGTAACCAGTTCCCCTCAGTAAAAACAGCTTTTTTTCCACGAGTAGTAGCTCTACTCAATAACCAACAATCTATGGCCTCCTTTTGCTCTGGTATGTTATGTAAATCTCATGTTTAATCGATAATGTTTTATTATTAATGTTTAACGTTTTAAGTGTCATTCCTAACTTTCACTGTATGTCATGTTGTCACTTGGGGGTGGAGCACCAAGGCAAATTCCTTGTATGTGAATACTTGGCAAATAAACTTAATCATTCATTCATTCATTCATTAACGTTCATCATGCAGGTTTAGTTTAGTTTAGAGATACAGCGTTGAAACAGGCCCTTCGGCCCACCGAATCCACACCAACCAATGATCACCCACACATTAGTTCTATGTTATCCCAGTTTCGCATCCTACACAGCAGGGGCAATTCACATGACAGTTAACCTACAACCTTGCCGTCATAGGAATGTGGGAGGAAACCGGAGCACTGGGAGAAAACCCATGCGGTCTCAACTAATCTGTTGGTCTGCTGAAAGAAAGATTGTTCCGTTTCGAGATATATGATAATATAACACTCTTGACTTTTGAGAACGTACAAATTCTGTATAGTCGTGTTCGGACCAGGGTCTCTGGTGCCACTTTGCCGTCCATAACTTGAATTATTCACCCTCAACTTGATTGATGACAGATTCACCAAGACTGAATCACTCCAACAACATTGGGAGACTACCCAATGAATGGACGTTCTCTAATTTTAGGTAACCTCTACAAACCCCTTTCCCCTCATCACCCCCTCCCCTCCTTGCAAACCGTTCTCCACTAAAAGTTGATTAACCAGTTCCACAATTTGTAACAATGTATCCCTCTTGAGATCACCCCATCCCTAGCTACCAGGCAGCCTATCAGGGAACCTCCCTGCCTGAGGTAATCTGTTGCGGGGCCTGGTTGGTCCTGATCTTTTCTCTCCCCCGCCACCGCTCCCCACAATCAGCATGAAGAGGGGACCCAACCCATCATGTCACCTATCCATGTTCTCCAGTGATGCTGCCTGACCCACCGAGTTACTCCTGTTACTATTTTGTGTCTATCTTTGGTATAAACCAGTCCCGGCTGATCCTTATTAAATACATTTAAATTTGGGGTTGATCCAGATACACAAGTGTCAGGGAAAAATAAAGCAAACTAATGGCCTTGCTAATGTCTCTTGAGAGTCTTCCCTCAGAACTAGGGCCACCAGTCTCTCGGGGAGTATTGTAATGAAGACCAGGTGATTTGATAATGGTTTAGATGTAGCAATGAATCAGGGCATTGTTCAGATTGAATGAAATTCTACCAGTATTAAAATATTCAGTCTCTAACAGTCTCTTTTGGAGGGGTCCATGGTGCAGCAATAGAGTTGGCCTTACAGCACCAGTGACCTGGGTTCAATCCTGATGACGGCTGCTGTCTGTAGAGTTTATATGCTCTCCCTGTGACAGCGTGGGTTTTCCTCGGGTGCTCTGGTCTCCTCCCACACCCTAAAGACATACAGGTTTGTAGATTAGACAAAAGTGCTAGAGAAACTCAACAGGTGAGGCAGCATCTATGGAGCGAAGGAAATAGGCAACGTTTCAGGCCGAAACCCTTCTTCAGACTCGAAACGTTGCCTCTTTCCTTCACTCCATTGATGCTGCCTCACCCACTGAGTTTCTCCAGCACTTTTGTCTACCTTCAGTTTTCCAGCATCTGCAGTTCCTTCTACGTTCTACAAGTTTGTAGATTAATTGGCTTTCATGTAAAAATTATAAATTGTTCCTAGTGTAGGATAATGCTAGTGTACAGTGATCGCTGGTCAGCGTAGACTCGGTGGGCCGAAGGACCTGTTTCCACCTCTATCTCCAAAGGTTAAAGTCTGAAATATCTCTAAAATAAAGAAAGACGGAACACCAGACATGTGAGAATGTTACTATGCTCCTCTGTTCCTCATTAGGACGATTGTAAACTGTCCCTAGTGTGTAGGATAGTATTAGTAGGCCAAAGGGCCTGTTTCCACACTTTATCTCTAAACTCAAGTAAAGCAAAGTCAACTCTAAACATAGCCCTGATGTCTCCCAAGCTATTGTGCTTTTTTGAGACAGGTCAGTCATCTGAAATCAAGGAAAACATTCAGCAAACACAAACGCAAGTCTTTTATGTAATCGCACCCTGTAAACACCATTGATATTTGAAAGATTTCAACAGGTTTCAGTATTTTTGATTCAATCCGGCACAAGGCCGGTGATGCACCTTTGCCAATTTGTAAGGACGAGGGATCCATCAACAAAAGAGTCTCATCACGCACTGTGTCCCACCCAGATACACAGCCATGTAACACAATAACCAGGATCGCCCTGTCACAATAATCGCATAGATTTTTAATTTCATTTCCTGCAGCAATTTGCCCTTGAGGAAATACACATTACTGATATGATTTGTAAACCGCATTGCTGACAACCGCCCAAAATGTTGTTGAGATTACAGCATGCGATAGAGAACTAAGCATTGAAAGTCTTTCTCCTTGAATTAAGAGTAGTCACTGAGTGTTCTCGATACAGATGCAAAATGCTGGAGCAACTCAGCAGGTCAGGCAACATCTCTGGAAAAAGGGAATAGGTGGCGTTTTGGGTCAAGACCCATCTTCAGACAGGGGAGAGGGAAACTGGAGGTATGAAAAGGTACAGAACAGATCACAGCCGGCATCGAGGACTCAGGAAAGGTGGAGCCAACAGTGGGTTTGTTCTTTTCTTATCAATCAATCAATTTTTATTTATATAGCACATTGAAATCAACTCACGTTGAACCAAAGTGCTGTACATAGAAGAATTTGGGTTGCCATACATCCACAGAAATAATCATACGTTTAGTTTCCCTACCTCCTGACTCTCAGTCTTAAGAAGGGTCTCGACTCAAATTGTCGTCTATTCCTTTTCTCCAGAGATGCTGCCTGACCCACTGAGTTACTCCAGCATTTTGTATCCATCTTTGGTGTAAACCAGCATAGAAACATAGACATAGAAAATAGGTGCAGGAGTAGGCCATTCGGCCCTTCGAGCCTGCACGGCCATTCAATATGATCATGGCTGTTCATCCAACTCAGTATCCCGTACCTGCCTTCTCTCCATACCCCCTGATCCCTTTAGCCACAAGGGCCACATCTAACTCCCTTTTAAATATAGCCAATGAACTGGCCTCAACTACCTTCTGTGGCAGAGAGTTCCAGAGATTCACCACTCTCTGCGTGAAAAATGTTTTTCTCATCTCGGTCTTAAAGGATTTCCCCCTCTATCCTTGCCCTAGACTTCCCCAACATCGGGAACAATCTTCCTGCATCTAGCCTGTCCAACCCCTTAAGAATTTTGTAAGTTTCTATAAGATCCCCCCTCAATCTCCTAAATTCTAGCGAGTACAAGCCAAGTCTATCCAGCCTTTCTTCATATGAAAGTCCTGACATCCCAGGAATCAGTCTGGTGAACCTTCTCTGCACTCCCTCTATGGCAATAATGTCCTTCCTCAGATTTGGAGACCAAACCTGTACTCAATACTCCAGGTGTGGTCTCACCAAGACCCTGTACAACTGCAGTAGAACCTCCCTGCTCCTATACTCAAATCCTTTTGCTATGAATGCTAACATACCATTCGCTTTCTTCACTGCCTGCTGCACCTGCATGCCTACTATCAATGACTGGTGTACCATGACACCCAGGTCTCGTTGCATTTCCCCTTTTCCTAATCGGCCACCATTTAGATAATAATCTGCTTTCCTGTTTTTGCCACCAAAGTGGATAACCTCACATTTATCCACATTATACTGCATCTGCCATGCATTTGCCCACTCACCAAGCCTATCCAAGTCACCTTGCAGCCTCCTAGCATCCTCCTCACAGCTAACACTGCCCCCCATCTTAGTGTCATCCGCGAACTTGGAGATGTTGCATTCAATTTCCTCGTCCAAATCATTAATATATATTGTAAATAGCTGGGGTCCCAGCACTGAGCCTTGCGGTACCCCACTAGTCACTGCCTGCCATTCTGAAAAGGACCCGTTTACTCCTACTCTTTGCTTCCTGTTTGCCAGCCAGTCTCTCTATCCACATCAATACTGAACCACCAATACCGTGTGCTTTAAGTTTGTATACTAATCTCTTATGTGGGACCTTGTCGAAAGCCTTCTGAAAGTCCAGATATAACACATCCACTGGTTCTCCCCCTATCCACTCTACTAGTAACATCCTCGAAAAATTCTATAAGATTCGTCAGACATGATTTACCTTTCGTAAATCCATGCTGACTTTGTCCAATGATTTCACCACTTTCCAAATGTGTTGCTATCCCATCTTTAATAACTGACTCTAGCAGTTTCCCCACTACCGATGTTAGACTAACTGGTCTGTAATTCCCCGTTTTCTCTCTCCCTCCATTTTTAAAAAGTGGGGTTACATTAGCTACTCTCCAATCCTCAGGAATTACTCCAGAATCTAAAGAGTTTTGAAAAATTATCACTAATGCATCCACTATTTCTGGAGCTACTTCCTTAAGTACTCTGGGATGCAGCCTATCTGGCCCTGGGGATTTATCAGCCTTTAATCCATTCAATTTACCTAACACCACTTCCCGGCTAACCTGGATTTCACTCAGTTCCTCCATCTCCTTTGACCCGCAGTCCCCTGCTATTTCCGGCTGATTATTTATGTCTTCCTTAGTGAAGACGGAACCAAAGTAGTTATTCAATTGGTCCGCCATGTCCTTGTTCCCCATGATCAATTCACTTGTTTCTGACTGCAAGGGACCTACATTTGTTTTAACTAATCTCTTTCTCTTCACATATCTATAAACACTTTTGCAGTCAGTTTTTATGTTCCCTGCCAGTTTTCTTTCATAATCTATTTTCCCGTTCCTAATTAAGCCCTTTGTCCTTCTCTGCTGGTCTCTGAATTTCTCCCAGTCCTCTAGTAGGATGCTTTTACTGGCTAATTTGTACGCTTCATCTTTTGCTTTGATACTATCCCTGATTTCCCTTGTTATCCACGGATGCACTACCTACCCTGATTTATTCTTTTGCCAAACTGGGATGAACAATTGTTGTAGGTCATCCATGCAGTCTTTAAATGCCTTCCATTGCATATCCACCGTCAACCCTTTAAGAATTAATTGCCAGTCAATCTTGGCCAATTCACGTCTCATACCCTCAAAGTTACCTTTCTTTAAGTTCATAACCATTGTTTCTGAATTAACAATGTCACTCTCCATCCTAATGAAGAACTCAACCATATTATGGTCACTCTTGCCCAAGGGGCCATGCACAACAAGACTGCTAACTAACCCTTCCTCATTACTCAATACCCAGTCTAGCATAGGCTGCTCTCGCGTTGATTCCTCTACATGTAGGTTTAGAAAACTATCCCACATACATTCCAAGAAATCCTCTTCCTCAGCACCCCTGCCAATTTGATTCTCCCAATCTATATGTAGATTGAAGTCACCCATTATAACTGTTTTACCTCTGTTGCACGCATTTCTAATTTCCTGTTTGATGCCATCCCCAACTTCACTACCACTGTTAGGTGGCCTGTACACAACACCCACTAGCGTTTTTTGCCCCTTAGTGTTTTGCAGCTCTACCCATATCAATTCCACATCCTCCAAGCTAATGTCCTTCCTTTCCATTGCGTTAATCTCCTCTCTAACCAGCAACGCTACCCCACCTCCTTTTCCTTTCTGTCTATCCCTCCTGAATATTGAATATCCCTGGATGTTCAGCTCCCAGCCTTGGTCACCCTGGAGCCATGTCTCCGTGATCCCAACTATATCATAATCACTAATAGCTATCTGCACATTCAACTCATCCACCTTATTATGAATGCTCCTTGCATTGAGACACAAAGCCTTCAGGCTTGTTTTTACAACGCTCTTACCCCTTATACAATTATGTTGAAAAGTGTCCCTTTTTGATTTTTGCCCTAGATTTGTCTGCCTACCACTTTTACTTTTCACCTTGCTACCTATTACTTCTACCCACATTTTACACCCCTCTGTCTCTCTGCTCACACATTTAAGAACCCCACCACCTCTTATTCTATGTTTATTATTTGTTTCTTCTTTCCCCCCTACATGCTGAGTGCTTCCCTTCTCTGCCTCCTGCCTTACACACTGTCTACTAGCTTTCTCTATTTGAGTCCATCCCCTCAACCGTTCTAGTTTAAACTCTCCGCGGTAGCATTTGCAAATCTCCCCGCCAGGATATTGGTTCCCCATGGGTTTATGTGCAACCCATCCTTTTTGTACAGGTCCCACCTTCCACAAAAGAGGTCCCAATGATCCAGAAACTTGAATCCCTGCCCTCTGCACCAGTCCTTCAGCCACGCATTTATCCTCCTCCTCGCTCCATTCCTACTCTCACTGTCGCGTGGCACAAGCAGTAATCCCGAGATTGTTACCTTTGCGGTCCTTCTCTTTAACTCTCCTCCTAACTCCCTAAATTCTCCTTTCAGGACCTCTTCTCTTTTTCTACCTATGTCATTGGTACCTATATGTACCACGACCTCGGCATCCGCTGTTCCTTCCTACATTGAGAGTCCTGAGCTTGACAAATAGTCTTTACAATCAAGAGCTTCATCCAAATATAGTTTCAAATTTGGCAAGATTGGCTCAACTATTAAAATCCCAAGGGATTTGTTTCCCCCAAAAAACAAAGATAATCTGTGGGTACATTGCACGCAGGGCGGCACAGTGGCACAGCTGGTAGAGCTCTACCTCACAGTGCCAGAGCCTGGGTTCCATCCTGACTATGGGAGCTGTCTGTAGGGAATTTGTATGTTCTCCCTATGATTGCATGGGCTTTCTCCCGGTGCTCCGGTTTCCTCCCGTATTCTAAAGATGAGCAGGTTTGTAAGTTAATTGGCTTCAATAAAAATTGTAAATTGTCCCCCGTGTGTAGGATAGTGGCAATGTACGGGGTGATCACTGATCGGCGCGGTTTCCACGCCTGTTTCCACGCTGTATCACTAAAGTCTAAACTCAGAGTGGCCTATGCATCAAGGGACAACACAGTGATGCAGCTGGTAAAGCTGCTGACTTACAGAACTAGAGGATCATAACCTTGGGTGCTGTCTGTGTGGAGTTTGCATGTTCTCCAAGTGACAGTGTGGATTTTCTCCGGGTGCTCCAGTTTCTGCCCCCATCCTAAAGACAGCAGGTTTGCAGTTTTGCAGATTTATTGGTCTGTAACATTGCCTCTAATGTGTGTGTGTGTGTGTGTGTGGGGGTGGATGAGAAAGTTAGATAACATAGAGTTAGAGTGAATGAGTGATCAAGGGTCAACGTGGACTCAGTGGGCCTTATGCTGTATGCTGTAAAACCCTCTAAAACAATTCTCTGAGCACGTTTTAAATGAACTGAAAATTGCACATTTCTCAATTGACACTCCTTAAATTAGTGATAAGTGTTTCTGGCAGATGATGCACCTAGCCAGAAGTGTGAGATTTGAAAATATTCCCTGAAGCAACTTCCTTAAGACTCACTGTTTCAAAAGCATTGCATTTTGACCCAGGGTGGGATTGTCAACATATATCAGTGGAAGGTTGTAAATTGCTGAATGCCAGGAATGTGATCTAAAACCATTGACAACTTGAAACCGGAGCGCACCTTGGGATTTGAACTCAAATATTGGCTTTGATTTTGTGTTCCCCCTGAAAGTACAGTGCCTACTGTTCGCTGTGGCTGAACATTGTCCTGGGATTTTCATCGCAGTTTAGGTGCAGACTTGCTGACATCTGTCTTCTGATCTGGCGAGGCATTTCCCCCCTGGGGCTAATCTGTGACAAGGCACGCTGGAAGCTAAACTTGATCGCCCCTGAAAACAGGCATAAGGGACCGTGATGTGTGTCTATCCTGTGCTAATGGCATGTTGACCTCTGCTTCCTACTCATTGTCAAGGTTGCCGTGTGTGGATGCTTTCCAGGCGCTTGCTGAGAGAGCAGTGGGAAGAGGTGTCGAGTTCACCGCCAGGAGCACAGCTCCAGAAATACTTGCCCAGCACAGGAAAACCTTAAATGATACAGCGGATGTCCTTGTAGGCAGATGCAAACTCAAATGCCATATCCTGCTGCCACTTTCCCTGCTAACCAGAGACTGCTCGATTCACCATCACAGCCCTTCATGAGGCTGCAAACAAAACAACCAGGACTCCACATAACAGCCATTTGACTCAAATCGTGGGTGAGTCTAGGACCAGAGGGCACAGCCTCAGAATAACAGGATGTTACTTTAAAAAGGAGATGTGGATAAATTTATTTAGTCCGACATTTTCGCCACCTCCAACGGGATCCCACCATAAGTCACATTTTCTCATCTATACCTCTTTCTGCTGTCTGCTGGGACGATTCACCTCCGCAACTCCCTGGTTCTCTCATCCCTTCCCAACCAAACCATCCCCTCCCCAGGAACTTTCTCCTGCAACCGCAGGAGAAGCAACACCTGTCCATGTATCTCCCCCCTCGACTCTGTCCAGGGTTCCCGACCGCCCTTTCAGGTGAGGAAGCGGCTCACTTGCACCTCCTTCAACCTCTTCTACTGTTTGCGTTGTTCTTGGTGTGAGCTCCTACAGTATATATTGGTGAGACCAAGCACAGACTTGACGATCGTTTTGCTGATCACTTACACTCAGACCGTCTTGGCCTACGCAATCTCTCAGTTTCCAAACATGTCGACTCCCCTTCCCATTCCCATACTGACCTTTCTCCCCTTGGCCTCCTCCACAGTCAGAGTGGGGCCACACACAAATGTGAGGAACAACACCTCATATTGCGCTTGGGTAGCTTACAACTCAGCGGTATGAATATTGATTTATCTTATTTTAAGTAACCCCACCTTCCCCCCCGCCCCTCACCCATCCAACACACCAGTTCCACTGCTTGCATCCTTTTATACCTTTGTTATCACCTCTTCCCCAGCCAACAATGGGCCATGATGGTCTCCACATTTTGTTGGTCGTCTGTTACTGGCCCTACTTTGTCTGGCAGTTTCTTACCTCCAGTTCCCTCCCCTCTACTTTCAGTCTGAGGAAGGTTCCAGATCCGAAACGTCGCCCATCCTTTTTCTCCAGAGATGCTGCCTGACCCGTTCAGTTACTCCAGCACTTTGTGTCTATCTTCCATTTAAAACCAAAACTTTGAAAATAAAGTTCATATGCCATAGGAGCAGAAATAGGTCATTTGGCAAACAAGTCTACTCCACCATTCAATTGTGGCTGATCTTTGTTTCCCTCTCAACTCCATCCTCCCGCCTTCTCCCCGTAACCTTTGATACGCTTACTAATCAAGAAACTGTCAATTTCTGCTTTAAAAAATACCCAATGACTAGTGTTGTACCCCATGTTTTGTTTTGAAGCCAATTTCCAGAAGCTAATTTAACAATCTCTGCACAGACAGCACCTGTAGTCAGGATCAAACCCGGGTCCCTGATGCTGTAAGGCAGCAATTCTACCGCTGCACCACCCTATTATTCTGGTGTAGTTTCAGTATTGCTGCTCCCATTTAGCCAGGCCCATCGAACCACTTGTCATTGTTCTCTATGCTGGCCGCAGCCCATCCATCGAGATTTAAGCCTCCAAGCCAACAAAGAAGTTAGGTTTAGTTTAGTTTAGTTTGTTATTGTCTCCCGTATCGAGGTACAGTGAACAGCACCCGTAGTCAGGTTCGAACCCGGGCCTCTGGCGCTGTGAGGCAGCGGCTCTAGTGCTGCGTCACTGTGATGCGCAAACGCTGGATTTGAACCTCCCATTTGAGGAATGTTTATCAATAATATGCATGGACGAGTGGAAGTTTCTTACAATCACAGTCGGGTATAACTTTGGAAATCCCTGGCATGCCTGGCACAATAGTAAAAGTGTTGTTTCACAAGTGTTCTGTCATTTTTGACCAGAAACAGGGAAAATGGGAAAGCCTCTTGGTGTGTTTAACAGTGTTAATGGCGTACATCCAGTGGTGGAGGTCTCCCTCAATGTCCTTCACAAACATTGATAGCATCTTGTCAGGCGGAGTGTACTTGGAGAAAGATGTTGCTGCAGCTGATGTTCATAAGTGATGGAATTAATCACAGCTGTTGGAAGCGGTGCCACTGGTGGCTTGAGTCACTGGGTTAACATGCAGCCTTTGATGCAAGAGCAGTTCTCATTCACTAAAGCCCCACGATCACTGCTCCTCCGCACACAAACCTTTTCTTTGAAGGAGAAAAAAAGCCAGGCTGCGGCTCCAATCGACCCTGATGGGAGGCCATACGCATTTTATTTTCCTTTTCGATTACCCTCGGAGTTGCCGGATTACGGTGGGGGAAATGAGGAAGATTGCAATCCATCCCAGCTTCTTTCTGGCAGTCAGCTTTGGCAGTGATGGAGCTGGAGAAAGTAAACAAAAAGACCATTGCCACATTGCTGTCGGCAGTGACATGGGCTTTTGAAACCAGATTATTTTTGGAAGCATTTTAGAACAAAACAGATGGTGATGTAAGGTCATGCAGCTTTATAAAAGCCTGTCTAAGCAGGTTGGTGCCTGTCGAAACTTGTTTAGGCGACTCATTTTAGCGTGCTGGATACACTGATATTGGTGGGTTAGGATATGAGCAAAGTAACACAGATGGCAAACTACCAGTTGTTTTCAATCAGTTTCAGAGAGACTGGAGATCACCTATAACTGTGTCTAAAGTTCACCAAGCAATGTGAAGTTCCAAAAGGTGAAGGAAGCTCTGGCTGCTTTTTTTTTTCTCTCTCTCTCTCCCTCTCGCTCTCTGCACTCTTGTGGATTGTTGGTGCATGAATGTGGTCAAGACTTTTTTATTTGTTTGAACAGCTGCAGAGATGTGTCTGTTCTGCTTTTACTGCCGTTAAAATTGTTCGACCACAAGCCGGGCTAGAACTTGTGATGCACGTAGGCACGCGAACGGGCGTGTGTCTGTGCAGTACATCCGGGCCTGTGGGAGGGTTGTGGTATCTTTATAAGGACGTCGAGCGCAAGGCGTTGGAAACCATCAGAGCTTCGTTCTCTGGGCCGGCAGTATTACACAAGCCTGCCCTCCCTTCATTCCCACCATTGACTCCATTTACACCTCATGCTGCCTCAGAAATGCAGCCAACAGCCTGTTTAATAATCCCGATCCAGAATGTCACCTATCCAGGTTCTCCAGAGATCCCTGGGTGGGGTCAAAATCTGATCCCAGCTCCTGTGGTCCTTTAGACTCACCAAGGGTAAGTTTCCCATTTTCCCTTTAAATATAGAGTCATAGTTACAGCAAGCAAACTGGCCCATTGACTCAAATTACCCACACCAGTCACCATGTACCATCTACACTAGTCCCACCTGCCTGAGTTTGGCCCATATCCCTGCCTTAACTACCTCCTCTGGCAGCTCGTTCCATACACCCACCACCCTTTATTTGTGAAAGTTACCTGCCTGATTCCTATTAAATTGATCCACCTTCACCTTAAACCTCTGTCCTCTGGTTCTCGATTCCACTACTTTGGGCAGGAGGCTCTGTGTGTTTACCTGATCTATCCCTCTCATGATCTTTACCTGATCTATTCCTCTCACCCCTCAACCTCCTGCCCTCTATGGAATAGAGTCCTAGCCTGCTCAACCTCTCCCTGTAGCTCAGGCCCTCGAGCCCCGGCAACATCCTCGTAAATCTTCTCTGTACCATTTCCAAAATGACAACATCTTTCCTGCAATATGGTGCTCGAAACTGAACACAATACTCTAAAGGCGGCCTCACAAACATCTTATACAACTGCAACATGACCTCCCAACTTCTATACTCCATGCTCTGACTGATGAAGGCCAATGTACCAAAAGCCTTTTTGACCAACCTGTGATGCCAACTTCAAAGAACTATTTACCTGCACTCCTAGATCCCTCTGCTCTCCGACACTCCCCAGAGCCCTACCATTTACTGTGTAGGTCCTGCCAATGTTAGTCCTTCCAAAGTGCAACCCCTCACTTTTCTCTGTAGTAAATTCCATCAACCATTGATCAGCCCACCCGACCACCCGATCGAGACCCTGCTGTAATTCTTGACAACCATCTTCACTATCTACAATGACACCCACTTTTGTATCATCTGCAAATTTGCTGATCCTGCCATGTATGTTCTCATCCAAATAATTGATTATTGATGACAAACAGTAATGGGCCTAGCACCGAAAACTGCGGTACACCACTAGTCACAGGCCTCCAGTCCAAGAAGTAACTTTCCACCATCATCCTCTACTTCCTTCCATGAAGCCAATTTTCTATCCACTCCACTATCTAAAAACACTGACTCAAGCACTGGACCAACTAAACTTTATTTTTAGATTGAACAGCAAATTCCCCTAAACCACTGCAGGTTCAATCCTTGTCTCTGCCTGGCCAAGCCCTTCAGCCTCATGCTAGCAGACACACTCCAAAGGGTTACGCAGTCCCAAGCGCTCCTCCAGAAGATCGACATCGATCGAAAATTGGACTACCTTTTATAGGCCCACGAACCATGAGGGGCCGAACTACATAGGGGTGGTCTCTTTACAGTCCAATCAAACATATTAATTACATCAATACATTATTGACAGTTCCCCAAACTAATTACAGAGTCTTCCATACAATGTTTCTGGCAGAAGCTTCTGGAAGGAAGCTAACTAACTGAATAATGCAACATTTACCCTGGAAGTCAAAACAATTCTGCCAGGGCTTAACACTTTGGCCAATCAACAAACAGCAGGTTAACTGTCTTGCAACATTATTTACATTATTTACAATTCCTTTGCAGCAATCCAATCATATCAATGCATTTAAGTTTATTTACAGAGTTTTAATACATGTTATCAATTAAGGAGGAGAACACCTGGATCTTTCACCATCCTGCATATCAATCTGAGGCTAACTGGTTGGCGCCATACACAACCTGTAAATTTCCACTGACAAAGGTTAAGCAATTCTGACAAATTCAGGGATCCTCCATTTTATGGTGTCTTTAATTTGGTCAATATTAACAATCTAACCTTCCAGAGCAGCCTACCATGTGGAACCTTATCGAATACTTTGCTGAATTCTATATATACATCTACAGCTCTGGCCTCATCAACATCTTGGTCACATCTTCAAAAACCCAATCAGATTTGTGAGACATGACCTCCCATGTACAAAACCATGTTGACTCTCCCTAATCAGTCTTTGTCATCTAAATGTATGTATATCCTATCCCTCAGAATATAACAAGAACAGTAACTTTCCAACTATAGATGTTAAACTCACTGGCCTGTAGTTCCCAGCCTTTTCCCTGCAACCCTTCTCGAATAGAGGCACAACATTTGCCGCCCTGCAATCTTCTGGTACTTCTCCTGTATTTAATAATGACTCGTAAATTTCAGCTTGGACTTCTGCAATTTCATCTCTAGTTTCCCACAGTGTCCTCGGTTATATCGGATATATCTATAAATGACAGTAAATGCCGGAGTCACTCACTGGGCAAGGCAACATCCCAGGAGAACATGGATAGGTGATGTTTCATGTCGGGACTCTTCATCATCCCGTCACCAGTCAAGCAGATGACACAAAATCTTGAAAGCATGAACCACCAGATTCAAGAACAGGTCTCTACCGCTGTAAAGCAGCAATTCTGCGGCTGTAAGGCAGCAGCTCTACCGCTGCGACACTGTGGTGACGATGGTTGCAATGCTTTTAAAATGGGGGAATGATAACCCTTGCTTCTACTGTGTAAGTTCATAACTATGATGAACTCTTCATCCTTGTCCTCTGTTGAGATATTGATTTCTGATGCAGACCATTTAACCATTTCCTGACATAAATGCTTAACGGTTGTTATGGATGGCATGACCCATTATTTATGCTGACAGGTCTGCAACCATTTTGAAATTATACTAAAGTGAAAGTTACCAAAGTCAAGGGAGGGTTTTCTTGGTCAAATTGATAGCTTTAGTTCATAAGTTTATGTTATAGGAATAGAATTCTCCCTATAGAGAATAGACTCCCTATAACGCCTGACACCCGCCCTAGAAGAAAGATCCATTTGATTTATCCATAAATTAAATGAACTAAGACGAGAGACCTTCTCTGTTTATAATCCACAGTAATAGTATGAATACCTTCTTAGTATCATGTTTATTGCATCATGGGGCGGCACAGTGGCACAGCTGGTAGAGCTGCCACCTCACAGTTTCAGCAAGGCAGGTTCAATTCCGACTAGTTAGTAGATAGATCAGAGAATCTGGGTGAGGTGGAAGTGAACGTGTAGAGAATAAAATGGGTTGGGGTGGGGGTCAGTGTAACAATGGGTGTTTGATGGTCAACGCAGACTCAATGGGCCGAAGGGCCATCTTCTGTGTTGTATTTCTCTATGGCTCTCCCACACTAAATACTGGACATTTTCACTCTCTTAACGCGATTGGGATATCCAAGTTAGAATTATTCACCTCTACTTCCTTCTGGAAGCTTTTCCTTGGAGTGTGAGTGTTCCAAGAGCAATAGATGGAATTTCTCACAAGAAAAGAGACAGCAGGAAAGTCCCTGAAGAAAATAGTGTTGGGGAACATCAGATGGGAACAGTTCACAAAGCAGCTGCAAAAACGTCTGATGCATTTGGCCTCTGCACTGTGCACACATGAAAAGTAGTTTTTATATGTTGGAAACCTTATGTACGTAGGTGAAAACCTTCTTGGACTGCAGGGAATGCAAACAGAAAAGCTTTAATTTATTGGAGTGCCTTTTCCATATCCCAATGACCAAAAGCATAAGAAACACTTCTGAAGTTCACAGTTAAAATAGTAAGGTTAAACGAGAACTTACCAGTTTGAAGTTTGATCTTTATTTTATGAGGAGTTACGATGAGGGATTACATGAAGAACCCGCTCAGCACGCATGCGCGGTATACTTCAAAGCAGCGGTGTGGAATCACAGATAGACACAGTTATTGAAGTAAACATAGTAAAGACAAGGAGACATCAGTTTATCAGTTTGACCCATATTATTGAGGGTGGGAGCGGAGGGCACGTAATCCCTCATCGTAACTCCTCATAAAATACAGAACAAACTTCAAACTGGTAAGTTCTCGTTTAATCTTACTATTTTACTTCGGAGTCCATGAAGACTTCAAAGCTCTGTGATTTCAAACCGTGTAACAGGTATTATTTCACGCACTGCCAAAGTCCTTGAGGGAGGAAGTGTGTTATCGTAATCAACCAATGAATCTGTTTGTAGAAAAACACAATGGTATTTTTTAACAATAACAATAAAGAAATTAAATTGCTCCCCTGGGCTTAAATTAAATATTTGCAGTCCGTAAAATCTTTTCTGCAAATAAAACACGTTTTGCCAATGGCTTATTATAGAATTTCTGAATGGTCTTTCCCCCCACCATCCTGCTGTAGCCAGGATGTGGTCTATAAGCACGTCCATTCTTTTAGCCGTCGACGTGGATGCTGCCCTGGTGGAATAAAATTTGTACATGTTAGTGTTTATCCCAGCAGTTTTTGGCACCTGCTTGAGCCATTTCGCAATGGTTTGGCTCGTCTCCCGACCATAAGGTTTTTGATGACTGACCCACAAGGCTTTTCATCTCCATCGAATATTTTGGTTGTGTCTATGTAGGATAGTAGGTGGGTCATGGCACATAACCGTGGTTCTGGCGGGTAAGCCCGGAATTCCATGACTGGATTAGGTGTTCCTGGTCTGCTCTGTTTGATCAGTCTCTGGATAACGACAGAGATCTGGTCTGGAGCTGTGAGCATGCTGTCCAGTCGCAATAGGTGTAGTGACTGGACCCTCTGTGCAGATACAAGTGCCATCAACATGAGTGTTTTTGAGCATAGATTGTTCCAGGTTGAGGGATCTGGCTGGTGGCCATCCCCTGAGGTATGTCAGGACCACACTGACATCCCATGTATGGGTGTACCTTGGTCTAGGGGTTAGAGTTGTAAATACCCTTTATTAGTTTGACCACCAGCGGTTGTGACCCCATGGCCTGTTGTCCTGGAGCTGGTTTTAAATAGACAGGCAGGGCACTTCTAGCTGTGTTGATGGCTCTGTAGCTGCGTCCTTCATCGTGGTGAAGATTCGCCAGGAATTCCAGTACGTTGGTAACTGTAGCGGTTGAGTAGGTGGTCCCTGTATCCGAGCAGTACTTCTCCCATTTTTTGATGCTGGACAAGTGCTGTTTTTTAGTGGATGTTCGGAGGGATGCTGACATGGTGTCGACGGTTTGTTATGATAATCCCAGTCCCAGAAGTGGTTTATGCAGAATCTGCAACCCAGGAGTATGATTTTTTCATGGCACGGGTGGCTTATGCCCGACACTGGGTGTTAATAACTCTGGGTCACTGGGGAATACCATCGGAGCTTCAACAACCATGTCATGGGTATTGGGAACCATGGCTGTGTAGACCAGTCGGGTACTATCAAAATACCTGAAGCAGAGTCCATTTGTATTGTGCGCAGTACCCGACTGATGAGGCAGAAGGGGGGAAATGCATAGAAGAAGAATTTCCCCAATCCAGCGCGAACACATCTACCGCTGTTGTCTCAGGGTCTGGTTCCCAAGCGACATACATAGGTACCTGGTGATTTAGCCTTGATGCAAATAAATCGATATCTGGCATGCCATATTGCTTGATAACTTTTGCGAAAAAATTTTTTTGGGTTTTAACATCCATTCGATGTTGTCATTAAATTTACGTGACCTGGTGTCTGCCACTGTATTTAGCTTACCTGGCAGGTAAGTTGCTGATAGCCAAATATGTCTTTGGGCACACCATTGCCAAATTGTGTTGACCAACTTGTCGCATGATACCGATGTTATGCCGCCCATATGGTTAATATAGGCCACCACCGTAGTATTATCTATTTGTAACCGTACATGCAAGTGATGCATATTTATGCATATGTTTTTAAACCATAAAAGTCACCCAACATCTCTAGATAATTAATGCCCAGTGTAAATGGTAACGATGACTCTGGGTTAGTCCATCTACTACTTGTGCTGGATATAGAGTTAGTTGCTCCCCAGCCTTGAGCACTGGCATCTGTTTGGATAACTGACGTAGGGTTAGTGATGATAATAGGCTGAAACTATGCCAAACGGTTGACCATTAAATTGTTGCATGATTGTGCCAATTCAACTATTTCGTCTCTTGGCAATGTTACAGTCACGTAGATTGAATTAATTGTGAAGCCCAAGTAGTCCATGATAGTGGATGGCTTCAACTTAGATTTATCTGGATGTAAGACAATCCCAGGGTTTCGAATAACTGTTTGGTAGCTGAACAGCTAACATAGTCAATTCTATGGTCTTGCCTACCATTTAAGATATCATCAAGATATGCCAGACAATATGTTTTTGTCTTCTGAATATTGTCAGAGCTGGTTTTAGTGTCTTGGTGAACAATCTTGGGCTGATGTGAACCCATTGGGTAACGCTTTAAACTGCTATAGATGCCCCATCCAGGTAAATTTCAGGTATCTGCAAGGATCCTTGTGAATGGTACTAAATAGTAAACATCTTTAAGATGAATGCTTGCCATGAAGTATCCTTTGGAATTTAGTTGTTTGGCAGTAACAACCGGTTCCATTTTGAAATGTATGTACTTAACAAACATATTTAGTGAGGTTAAGTCAATGATGATGCGACATCCACCATCTTTTTTGGGTTTAGTGAATATATTTGATACGAATTGCAAGGGTTCAGGTTTTCCCATGATACCCTTTGTAATTAGTCTCACCAGTTCAGCTTGTCCCTCTCGTTTCTTTAACGGAGAGGGGAAAAATACCCTCTGGGGTGAATGTTGACCTGGTGGCAATTTTTCTAGTATGAATGTATTTGTATTCACTAATGCCATTGAGTATATACTGATCACTCGTGATGGACTCCCATGTGTTAGTATTACTCTATATACTGGTAGGAACCAGACCCGCCTACCTCCATGGGTGTTCTTCTGTTTCCTGCCGGTCCAACGAGTGTTGCACGTCGTCTGATGTGGCGCTGACGTTGGGGGGTGGCACATTTTCCATGAGGTCCGCTCTGGGCCTTGGTCTAAAGAAGACTTTCGGTAGAATGCAGACCCCGAGCTTTCATCAGTCCCATATGATAGACGTTGACTGATGGACGCGATGGGGTGCTGCTGCGTAGGAATTACTGTTTTTGGTTTGCTCGTCCCGGCCCTGCCCTCATGAGCCGAAAGTTTTGTAAAACCTCTTGTATGTCCTTCATATGCTTTGTGAGGTTTTTGCCAAAGAGCAGTGGGTCTGGCTCAGTGGCTGGGGTATGCACAACCCCGCAATGTAGGATTTTTATGGCAGGTCTTATGACTTGTTCACGAAGGTTGTGGTCATCTCCGTATTTGTCCACGGAACGAGGAAAACGATGTGATGGCTGACGTCAGGCTTATAACGGCCTCCTGCACGTGGGGTTGCCACGTAGCTGTCCACCACACCTAGCAGCTCTTCCTGTTCCTGCACCCCTTACATACTCCCGAGATCTTCAGCCATTGACCCTGTTCTTGACCAGCCCAGTCCTGGTCACCAAAGCTATCCTCTGGAAAGGAGGAAGCAATGGACAGTGCACAAGGCACTGTGGAGGGAGTGCCTGACCCCCTTCTGCGAGAGCGCCCCTCCTGGGGTGCACCTCGCTGGAGCTCCTGCTCCAAGAGCCGCTCCATGTGACTAAGGCGGCTGTCTCTCCCCCGCCTGGGTGGAAAGACGTCCCCATCTTCCGACAAGTTGGAGCCACCGGCCGTATGCTCGGCACGGTGAAGCGGAATAGCGGACCGCCCGGTAAGCGGTCCTCCCGCCTTGTTGCTGCCCCCGCCAGATGGAATGCTCCTCCGTGGAGTCGAGCGGGGGCAGGTCTGTTCAGGCGGCTGTCTTTCCCCCCGTGCGTGAGGAAAGACGTCCCGTCCGACAAGTCGGAGCCACCGGCCGGACGCCTCTTCCGTGGCGTTACTTCCAGCCCGCTGCTCAGGCGCTAGCGGGGCTGGGCTCGGCACGGTGTCGGGATAGCAGAGCGCCGGATAAGCGGTCCTACCGCCTTGTTGCTGCCCCCCCCAGATGGAACGCTCCTCCATGGAGTCGAGCGGGGGACAGGTTTGTTCTAGAGCCTTTCTTCTCTGCCGGAAAGCAGAAGGCTCCCTGTGAAAGAAACCCCCGACCTCAGCTTACCTGACGGTCCGTTCTTTCACCTCCGTAGCGGGAGCGCCTGACTTCCGCTGTGCCGCTGTTGCTCTGCTGAACGTAATGCCGCGCATGCGTGCTGAGCGGGTTCTTCACGGAATCACTCACGTGACTCCGAAGTAAAATTGTAGATGAATGTTGCACCCTCATTCCATAAACTGCAATGGGGGAAAAAAAGATCAGCTCTTTGGTTTTAGATGTCAGCTAAGAAGAGCTGAATGTTGATCGTGGATAACTGCCTGTTGCTGTTCAACAACTTGTGTCTACCTGGCCTTGGATTATCACCTCAGTCAAATGTTGCCTCTCAGATTTTACAGCACATCCTCCATAGTTTAGTTTAATTTGGTCCAGAGAAACAGTGTGAAAACAGGTCCACCGAATCCATGCCAACCAGCGATCAGTGAGTACACTAACACTACCCTACACACTGGGAACAATTTGTTGCAGTTAATTAAACTACACACCTGCATATCTCTAGAGTGTGGGAGGAAACTGGAGCACCCAGAGAAAACCCACGAGGTCATAGGGAGAACGTACAAACTCCGTACAGACAACACCCATAGTCAGGATCGAACCCAGGTGCTGTAAGGCAGTAACTTCACCACTACGCCACTGTGCCACCCCTACATTACTGAACCATAATCTTGAGATATAATCATGCTGCAATGAGATGTCAGAACCAGAATCAAATTTGAAGCTGCAACTTCTTGCTCAGAAGAAAGAATATGGCCACCCAGCCAAAGCTGACACCTTGAGTTCTTTGGCTGCACAGTTGTTTGAACTGGGTCACCATCAATTCTTATTTGGCTGAGGATCAGCCTTCTCCATCTCCAACATTTTCCCTGTTCTCAGGTTTCTCTATGACACAAACTTGTGAAGTTTGCAGCAGGCAAAATAAACACCCTAAGTATTAGCTTCAGAAGCAGTGCTTCGTGACATCTGCATCTTGGCATCTGCTTGGGGTCCATCGTAACCTCAGTTCACTGATCACCATGCCTTATGTATTAATACCACGAGGCAGAGCTTAGTTTAGTTTAGTTTAATTTAGAGATACAATGTGGAAACAGTGCTTTGGCCAAACGGACCAGTGATCCCCATACACTAACACTATCCTACACACCACGGACAATTTACAATTTATCAAGCCAATTAGCCTTTAAACCTGAGATATATACAAAATGCTGGGGTAACGGTGGGATTGGCAGCATCTCTGGAGAGAAGGATTGGGTGACGTTTTGGGCGAGACCCTTCTTCAGTCTGATCTTGACGTTTCGGGTTGAGACCCTTCTTCTCACCGCCAAGCTGAAAAATCTGTATGTCTTTCGACAGTGAGAGGAAACCGGAGCACTGGAGAAAACCCATGCAGGTCACAGGGAGAACAAACTCTGTACAGACAGCACCCGTGGGCAGGATCAAACCCAGGTCTCTGACGCTGTAAGGCAGCAACACTACCACAGTGTCACAGTGCCACTGTGCAGCTGAAGTGAGAAGAAAGACTATCCTTCAAAACATTATTGTCACGCGTACCGAGGTACTGCAAAAAGTTTTGTTATGCAGGCTATCCAAGCAGATTAGATAAATACTGTCAGGTAAAACTCAAGTACAATAGGCAATGCAAAGGGGAAGATGCAGGGTGCAGGATATAGTTCTCAGAGTTACAACAGCTCCATAGGCAAAGTCCAATGTCCACAATTATTTTGCATCGAGTTGCCATGGTTACACATGATGCAGCCTTCTCACCTGAATGAATGAATGAATGTATGAATGAATGATGTGTGAATGAATGAATGAATGTATGATTGGATGTATGAATGATTGAATGAATGAATGTATGAATGAATTAATGTATGAATGAATGAATGTATGAATGAATGAATTAATGTATGATGATGAATGAATGCATACTTTATTGTCACATGTGGCAAGTCACATTGAAATTCTTTATTGTAACTGAATTTTTCTTCACTGCCTTGCTACAGGAAGGAGATTGAGAACCTTGTAACCTGGTGTACAGACAACAACCTTTTGCTCAATGTCAGCAAGACAAAGGAGATAGTGATCAACTTCAGGAAGCGAAGTGGTAGACATATCCTGGTATGCATTGATGGTGCCGAAGTTTCTAGGAATTTCAAGTTTCTAGGAGTAAATATCAGCAGCAACTTGTCCTGGACTACCCATATTAAAGCAATGACCAAGAAAGCGCACCAACACCTCTACTTCCTTAGAAGGATTAAAATGTTTCCCATGTCCTCAACGACTCTCACCAACTTCTACAGATGCAACGTAGAAAGCATTTTATCAGGATGCATCATGGTTTGGGAACATCTCCATCCAAGACTTCAAGAAATTGCAGAGTTGTGCACACAGCCCAGACCATCACACAAGCCAACATCCCTGCCATTGACTCCATTTACACCTCACGCAAAGCCGCCAGCATAATCAAGGGTGGAATATGTGTCAATAAACTAAACTAAGCTGAACTATCCTCTTGCTCGCCTTGTTAAAATAAAATCCCAAAACCGGAGAAAATCCAGCTGTTCAAAATATGCATTTCAAACTTTAATAAATAACTGAGAATGTCCTTGGCCTGCTTCATGTAGTTTATGGGGGGAAGCGGAGTGCACAGCATATTCCTATATTTAAATACAATTTCCATGAATTGTTTCATAAAACAAAGCTCTTTAGACATGTTGGCCGGATGACAAATTAAATATTACCCACAATGGACTCTTGCCCGAATCGCCAACTCCATCTTGCCTGCGTCGTACCAGAATAAATGATCAGTTGGAAAACCTTTGCTAATAAATCAGTGCAAAATAATGAAACTGCAAAAATAATGAAATTTCAAATATTATGGATCTGGATTAGCATTTGTTTGCAACATTTAGACTTTTCCTGGAATTATGCATATCACACACTGAAGCTTCAATGCTACACTGCCCTAAAGGGATTTGTAGTCAAGAAGGAGAGTACCATCTTGAGAACACTGGATAAACATAACATATATCAAAATAACTCTTTGCCATAATGTACAACATTCAGTGCTTATATCAACTATTCTTGGGACGTTGATTTGGAATGGTGTAAATTCCCAGGTGGTAATTCGCAAAAGCTGCATTTCACAGTGCTAACACTTAACGTCACTGGGACATTTATGGCCAGGGCTATTGACTCTACCAGTTAGGCAGCCTTGGCTAGAGGTTGGTTTAGAAACATAGAAACATAGAAAATAGGTGCAGGAGTAGGCCATTCGGCCCTTCAAGCCTGCACCGCCATTCAATATGATCATGGCTGATCATCCAACTCAGTATCCTGTACCTGCCTCCTCTCCATACCCCCTGATCCCTTTAGCCACAAGGGCCACATCTTAAATATAGCCAATGAACTGGCCTCAACTACCTTCTGTGGCAGAGAGTTCCAGAGACTCACCACTCTCTGCGTGAAAAATGTTTTTCTCATCTCGGTCCTAAAGGATTTCCCCTCAATATAATACAATACAATACAATACAGTATAATCAGTTTTATTCGTCACATTGCACATAAAGTGCAAGTGAAATGAATTTGTCAGCAGCGATACAATGATAATGAACACACAATACACAATAAAAATTTATCACAAACATCCTCTATCCTTAAGCTGTGACCCCTTGGCCTGGACTCCACCAACATCGGGAACAATCTTCCTGCATCTAGCCTGTCCAACCCCCTAAGAATTTTGACAGTACAACCTATGGTCTCATCTGTTGCATTGCTAACTTCAAAGAGATATTCCAAGATAAACTATTTTGGATCACTGGCTTGGTTTGCAAAGTTCAGTTACTGCTCCATAAATGGTGATCATTCTGGAGCAGAACTAAGAAAGCAGCTTTTTCTAATTATTCCATCACTGATCAAGCCAGTGGTTGCATGCCATTCATTTGGAGCCACCTTATTTTCTGCATAATAATAATAATAATAATAATAATAATAATAATAATAATAATAATAATAATAACAACAATAATAATAATAATAATATAATAATATATATTTTTTACAATAATAATAATAATAATAAGAATTTTAAAACCAACTCTGCCTGTTTTTACTTTATTAATATGCCTTACAATCGATATTACCAGTCAGTCTGCACCTTGCTAGGATCATTGCTACAGTTCTCAAACAACCATTCCTCTGTTTCATTATCATAATAATTAGTTTCATAACTTGATGACATGTTAATTTATGAAAATTCATAAATTAAATGTTTTTAAACTAGGACATGTTTAATGAAGGACATCTACATGTCTGAAATCAGTAGAGAGATAAATGAAGCATGAAGGTGACCTTCTTTTAAGTAACCTGTGGAATGTAATAAAGAGGAGTGATTGCAGGCTTTTATGGAGGGGCTACTATGGTGTACATGGACAAGTCAGGACCCAGATCTATACTCAGAATTCATACACAGGATTACTTCTCATATCAAGTTCTAATTTCCCTATGAGGAGTTGATCAGTGTTAATGAACGAAGGCGTGAAACCTTAGAATGTCTTTCATCACTATGGGGTCTCCAAGAATACCTAAAGGCCAGTGTATACTTTGTCTTGTGTGCTCAGTTTTATTGTAGAAAGAGCAGGCAGAGATTTCCCACAAACACTAGTAAAATAATTAACAGATAATCTGTTTTAGACTTAACTTTTTGTTTTAAAGCACAAAAACAGGCCCTTTTGCCCATCATGTCCGCACCGGCCAGCAACGTTCTTATCAAATTCTTTCACATTTTTAAAGGACCTCTCAGGACATTGTTTAGCTACTTTATAGTTGGAATGTAAATGTAGAAGCAAAGAACTGCAGATGCTGTTTTATACCAAAGATTGCCACAAAGTGCTGGAGTCATTCAACGGGGCAGGCAGCAACATAAGATCCATTTTGGCTCGGGAAGGTGTGATCTCAAGAGAAACAATATGGAGAACTCTGGAACTGGCAAAATGACTCGGACGGTGGAAGGGGGCTAGGAGGGAAGGGGGAGGGGAGGATAAGATGAAGTTACTTAAAATTAGAAAATTCAACGTTCATACCACTGGGTCGTTAGACAACCAAATGAAACATGAAGTGCTATTCCTCCAATTTGGGTGTGGCCTCATCCTGGCAGTATCTTTCTTTTCTTCCACCACCTCCCTTTACAATGATATAAGATAAGGGGTATTTGGAATGAACTGCTGAGGAAGTAGGTGATGCAGGTAGAATAACAACATTTGAAAGACATTTTGACAGATACATTGATAGGAAAGATAGATATGGAACAAACATAGGAAAATGAGACTAAATTAGATGGGGCATCTTGGTTGACATGGACAAGTTGGGCCGAAGGGCCTGTATCCGTGTTGTATGCATATGCCTCTATTACAGAGTGTGAAACAGAAAGGGTTTATAGTAGGCTGTATTGACCAAGTAAATGAGCTTTAGTTTAGTTTTGTTTAGTATATTCTAGTTTAGTTTATTGTCACATGTATTGAGGTACAGTGAAAATGGTTTTGTTTCGTGCTTTCCAGTCAGTAAAAAGGCTATACATGTCTACAATCAAGCTGTCCACAATGTACAGATTTGGATGAAGGGAATAAAGTTTAGCGCAAGATTAACTCCAGTAATGTCGGATTAAAAATAGTCCGAGGATCTCCAATGAGGTCAGGGCCGCTCTCTGGTTGTTGATAGAATGATTCAGTTATCCTGATGACAGCTTCTCCTGAAGAAGCTGTCTCTAAATCTGGAGGTGTGCGTTTTCACACTTCTGTACCTCTTGCCTGATGGGAGAGGGGAGAAGAGGGAGTGACCGGGGTGAGACTGGTCTTTGATTATGCTGTTGCCTTGCCGAGGCAGCATGACATGTAAATGGAGTCAATGGAATAGTCAACGGAACGTCACCCATTTCCTTCGCTCCATAGATGCTGCTGCACCCGCTGAGTTTCTCCAGCATTTTTGTGTACCTTCAATGGAATAGAGGTTGGTTTGTTTGATGGTCTGGGTTACGTCCGCAACTCTACAATTTTTTGCAGTCTTGGATGGAAGTATTCCCAAACCATGCTGTGATGCATCCCGATAGACAACTTTCTATGGTGTAACTGTAGGAGAGGGTTATTGGGGACATGCCGAACTTCCTAAGCCTTCTAAGGAAGTTGAGACATTGGAAGAAACAGGGCTGCCTGGTGGAGCTAACTGAATATGATTAAAGGGGCTATCCCACTTGGGCGACCTAATTGGCGAGTTTAGAAGAGTTTAGGAGAGTTTGAAAAAATGTCATGTTGAAGACCTCCTTCAACTATGTTGAAGACTACCTTCGACTAGCAACGACTAGCTACGACTAACTTCGGGAAAATTGTACACCGCATAGTGGAGAGTGAAGACGACCTCCTTCGATCTCCTTCGACCTCCCTTCGACTATGATGAAGACTATCTACGACTACCTTTGACTACCTTTGATTACCTTTAATTACCCTCGATTACCTCCAGCTAATTAGACGACCTACTACGGCCTACTACGACCTTAACCTACGAGTAAAAAAAGTATCGATTTTTTCCATGGTGACCTTTTTTTACTCGCAGGCATTTTTCAACATGTTAGACGGGGACTACTCTTGAGCATGAAGGAGAGTTACAAAGACCTCCTATGACCTTGTGTCGACCATGCTGCGGATGTGAGTCGATGGCAAACTCGCCAGAACTCTTGGATTAGGTTGCCCAAGTGGGACAGCCCTTTAAGGCTTCATTTGTGGGGACTGAAGGAACATTAGGGCTGGTATTGAGAATCTTGATTTCATGCAATGGGAACTCGCAGAAGCCATGTACAAATGGCGGATGGATTGACAAACCTTACCTCTATCCCATTAGTGGGTAGGTCTGCAGTTCCCACACGGACCTATCTGTCACTTCAGAATCAACAAGACGATTATTCTCAATCCCGAGAGAAGAAGTATTGTATCTCTAAAAGTTGACAGTGTGATGTGGTATGAGTGTGATTTATTGTTGTACTTGGCTCTTCTGTTTACTTGTGATGTCCGAGTGCCGATGCTTACGATAACACAAAAAAAAACAGAAGAAACATCAGCTCTCTTTCTAGAGAGAAGTACTCCTAGGGTAAAAGCATTCTATTTAGCCCGTCTAACAAGTGTTTACACTCAATTTAATGTAATTCTTATGAATCTATTTGAAATTTAAATGCAAATTGGATGTCTCATTTTCAACAATATTGATATATTTTGATATCTTGTGTAATGTTCTTCTTTAAAATCTGAATGAATGCTTTCCGTAGCGCATCTGTGGAAGTTGACTAGGGGTATTGGGAATATGCCGAACCTCCGAAGGCTTACTCAGGAAGTAGAGGTGTTGATGTGCTTTCTTGCTTCGATGTGGCTGGTCCAGGACAAGTTGCTGGTGATATTTACTCCTATGAACTTGACGCTTTCAACCATCTCTACTTCGCCGCCATCTAGGCATACCAGGGTGTGCTTCCTGAAGTCGATCACGATCTCCTTTGTCTTGCTGACTAGCACCAAGTGATGTAAATGGTGTTTCATGACTTACACCAAGCCCAGTGCCAAACAATACCCATGGTAGGGCCAAATGGCCTCCTCCTGCACCTATTTTCTATGACACGCATTGGTAATGCCTGAAATTTAAAATTCCCCTCTTTTCATCACAATATATTTTCATTTAGAGATGCAGCATCGAAACAGGCCCTTTGGCGCACTCAGTCCACACCACCCATCAATCACCCATACACACGTTCTATCCTGCACCATGAGGGCAATTTACAGAAGCCAAAGAATCTACAAACCTTCATGTCATGACACATGGGAGAATGTCCAAACTCTGTACAGACAGCACTGGTAGTCAGGATCAAACCTGGGT
Source organism: Leucoraja erinaceus (assembly GCF_028641065.1). Classification (NCBI taxonomy): domain Eukaryota; kingdom Metazoa; phylum Chordata; class Chondrichthyes; order Rajiformes; family Rajidae; genus Leucoraja; species Leucoraja erinaceus. The sequence goes on along the minus strand of NC_073394.1, from coordinate 26,829,487 downwards.
CTCTGGCGCTGTAAGGTGGCAACTCTATCGCTGCATCACTGAGCTGCCCCTTTTCTCTTCATTTTTTTCTTCCTCTCTAATATATTTTAATTTCATTCGTCCATCTTACAAATCCCTGAGCATGCTTCATCCCACCATTACATCCTCTTATACACTCCAATACTCATTGCCTATATCGGTGATTACACTTTCAAGTCCCCAGTCACTAAGATCTGAGTATCCCTCTCTGAACATCTCCACATCCCTACCTCATTCTCCTTATGGGCTCTCTATAAAACCTACGATTCATTCTTTGGATTGTTGCCATTAATTTTTAAATCTGTGACTATGATGGCATTTAAAAAAATTCAACATAAATGCAAGTAGATGTTGATGCACTTGCTCAGGATGTCACAGGATAGAGAGTGGACTCTTTCAGGAACCGCTCCAGCCAAGACCATGAGTAATTGCAGAGAGTTGTGGATGCAGCCCAGATCATCATGCACACCAACCTCCCTTCCATTGACTCCATCGACACTTTACGCTGCCTCGGCAAGGCCACCAGCATAATCAAGGACCAGTCTCACCCCCAGGCACTCCCTCTTCTCCCCTCACCCATCAAGCAAGAGGTACAGAAGTGTGTAAATGCACACCTCCAGATTCTGGGACAGTTTCTTCCCAGCTGTTATCAGGCAACTGAACCATCCTACCAACAACTAGATAGCGGACCTGACCTGCTATGTACCTTATTTGAGTCAGACTATCTTCATCCGACATTACTGGGCTTTATCTTGCACTGAACGTTATTCGTGTTATTCCCTTTATCGTGAATCTATACTCTGTGGAAGGCTCGAATGTAATCATGTATTGTCTTTTTGCTGAACAAAAGCATTTTTGAGCCTTTGAACTATCTTTAATCGGACTTTACTGGACTTTATTTTGCACTAAATGTGATACCTTTCATTCTGTGTCTGAACACTGTGGACAGCTTGATTGTAATCATGTATTTTCATTTTTTTCGTGACTGCTTAGCACGCTACAAAAAACTTTTCAAAGCTCTTCAGTACTGGTGACAATAACAAACTAAGCTAAACTAACCTTTTATGTTATTTAAGAAGGAACTGCAGGTGCTGGAGAATCGAAGGTACACAAAAAAGCTGGAGAAACTCAGCGGGTGCAGCAGCATCTATGGAGCGAAGGAAATAGGCAACGTTTCGGGCCGAAACCCTTGTTCAGACTGATCGGGGGCGGCGGTGGGCGGGGACAAGAAAGGACAAAGGAGGAGGAACCCGAAGGCTGGGGGATGGGAGTAGACAGCAGGGGGACTGAGGTAGGGGAGGAGACAGCAAGGACTAACAAAATTGGGAGAATTCGATGTTCATGCCCCCAGGATGCAGACTCCCCAAACGAAATACGAGGTGCTGTTCCTCCAATTTCCGGTGCTGCTCGTTGTGGCCATGGAGGAGACCCAGGACAGAGAGGTCGGAGACGGAGTGGGAGGGGGAGTTGAAGTGCTGAGCCACCGGGAGGTCAGCTTGGTTATTGCGGACTGAGCGGAGGTGTTCGGCGAAACGATCGCCCAACCTCCGCTTGGTCTATGTTGCCTTGGAGGCTTATGTCTTGATGCATGGTTTGCTACCAGCATAGAGGACAGTGGTGAGTGGTTCGATGTGCCTGGCTAAATGGGAATAGCAATACTGGAACTACACCAGAATCATAGGGCGGCATTGTGGCACAGCGATAGAGCTGCTGCCTTACAGCACCAGCGACCCAGGTTCAATCCTGACTATGGCTGTTGTCTGTACGGAGTTTATACGTTCTCCCGTGACCGTTTCCCTGGGTGCCCGGTTTCTCCCCAGACTGCAAAAGCGTGCAGGTTTGAAGGCTAATTGGCTCCTGTAAATTGTCCCGAGTGTGTAGGATAGAACTGGTGTACGGGTGATCGCTGGTCGACGTGGACTTGGAGGGCCAAAGGGCCTGTTTCCATGCTGCATCTCTTAAACATAAGACTAAAACTACACTTAAACTGCATCCATTTTCCAGCCTGGAGCAGACAGCTGCACTTATGCAAAACCAACAGATTTTTCTCACGTACTCATTTCCTGGGAGAGTCAGAAACAGAAAGGAGAAACCTTGGGCCAAATTAGGAGCAAAATACGCTCGGGGAAATTTGTCTCCAGTCCCTGGCAAAACCCCACCCAAAGAGGATTAATTGCTCATAGAAGTACAATGGGGATATTTTTTTCCCAATGATTCATGTGTGAAATAATGTTGGTCACTAATTTGGCACTCACATATGTGCACTTGCGACAGATCTCTGCATATCATGTGTGCCAGGAACTTGTTCTGAACATTGCCAGTTCTTAAGGGCTTGTCCCACTTGTGTACCGAGTGTACAGTGAAAACCCTTTGGTGTCCATGCTCTTCAATCAGACCGGGTAACAATGCATATGTCAAGTACAATAGGTAGAACAAAGGGGATGATACAGAGTGCAGAATATGATTCTCAGCATTCTCAGTTGCAGAGACAAAGTCCAATGTCCGCAATGAGGTAGAGGTGAAGTAGACAGTATCCTAGCTTATGGAAGGACCGTTCATAAGCCTGATAACAGTGGAGAAGAAGCTGTTCCTAAGTCTGGTGGTGTGCACTTTGGTGATGGGATATTTCCTCATGCTTCAGCCAATGCTTTCCTCTCGACTATCACCATCTTTATAAAAGCTATTGTTGGGTTGGTGCAGGGTAAAGGCAGCATTTGCCTTTTCTTCACACACACAGTGGTTGCACGTCATAGGAATGATGTGTTTTTCATGAGTTGCCTGAGGTTGCCCCAAGGGCATGAAGGTTACTGCAAAAGCAGTTCTTGTCCTTCAAACACAAAGCACTCACAACCTGTTTACAATTTGAAGTGTTCTCTAGAAAGGGCCTACCAACGTTCAAAAATGAATAGAATAGAATATTCCAAAATCAAAATCTTGCAGATGGTAGTAAGCTGAAATAAAACAGATCCTTCCCTGCCCTCACCTCTCTCCCCTCCTAACTCACACAAGTCCTCCTGCCAGTTTCACTGGTCATGTCCCCCTCTTGTTATTGCACCTTCCCCAGCCAACAATGGGCCATAATGGGCTCCTGTTCATTTATTGCCAGCCCTCATTTGTTCTGGCCTTTTCTCGTCTCCAATTTATCCTCCCCCCCGCCACCTTGATTTCAGTCTGAAGAAGGGTTCTGTCCAGAAATATCAGCTATTTTTTTTCTCCAGAGATGCTGCCTGACCCGCTGAGTTACTCCAGCATTTTGTGTCTTATCTTCGGTATTAAAATGTTCTGGAAGGTATTCAGAGTTGTTCAGAGATCAGGATACAAAGCTAGACAGCAGTATGGATTGTGTGTGGGGATGCTGAGACTTTAAGGGGATATAGACAAGTTAAGTGAAAGTCCAAGGAAGTTTAGTTTAGTTTAGTTGTTTATCACATGTACCGAGGTACAATGAAAAGCTTTTGTTGCATGCTAACCAGTCAGTGGAAAGACAATATGTGATTACAGCTATCCACTGTGTACAGATACATGATAAAGGGAATAACGTTCAGTGCAAGATAAAGTCCAGTAAAGTCTGATTAAAGATAGTCCGAGAATCTCCAATGAGGCAGATAGTAGCTCATGACTGCTCTCTAGTTGTTGGAGGGATGGTTCAGTTGCCTGAAAATAGCTGGGAAGAAACTGTGCCTGAATCTGAAGGTGTGCGTTTTCACACTTCTGTAATTCTTGCCTGATGAGAGAGGGGAGAAGAGAGAGTGGCTAGGATGCAACTCGTCCTTGATTATGCTGATGGCCTTGCTAAGGCAACGTGAGGTGTCAATGGAGTCAATAAAATGGCGGTGAGTTTGTGTGATGATCTGGGCTGTGTCCATAATTCTCTGCAATTCCTTGCGATATTGGTTGGAATTATTCTCAAACCATGCTGTGATACATTCCGATAAAATGCTTTATAGGGCGCATCTCTAGAAGTTGGTGAGAGTTGTTGGGGTCAGGCAAGTATTGGTGTTGAGAGCAGCTAGTGTGTTCTTGCATATAAATCATTACAAATTACTGTTCGGGTACAGGAGGATTAGGATGCAAATTGGTGGTTGTAAATATGTTTTGCCTCTATGATCCAGGGCATGAGAAAGACTGCATCTGGACTACTGTGTAAAACACAAGGTGCTGAATTAATTCAACGGGTCGGACAGGATCTGGGGAAGGAAATAGATAGATTACGTTTCAGGTCAGGACCCTTCTTCAGAAATGTTGTCTGTCCATTCTTTCCACAGATGCTGCCTGACCCACTGAGTTACTCCAGCATTTTATGTTTTGCTCAAGATTTTAGCATCTGCAGTTCCTTGCCATCCCTCTTTGGAATACTGTGTACAGATCAGCTCCCCTTCCTTGGGAAGGATATACGCACTTGCCACCAAAGGAACACAGAATGATTGTTCCTAAATTTGAGTGGTGACTTCACAGAAACATACAGAGTACTTGAGGGGTTGACAAGGGGTTGATTGAAAAGTTTGAAAAAAGGTCCCGACCTGAAATGTCACCTCTCCATGGTTCTCCAGGGATGCTGCCTGACTCGCTGTTATAGAATTATAGTCATATAGCGTGGAAACTTGCTCTTCAGCCCAACTTGCCCACACTGACCAACATGTCCCATCTACACCTGTACCACCTGCCTGTGTTTGACCCATATCCCTCTAAACCTATTCTATCCATGCACCTGTCCAAATGCTGTTTTACGATTTACTCCAGCACTATATTCTTTATTTATTCCTTATGTAAGGCATGTTCTGAACCATCGCAGCATGTTCCCTTTGATACCGATTGAGTTCAATCTCAGCTGGGCCCCTTGAAGCCGATGCACAGTCGATGCTCTTTTGATGTCAAGGAATCAGTCACTCACACCCCACCTCTGGAACATAGATATCTTTGTCCGCATTTCGACCAAGGTCTTGATATGGTCTGGAGCCTAATAGTCGTGGCAAAACCAAAACTGAACATCATTGAGCAATACTGAGGACAGGATACTCAAAGACATCTTCTCTCACTTTACAGAGTAGAAGCGATGAGCTTCGTCATATTTGTTCTGTTTTTTGAGGACAGCACGTAACTGCAATGTTCCACATTGTTGAATAGATTGTACCGAAATTGAAACTGTCTATGCCCACTAAGGCATGCCATTCATGTTTGGATGGATATTTCTGCCAATAAAGTGCCTTTACCAATAACAATAACAATAACAATGCGGTAGAATTGTTGCCTTACAAGCCAGAGACCCGGGTTAAATTCTGACTCCAGGTTCTGCCTGTGACCGCGTGGGTTTTCCCTGGTGCTCCGATTTCCTCCCACATTCCAAGGACGTACAGGTTTGTAGGTTATTGAAATTGTAAATTGTCCCTAGTGTGTGGGATAGTGCAAGTGTACGGGGATCGCTGGTTGGCACCGACTCAGTGACCCACGAGCCTGTTCTCCTGCTGTATCTCTAAACTAAACTAAACTAAACTAAACCAAGCTTAGTGTGTGTAGGATTGTGTTTGTGTGCGGAGATCGCTGGTCAGTGCGGACTCGGTGGGCCGAAGGGCCTGTTCCCTCACTGTATCTCTAAACTAATCGGCAGGAGGGCACTGCTGACCGATGAGCTTTCCGCGCAGGCACCTTGGGAAGGCCTGAGGATGCACCCTTGGGATCCACTTCTCAATGGATCATCACCGCCCTTGTACTATTCCATGGAACAGTTGTGACGGAGAGACCTGGGGGTTGCCAGAACCTTGCAAGGGTCCCATAATTCCACACAGTGGGAAGAACCCAACAAAAGGAATACTTTAAAAATGCACCGTGCACAAAATATTCTGTTCCCAGGGTTCTGGATTCAATTCTCTGACTTTAGTTTAGGGATCTTTTTCTAAGAACTGTTTTGCAGTTGCGATGGCAAAATGCCAATATTTATCTTTGAACCAACGCAGCCAAAACAGGTTGACTGATCATCCATCTGCTCATGGGACCTTGGTGAATAAATAAATGAGCTTATTGTTCTGAATTAGAAACTCGTGTCATGTATTATAGTCATAGAGTCATGCAGTCTTGTCGAATAGTGAAAGGCCTGGATAGAGTGAATGTGGAGAAGGTGTTTTCACTAGTAGGAAAGTCTAGGACCAGAGGCCATTGCCTCAAATAAAAGGACGAACTTTTAGAAAATAGATGAGGAGGAATTTCTTTAGTCAGAGGGTGGTGAATATGTGGAATTAATTACTACAGACAGCCGTGGAGACCGTCAATGGATATTTTTAAGGTGGAAATTGGCAGATTCTTGATTAATCAGCCATGATTGAATGATGGAGTAGACTTGATGGGCTGAATGGCCTAATTCTGCTCCTGGAATTCATGAAGTTATGAACTTATAAACAGCATGGAAACAGGCCCTTCTTCCCAACTCATCCACGTCAACCAAGATACACCATCAGAGCTAGTCCCATTTGCCTGCGTTTGGCCCAGAAGTCTTTAAGCCTTTCCAATCCATGCACCTGTCCAACTGTCTTTAGGGTAAGCACCATTGTCATTGCCAGCTCATTTCGTACACTGGGGTGATTGTACAGTGTTTTAATTGAGTTAGATTTACTCTTAGGGCTAACGGAATCAAGGGATATGGCGATAAAGCAGGAGCGGAGTACTGATTTAGGATGATCAGCCATAATCATATTGGATGGCGGTGCTGGCTCGATGGGCCGAATGGCCTACTCCTACATTTTCTATGTTTCTATGTTTTTTTATTACTCTATGACTCTAATTGTTTACGTAAATGCAAGTTGATGCAAGTCGCCTATTGCGTAAATGTCTGTAATTGTATCCAATTTCACCAGCTCCTCAGGCAGCTCATTCAAGGTATCAACCGTTTCTGTGTGAAAAAGAAATTCTCCTGAAATCTTCTTTAAAACTCCTCCCTCTCACTTTGAAACTCATTCCTTTGTTAAGAGATATTAAGGATATCTGAGTTAACCAATGAGTTGGAAAAGGATAACATAGATTAATTGGAGGAAGAAAACAAAGCTAACGTTTTTATGTGTCTATTAAATGGCTTTTATTGTATTGTATTGTATTGTAAATCTTTATTGTCATTTCCTCAGTATTCGCATACCCAGAGGAAACAAAAAAACGTTGCTCAACCAGTGTCCATTCAGTGTGCATGAAAAATAAATAGAAATAAAAAATACATGTATCATGAACAAATTTAACACTCTACTAAACATTCAACAGGCGTTCCGACCGGCAGCGGCACAACAGTGGCTCTGCTGCAGTGTGTCCAGGTTGGGGGTTTGTGCGCGATACTTGGCAGGGGGCAAAGTCTGTTTAGCAGTCTTATAGCCTGTGGGAAGAAGCTGAGGAGCATCCTGCTGGTTTTGCAGCTAATGCTCCTGTACCTCTTCCCAGATGGCAGGATGGAGAAAATGTCATGCGATGGGTGGTAAGGGTCTTTGACGATGGAGATGGCTCTGCTGATACATCTCTTCCTGTATATGTCCAGCAGGAAGGGGAGTGGAGCACCAATAATCCTGCTGGCGGTCTTCACTATCCTGTCTAGTTGGTGCCATTCGTATAGTGGTGAGTCCCACACTGCAAGAATAACATTACCACTTATTTCATCCTCATCTACTGCATCCCAAGCTCCCGATGTGTTCTTCTTTATATTGGCGAGACCATGCATAGATTAGCTGACTGTTTCGACGAACACCAAGTCCACCAAGGCCTTCTGGATATCTTGGTTGCTAACCATTTTAACTCCCGTTTCCATTCCCATACGGATCTTTCTGGCTTTGGCCTCCTTCATTGCCAGAGTGAGGCCACACACAAACAGGAGAGAAAACACCTCATATTCCACTTGGGTAGCTTACAACCAACCCAATGGAGCAAACATCAAATTTTAGGTAAATAACCTACAAACTCCCCTCCTCATTTCCCCCCTCCCTCCCTTCCTTGTGCCCCACCTGAATGTGCATCCATTTCCCCCTTTATCTTGCCCCGCATCCCCTTCCACCTATCCACCTATATTCCTTCCTCTGGCTTCACATTTCAAACCTCTCCTCATCTCACTACCTTTTGTCTTTTAATCTTTGGCCTTGTTCCAACCATCTGCCAAACAACCCACCCCTCCCCTCACTCCCATTCCCCTTCACCTGTGTCCATCCATCATGGCAGTGAGATAAAAAGGCACAAAGTGCTGAAGGAACACAGCAGGTCAGGCAGCATCTCTGGTAGGTGACATTTTGGATTGGGACCCTTCCTAAAGCTGTGTCTCACTCCACCTCTCATTCACATTTCTCTCCTCTACTCCAATCAGTCTGAAGATGGGCCCCAACCTGAAACATTGTCTATTTATGTTCTTCAGAGATGCTGCCAGATCCAGTTACACCAGCACTTTGTGTCTTTTCTAATCACTATTTATTTATTGATTATTCTGCTTACTTGAGGAAGATTGAAAAGCAAATATTTAGTGATGGAACTGCACAAATGCTTGATAATTGTCATTTCTATACAGGACCATCTATCCACTTAAGTTTTTCCCAAAACTGTGAATTAGGTATCCCTCAGCGATATTTCCCCGTCTGGTGAAAATGCACACAGCAGATCCACAACTTTGAACTAATGAATGAAAGCATTTTACTATTAACGTTAGGGCACCATCTCCATTCTTGCCCCTTTCCACCAAACCATTCACTGCAACCTTGACTAAAGCCCAGTTGAAACAATATGAATTGACCGACCCAAAAGCAAAAGAAGGTTTAAGTTTGAACGATTACATAAAGTAAACATGACAGAACTTACAGAATAGAAGTCAGCCAATTGAATCAACATGCCTGTCCCAGACCTGTAAAGATCTGTGATTAATTCTTCATCCAACGCTCCATTAAAGTAAGCCATATATTACGAGCAGGTTTTGGGGCATATAACTACTGGATAGACCGTTGATGGCACGGAAAGACGGCACCAGGGACAGGCTGGGTTAGCACCCCAGTCTGTGTCTTTCATGAGAAAGACACCCAATAAAGGTATGGAATGGCCTAATGAACCACTGTGGCCTAAAAATCCATCAGGCGAAAATGAAATGCTCAGAGAAGGAGAAAGAGGTGCAGCGCACAGGCCTTGAACCTGGTGAGACGCAGGAGGAGCCCGGCCAGGACTCATCCCACAGAGCCCAGTCCCTCCACGCACTAGAGTCTCCCAACCCCTGCAGAGTAGTTATTTAGAGGGCTGATCCGTGGGCGGTTGCTGCTGGGACACAAGTCGGGGCCTGATCAACCCCGGCTGGGTCGCCTGGGCGAGGGTGTCTGATGTTGTGAGACCCGAAACACCCGATGACCCCAGGTCACATCACTGAGGATGCGTCCCAGCGCATCTAGAAGATGTATATTTTTCACAGTAAACCAGTCTTGACTCTCTCAGGCAGCCTTGAAGACCGGAGAATGGAGGAGAGGGGAGCCACTGGTGACGAAGGATGCTAGGAGTAGGCCAGTAGGAGAGGGAGCAGGGTATTGCCTCCAACACCTTCAAGGTGGGCTGCAGGAGGTGGCCCCCGGGACACAGAGGCGGTGGGGCGAGGAGAGGGACATTGGTTTGTGGTCCTACAGCAGCCTAGGGCTCACCTGTGCTTACCTGGATCAGGGGCACTCCAGTATTTCCAGCATGAGGACCCGACTTAGACTTTGGACCATTTTTTTACTTTGTAAATGCCACAAAAATATGGCGACTGTGCAGTGGTGGGTGTGCAAATGAATTTCACTGTGCTGTAAATATGTGACAATAAAGAACCATTGAACCATTGACTGTTGACTGTTGACCTTCACATACCTTCACCTCAAGAGTCTGGGGAAGGGTCCTAACCTAAAACGTTGTCTGCCCATTTCCTCCATGGATGTTGCCTGTCTCGCTGAGTTCCTCCAGCACCAATGTTCTGTTCACCTCATACTAACTTAGTACAGCACAGAAGGAGCCCATTCGGCCCATCAGGTCCATGCCGACCCCCTGCAGAAGGATTCCAATAGAGTCAATCTACCTCTCTCTGTTGCCCTATAGCCCTGCAACTTATTTCCTCTGACATACTCATCAAATTTCCCCTCCTACATACACTAAGTGTAATTTCCAGAAGCCAATTAGCCCATTAGCCTGTGGCATGAAGGAGGAGGTGTGTGCTTTGTCCGATGAGGACTAATTAAACAAATTCTCTGTGGTTTAGAAGACAAGATCTCACTGAATATACTAAACTATTCTAAGATTATAAGATTATTGGTGTGATTTTAATAGATTATTAACTGCCGGTTTGATCTCCTAACTGAAAAAGGATATACATATTCTAGTGAGAGTGCAACAAAGATTTCTAGCCTGTATATTTTTATGAACTTTTCACATGTTCGTTGATTTGTTTTAACTATTGTGTCAAAATATTTAATTTCAACCTTTTTTTATACTTTTTATAAGTTTGGGTCTAACAATCCATGCAAATCCATCATTCTCTTTATCGTGAGCTCACTTTAACTCATGTAATCTGATTCTGGACAATGTTAGTCAGAGGGAGATATAACATGGAAACAGGCTCTTTGGCCCTTCATGTCCACACCAATCTCAACCATCCATTTACTCTAGTCCAACATTAATCTTATTTTTTATATTCTCACCACATTCTCCTCAAGTGCCCTCGGTTCCACCCTTCACTTCCACACCAGGGACAATTTATTGTGACAATTAACTTAGTACCCATACGCCTTTGAGATGTGAGAGGAAACTGGAGCCCCCAGAGAAAACCCACAAGGTTACAGGGAGAAAGTGCAAACTCTACACAGATATCACCCAAGGTCAGGATTCCGTTTATTTTATTACTGTAAATTAAAGATGCCATTAATTGCACTTTTATTTTGAATTAACTAGGTACGATGGTGTAGAATAGAACAGCGTGACACATTTACTAGTTATCTGCTTAACAGATGAAAGAATTTAATTTATTATTATTTTTATTAATTTTATTGGCCAATGAATTAAGAACAATCATATTTTGTTGTCCTAAAGATATCCCACTGTCCATTTTAATTGCACTTTAAGAATAGAATAGTGCATGGTTTATGTTCATATTTGGAGATGCAGTGTAGAAACAGGCCCTTCGTCCAACTGAATCCACACCAACTATCCATTACCTGTTCACACTAGTTCCATGTTATTCCACTTTCACATCCTACACACTAGGGGCGATTTACAGAAGCCAATTAACATACAAACCTGCACGCCTTTGCAGTGTGGGAGGAAACCGGAGCACCCATAGAAAACCCATGCGGTCACGAGGAGAACGTATAAACTCCGTACAGACAGCACCCATAGTCAGGATTGAACCTGGGTGTTTAGCGCTGTGAGGCAACAGTTCTACTTCGGCACCACTCTGCCACCTATAAAATGTTTCTGCCTTTAAAAACTTTGACTTTCTAGAAACATAATCTTAGGAGCTCTGCTAGAATGAGCAAATTAAATGTTATTTATAATTCTGTATATTTCTCGTTATCTAAGTTGAAAAATAGTAGAGGCACTGATATTGTTATAAAATTTGGAAATATATTTAAATGCGTTCGTTAATTGGTGTATCAGGTGAAGTATTTCCACTTTTCACACCTAAACCAGGAAATTATTGCTGGCAATAATATAGCCTTAAATTCAAATGGCTCTTTCATCAACTCTGGATATGCTGCAATGATTTACAACATATTTGGTATTTCTAAGACAAGTTACTGCTGTAATTTGTAAAAAAAAAATCATTTGTCTATTCTTATTAAAAGTTACTATGCGCTGTTTTTTAAAACGACATTGCTCACTTGTGTTAAATGGGAAGCTGTCTGTTAAAATTGCCGGAGAACATGACATGAATTAACTAATAATTATTTTGCAAATATTACAAAGTCATCTCAATGCTGTAATGTCTGAATTATGTTTTCCCAGGCATTCTCATTACTTTACAATGTTAATATTCTACTTACTTCACCATTCATCCTTGCAATCTTTCTAAATTAAATTGGCAACTTTATGTCAATTATTCCTGAATGGTGTCCAATTTTGTTTGCTGAACTCATGCCCTTGAGGATTGATGTTTTCTCGCTCCTCTAATTGCCAGCAGAGAGAAAAGCTGTTCACCATACCAGCCTGGTGGAAATTGAACCAATGTTCCTGCTTAGAGTTTTATGTCCTGAGATATAGCTTGAAAACAGGCCCATCGACCCACTGAGTCCACGCTGACCAGTGATCACTAGCACTGTCCTACTCACTGGGAGCAATTTACAATTTACAAAATCCAAGTATCCTACAAACCTGCATGTCTTTGAAGTCTGGAAGGAAACTGGAGCACCCAGAGAAAACCCACACGGTCACAGGGAGAAAGTACAAATTTCGTACAGACTGCATCCGTAGTCAGGATCGAACCCGGGTCTGAGGTTGCTGTAAGGCAACTTTACTGCTGCACCACCGTGCCGCCCAATTTTAGAGAAGCAATTAACCTACAAAACCCGCATGTCTTTGGGATGTGGCAAGAAACTGGAGCTCCTGGAGAAAAACTATGGGGGAACATACAAACTCTGTACATACAGCACTCATAGTCTAAATGATCCCGGTTCCCTGGTGCTGCAAGGCAGCAACTCTACTGGTGTGCCACTGTTGTTTTTTTCCCCAAAGCTGCAGGAAATTACTCCATGTTTACAGGGCAAATAAGTATGGAGACAAGTGCAAATGGGACTAGCTCAGAAGGGTTTCCTTTCTTCTCCCCCCCCCCCCCCCACTCGTCCTCACCCCCCCATCAGTCTGAAGAAGGGTTTCGGCCCGAAACGTCGCCTATTTCCTTCGCTCCATAGATGCTGCTGCACCAGCTGAGTTTCTCCAGCATTTTTGTGCACCTTCGATTTTCCAGCATCTGCAATTCCTTCGTAAAACACTTCTAAAAAAAGGGGCTTCATGGACAAGTTAGGCCAAAGGGTAGAAACAAGGAACTACAGATGCTGGTTTACACAAAAGGATATAAAATGCTTGAGTAACTCAACGGATCAGGTGAAAAAGAAACCGGGGAACAGCACCTCATGGTCCTCTAGGGTAGCTTACAACCCTATGGTATGAATTTTAGATAGTAGAATATCTAATTTTATAGTAACCAGTGCCCTCCCCCCCCTCTGGCTTCACAATTTGCAACTCATCTACCTGTCTGTCTAACATCTGCTTTAATCTCTGACCTTTGTTCCAACCCCCGCTCACCTGTGTCCACCTATTACCTACCGCTTTTTGTCCTGCCTCTCCTCTCTTCCAGCTTTCTTTCACCCCAACCCTAACAATCAGTCTGAAGAAGGATCCCGACCCAAAACATCACCTATCCATGTTGTCAAGAGATTCTGCCTGACCCGTTGAGTTACTCCTGCACTTTGGGCTGAAGGTCCTGTTTCCCATGCTGTATGATTCTATGACTTATTGAAGAAATACAATTTACATTCGCTTTTTTTTTCCAGTTTGGCTTAAAGTAGATTGCTGCTTGCAACAGCATGGTCTTGGAACTGAACTGGGGTGGAGGGGAGAGGACTGAGGGTGGAGAAGATGGAGGCATCATGCGCAACAGAAATGGTTGCAATGGACTCAATGAGGCTTTTTGTCCCAACTCTTCAGTTCCACCTGCATTCAGAGGCTGAAGATAGACACAAAATACTGGAGTAACTCAGTGGGTCAGGCGGCATCCCTGGAGAAAAAGAACAGGTGACGTTTTGGGTCGGAACCCTTTTTCAGATTGGCTGTTGTGAGCACTGCACTTTAGATGACTTTGGGTACCTCCTGCCCTTTCAGATTGATGTTGAAAATATGAGGGAAATGGATGGGGTAAATACACAGTCTTTCACCCAGAGTAGGGGAATCAAGAACCAGAGAGCAAAGGCGTATGGTGAGGGGGAAAAGATTTAATAGGAATCTAAGGAGCAACCTTTTTACACAAAGGGTGGTGGTTATATGGAATGGGCTGCTGGAGTAAGTAGTTGAGACAGGTACTTTCACAGTTTAAAGAATATTTGGATAGGTTCATGGAAAGGATATGTTTAGATGGATATGGGCCAAATGCAGGCAGGTTATGTTGGTCGGCATGGAGAAGTTGGGCCAAAAGGCTGTTTCCATGCTGTATGTTTCTATGACTATGATACACACAAGAATCTTTCTGTGAGTTCTGACCAATATTCACCTCTGGAACAGATTGCTCTTTCTGAGATCATGCGAGCCACAAATTCTTTCCCACACTCCCAACATTGTCATGAAACCGACACATCAAATGTATTCATTAGCCTGTAAAACACGGTGGGATACCTGGAGCAATGATTAGGACGGACCCCGCAACACTGCTCTCTTAAGCCTGTCTTTTTTGTTTAACTGCTGGGTTTACAGAGGTATTGATCTAATTTACTGAAGGACCTCAATTGAAACGGTTGTAGACTTTTTTTCATCAGATTTACAGCTGGAAATCGGAAAATCCCTGCAGAAGTTTAACTTTCTGCACCAGGTGGAATGGTTTGTTGAGGGTAGAAGCATGTTCATTAAACTGTGACATTTTCCAGGCTCCTTTAGAACTCAGGAAAAGTTACATTTTCTACTCTGGGAACAAGTCAGTATTTATATAGCACTGAAACTTTTTTGTGGTGTTTAATAATGAATGCAAGCATAACGTACGCAGGCAAAAATATCAAATGGAAATTCTCTCTACTATGACTAAAAACAATTACCTTTGAACTGAGCAACAAATCCCTGTGTTGACTATTTCACGTTTGTAATTTTGGAAAGCTTGGCATGATTTAGAAAATATGATTTACAAATCTACCGGTAAATGAAAAGAGCTTATGAATATTTGTTTAAGATTCTCCAAAGCACAGTGACTTTGAGGCTGCTTTTGGCATGTATTTCTACAGTGGAATTATCTGAAATAACCTTTGAACACACCCAACGTAAAAATGTGCATTTTTCCTTCAGCTTTGAAACGCAATGTAATCTTGCACAGTTAACGTCAAATAGAAGTACTTTGTAGCCTCAAATGTGAAAACATTATTTGGCCATTTATAGCTTTGGATAGTTTTGAGCAGTTACTATAACCTTATTATTGTCACGTGCACTGAGGTAGTGCAGTTCCGTTTTTTTCAGTTCAGTTTGGTTTATTGACACCTGTACTGAGGTACAGTGAAAAGCTTTTTTATTACGTGCTATCCAGTCAGTGAAAACACTATACAGGATTACAATCAAACCCTCCACAGCGTACAGGTACAGGATAACGGGTATAATTTTTAGTGCTAGATAAAGCCCAGTAAAGTCAGATTAAAAAGGTCTCCAATGAGTTAGATGGGAGATCAGGACCGCTCTAGTTGGTGAAAGGACAGTTGAGTTGCCTGATAACCATTGGGAAGAAACTGTTCTTGAATCTGGAATACTTGGTTATACTTGGATAGATTAGTGTTATATCTTTGCTCTTCAATGTTATATCATTATACTTTAATGTTATATTGTTTTACTTCAATGTTATGTCTTTGCACTACAATATAATATCTTTATAATAACATTTTGTACCCTCTATCATTTTTTTGTGCAATGTGGATGGGTTGATTATATTCTTGTAGAGTCTTGTCTTGATTGGATAGCAAGCAAACAAACATTTTTCACTGTGCCTAGGTGCATGTGACAATGGTTAATTAAACTACACTACACTAGATACTGCAGTAGTTCAATAGGCAAATTTAATTTTACATGGTATTTCACCATGTTTTACCTCTTGGTTAGTTGCATGCACCACAGGTGACTACTCATTGAAATCAGTTGAACCCAGTTGATTAATGCAAGTGTTGCTACTTCAATCATCAAATTGTTCAGTTTTATTATATCGATTTCAATGAAATGTGTGTCAAGTTTGTACATTCTTCCTATGACCGCGTGGGTTTTCTCCGGGTGCTCTGGTTTCCTCCCAAATTCTAAAAATGTGCAGGTTTCTAGGTTAATTGGCCTGTGTAAATTGTCCCTAGTGTGTAGGATAGAACTAGTGTAGGATGATTGTTGTCGGCGTGGTGGGATGAAGGGCCTGTTTCCATGCAGTATCTCTAAACTAAACTAAACTACATTGAAGTTTAACATTGCAGTTCCAAGCCCCGTCTGTGAGTGGCCATTTTCTTTAGCAAAGGGTGATTGTGATGAACAAATACTTTAGAATGGAGATTGGTCTTGGCACAGAATGAAAAAGTTACAACAGTTTATTTAAAGCTGCATTTGGAAAATGTGTCATTCTATGAACATTGGAATAAAAAATTCCCCAATCTGTAAATGACATGATTTATAGGAGGATTATGAAATGATTCAGAGTCTGGATTCAATCAAGCTATTTTTGAATATGTAAAAAGAGTAAGAAATAAGAAAGAGGCATCAAAAGGTATATTTAACCTTCAGAAACAAGGAACTGCAGATGCTGGTTTACGCGAAAGGACACAAACTTTTGGATTAACTCAGTGGGCTAGGAAGCATCTCCGAAGAACATGGATAGTTGATGTTTTGGGTCGGGATCCTTCTTCAGACCGATTTACTTCAGGTGGGACTAATGTTGATGGGGCATATTGGTTGGTGTGGGCAGGTTTCCACGTTGTTTCCTGTTTCCACGTTGTATGACTCGATATGACTACGATTCTATGACCAAAACTAAACACAACATTCCAAATGCAGTCTCACCAATTAGAGCACCAAACACAAAGAAAGCTGCTGACTTTGTGAAACCTACAGCAAGTAACTGGATTTTTTAGGTTTGTTTTTCAATTAATTTCAATTGAATGCATGAATGAATAGCACCAAGCAATTCAAATACTGAACATTCAAGTTTTACTTATCATGAAAGTACAGCTCTTGCAGGTGTGTTTCTCCAAGACTCACTTTAGGGTAGTCATCTTGCTCATATCTTCTCCGCACTTCTGGGTCATTCTCCTCTTGACTCATTTGTGCACAGGCCAGAAGTATCTCTTCTGTATTGTTCTTCCACTCAATGGTGAAATGTAAGACATTTTTCTAATCCACATGGCAGATTTTCATCATTAACCTGTTGTCCTCAGGTCTTGTGCCAGTGTTTAGTTTAGTTTAGAAATACAGCATGGAAATAGGCTTTTTGACCCACTGATTCCACGCCGACCAATGTCCACCATACATCAGTTCCTTCCTACACCCTGGAGACATTTTACAGAAGCCAATTAACCTACAATCATGCACGTCTTTGGAATATGGGAGGAAACTGGAGCACCCAGAGAAAACCTACGCAGTCACAGGGGGCATGTACAAACTCCATGCAGGCAGCACCTGTAATCAGGATTGAACCCGTGTCTCTGGTGCTGTAAGGCAGCAACTCTACTGCTGCACCACTGTGTCATCCTCAGGGTGCTTCTGTCACTCATGATCCTGCTGCTAGAATCAATCTGAAGAAGGGTCCCGACCCAAAACATTGCTTGTCCATTTCCTCCACAGATGCTGCATATTCCACTGTTCCTTCAGCACTTTGTGTTTTGCTCAAGATTCCTTGTGTCTCTAACTCAAACTGTATTTGGCAGTCAGTGGCGTGGAGGATGATGCCCATGAACATATATGTTCTTGATCATTGATACCAAGCTGAGCTTTCGCTTGCCTGTAGAATGAATAACATTCAATGGGATTACAGACTGATGCCTGTGATAGAAACCACAGCTCAGTGAGGGTTGCCATTGAATAAGCAAGTCAAACCACAAGTTTTGCCCTTCAGTATGTATAAACTTTTCAGATCTCAGTACAGCTGCTACAATTGGTCTCAGTGGCAGCTGCTGAAAGTTCGAAGGAATTGGCCATGGTCATTGTGGATGGCAGACCTGACCTAACCAGTGCAACAGGATGAGGTTGCCTTTATCACTGATTTCTCATGAAGCTGCCATTAGAATCAATGCGAAGACGGGTCCCGATCCGAAACATCACCTGCCCATTCCCTCCCAGATGCTGCTTGATTCGCTAAGCTCTTATGGCACTTTGTGTTTTGCGCACGATTCTAACATCTACCGTCACTTGTGTCTCCATTTTGCTGCTACTTGGCACAGCTAAATCCGTCAGACCTATCTCCAATCAACCAGTGACTGCCTTTTGTTTCAATTTCTAGCTGTTGAAAAAGATTAAATATTGAGTAATAATTAAAGCCATTTAGATTTGGCTTCATGCAAAAATTGGAATTACTAATTAAAGGGCGAAGAAAAATGCATTAAAATGCATTGGGGCGGCACAGTGACGCAGCGGTAGAGTTGCTGTCTTATAACGCCAGAGACCTGGGTTTGATCCTGACCACGGGTGCGGTCTGTACAGAGTTCTCCCTGTGACCGCATGGGTTTTTTCCGCGTGTTCCAATTTCCTCCCACATTACAAAAATGTGCAGGTTTATTGGTTAATTGGCTTCTGTAAGTTACCCCTAGTGTGTAGGATGAATAGGTGATCATTGGTTGGTGTGGACTCAGTGGGCCAAAAGGCCTGTTCCAAAGCCGTTTATTTAAACTCTTATCTAAAATTTGTGTTTTATACTATCAATACAGTAAATATTACCAGATTAAAAAATAACTTTCTGCATCATAACTGCACTTTTTACAATAGATTATCCTTGAACATTCACTACAAAATCTCTGCTTCTCCTACTTCCTGTCCCTCCCATTGACGAATAGCTCTGTCTGATTGACCAAACTTTCTCAATCAGTTTACATTTCTGCCAAGTTTCTTTCCAGCCTCCAGTTTGGTCTTTGTTCTGAGGAAAATGAACATTCGATTTAATTTTTAGAAAATGTCAAGTCTGCCAACTTTGAGGCAACTTGCTGTTTGAAGCCATTTTTTCCTCAAGCAATACAAATATTTTTTTGTGAGCCAGATATTGTTTGGTCATGAAAGTGCAGCCTATAGCAGGCACGTTGGTATTAACACGAAAAGTCTAACAAAATATAGAAACATCATAAGTTCATTTATTTCTGAAGTGGGGTCATGTATATGTTGGCCTTCTTTTCAATGTATACAGTTATTTCGTTTGGTCTTTCAGAGAGGCCCAGTGTCAGGGTGAAATTGGCCTTTGTGTACTTTTCACACTGTGCTTTAAGCTGCTGCCAAGTCTGAAGGGGCCTAATGATGGGTGTCTAAAATGCCTGCCTGTTTGTTCCTGGCTGTGGGTCCAGTTTAATATGTAAGCCAAGCCCCCTGTGGCATACATGGAACCCTGACTGTGGTTTTCGATCTGGAAAAGGCCAGTCCCGTGCCCACTGGGAGAGCCAGCCTAAAATGGCTTAGATCACTGAGGGTTCGGACTAATGTTTAGTGTAGTTTAGTTCAGAGATACAGCACAGAAACAGGCCCTTCAGCCCACCGAGTCCACGCAGACCAGCGGTCCCCACATGCTAACACTATTCTACACACCAGGGACAATCTACAATTATTATCAAAGCCAATTAACCTACAAACCTGTACATCTTTGGAATGTGGGAGAAAACTGGAGATCCCGGAGAGAACCCACACAGGTCATGGGGAGAACATTCAAACTCTGTACAGACAGCACCATTAGTTGGGATCGAACACTCTGGCACTGTAAGGCAGCAACTCTACCACTGCGCCAACGTGCCACCCAAACGATGTTGTTAACTTTGTATCTCTGGCTAGTTTGAGAAATGAAGTGGCCATTCCCCATACTGAGGTACAACTGTGAATCTCAGCTCTCAAGAGTCAAGAGTGTGCAAGTGTCTTATGTACCGACAATGGAACATTAAACCTCTTACTTTAAGTAGCACTGCACAGCACACACATAGATAATGCATTATAAACAAAAATCCACTAAATTATGAACCACAATATTAATGTAAAAAACCCAAAGTCCTTAGAGCAACCAAAGACAGTCGATAATTCACAAATGTGGTTCGTGTTATGTATGTAGTGTTCACGAGCATGATGTTTATTGGGAAGAAACGATTTTTGATGCTGGAGGTCACGGTTTTCAGACTCCTCCGATGGTAGGAATGAAATGAGAGTGTGGCCACGGTGATGTTGGTCTTTGATGGTGGAACATAAAACATAGAGTACAGAACAGTACAGCACAGGGACAGGCCCTTCAGCCCACAATGTTTGTGCTGAACATGATGCCTTGTTTAACTGACCTCATCTGCGTGCAAATAGAATCAGGAGGGACTTACCTTCCATGCCTTCAAGTTCAACTATGCCCCGCGGGGTACAAAGGTTGAAGATGGCCGGGCAAAGAGAAGGCCAGCAGTTCACAGAATGACCAGATGGATGTGTTGGCTGGAACGGGCCATTATGGCCAGCTGCAGTAGGGACTGTGCAATGGCACCAGAACCGGATGATTATTACATGTAGACACAGCGGGCTTTACATTATGTGCGAACTGGGGATTGTACTTATGTATTGCAACAATCTCACTGAACTATATGCAAAAAAGGAATCTCACTGTACCCTGTTACACGTGATAATAAAGGAACCATTGTACCACTGAACCATTGAAGTGATCCATATTCCCCCTCAGAATCAGAATCAGAATCACACTTTATTCGCCAAGTATGTTTTGCAACATACGAGGAATTTCATTGGCCAAGTCAGTCATACAATTAAAAAGCACCAGATCACTCAAAAAACACATTTTAACATATTTTAACATCCACCACAGTGACTCCTACACATTCCTCACTGTGATGGAAGGCGAAATAAAGTTCAAGTCTCTTCCTTTTGTTCTTCCTCGGTCGTGTGCCTCGAGCCCCCGTTGACGGGATGATCTTCACTCCCGTAGCCGGCGGTGTTCGGGCCCTCCGCGTAGAGGCGATCAAGCTCCCGCATCGGGGAGATGTCAGCTCCCCCACGCCGGGCGATCAAACCTCGCGTCGGGGCAGGTCAAACCTTCCGCGAGGTTGGAGCTCCCGACAAACCTCACCCGAGACTCCAAGCCCTTGATGGTGATTCCATGGTGTTCGCAGTGGGAGTGATCCCAGGCAAGCGATCAGCTCTGATGTTAAGTCCACGCCCCGCGATGGGGCTCACAACAGTCCGAGGAGGCTTCCAGCTCCATCGATGGAAGTCCGCAGAGCTCGGGGAATGTGATCCGAAAATTAATCACATCTCCAGGAAGGTAAGAGCTTGAAAAAAAGTTTCCCCTGATCCCCCCCCCCCCCCCCCCCCCCCCCCCCCCCCCCCCCCCCCCCACATAAACACAAAACAAACCGAAGAACATTAAAACAAACTCAACTAAAGCACTCAAAAATAACAAAAAGAAAGAAAAAACTAACAGACTGCCAGCAGGCAGGGCTGCCATCGCCCTGGCGCCCATATGTTCCTTGCATCTCCATGTGCCTATTTAAAAGCTTCTTAAACACCACTATCATATCTGCCTCCACAACCAGCCCTGCAAATGTGTTCCAGATATCAATGATATTGATGATAGACACAAAATGCTGGAGTAACTCAGCGGAACAGGCAGCATCTCTAGATAGAAGGAATGGGTGATGTTTTGGCTCGAAACCCTTCTTCAATATCAATGATATTGATATCTCTCTTCCTCTTCACAAAACAAAGTCAAATGTTATCTCAGTTTCACATCCTACACACTAGGGGCAATTTGCAAAATCCAATTAACCCTCAAACCTGTATGTCTTTGGAATATGTGAGGAAATTCGGAGAAAACTCACGCAGTCACAGGGAGAACGTCCAAACTCTGTACAGGCAGCACCCGTGGATCAAACCAGGGTCTCTGGCGCTGTAAGGCAGCAACTCTACCACTGCACCACTGTGCCACCCTACTCTTATGTGTTCTAGGGTAAGGGTTGGGCTGATTAGGATTAGATGGTGTGGGAGAAAAGCATTTTTTTCCTACCATGGGTAACTCATTGAAATGGTACCAAGACTCTGTCTCAAAATGGGCAACCACTGACGAAGGGTCTCGACCTGAAACATCACCTAATCCTTTTGTCCAGAAATGCTGCCAGACCCGCTGAGTTACTCCAGCATTTTGTGTCTATCAACCACCATTCAAAACTATTGGTTAACATACTTTGATGGTAAAGTCTCAGTGAAGACACAAGAGTCGACAGATGTTGGAGCAAAACACAAAGTGCTGGAGTAACTCAATGGGTTAGGCAGCATCTATGGAGAGAATAGATTACCTAGACATATTCTCCACGATCTGCTGAGTTCCTCCAGCACTTTGTGTTTTGCTCCAGATCGAGCATCTGCAGTTCTTTGTGCCTGCAGATGTTGGAGTCTGCAGTGAAGAACAAACTGCTGGAGGAAGCCAGGGGGTCAGACAGCATCTGTGGAGGGAAATGGACAATGATGTATCAGGTGGAGTCCCTTCATCCATCCTTAATGACTAATGACTGTCCATCATATGACATGGATGCCATAAAACATTTTTAATATGAATTTTTTAGAAATTTAACCCGAGTGGTGTTGTTCACACTCTGGTCCTCTCTCCATACTTTACTCTGCCTTTCAGTTGGATTGGATTTCAGAAGCAGAGCACCAATGCTCGTGATCAAGCTGTGTGTGTAGCAGCAAAGACAGGAGATGAATTCCTTGACATTGACACTTATCCTAATCAGACTGAACTGTAATCTTGACACTCATCATCCCCAAGATTGGTGGATTGATAGATGTATTGGCCACTGTTAATTGCCCCCTTGTTTGTGGGTGAGCAGTAGAATCTCACGCAGACTCAGTGGGCCGAAGGACCTGTTTCTGCGTTTTATCTCTAAACAAAACTAAAACTAAACTAAATCTTTCCTATCCATGTACACTGTCCAAGTGACTTTCAAATACTGTTAGTTACCTGCCTCAACTACACCTTTGGAAGTGCTTTCCACATACTTCCCGCCCAAAAAAAACAAACTGCTGGAGGAAGTCATCAGGTCATGAGTTCATAAGTGATAGGAGCAGAGTCAGGCCATTCGGCCCATCAAGTCATTCAATCATGGCTGATCTATCTCTCCCTCCTAACCCCATTCTCCTGCCTGCTCCCCATAACCCCTGACACCCATACTAATCAAGAATCTATCTATCCCTGCCTTAACAATATCCATTGATTTATCCTCCACAGCCTTCAGACAACGTCTGTGGAGGGAAATGGACAAATGGATGTTTTGGGCCAAGATCCTTCATCCAGTCGAGATGGTTATTGGCAGTCGAGCCTATGACATATATCTCACGAAATATTTTCAACATGCAATTGTCTCAAAATGTATCCTTGGTGGTGTTAAAACACACTATGTTCCTGGCTGTAACCTAGCAACTGACTCTGTTCTTTTAAGTATTTACAATGCTTTTACCAAGGTAGTAAAAAGTGTTTTGAAAGTACTTAAGACTGGTGCCCATGTCACAGTGGGAATACAGCAGTCTGTCTGTCCATTATGTTTTCAGGGTTTGAGTTCACAAATGGCTTAGTTGGCGACAGGCCATGTGCTATTCTAAAGTCGCTTAATATGCACTTATGGCACTTTCTGACATAAAGCTAACAAAGGCAGCACAAGCAACCTAATCGCTTAAGACTCGGCGCTGGGAAATTGTCTTTCAAACTGAATTAAAGGGAGAAACTGTGTGAGGAAATAAAATGAAGGAAAACTGCAGATGCTGGAATTCCGAACCAAAAACAGAACATAGTGGAAACAATCGGCAGGGCAGGCAGGATCTGTGGAAAACAAAGCAGTTAACTGTTGTTAGAACTGGGAAGGAGTAAAACAAATAGTTTATGGTGCTGAGAAGGGACAGTGGGCATGGGTGGTGGATAGAATAAAGGGAATATCTGTGAGAGTGTGAAGTTATCCCTGAGCTGTAGGGATATGTGAGAGAACGTAGATCAATGTTTGATGGGACAATTAAAGGAGGAGAAAATAGCACAAAAGCTATAAGATATGTGGGGGTCAGTTGGAGAGTATGCATGAAGACTAAGGAAATTAAAAGGTAAAGGTGTTTATGACATGCTAATAAAGGAAAGATATGTTTGGTGATGGAATCTTGTTGGAGCAGACAGATACTGTGAAGGATGATCTGTTGAATGGAGAAGGTTGGAAGATGATAACCAGGGAGACATTATCCCTTCTCATCGAGACGGGGAGATGAGTGAGAGGAGTGGTCCACAAAATAGATGAGATATGATAAAGGACTCTGTCAACACTGGTGTAGCGGAAGCCACAATTTAACCAGAAGGAAGAGGCACCTTTACACTTTAGACTTTAGAGATACAATGTGGAAACAGGTCCTTCGCCCCACCAAGTTCGGACCGACCAGCGATCACCCCCTACATTAACACTATCCTACACATTAAAGACAATTTGCAATTTTACCAATTAACCAACAAACCTGTACATCTTTGGATTGTGTGGGAGGAATTCGGAGAACTCAGAGGAAACCCATGTGGTCACAAACTCTATACAGATAGCACCCGTAGTCAGGATTGAACCTGGGTCTCTGGCGCTGTAAGGCAGCAACTCAACCGCTGAACCACTGTGCAGCCCTTATTGACCTCGACAGAAAGTCATATCATTGATGTGAATATGATAAAGATGAGGGTACTGGGAGTGGAATGGAGCCCTTACTGGAGGTAGGGTGGGAGGAGATCTAGTCAATGTAGCTTTAGGACTTTGTAAACTTGTAATGGCAGCAAGCCTAACTTCATCCTATCACAGATATTCCCATGTCCTGTCAATCCTTCCCTAACCTCCCCTGGAACTTCTCTTTTGCAGTTCTGACAAAGGTTCTACAATGTCAAATATTGACTCTTTTTCTATCACCTTGAATATTTCCATTTTTTTTGTAATCTATTGAGCCTATAAAGTATCTATTGATCATCCCCAAGATCCAAATTACCCCAAAACGTTTCCTTGCTTCCAAACGGGGAAGCAACTGTGTCCAAATTTCTCAAAGTGTCACAACTTCACCATCATCACCTGTTGCCCCATTGCCTCTGAGAACAAAGAGGGAGCCAGCAAGATAGAGGGGGTTGGGCCACTGAGACCAAAGAGGGCCTTGGCGGGCAGGGTGGGTTCGGCAAGAACAAAGAGGAATCAACATGACTCTAATGAGAACTTTGTTGGCGCCAGAAACATGGCGCCTCTTTGTGCACTTTGTGTATTGTATGCAAAACAAAGGATTTCACTGTACCTAGGTACACAAGACAATAATATATCATTGAATTCTTGAATTTGACAAACCTCACCCCAGTTTCATTTACCCACTTCCAGACATGTCATATATCCTGCTCTCCCAGTGAGGAGCAGGTGGACTCAATCTGATCTCTGGTACAACATTTTAACAGAGCAAATAATATTTCATCGTAAAAATGTTTTCTAGTGAGCACAGTATGGTGTACGATAGTTACTATCGAAGCAGACATTAGGTCAAATTCATTAACATTTGACAAATCTATTTAGATTCATTTGGCCAAATATTACCATTCATGTTCAAAAACATCTGCTTTTATTTGGTAATAAAGAAAAATTGAAGGCCTATTGCTGCCAAGACCTGCTATTTCATGCAGTTAAATAACTCACACAGTTTTTTGTTTTGTAGCCATTATTTTCTCGTGAACATGAAGATAAGGCGATAGAAAGCAGACTTGCTTTTGATGCATATAATCAATAATTCTTTAGATGTGTAGGACCCTTAACATATTATTTTTTTTTAAATTTTTTTCAGTTTACTTTTATTCACATCTAACTAGATTGCAATCATCGGCCATAGTTTTAATCAATTTTGTGTAAGTTTATGCTAATAACATATTTCTTCTCCTCTGTAAATGAGGCAGACCAGGCCTGCCCACAACGAGATGCAAACAGCATTCAGCCTCAGTTTGACATGAGCCAAACAGCATAGGTATCACAAAGCCACCAGGGGCGCCGTATGATTGGCAGCCCCACCAACAGCCTGTGCGTAAGCCTGGCCAAGCTGGTCATCTGCGAGTCATGGCACCAGGCAGAGGAGGGCTTTACCCGAGCCCCTTTACCGGGGTTACGTCCGTGCCCGGGTAGCGTGTGGGTAGCGCGAGACTGGCGCATGGAGTGGCGTGGAGGAGTGTGGAGTTGCGCACGGTTTCGTGCAGCGCACCAGGATTTCATTCTGGACCAAGTGGGATATCCTGACGCGGCACAACGTCTCACCTCCAACAGCAGCAGAAGCAGGCAAGCGATCGCCGAGCTCGGCTTGGGGCTCATGGCCGTTGCGGACCCGGATCCGCCCCCACTCCTACTCCCAGAGCGGGGCCAAGACCATTGGAGATAGACACAAAATGCAGGAGTAACTCAGCGGGACCGGCAGCATCTCTGGAGAGAAGCAATGGGTGATGTTTCGGGTCAAGACCTTTCTTCAGACTGAAGAAGAGTCTCCATCCGAAACATTCTTCCATTCCTTCTCTCCAGAGATGCTGCCGGTCCCGCTGAGTTACTCCTGCATTTTGTGTCTATCTTCAAATGACGTCACGCACTCCAGACGGCTGTGTGGACGCATGATGACACGCGCAGTCACTACCGGCCTGTCGTGTAAATGACGACCAAGTGGGACAGGCCCTTTAGTGTCTGAATAATTTGGTGATTTTGTAATATTGTGGTGGGTATGTCACCATGGTTTTTTTGTTTTTGTTTTTGTATTGTGTTCGTAATTAAATAAATTGTTTTTGATACGAAAAAACCCCTTTCGTCTTTACTGTGTTTTAAAAGTTTGTGTAAATGTTCACCGGTTTGTTTTATGTGGGGGAGGGGGGTCAGGGGAAACTATTTTTTTCAATCTCTTACCTTGCCAGAGATGCAATTGTTTTCCGAGTCGTATCTCCGGTCACTCTGCAGCCTAACATTGTGGAACTGGAGGCCTGTACAGACTGGCTCTGAGCCCCACCACGGGGCCTGGACTTAACATCGGAGCCGATCCCTTACCTAGGTCGCTCCAACCGCAGCCTGTGGACCTTACGTTAAGAGCTAGCTGTCTCGGGAGAGGCCGAGTCGGGAAGCTCCAATGACACAGAAGGTTCGACGCCCCGACCTGGGGTCCGATCGCCAAGCGTGCGGAGCTGACATCCCCCCGATGCAGGAGCTGATCGCTCCGATGCAGACGGCCCAAAGCCGCTGGCTACAGGAGTCAAGAACGTCCCGTCAACGGAAGGCTCAAGGCCCCCGACCGCAGGAGAACAAAGAAGGGAAGAGACTGAACTTTTTTCGCCTTCCATCACAGTGAGGAATGTGGAGGATTTAAATGTTAAAATATATTTTGTATGTTCTGTTGCTTTTTATTTGTATGATTGTCTTGGCAAATGAAATTCCTCCTATGTTGCAAAACATACTTGGATAATAAAGTATTATTGTATTGCATTGCATTGTATTGTAAAGTGGTGTTGCATTGAATCTCTCCAACATGAGAAAGAGTAGATATATTTTCTTGTCACAAGAGCAGCACTGTGGTGTAGCAGTAGATATGCTGTCTTGCAGAGCCAGAGACCTGGGCACAGCCCAGGCAACACCCAGTAGCTATCAGAAACATTCAATCGCACTGTGTTGGAGACGCTAGCAGTTGATATTTTCAGGCTGCCGTCAATAGATTTTTATACACAAATTGCAGGAGTAACTCAGCGGGTCTGGCAGCATCGCTAAAGAAAAGGAATAGGTAACGTTTTGGGTCGAGACCCTTCTTCAGGCTGAGAATCAGGGAAAAGGGAAACAAGACGTATGGACGGTGATAAGAGAGAGATTAAAGATTCAAGAGAGTGTATTGTCATGTGTCCCAGATAGGACAATGAAATTCTTGCTGTGCTTAAGCACAACAGAATATAGTAGGCATAAATAAATACAGAACAGATCAGTGTGACCATATACCATTGAATATATATATACACACATAAATAAGCAGATAAAGTGCAATGGGTTATTAATGTTCAGAGTTTTGTTTGAGTTGAGTTTAATAGCCTGATGGCTGTGGAGAAGTAGCTATTCCTGAACCTGGATGTTGCAGATTTCAGGCTCCTATACCTTCTACCTGAAGGCAGCGGGGAGATGAGTGAGTGGCCAGGATGGTGTGGATCCTTGATGATGCTGGCAGCCTTTTTGAGGCAGCGACTGCAATAGATCCCCTTGATGGTAGGGAGGTCAGAGCCGATGATGAACTGGGCAGACTTTTTGCAGACTTTTCCTCCCACACTCCACAGACATGCCGGTTTGTAGGATAATTGGCGGGTAAAAATTGTCCCTAGTGAGGAGTACAGTGCTAGTATATGCACGGGGTGTTTGCTGGTCGGTGCAGTTGAAAGGCCTGTTTCACCGCTGCATCTCTAAAGTCTAAGACTAAAGTCTAACGATATCATGAATAATAATAGTGAACCATGTACATTTAGAATTCAACTAAATCTAGTGGCCGCGGGGAAAATATGAGATTAATTATTTGGCACAAGTTACCTGGCATACCATTACTAAAAATGAAAATAACCTGCTGTGTGATTCAGGGTAGTTCTTATATTATTATGTGGCGAGCTGATTCACATATACACTTTTATTTGTTCCTGAAGAATATAGTTCCTTATAGGTCAAAATCATTACACTGGGGAATTTACAGGAGCTGTGGGAAATCCAGAAATTTACTGCTAACTTGTTCCAGACCAACAGATCGTGGAGTTACAATGTACTTACTGACTTCCTCGAACATCAGTTGATTGTGGATCCCATTCCGTCCTCTGCTCCCTGTTCTCTTCCCTTGCTACTGCCTCTTCATTTTCTGTATTTTCACTCTTTATTTTGTTTCTTCTTTTCTTTTCCACTCATCCCACGGGCTGTCTACTCTCTCTGAATTCTCTCTCCCCTCTTTCTCCCTCACTCTCTTTCGCTGTCTCGACTTTAGATTTTAGAGATACAGCGCAGAATCAAGCCCATCGGCCCATTGAGTCCACGCCAACCAGCGGTCACCCTGTACAGTGTTCGGCGAACTTTAACTTTAGTAATTTTGTCGGCACCAGAAACGTGGCAACTCTTGTGTACTGCCAAGGTGAGGTCTGCTGGGTTGTAGGCAAAACGAAGCATTTCACTGCACCTAGGTACATGTGACAATAAAGTATCATTGAAGCATTGAATCACTAGCACTATCCTACACACTGGGGACAATTTACCAAAGCTAATTAATCTGTATGACTTTGGACTGTGGGAGGAAACCGGAGCATCCGGGGAAAAAAACCATGCAGTTACAGGGAGAACGTTAAAACTCCCTTTACAATCTGTTAATGGGAGTGCAGACAACACCCGTAGTCAGGATCGAACTCGGGTCTCTAGCACTATTGGGTAAAACTCTACCACTGCGCCACCCTGCCGCCCCTCATGTTTCTCCCTCCTCCTATCATTAGATACAGTTTTCCTGCAGATTTAATTCTTTGTCTGCCTGAATTATATATGACTTTGACACGTACAATGAATCATATAAAACATGAGTGTTTATTTCCTGGCATCGCACAACTATCCGTACATAAAATGAAAGATCGCAGCGTAAGACCTTTCTGGTCTGTATTTTGCTCTCCAAGAAGCATCAATATTTGGTTATATCAGTCCTAGGGGTTTGATTAATGGTGTCTGTGGCACTTAGCATCCCATTCTGACAAGAGTGAGGTAGAGGGGATCACAGGTACTCCCATTCACAGATTGTAAGTGTAACCAGATGGAAAATATAGCCGATTGAGATCGATCCACCCTTATGGTCGAACGCTATAAGAGAGAGGACTGCACTGATGGTTTGTATTTCAAATTCTTTGCTGGTGGTTAGTTACTCTAAAGTTACTTGCCTTTCCATTGTTTGGCACCGACTTCTCCAATTCAGTTCCTGAAGAACTCACTGTGCTTTTAGTTGGCTCAGTTCCTGCACTGTCCTTAACTTACTACAGCTGCTTGTTCAGACCCCCAGCAGCAGTTTATATTCTTATTAAATGGTCTGAAGTATGGCATCTATGCAGTTTTTTCACAGTAGAAAAATAGATTTCCTTTAGAAGGCAAGAACCTAAAGCCTACATCCATATTAACTGAGGTATCACTGCCCCGTGTACAACATGTAGAGCTGGTTATGTGATCGGAACAGTGGGAAACCCTGTTTGAGATCGTTCCCTTTGCCATATCGTTGGCAGAATTAGGCAGAAACATTGTGGGGGAGGAAAGATTTAATACTGAAACTTCACCATTCATTAAACAGCAGGATTGCCTTAGTTCACCTTCAAAGTAAAATAATTCTTGTCCTTTGTTTTATCCAGTCAACTCACGCACCATTCAAAAAAACAAGCTTTGAATACTAGGATGGAAGAATGAGGGGGTGGAGTGTGATTTAAACGATATGGTGCCGTTCAAAAGTGTAGGGACCAGGAGACCTGGCGGATTGCTGCCTGATCTGCTGAGTTACTCCAGCTTTTTGTGTCTCTCTTCTGATTCACGAACATGCAGTTTTAAAGGTTGGTGTTAAATTGCAGATAGCATCACATAATTGATTAGTACAGCTGTTGGGTTTATGGGGAGAAGGCAGGAAAATGGGGTTGAAAGGGAAAGATAGATCTGTCATGATTGAATGGCGAGGTAGACATGATGGGCTGAATGGCCTAATTCTGCTCCTAGAACTTATGCACATGAATGAGTGGATTGTAGTAGTTAGGTTTAGGTTTAGGTTTATTATTGTCACATCAACTGAGGTAGAGTGAAAAGCTTTGTTTTGCATTCTATCAAACAGACCAGATAAACCAGAGATGGGGCATTCTGTGCTCCACCCTTCCTTGAACATCTGTTGCTGGCCCTGATTTGTTCTGGCCTTTTCCCTACCTCCTCTCCTCACCCCCCCCCCCCCCCCCCCCCCCCCCCCCCACCCCCCCCCCCCCCCCCCCCCCCCGCCGTCCCCCTACTTTCAGTTTGAAGAAGGGTTCCGCCCGAAACGTCACATGTTCCTTTTCTCCAGAGATGCTGCCTGACTACTGAATTGCTCCTGCACTTTGTGTCTATCCTTGATATTAACCAGCATCTGCAGTTCCTTCCTACATACTCAGATACACCATACATAGATACGCTCAGTTCAATATCAAGTACAATAGATAGAGCAAAGGGGAAGGTACAGAGGTCGGAATATAGTTCTCAGCAATGAAGTGCATTCATGTTCATACATTCTAGGTGCAGAAAAAGGATGGCTGCACCTTGTATCTACAGTATCTCTGGTGTAAACCAGCACCAACAGTTCCTTCCTACACATTTAGTGCTCTGCTGAACTATGGAACAGGACCTCTGCTGGGAAACAGCCCAGCCATGGACTTCTCCCTCTCTCTACAATCCCGAAGGATTTAATTTAGAGATACATTGCGGAAACAGCCCATTCGGCCCACGGAGCTTGCGCCGACCAGCCATTCCCGCACACTAGTACCATCCTGCACACACTAGGGACAATTTACAATTTTACCAAGCTAATTAGGCTGCAAACCTGTACGTCTTTGGAACATGAGACAAACCAGAGCTCATGCAGATAACACCCATAATCAGGATCGAATCCGGGTGACAGGTGCTGTGAGGCAGCAACTCCCTCAGCGGAAAATCCATCCCAATGGAAAATTTCCAAAATTATCCCACCGCCACTAAAACATCCTGAACTTTATGAAATGCACAAAGTTACTGCAAGTTCTCCCTTCCATATTTTCACTCATTTATTTTTATCTCGGGATCTTTTTTTAACTTCAACTCATCCCCAGTGGAGAGCAAAGGGCTGGTCTGTGCCTGTGAGTTGAAAGGCAATAATGCCAGGGTTTAACTACCGTGGGTGAGGGACCTGATGATTTCAAATAAGAGATTGGACAGTCCCTTCACACATTCTGACAACTGAAGAATGTGTCTCATTTAATTTTTGGAATGGGAATGGAACAGTTGGCTCTCAGTATTTGTGACTCATTTTCAGCTGCACATCAAAGCAGCCTTCATGGTTCAGCTTCATCTGCTACTGCTTCTGATTGACTCCATAGGAATGCGACATCTTTTAAACAGCTCTTTGTCCATCCCGATTAGTAATTCTGAATCGTTGATGATGAAAGTTAAACAAAACATAGGAGCGGCACAGTGGCGCAGCGGTAGAGTTGCTGCCTTACAGCGCCAGAGACCCGGGTTAAATCCTGACTATGGGTGCTGTCTATATGGAGTTTATACGTTCTCCCAGTGACATTGTGGGTTTTCTCCGGGTGCTCCGGTGTGGGTTTGTAGGTAGGTTAATTGGCCATGGTGTGAAGGATTGAACTAGTGTAAGGGTGATCGCTGGTTGGCATGAACTTGCTGGGCCGAACGGCCCGTTTCTATGTTGTATCTTTAAACTATCTATACTGTATCTATATCATCCTCAGGCTATTCTCCATTCACAGCAAAAATTCCTGCAACCCATTTGCCACGACCAACAATAACCCATTAATTCGTGCTCCTTGATTAAATCCTCTCCTCTAATCCTCAATCCACATCTATATATTATCTCAAAAAAATGTGCGGTTTTATTTATTTAATAATCGCCAGTGTTGCACCTTAGCAAGCTCAAATACACCACATCATCTGGTTGTGTTTAGTTTAATTTTGGGATGCAGCGCAGAAACAGGCCCTTCACCCCACAGTGTCTGCAATCCTTGTACACTGACACTATCCTCCACACGCTGGGGACAATTTGCAACTTAACCAAGTCAATTAGCCTACAAACCTATACGTCGTTGGAGTGTGGGAGGAAAGCGGAACACCCGGAGAAAAGTCACGTAGGTCACCGGGAGAACGTACAAACTCCGTACAGACAGCACCCATAGTCAGGATCGAAACCAGGTCACAAAATGCTGGAGGAATTCTGTGGGTCGTGCAGCATCTCTGCAGAAAAGGAATCGGTGATGTTTCAGGTTGAGACCCTTCTTCAGACCTTCAGACCTTCAGACCTTCATGTGAGCGGTCACGGTGGCGCAGCGGTAGAATTGCTGCCTTACAGCGAATGCAGCGCCGGAGACCCGGGTTCGATCCCGACTATGGGTGCAGTCTGTACGGAGTTTGTACGTTCTCCCCGTGATCTGCGTGAGTTTTCTCCGAGATCTTTGGTTTCCTCCCACACGCCAAAGACGTACAGGTTTGTCGGTTAATTGGCTTCGGTAAATGGGTGTAGGATGGTGCTAATGTGCAGGGATTGCTGGTCGGCGCGGACCTGGTGGGCTGAAGGGCCTGTTTCCATGCTGTATCTCTAAACTAAACTAAAACTAAACTAAGAGTCTGAAGAAGGGTCTTGACCCGAAAAGTCACCTATCCCGTTTCTCCAGAGATGCTGCCTGATCCACTGAGTTACTGCAGCATTTTGTGTCTATCTTCAGTGTAAACCAGTCTCAGCAGTTCCTTCCTACATATCATCTGGTTAGCCCTTATCTACTCTGTTAATTACAACTGTGATAATTTCCAACAGATTTGTCAAACATGATTTCCCTTTTATAAATCCATGTTGACTTAGCACAGCCCTGTTATTATTTTGTAAGTGCCTTGTCACCACATCCTTAATAATAGATTCCAGCCTATTCCCTATTTGTGAGGCAACAGCTGCCTTACTCAACCGTGCCCTGCTGCCTGGTAGGTTCTCAGCAAGTGCATAATCTGGAAAGGAACATTCCTCAGGGCCACAATGACTCAATAAATCTGGCATGGAATTTACAGCTCAGAAAAATTTGGCCCTGCAGGTCCCATCTGATGTAAATGCACACAGGAGTTGACATACAACTAACTTATCAACTTAAATGTGCGCAGCAGTCTACACAGCAGTCTGAAGAAGGGTCCCGATGCGAAATGGCACCTATTCATCTCCCCAAGAGATGCAGCCTGACCCGCTGGGTTACTCCAGCACTTTGTGTCTACCTCTGACCCAAATCGAGAAAACTTCAAAACCTCCAATAGAAAGAAGCAAAGCAAAAGATAAGCTGGAGATGCAGGAAATGCGAAATGAAAACAGCAGAAAGTGCTGGAAATATTCAGCATGTCTGGCAGCATCTCTGGAGAGAGAAACAAAGTTCAAGTTTTCAGGCACGGAAATCGCTCTCAAAACATGGGGGGGACACAATTTCTTGGCGGCCTCGCGCGCATGCGCACACACGTGAGGCTTCGGCCATGGGCCCTGTGGATGGCATCGGGATCTGACCTGGTTGGTGACCGACCTCTAACTCCAGCAACAGCAGCTTCGTCTGCCCTGACTCATGGGGCTTCAATCGGCCCGTTCGCGGGGGCTTCAACATCGGGAGCCTCGATCGCCTCGACGCAGCAATTTGACCGTGGGGCGGTGGAAGATCCCACAGTCGATTTTAAGCTGCGCCGGGCCGGGCGATGAAAAGCCCCGAGAACGGGCCGATTCAAGCTCTGCTCTATGATCTTTGCTCCACGGACGTCTCCCTCCTCCAATCACCGCGCTCTATTCTCAGTCCCACCCCCCCTACTTCCACCTCTGACTGACACCTCCCTCCTCCAATGATCGCGCTGAATCATCATGTCCCCCCCACTGCCTGCTGACCAACGTCTCTCTCATCCAATCGGCGCCTTCGATCATCAGTCCCACACCCACTGTCTCGCGGAAAGCGGAGATTTTTAATAGCTTATTTTGAAACCGAGTGGCAGGGGCATTGTGAGGTTAAATAATCAATTATCAAAGCAATTATCTCAGTTAGAAACAGTCCATTTAATTCCACAGTCTGGGACATAACCTATGTTGTGATAAAACCACCAAGCCCCACAAGTTTACAAAGATGAAGATAAGTTCTAGAATACGTTATCCAGAGTTGAAAAAATGTGTCCAGCCAAGTGTCGCTTACCACTATAAATGTCTGTGCTCTTCCCCCTCTTTACATATCAGACACTCAATTGTCCTGTAAGGAAAAGTGCAAAGTTGCTGGGACTCTGAGTAAATCCACAGATCTCCTTTGTGAACTTTTTTTTAACTGAAATTTAATTGCCATATGTCGAAGACAAGTTTCATTCTAATTGTCAAGTCATAATTTCCTTTATCAATTAGTTTAATTGGCTTTATTGACTGGAAAAGAATAGCCCTGTTATTAAAATGATTGACAAAATATAACCTGGGACTGCTGCATTAAGAATCAAAAGCAGCGATCATAAATAGATGACCTGGCTATGCCAGAGGGTCAACTCTGGGCGCATTAGATAGGAACACAGCTTAGTAAGAGAACGTGACATTGCAAGGTGGTAAATCTGTAGAATTCATTGCCACTGACGGTTGTGAAGGCCAAGTCATTGGGTATTTTTAAAGGGGAGATTGATAGGTTCTTGATAAATAAGGGCGTCAAAGGTTACAGAGAGTAGGCAGGAGAATGGGGTTGAGAGGGAAAAATAGATCAGCCACAATCGAATGGCAGGACAGACTCGATGGGCCAATTGGCCTAATTCTGCTCCTACGTTCTATGAATGCAGTCTTATGAAGACAATGCAAAGACATCAAGTGGAAGATAATAGATGTATTTGAATGTAAATTACATGGTGAATTGTGTTTGTAGAACTGGTCTCTGCTGCAGTGAAGTTCACCTCTCGATA
This sequence comes from Leucoraja erinaceus, assembly GCF_028641065.1. NCBI lineage: Eukaryota > Metazoa > Chordata > Chondrichthyes > Rajiformes > Rajidae > Leucoraja > Leucoraja erinaceus. Next base: position 26,793,890 of record NC_073394.1, on the reverse strand, counting down.
AACCAGGCTGTTCCCAATCCACCAGCAAGCGTCGATTACCGCTGTTAACTAATGGAAAATTTGCAAGCTAGTTACACCTTGCCCCCACTCTCCTCATCCCTTTCTTACCACCCACACTATCTTATCAACAGCTATTTATAACCTAAGATCTATTATATGTCTGGCTGTCATGCAAACCAGTAAAACTTAGTGGTACCTTTTGCAGAAATCTGGATTCATCCCAAAGGAATGAACTTCTGAGGGCGAGTACAACTTGCTGCCAAGCGGAGATTTTAGCAAGTAAGTGACTACTGCATATCTCTGGCTTGCTCATGGCTGAAAATGCAACACTGGTTGGTCTTTCTTCTGGATTGAATAGATGGACGTCTTCAAGGAACTTGTCACGGGTTATCCTTGCCTAACAACATGGCTGCATCATTCTCATTTCTCTGACACCAGAAGTATATGTCCATGTCAGTGTTTTGTAGTTTAGTTTAGTTTTGAGATACAGTGTGGAAACAGCCCGATTCCGCATCGACCAATGCTCACCCCATACACTAGAACTATCCTACACATTAGGGACAATTTACCATTTTACACAAGCCAATTAACCTTCAAATCTTTAAGATGGAACTGAGATGCTGGACAAACTCAAGGTGAGGCAGCATCTATGGAGCGAAGGAAATAGACAACGTTTTGGGTCGAGATGTTGCCTGTTTCCTTCGCTCCATAGATGCTGCCACACCCGCTGAGTTTCTCCAGCATTATTCTCTAACCTACAAACCTGTCCATCTTTGGAAGGTGGGAGAAAACGGGAACACCCGGAAAAAACCCATGTGGTCACAAGGAGAATGCACAAACTCCATACAGACAGCAGCCGTAGTCAGGGTCGATCCTGGATCTCTGGTGCTGTAAGGCAGCAACTCTACCGCTGCACCACATCCCAAGTGTTATCCAAGCTTTACAGATCTCAAGCCGACTGATGGTGAATATGATGAGATAGAATGAAAAAGACTAAAGCGAGTCTTGTCATTCCTTGATCATACTAAAGAGAATCAATTTTGGCTACTTTATTTTTACATATGGATGAGAAATGGATTTTTACATATGGATGAGAGAAGATTAGATAACTTGCTTGGATTTTATCTGCCCATCATTCCTCCTTCACTCCTGAGATTCCCTGGCTACTCATTCATTTGCTGCTTTCGGGACTTAATGCATGTAACATTGCCTACACATTTAGCTGTGCAATAATGGGTCTACATTTGGAATATCCTGGGAACAGCAAAGATAGTAAAGTAGAAAATACGAGTTCTTGATTTCCCTCTAAATAAAACAATAGTATTTCATATGGTGGCTACGTTTAGTTCTTACCCCTCTCAGTGAACCATTTCTCTTCTAAATGCAGGAATAATGTAGCCCAATTGACTATCTGTAGATTGCAGCTTAAGTAAGACTGCACTCTAGTTGTTGGTAGGATGGTTCATTTACTTGATAACAGCTGAACCATCCTACCAGCAACTAGAGAGCATTCCTGAGCCTCCATCTACCTTGTTGTAGACCCTCAGACTATCTTTGATTACTGGACTTTACCTTGCACTAAACGTTATTCATGATATTCCCTTTATCATGTGGATGGCATGGTTGTAATCATGTAATATCTTTCTGCTGACTGGTTAGTATGCAACAAACGCTTTTCACTGTAGCTCGGTACATGTGACAATAAACTAAACTCAAACTCATTTGTTTAATCCCTATGGCTGTGAACTTTGTGGGTGCACAAATATTGAAACTGTTGCAGCTGCCTACTCACTCCTAGCATGTATGAACCTGCCTTAGCTTGAACATCTATTTCTCATGGGCGAGATTAACTTGCCAAACATACGACTTGTGACGATTGCAGTTAGGTGGGCTTACTCTTTAACAAGCAGTGATGCCCTGAGTTGCCAAATAGGAAAAACATGAAGAGCAGTTCATCCTTTATCAAGCACCATCAACTCAAGGTTCTGAAGTAATATAGGAATGTATTCAGTAGCTGGGCAACTTACAACATTAGGATTTGCTGTCCACCATTATTGTTAGATAAATTAGCATCAAGAATAGATTCCTTTAAATAAGGGGTTGCAATCCTTCGAAGCATCACCTATCCATGTTCTCCAGAGATGCTGCCTGACCCGTTGAGTTACTCCAGGAACTTGGTGGGTTATTTTTTGGTAAACCAGCACCTGCAGTTCCTAGTTTTTCATGTAATCAGGTGACAGGCAAGCGGGATTAAATGGCACAAAGAGTGCACTATGTAAACTGAAAGAGGGGGAGAATGGAATGAGAATGGAACTGATTTCACAAAAGGAATCGGTGCTTGCCCAGCGCATGGTCAGTACATGTGTGGGATCATTTAGCACATAGGGTCAGATTTTAACTTTGACTGTCAGTCAGCTAACTGGTGACTGTGGCACACACTACACAGCGGCTTCCCAATTATACTTCCAGCAGAATTATCTTTTGTATTAGCTTCATTGGGTGGGACATTGAAGGGGGGGGGGGGGGTGATCACCACAGATAATAGCTGCCAGTAACTTTCCCAGGAGGGAGAAGTCATTTCACAAAGTTCAGAAAATGAATCACACTTGGTTCAATTTCTAATCTTTTTAATGAATAACCCCTTACATTTTATTTCATTTGTTCACGATATGTTTGCACAGAACACCAAGTATTCAGCATTCAATTATTGGCCAGACTTATCTATATAGTTCACTTAGCAATTTGAGAGATTAATGAAGAAAACAATAGCTACAAAGTAGTTTAGTTTAATTTAATTTAGCTTAGTTTAATTTAGTTTAAGAGCTACAAAATGGTTTATTTTAGTTTAGTTTAGGTTAGAGAAACAACGTGGAAACAGGCCCTTCGGCCCACCAAGTCCACGCTGACCAGCGATCCTCATACACCATCACTGCCCTACACACTAGGGACAATTTACAATATTTTACCAAAGCCAATTAACCTACAAACCTGTGCGTCTTTGGAATGTGGGAGGAAAGGTAGTTCATAGAAAAACCCACGTGGTCACGGGGAGAACATACAAACTCTGTACAGACAGCACCCGTAGTCAGAATCGAACTCAGGTCTGTGGCGCTGTAAGGCAGCAACTCTACCGCTGCACCACTGTGCTGCCCTCTTATAGCTTAAGGATGCAGTTGTAATTTGCTTTCTAAGCCACTGGCCCTCGATGCATTTTACATCAGTGATGTCAATTGTGCTCAGCATTATTCCAGCAGTGCTCCTAACATCTGTCCGAAGCTAACAGATTTTCTTTACTTAGCCTATGTTCTCATCCTCAAACAGCAACAGTTCCCTGTTCCAACTGGGAATATGGTCAGGCAAAGCTGTTTCATATGGGAGCAATCATAACAAGTGTTCCAGAATACAGCGGCAGCTCTAAGACTGCATTTAGTGGGGGTATTTCAGAATGGCTCCTTTCAGTGGAAATCCATCGTTACTAATAGCCTGCATGGGTCAGAAGGTGTAACGTTCAAGGACTTATGTAGACTTTAAAGTCAATGGCACTTTTATTGTCACATGTGCGAAGTGCTAAACTTTACTTTAGACTTTAGAAGTACAGCGCCAAAAACAGGCCCTTCCGCCCACTGAGTTCATGCAATCCAGCGGTCCCCGTACACTGGAACTATCCTACACACTAAGGACAATTTACAATTTTGCCAAAGCCAATTAACCTGGAAGCCTGTATGTTTTTTGAATGTAGGTGGAATCCAGAACATCCAGGGAAAAACCCACGTGGACACAGGGAGAACATACAAACTCCGTACAGACAGCACCCATAGTTAGGATTGAACCCGGGTCTCTGGTTCTGTAAGGCAGCAACTCACTGTGCTAACACAGGAGAGTATTGCCATACTCCCCGATCCCCAATTAGCAAATATATCGAAATAGTCTACGGAGCCCACATTCAAGAGGCGCCATGTTTTGGTGCCATTTTCAAAGACCACACACTAGTTCTTATGAGTGGTGCCCATTCCAGACAAGCCTCAGGCTATTGGGGGCCACCAGCCATTGCCTTCCATGGACACCACGTCCCTCTCCTTGCCCGTCTATCTTTGTTCCCCGGGGGTGCTTTTCACAGCTGACCTTGATGGCGTGGTAGGACAGAGCACGGTTCCCTCCCCTCTCCTACCAGCCTTGCACCTTGCCCGTCGTGTCTGACGTATTCACCGGCTCCATACTCCCCTGGGAGGCAGGGCAAGGTGGGGCACGATTCCCATGTGTGGTAGGGCTTGAGAGATTGGTAACTCTACAGAAAGTGCCAACGCTTTGGAAATACATTGGCAACCATCTGACGTAGGCACTTTGCTTGAGTGTGTCAGCTTGCATGCAACAAGTCCCCTCGGGAGAGATGGGCTGACAACTACAGTGCTGTCATTGTTCATTAAGAACAGCATTAACAGATTGGATCTGTAGCCGCATATGCTTCCTGTGCTTCCTCAACCAGACAGTGAAATCAGGATGAGAGGCATGCGTTTGGTCCAGGATTAGGAAACATATTGGCTAAATTGTAGGTGAACACCACTGCCTCACAATAGGTATCTTTCGGTACATGAATAGTTTTCTTGAAAGAAGTTCAGAATAGATAAGGTGAACTCGCAGTCTTTTACCCATGGTAGGGGAATCAAGAACCAGAGGACATGGGTTTCTGATGCGAGGGGAAAGATTTAATAGGAACCTGAGAGGCAACTTTTCACACAGAGGATGGTGGCTATATAGAACGAACTTCCAGAGGGGTTAGTTGAGACGGGTACTATAACAACAATTAAAAGTCATTTGAATGGGTACATGGATAGGAAAATTTAGAGGGGTATAGGTCAAAGATGGGTGGGTGTGACCAGCGTAGATGGGGCATCTTAGTTTAGTTTTGAGATACAGCAGATTTCTAGCAGGCTCTCCCACAAGCTGCTCTCAGAAACCATCTTGTAGGTACTCTACAAATTCCTTCTCTTTGGATCAAGTTCCAACCTGATTTCTCCAGTTTACTTGCATCTTGAAATCCCCCGGGACCACTGTAACATTGCCTTACTTACATGTTGATTGTATCCCCTGATGTAAATTTTACCCGTGGCATGTATATAACTTCAATCAGCGTCTTTTAACCTTGCAGTTTCTTTACTCTCCCCATGAATCTTCCTATCAACAACTAGAGAGTGGCCCTGAGCTCCAATCTACCTCATGGGAGACCCTCCGACTATCCTTAATTGGAATTTACTGGACTTTATCTTGCACTAAATGTTATTCCCTATATCATGTATCTATGCACTGTGGATGGCTCAATTGTAGTCATGTCTTTTTGCTGACTGTTTAGCACGCAACTAAAGTTTTTCACTGTACCTCGGTACACGTGACAATAAACGGAACTATTCTAAACAAGGATTCTGCATCTTCTGATCCTATGTCGCCCCTTGCTAAGGATTGAATTACATTCCTTACTAGTGAGCCTCCCCGCCCATTCTGTCCACCTGCCTGGCTTTTCAATAGGATGTGTATCGTTGGATATTCAGCTCCCAGCTCTGATCATCTTCCAGCCACATCTCCGTGATGCCCACAGCAATGCAGGGTTTGCCTTACCAAGATAAATTTTTAGTGTCTTCCACTGCTGGCCCATTCCTTTATGATTTGAAATTCAAGATCAGAACTTTAAATTGAAGCATAGTTAACTTGGGAACCAGTTACAACCCAATAGTATAAACATTGAATTCTCCCGTTTTACATAGCCTCTACCTAACCTCCTCATAACTGCTCCCCTTTCTCCCCACAACTGCCCCTCTCTACCCTTGTCACCCATGTGTCTCAACTGGACTCCCTGCTATTACTTCCCTGTTCCATGCTACTTTCCTCCCTCTGGCTTCACAATTCGCAACTACTCAATCCTGTCTCACGCCTCTGCTCTTATATCTGGCCTTTGTTCCAACCGTCTGCCTATCAAACACCCCCCTCGCCCATTACCTGCCAGACTTTGCCCTGCCTCTCCCCTCCTCCAGCTTTCTTCTTCCCCCACCCTCCTGCAATCAGTCCAAAGAAGGGTCTCGAGCCATAACCTCACCTATATACATTCTCTAGACATGCTGCCTGAGCCGCTGAGTTATTCCAGCACTTTGCGTCCTTTTGCGTATTAACTAGCATCTGCAGTTCCTTGTTTGTACAGGTAATGAGCTAGTTGTTTTTTGAGTAGAAAATATTTTTATGTCTTTGAACGAAGGTAGCAGAATTTTGTTTGACCATAAATCTTTTGTTTGACCCATAAAATCAAATGATACCATGAGGCCCCACTTCCCCTTAAGGGAATCTGAGACCAAACACAGGCCATGCATGGGGTGTTAGATGGAATCCCCTACTTACAGGAATCAAAACATTTGAGTTAAAAATCTGGAATGAAAGGCCCCGCAAAAGGTGGCTTCTCAAGCCTGCTCCAACCTCACTTTTATAAAGCAAACAATGAGATTTTACATTTGATCTGAATGTAACTTTTCTATAGCGAACCTCCCGCATCCCTCCACAGGCAATGTGAACCGACTCAGCAGCATTTTGTGTCTATCTTTGGTGTAAATCAGCATCTGTAGTTCCTTCCCACACATCTCTTGTCTTAAAAATATTCAAGGACTCTGTTTTTACTATCATTTGTGGAAAGAGTTCCAGAGATTCACTCTGAGAATAAAAAATGCCTCATCTCATCCTTCGCTGGGTGATGCCTTATTTTTAAACAGTGACATCTCGTTCTAGATTCCCCCATGGGAAGAGAGTAATTAAGTTTAATGACGAGAGGAGAATTGACAAGGCTTTTAGCAGCTGATGAACATGGGCAGGGCTGGAGTCAGGCAGTGTCATTAAAGTAGGAACAAACTGTTCGAGGAATGGAAATGATATAAGGTGCAAGACTCAACTGGAGTTAAAAGTAATAGCAAAGTTGCAAAATAAAAATAGAAAATGCTGGCTGCATCAGGCTGCATCTGTGAGGAGTTTAGTTTACTTTAGAGATACAATGCTGAAACTGGCCCTTCGGCCCACAATGTCTGTGCAGAACATTATGCAAAGGACAATCCTTATCTGCCTGCCGATAACCCACATTCCTCCATTTGGTGTAAATCCATATGTTTATCTGTGCGTTTCTGTGTTCTATATGCCTTCCATAATGGAACAGTTTGCAGCAGAGACATTCTGTTGCTCTGAGGGCTTCCCGTTGTAGCACATCCCATTGCCAACTACACATTAAACCTCTTCTTTGTTTGGGCTGAGTTTCAGACAGGTCCTCTTCAGCGAAACGATTTCTTCTTCCAAACTCGATACATTACCCGTGATAGTCTCCCTCTAGCTACAGCACACATTGTAAATTATAGAATGTTGCAATCATTATAACCCATTTTTATCGTTTTTTTAATAGCAAGTCATGGCCATCTACATACAATTAAATGTTCTTATTATATTCCCAACCTTATTAAACTGATTTCTCATCTCAACAAATGCATGGGTTACAATAGTTCTATATGCTTCCATGACAACCCCATTCTTCTGTTACATTCTCCCTATGTAGTTAATTTGGTTTTCTCTGTTTGTATATTCATCAATTAAAACGATTGCATTTCTGTTTGCATTATTTTAGTACTCTCATAGATCATGCCAAAGTGGAAAGATTCCCATATACAGATAAAATGGGGCAGAGTCGGAGAACCATACAGTGTGAAAACAGGCCCTTCGGCCCAACTTGCCCACACCGACATCTACATTAGTCCCACTTGCCTGCATTTGGCCCATAACTTTCTAAATCCTTCCAATCCAAGTATCTGTCCAATGTCTTTTAAATGTTGCTATAGTCTTACATTTTGACATTCTTACATCTTCACAGAGAATGGTTTCAGGGAAACCTGCAACAGTGTTTTCATAGAGACATAGAGATACATCACTGAAATGGCCTATTGAGTCTTTGTAGGCACTCGAATGTCCAATTTTACTCTAATCCTAGCCTTAATTATTTTGTCTCTCCCCACATTCCCATCTATTCTCCACAGATTCAACCACTTATCTACACACCAGGGACAATTTACAGTGGCATTTGGCATTATGTTCAGCACAGACGTTGTGGGCTGAGAGGCCTGTTCCTGTGCTGCACATAGAACAAGGAGCAGGACACACAGGAACAGGTTGTTCAGCTCACAATGTTTGCGTTGAACATGATGACCAGACCAACCCTTATCTGCCTGCACATAACCCATATCCCTCCATTCCATGCATATTCATGTGGTCATTTGTACTTTTCTATGTTCTACATGTCTTCCATAATAGAATAGTTGGTGTCTTTCTGCTTCACCAAGGTCATCCCATCAATATGGGCTGTAACTTCTCTTGGAGCGTGCTTGCTTATAGAATCAGATGCTGAACAAAGTCTATTTTGTATCATCTGTTGTGGTTGTAATTTTGAACTTTTTGAAATTACAGATGTATCATCTGCAAGAAAGAGCAAGTTGTCTTGTGTGTCATTTACGTTGCTTCGGTGTGGTGGGTGCCTGGAACGTGCTTCCAGGGATGGTGGTGAAGATACGATAGTGGCGTTTAAGAGGCTTTTAGATATGCACATGGTAGTGCAGGGAATAGAGGGATATGGATCACCTGCAGGCAGATGCGATTAGTTTATACTATCCCTACGGCACAGACACTGTGGGCTGAAGGGCCTGTTCCAGTGCTGCAATGTTGCATGTCAGTTCAGTTTAGTTTTTATCACGTGTACCGAGGTACAGTGAAAAGCTTTTGTTGAGTGCTAGCCAGTCAGCAGAAAGACAAAACATGATTACAATCGAGCCATTTACAGCGTATAGATACATGATAAGGGAATAACGTTTAGTGCAAGGTGAAGCCAACTAAGTCCGATCAAGGATAGTCCAAGGGTCACCAATGAGGTAGATAGTAGTTCAACACTGCTCTCTGGTTGTGGTTACCTGATAACAGCTGGGAAGAAACTGTCTCTAAATCTGGAGGTGTGTGTTTCCACACTTCTATACTTTTTGTTCTATGTTATCCCACTGCAGCATTCAATCCTTATAGATATTCAGCACTCTCTTTCAACTCAAGAAAATTATTTGCCATGTAATAAGTTTTTCTATCTTCACTATGTTAATTATGAATGATTCATATGTTTTGTTTTGCACCCCCCAGGCTGCTTATGAAGCCTGTTTGTGCTTGAAATGCCCTTTTCTTTCTTCTCCCACTAAACAGTGTTACACAATGCAATCCTCCCTTGCATTAGCACATTTAATCTCAGCTAGTTCACCATTGCAGACTTGCCCTGGTCTCCCTGCTGGAATATAACTTTAACAATAGGTTGATGCAGCTTTAAGAAGCAGTGGGACTGGTGCTCATTGGAAAAGCAGCTGCCTGGAGTTCTCCCTGTCTCCCTTTCATCTGACCCCAGGATCAATGGAAAATACAGATACACCCTGTAATTAGGCAATTGCACTTTTAGAATCTGTAGTTTGTCTTTTTTAATCACTTTTACTTTTAGACACAGTTTTTACAGAATCCACCGGATAAGAAAGCAGTTCTTAAAAGTATCAAACACATTTTCTTTCCAAATATTTTTTTCTCAACGCTTTTTTCTTCGCCTTTTCTTCTCCTTGTTGCCAACTGCAATGTATTCCAATGTGAACCTTGGACACCGAAGATAGACACAAAGTGCTGGAGCAACTCAGCGGGTTAGGCAGCATCTCTGGAGGAAAAGGATCATTGTTTCATGTATCTTTCTTGATCTGATTGGCTAACCACACTAATTCACATTTCCTCCCTCAGTTCCTGCGCTGTTAAGTTCACAGTTTTCCAGCTTTGTAGAAACCTTCTTCAGGTTAAGGTAGATGTCTGAGGAAGGGTCCCGACTCGATACATCACCTGTTCCTTTTCTCCAGAGATGCTGTCTGACATACTGAGTTACTCCAGCATTTGTGTCTATGTTCAGTGTAAACCAGCATCTGCAGTTCCTTCCTGCACATTGAACCTTGGAGAATGCTGGATTTCTGCAGCTCAACTAACAGTAACATGATAGGTTACAGGGGCTTCAAACAAGGGAATTTGTCCTGACTAACAGAGCAAATTGCCTACACACTCCATTGACCACACAACATATTTACATAACCGGCTGCAAGTAGACCTTTTGGATGATGCTGCCTACAGGAGCACTAGTGTAGACAAAAAACAATGTAAAAAAAACAATGGTAGGTGCCTGGTGCCCAGTCAGTTCATGAAGCGCATTGTGTTCACGGCAGGGTATGCGGCAGTAGGTATTGATTGCAGAGAATAGGAACATTTCAATGGATCAATGGCTCAATTAAATTATTTTTGCATACCTCACACATGCACAAGTCGCCATATTTTGATGCCATTAAAAGTCGAGTGTCCACTACACATGCTCGATGTACTTGAGCGCTCCTGATCCAGGTAACTCCAGACTGCTGCAGGGCCTCCATCCGTCACTCTGGGTTGGATCATCCAGCAATCCGACGTCCCTCTCCTCACCCGACCGTCTCTGTGTCCCGGGGGGGAAGGTGGCCTCACCTGCAGCCGACATTGACGGCTCTGCATGCAATACCCCAGTCCCTATGCTACCAGCCCACTCCTCTCATCCGTCGTCATTTGCATTTGTACAGGATGGTGTTGAAGTATCACTGACTTCCCATGTCTCAGGACTCCTTCCAGTCCATCAAATCCCATTAGATTTCAAATCACGGGTGCCACAGTGGCGCAGTGGCAATGTTTCTGCCTTACAACACTTGCAACGCCAGAGAAGCAAGTTCGATCCCGATTATGGGTGCTGTCCGTATGGAGTTTGTACATTATCCCCATGACCGCTTGGGTTTTCTCCAAGGTCTTTGGTTTCTTCCCACACTCCAAAGACACCATATGTAGGTTTGTAGGTGAATTGGTTTAGTATGTGTAACAATTGTCCCAAATGTGTGTGTAGGATAGTGTTAATGTGCGGGGATCACTGGTCGGTGCGGACTCGGTCAGCCGACGGGCCTGTCTCCGCACTGTATCTTTAAACTAAGAAACAAGGTGCTGCTGTAACAGCGGGTCAGGCAGCATCTCTGGAGAACATGGATAGGTGCCCTTCTTCAGTCCCAACCTGAAACGTCATCTATCCATGTTTTCCAGAGATGCTGCCTGACCAACTGCATGGATTTTCAATTGAAGAAGGATGCCCCGGCCATGGGCCAATGGTCGCGACCAAAGGTCAGGGCCCTTCGACCAGGAAGAAGTGGCATGACCCGAAACGTCACTAATCCATGGTCTCCATCAATGCTGAGTTACTCCCGCATTTTCTGGTTACCTCCTGAAACCCTTCAGTGGGAGGCCATCTCTTTTGGCTCTTCACTAAAGCCCATTGCCACTGGACCCTATGGCAGTTACCAGTGCATTGCATTGATTCCTGCTCTTCAGTAGAATCCATCGCCTCTGTATCTTCATTGGATATACTCCTACTGCCATTCCTTCCCACTCTTGATGGGAATCTATTCCTTTGGGTTCTTGATTGGAACATGGAACGTGGAACAGTAGAGCACAGGAATATCTTCTGTGCCGAACATGATGCCAAGACAAATTCTTATCTTCCTGCATTAAACCATATCCTTCCAATCCCTGCATGTCCACGAGCCTATTCACATGCGTATGCTTCTTCACTGAACCACATTGCTACTGTTCCATTTTTGCCTCTTACGGGACCCATTGCTCTCACCCCCCTTCCCTGCAACTCATCCTTCCGGCTCTTCATTGGAATCCATCACTTCTGGATCTTGAAGTTTCACGTCTCTGCCTCTTTACCTGAGTCCGTCCACCTGCCTCTTCATTGCAGCCTATCGCTTTTGGCTGCCCCCTGGAATCTATCACTTCCGACATTACTGGATCGATCACCCGCCCATCTTCTTTAAGTACTTCCCTCTATAAACTGTCCTCTCATCAGCCCACAAGTACTTGGTATATTCTGCTTCAATTCTCCCCACTCCCTTTACCTACTTGGCTCTTTACATGTGCTCTGCCCCATATTTCTCCATGCAACCTCTATGAGCACCAAGGGAAGTCCCCTGCTATCATTCTAAATCTGGTTATTTATGTGTGGAAGTAGTTTAGTCAATATGTCTTTTCTTTAGTGGCCAGGAAGCAGGAAATGCAAACAAGATTTAGGGATTGGTTTTGCTGTTTTGTGAAGGTGCGCAGTAATTGGCTGTGCAAAAATGTCTTCAAGGCTATGCTGCTCCCTCCCTGTATTTCTAATAGTCTTCCAAAGCGCCTTCCCAGATGTTGCAGTATAGTGGGATGCACACTGACTATACTGTGTGACCAAATGTTACTCTGCTCTAGATACTGCTACCTCGAAATAGAGTTAATTCTGTGTGTGCTGCAACTGAATCGGTGAGTAACCATTCCAGCTAAGGAGCACAAATTAATTGACAAGACGAGGTTTCATTTGAACCGTTAACAGTGAGTAAGAGTTTCATAATGAACTTTCAAAACAAAGAAACCTTTAGCCGAAGGACAGCTGGAAAGATTTCACTGTTAGAAGATGTGTTTTGTTTGTAATGATATTGATGCCTTCGAATGACTATGACTATGAATGCTGACAATTTTTTTACGGGATCGCCATTGGGCTTTTCTAAACTTTGAGTGCGAAGATTTCAAAGCTAATCAAACGTCGCGTATTGAGAGAGAAATACAGTGACTTTTATGTGTTCAAAAAATGCAAATACACTGATGCATTGCGATGAGGTATAATATACTCTGGTCGATATGCAAGTTGTTAAAAATGTTTGCTTTTCAATATTTTAATATAGTTTATTTAACAATCTTAATCGTTCGAACATATAACAGATCCTCCCGCAATTATTTGACCAGGCGTATATTTATTTAAAGAAAATAAGAGCAACAATGTATTGGTGCACTGGTAACTGTATGTACAGTTAAAGCAAATAGTGTAAACGACAACAAATCTTGGAAGGTTATTACATATTAATTAAAATTCTAAAATTCCTGGTAAAAGTCCGAAGAAGAAAGGACTGATAACTGTAGCAAAATAATTCAAGAAGTAATTTTTACCCAAAGCTTTGACCAAGAAGATTTAAAAGTCTTAATTGTTAGCAAAGGGGGTTGGTAATCTGGGGGGGGGGGAAGTTAATAAAAAGTACACGTTAATGAAAATGTTTTAAAATATGAGCAAAGGTAACACTTTAATTTCCACACTACCTCCTGGACAGTTTAGCAGCCACACGTCAAAAAGCCAGACTGCAGAGAGCCGTCGGTCTTGCCGTGGAGCTATGTCTTAGGAGATCAGCTGGCACCATGTGTGAGCGACATGCAGCACAGCATCAAGAGCTGCACTGAGCATCACATATGCCTGTCCTCCCTCGTTATGTTGCTGAAATGAGACTGCATTGTGCATATCAGTGGGAGTTCAGTGTTCAAGTTAACCGTTCCCCAGCTCTCTCAAGCCTATCCTTAAAGGCACTCCTGGACACTCCTTCTTCTCCCCTCTCCCTTCAGGCAAGAGGTACAGAAATGTGAAAACGCACCTCCAGATTCAGGGACAGTTTTATTCCCAGCTGTTATCAGGCAACTGAACAACTATAAAGCACCTTTGATCCTATCACCAATTAGAGAGTTGTCCTGAGCAACCATCTCCCTCATTAGAAACCCTGGGACTGTCTTTAATTGGACTTTACTGAACTTTATCTTGCACTAAATGTTATTCCCTTCATCCTGTATCTGTACACTGTGGGCGGATTGATTATAATTATGTATGGAAAGGAACTGCAGAGACTGGTACACACAAAGTGCTGGAGTAACTCAGCGGGTCAGGCAGCATCCCTGGAGAAAAAGGGTGGGTGGAGTTTCGGGTCGGGACCCTTCTTCAGCCTTTTCGCTGACTACATAGCATGCAACAAAAATGTTTTACACTGCATGTCGGTATACATGGTAATAGTAAGCTAAACTAAGCTAATAAACTAAAAACTAAATGAAACTGACTCAGTCGTGTGACATGTAGTCTGCGCAGTGTGAGATTTGGTCTGTTTAGGGGTGCAGGGATCTCAGTATGCATCTTGATGTGCCCCATATCAACCATCCACTGTCAATGATGGAACAGCCAGTCAGTGAGTATCAAATGTCCACAGCATTGAAAATTGGGCTGCAAGTGGTTTATAGCACCAGTAACCCGGGGTTCACTCATGACCCTGAAACTGTCTGTGTGGAGTTTGCAATGTATACCCTCAGACCTGGTATGGGTTTCCTCCAGGTGCCCCAGTTTCCTCCCACGTGCCAAAGACCTGCAGGATGGTTAGTTAATTGGCCTCTGTAAATTATCCCTGGATGTGGATGGGAGCTGACATGTTTAGTTGATTTTAGTTTAGAGATGCACCACAGAAGCAGGCCCTTCGGCCCACTGAGTCGTGTATTCTAGCACTATCCTACACACACAAGGGGCAATTTACAATCTTTACCAACGTAAATTAACCTACAAACGTGTAGGTCTTAGGAAAGTGGGAGGAAAGCGAAACCCCCGGGGAAAATCCACATGGTCATGGGGTGAACGTACAAACTCCGGACAGACAGCACCCTTGTTCAGGATTAAACCTGGATCTCTGGCGCTGTAAGGCAGTGAATCTACCGCTCCTTCACCATGCTGTGTATGGGGGAGAATACACTACAGGAGAAATTAGTGGATGAATGGTTCACTAGAACTTTATTTGTCACATGTGCCGAGGTGCAGTGAAATTCATTTATGTGTACAGAGCAGCACAAGCATCACTATACAAAACCATTTTGATGCCTCTTAGATAAGCACCTCTGACCCAGTACAAGTGTATAGTAGTAGAAAGGGGATGATTCTGAGCTGGCATAGTAGTGATGGGCTGAAAGGCCTCCTTCTGTGCAATGAGGGATAAGGAGTTGAGGGTGAGGATCAGGCGTCGAATGCAGAGTGCAGACCCTTTAACGGATGTCTTCCTGGCATTCTCAGGCTGGCCTGCCCCAACTTGCTGAGTGAGTTTACAAGTCCGTAAATTGCATCCCAAACCTCTAATTTATGCCGTAAAGCTAGAGAGATACTATGCGTAACTTGTACTTGCATGAAGTGCAAGGCCGATACTGGTAAACAAAAGTCGTGCTAAATAAAAGCAAACTGCTGGAGGAACTCAACAGGTCGGGCAGCATCTGTGGAGGATAATGGACTGATGACATTTCAGGTTGGGTCCCTTTCTTCATTACACCGCATTAAGGTGACTAGTACCGAACATAGGAACACAGAACTGCAGATGCTGATTTTCAAAGTAGGACACAAAGTGCTGGAGTAACTCAGTAAATCAGGCAGCATCTCTGGAGATCATGGATAGACTGCCAGTCTGATGAAGGTTCTCGACCCGAAACCTCACCTATCCATGTAACTCAGTTGCTGCCTGACCTGCTGATTTACTCCAGCATTTTGTGTCCTTGTACTGAAGATGCCTGAGCCAATTTCCTGATAGGCGCGACTTCAATTGGAAAGGATTGCTAT
This sequence comes from Leucoraja erinaceus, assembly GCF_028641065.1. Taxonomy (NCBI): domain Eukaryota; kingdom Metazoa; phylum Chordata; class Chondrichthyes; order Rajiformes; family Rajidae; genus Leucoraja; species Leucoraja erinaceus. The sequence continues at coordinate 26,778,331 of NC_073394.1, read as the reverse complement.
TGTAACTTACACTGGGTTAAATTGCTTTTATGATCAACTTGTTCATCAATAGGCACTGATGAATCCAATTTCTAGGTTAAAATGTGCACCTACTCGATTAAACAATATTCAGATCCTTACTTTCATTGTGTATTGTTTTGTGTGATGATTTCAAAATACTTTTCATATGTTGTTTTTTTCCTGTTTCCTCCCAAATTGAGCTAACATACACAACAGAATGATGTATTCAGTTCACATTCAAAATGTAACTAACTCACATCTAACAGCCGATGGGAAGAGTATTGTGGAAGAAAATAGATGAGAGACACAAAATGCTGGAGTAACTCAACGGGTCAGGCAGCATCTCTGGAGAAAAAGAATAGGTGAAGTTTGGGATCGGAACCCTTCTTTAGATCTGTTCTTTTCCTGGCAGAGTTACTCCATCATTTTGTGCCTAGCTACAATATGAACCAGCATCCGCATTGCTCTGAACACCATCACTCAGTCCGTCTTGGCCTACGCAATCTCCCAGTTGCCAAACACTTGAACTCCCCTTCCCATTCCCAAACTGATCTTTCTGTCCTGAGCCTCCTCCACTGTCAGAGTGAGGCCAAATGCAAATTGGAGGAACAGCACTTCATATTTCGCTTGGGCAGCTTACAATCTAGTGGTATGAATATTGATTTCTCTAACTTCAAGTAACCCTTGCATCCCCTCTGCGTCCCTCCCCCACCCTAGTCATTGTATTAGTTTCACTGTCGACCTGTTGAGCTTCACTGTCTGTCTAACTCGTCATCACCTACCCCACAGTCAACAATAGATCATTGTGGGCTCCACCGTTCCTTGATCATCATTGCTTTTTGCATAACTTTCATTCATTTCTTTTATGCACCTTCTATATCTCTCATTTCCCTCTCCCCTGACTCTCAGTCTGAAGAAGGGGCTCAACCCGAAACGTCACCTATTCCTTTTCTCCAGAAATGCTGCCTGACCCGCTGAGTTACCCCAGCTTTTTGTGTCTATCTGCAGCTCCTTCCAACACAGAAAGTAGATGGTCTCTAAAAGCAGATGCTGAATCAAGAAGCATTTTTCAAAAGGATTTGAATGGAACGAGTTGCCTCACAATGATCCTAAATGCTGTTGATTTAAATCCAAGAAACTTTTACTGCGACAGACAGTGAATCCATTAGCACACAGTGAACTCACAATCTTATTAAACCAGTGATGAATAAGTTATTACAGGAACCCAGACAGAAAAGTTAATTGAGATCTGTAGTTCCCTCAGTTTTAAGGAGTTCGTCGTCATAGAACATAGAACGGTACAGCATGGGAACAGGCCCTTTGGTCCATAATGTCTGTGCTAAACAAGCTGCCAAGATAAACTAATTTAATCTGCTGGCACATGAACCATATCCCTCCATTCCCTATATATCCATGTGCCTATCTAAAAGCCTCTTAACCAGCACTTTTGGATCTGCCTACACACCCGCCACCCTGTGTAACAAAACTTGCCAACTTTGGCCCTCTCTCCTTAAAGCTGTGCCCTCTAGTCTTTAACATTTCGACCTTGGGGGGAAAAAGGGTCTGACTCTCTACCCTACCCTCATTATATTGAATAATCTAATGGGAGGCTGAGATATTGTAGATTGCTCATCTTGAAGATTTGTTTATCTTAATGGGAGCAGTGGTATCTTTAGCTGTTAAATCCCAAACTTTGGAGTTATCTCTCTAATCTTCTCCACCTCTCTTTCTCTTTCCCCCTCTGTCTTTTTCTCTCTGTTTGTCTCACCCTATTGATGTCTCTCACGCTCACGCACATACGCCGACAAGTCCTTTAAGATGCTGATTAAAGCAAGATTGTGTACCATGTTTTTAGCCACTTTTATGTCCCTCAAAGTTAAATTTTCTTCAAAAGACCTTTTTAAAAAAAAAATGTTGATCGATGAGGGTGCTAAGGAAATGAAAGTTTGCCTTTGGTGTTGATGTGAAGCTTGTAAACTTCTTCTTGGTAAATTTCCAGACTGTGCTGTCGAATTTATGGATGTTTCACTTTGAGCTTCAGCCTCAAGCTGCTTTAAATTCACATTCTGCAGAAGAATAGGAAGAACGACTATTAAATAAATCAACTTCACCTTGTTGTTAAGATAGACACAACATTTTGGAGTAACTCAGCGGGACAGGCAGCATCTCTGGAGAGAAGGAATGGGTAACATTTCAGGTCGAGACCCATCTTCAGGCTGAGAGTCAGTTGAGAGGGAAACTAGAGATATGGAAGGGTAAGGTTTTAAAACGACAGATCAAAGCAGACAATGTTCAAGGAAATGTAGAATGCTTCATTGTTGGCTGAGGGGAAGCTGACAATGAGGCATCCAAGCAGTAAAATTAATCAGGAGGACAGTGAAACATGTCGGAGGACTGAGGTGGGGGAGAGATGTAGAGAGAGTGAAAGCAAGGGTTCCTTGAAGTTAAAGGAATCAATAATCATACTGCTGTGTTGTGAGCTGCCCAAGCAAAATATGAGGTGCTTGTTCATTGTTCCTCATCCTTATTTTTGTAAACCTGCCATTTCCTTGAAACCTTGTCCCCTCTGATCAGTTCTGTTTAGTAATGCTTCCATTAATTTGAAATATTAAATTTGACAAATATTTTGGAACATTTTTTCAGGAATGTAAATATTTCATGCATATAGTCTCCTTCTATTTGATCTGAAAGTTTGTTTACCTTGACGTTACAATGAGGTCACCTAGATTCACTAGCTTTTGGGAGAGCTTTTTAAACATTTCAGGTGCTCCAGTTTTGGAACTTGTCCAACATTTTTCCAAGTTGTGTAATTTGCAAGCCAACTTCAGTACATAAAGGGCAAAAAAGAAAGATTTTACAAATGCAGAATAGGTTGAGGGATTAGTTTATAAATTCATAAATTATAGCAGCAGAATTAGGCCATTCAGCCCATCAAAGTCTACTCTGCCATTTCAGATTCAGATTCAGATTCAATTTTAATTGTCATTGTCAGTGTACAGTACAGAGACAACGAAATGCATTTAGCATCTCCCTGGAAGAGCGAAATAGCAAACGATTTGAATAAATAATAATAGGTGTCCGGGGGTCATTTAATCATGGCTGATCTATATTTCCCTCCCACCCCGTTCACCTGCCACCCTTTTTGATGAACTAATTTCAGTGTTATGAAATTGTTATAAAATCAAGATATCTTCATATACAATTATTTTTTTAATTTAGTTTAGTTTAGCTTAGAGATACAGCGCAGATACAGGCCCTTCAGCCCACTGAGTCCACGCCGACCAGCGTTACCTGCACACTAACACTATCCTGCACACACTAGAGCAAATTTCCAAATTTACCAAGCCAATTAGTTTACAAACCTGTATGTCTTTGAAGCATGGGAGGAAACCGGAGCACCTGAAGAAAACCCACGCAGGCCATGAGGAGAACGTACAAACTCCGTACAGACAGCACCCATACTCAGGATCGAACCTGAGTCTCCGGCGCTGTAAGGCAGCAACTCTACCACTGCTCCACTGTGCCGCCCCGAGAATGATTGGTCAACATGCATATTTCGGCAGTGAGGAAAAATTAGTCATGTAGCACAGAAATAAATCTTTTAGGTTTTCATCTCTTTGAAAAAGCCATCCAATTATTCATGCTCCTCTTTATCCATTGTCCCACAAGTGTTTCTCTTTGAAATAAATATATCCAATTCTCTTCAAAGCGTTGCTGGTAATTGGGCCTCTGCCAACCTTTCTCCCTCTATGAATCTATGATACTTTCCCTTGCTGCATGCAGTTGCTGTTTAAAAAATAATCTCCTTGTTATTGATTGGGGATGGTCAGCCATGATCACAATGGCTTGAAGGGCCGAATGGCCTCCTCCTGCACCCATTTTCTATGTTTCTGTGTTTCCAAGGGCCAAGCAGGCATTTCGATATCACCTTCTATAACGGATTTACTTTAAAGAATCATATCTATATTACTAAAAGTCTGATCTTCACCACTTCCTGTTGTTCTGCATATTGACTTTAGAAAAAATGCTGCCACTTACGGCTGTGATTTTTGGCCATCTTACTCAGTCCCCCTCTGCTGTGCAGGACACGAGGATTTTTCCATTGATAAAAAATAAAAGTTATTAATGTTTAAAAAATGTTGAGATTCTCTCTCCTGAAGGCCACGCCCCTTCCGGAGGGACTATAAAACCCAGAAGTGTTGTGTGCCTCAGTTAGTCTCTGCAAGATGGGGGAGCGAGAGGGTCGTGTCTCTCAGTCTGAGTTGTGAATAACACTGAAAACATTTCTACTAAACTGTGAGTGTGGTTTTACTGACCTTGAGTGCCCTTAATGTGGTTTGAAAATGAAAATGAAAATGTGGTTGGTTTGAAATAAAGCACAGCGAATGGTTGTTGGTGGTGGTTGGAAGCACAGCAAATGGTTGTTGGTGGTGGTTGGTTTGAAATGAAGCACAGCAAATGGTTGTTGGTGGTGGTTGGTTTGAAATAAAGCACGATTAAAAGTCTAACCTTGACAACTTCCTGTTAGCACTGTATATTGATTTTAGACAAAACGCTACCACTTACGGCTGTGATTTTTGACCATATTACTCAGTCACCCTCCGCTCATCAGGTGCAGAGGATTCTTCCCATCAATGAAAAATAAAAGTGTTATTAGTGTTTACAAAATGTTGAGAATTTCTCTCCTGCCAATCATGCCATGAAGGCCACTCCCTTTCCGGTGGGAGGGGGAGGGATTATAAAACCCGGAAGTGTGGGTGTGGCTCAATCTCTGCAAGATGGGGAGGGAGAGGTCACGACTCTGTCTGAGCTGTGAAACAACTGAACACACTGAATGTCTACTGAACTGTGAGTGGGGTGTTTATGTGGTGTTTAAGCTGGTTTCACCCTGCTTGTAATGGTATGAAACTGCATTTGAATGTGATGGCCTTGCACCCTGCATGAAATGATATAAAACTGTATTTGAATGTGGTGGCCTTGCACCCTGCTTGAAGTGGCATGAAACTGCACTTGAGTTTGGTGGCCTTGCACCCTGCTTGAAGTGGTAGAAAACTGCACTTGAATTTGGTGGCCTTGCACCCTGCTTAAAGTGGTATGACACTGCACTTGAATTTGGTGGCCTTGCACCCTGCTTGAAATAGTTGGAAACTACTTTTGAATTTGGTGGCCTTGCACCCTGCTTGAAATGGAATTTCAAGGAATAGCCATGTCAACTGCCAGCACACTAGCTGTGAGTGAGCTGCCAGCTCATCAGGCTTGAGTGACTGAGCTGCCACCCCAAGAATCCATTTGGCCCACAATGTCCATGCTAGCCCTCTGGAAAAGTTCCTTCAGCCCACAACACCCATACTAGCGCTCCAGAAAGCCCCCCGCCCCCACTGGCCACCAATATTGGAATTGGTGGAGATGTGGAATATTGCGTTGGGGGTCCAGCCCTCACATGTGAACATGGGACCCAATGGGTCCCACTTAGTCTAGTAACTTAATATAAATACGTTCCCTTTATTGTTAAAGCTTTTTGCAACTTTCAGGTATGAATTCTTGCATTACATCACGTTGCCTCGGCAAAGTCACCAGCATAATCAAGAGCGAGTCACACCCTGGCCAATCTCTTTTCTCCCCTCGCCCATCGGGCAAAAGATGTAAAAGTGTGAAAACACATGCCTCCAAATTCAGGGACAGTTTCTTCCCAGATGTTATCAGGCAACAGAACCATCCTACCAACAACTGGAGAGCTGTCCTGAGCTACTATCTACCTCATTGGAGACCCCTGGACTAACTTTGATCGGACATTGCTGAACTTCATCTTGCGCAAAACTGTATTTACATTATTCTCTTTATCATGTATCTGTACACTGTGGGTGGTTCGATTGCAATCATGTATTGTGGTCTTGTGGAACAAAATCTTTTCACTGTACCTCAGCACACGTAACAATAAACTAAACTCAAACTCAAACTCATTGTGAATGGATAACGTAAACAGCGGTTCTTGCAATCTCAATCTCACACTATTGTAACATTGATCAAGACATTTATCACTGAAGCACAAAATCAATAGACGTGAGGACAAGATCCCAGTGTGTATTCGCAGCGGCTTCCTAAATAAATACTTTGAGGAATAAATAAGGAAGTAGTCTGCTTTGGATCTGAAACTGGATAAATCAATAATCTAATAATAAAGTGTGCCATAAGACGGAGCTTGGGAGAATTTTAGATTTATTGTGAGGATGAAGCTACTGTTATAAGCCTGAATAAAGGCAATTTCTATTTAATCTACCTCCCCAGTCCCTCCAATAGCTTCATAACATTAATCATAATAGTTCAAGGAGAATGTGGACTGGGAAACCAGTTAAAAGAGTAAGGAAAATAGACACAAGCAATTGTGGATGTTAGAATCTTGAGCAAAACACAAAGAGCTAGAAGAACTCAACAGATCTGACAACATGTGTAGGAAGGAACTGCAGATGCTGGTTTAAACTGAGGATAGTTGGTGGTTTAAACCAAAAATAATGCTGGAGTAACTGAGCGGGCCAGGTAGCATCTTTGGAGCGAAGGAATGGGTGACAACATTATATGGAGTGTAATGGACAGGTGATGTTTTGGGTCAGGACCATTTTACAGACTCTAGACACCTGACATTTGGGGTTGGGATCTTTCCTCGAGGCAGATACGACAGTGGCATTTAAGAGGCTTTTAGCTGCTCACCTGCAGGGATGCAAGTGTGTGAATCATATGCAGGCAGAGGAGATCAGTTTATCTTGGCTTCATGTACAACAGAGACAATGTGGGCTGAAGAGCCCGTTCCTGTGCAGTACTCCATTCCAGAAGGCTGAAATGTCCAGAAGATGAGATGCTGTTTCTTAAGCTTGTGTTGGGCCTCGCTGTAAAAAGTACAGGAGGCTGCAGGCAGAAAAGACAAAGTGGGAAGTATGAAGATGGTGCAGCACTGTTTCACCTCGTTGGTGGTATGTGTAAGCCACCCCGGTCCTGTTTCAAAGAAAAGCATTGAGTTATTCCTGGTCTCCTGGCTAATATTTTACACTGTGTGTACACACAGTATATACATGTGTATTCCTACAGGGTATATGATAGGCCACTGTATTGTATTGTAGAACAGGGATACAAAGGAGCACAAATATATAGTTCCCTGAAAGCCGTAACAATGCTGGGCATGGTGTTGAACAATATGTTTAGCTAGTTTAAGAAGGAACTGCAGATACTGGAAAATCGAAGGTAGACAAAAATGCTGGAGAAGCTCAGCAGGTGAGGCAGCATCTACGGAGCGAAGGAAATAGGCAACGTTTCGGACCGAAACGAGTCTGAAGAAGGATTTTGGCTCGAAACATTGCCCATTTCCTTCGCTCCATAGATGCTGCCTCACCCGCTGAGTTTCTCCAGCATTTTTGTCTCCAGTATGTTTAGCTTGCTTGCTTTCATCAATTAGGGCATTGAGTACAAGAGATAGACACAAGGTGCTGGAGTAACTCAACGGGTCAGGCAGCATCTCTGGGGAAAAAGGATGGGTGGCATTTCAGGTCAGAACCCTTCTTTGGACTGAAGAAGGTTCCTGACCACGGGTCTGAAGAAAGACCTAGTAAGACACATAGTTGGTCGACAGGAGAGTCATGGTCAAACCTCTTGCACAGTAAGGCAACAACCTTGCATGAAACCACCAACATCCATACATACACCCCTCCCCTTACCTCCCTTTTCAACACTACAAAGAAACCTCTCCCACCTTGACACCTACTCCCCACAAGTTGAAGTAACAATTAAGGCACAGCCTAGCCTTGTGGCTTTAACATGAGTTTCAATTTCCAACTTATCTCCTTTTTTTGGACAATAAATGTTGATAGTAATTTGTTTATTGCCTCTAAACTTTCTTTGCTGCATTACCGGCCCCTTTTGTTTTGTCTCATTGCCCCATTTTGTCAACTAGATTTTACCGACCCCAGAACTTCCAATTTTCCTTTCCCTTCATTGCCCTACCTCTGCCCTTGCTTAGAACCTGTCAATCTGTAACATTTCCCTGTCCTGACGAAAGTTCACTAACCTGAAGTGCCGTTTTTCTCTCTCCATGGAAGTTAGCGGGAATGCTATTTTCGTTTGGTTTTATTCCAGAATTTCACCTTTGATAATATCTTTCATTAAAGTATGTTGACTTTCTCATTATTGGAACCTCTCTATCTCTCACATGAAAGGCAAATGTTTCTTTAATTTTCCATCCATGCCTAAAGTTTACTGATATACTTTGTTCACACAACACATAGCATGCAAGTCACAGTCAGAGTCACAGTCAATCACAGAGTCACAGAGTAATAGTCAGTCACATAGTCATAGAGTAATAAATAATAATAATAATAATAATAAATACTTTATTGATCCCCTCGGGGAAATTCAGATGTCCAGAAGCCAACAACCAACAAACCCACACATTCAGAATGAAAGCTGACAAAAAATACATAAAATACAATATGGACAATAACTGAAAGACTAAAATACTTAAAAAGACCCAATAATTAACTATTAAAAATGCAAAGCATCCCCATACAGCCTAGTGGTCAGTATTATAAAATCTAATGGCTGCAGGGTTGAAGGATCTCCTGAATCGCTCCGTTCTACAGCACAGGGAGATGAGCCGGTTGTTGTTCCGTGTGCTCTTTTGACCCTCTAGAGTTTCATGGAGGGGGTGCCTGGAGGTGTCGAGGATGGCCTGCACCTTGTTCCTCATACACCTCTGAAGCACATCCACCACAGAGTCCACTCCCCCCCCCCCCCCCCCCCCCCCCCCCCCAGTACTGAGCTAGCTCGTTTTGCCAGCTTGTCCAACTTCTTGCTGTTTTTAGCACTGATGTTGTTGCCCCACCATACAACAGTGTAGAAAATGACACTTGCAACCACAGCATAGTAAAACAGGTACAGCATGTCATTACGCACATTGAAGGATCTGAGCCTTCTGAGGAAAAAGAGTCTGCTCTGTCCTTTTTTGTAGAGGGCATCGGTGTTGACTGACCAGTCCAGTTTATTATCAAGGTGCACTCCCAGATATTTATATGTCTGCACCACCTCAATGTCCACCCCTGCAGTGTTAACCAACTGAAGGGGGAGATTGGACCTGCCAAAGTTAACAAGCATCTCTTTGGTCTTGGTTGTATTCAGGATGAGACAGTTTTCTTTACTCCAGACACAGAAAGCACTGGTCTCAAGTTTCTGTATTCCTCCTCATGTCCGTTCCTTACACATGCCACAATCGCTGTGTCATCTGAATATTTCTGTATGTGGCATGTGTCAGACTTATGTTTGAAATCTGCAGTATACAGGGTGAAGAGGAATGGGGCCAAACCGTTCCCTGTTGGGGCTCCAACATTGCACACCACTGTCCCGGAAACACAGTCCCCCAGCTTAACAAACTGTGGTCGACCCGTCAGGTAATTGTATATCCAGGAGATAAAGGTGGAATCCACCCCCATCTTCTCAATAGTCACAGAGTCAGAGTCACAGTCATACAGCATGGAAACAGGACCTTCAATCCAACCTGCCCACACCGACCAACATGTCCAATCTACACCAGCCCTACCTGCCTGCATTTGGCCCACACCCCTTTAAACCTGCAATATCCATGTATCTGTCATGTACATAGAGTCATAGGGTGATACAGTGTGGATACAGGCCCTTTGGCCCAACTAGCCCACACCGGCCAACATGTCCCAGCTACAGTAGTCCCACCTGCCTGCGCTTAGTCCATATTCCTCGAAACCTGTCCTATCCATGCACCTGTCTAACGGTTTCTTAAAAGTTGGGATAGTCGCAGCCTCAACTACCTCCACTCCTCTGGCAACTTGTTCCATACACCCCCACCCTTCGTGTGGAAAAAGTTACTCCTCAGATTCCTTTTGAATCTTTTCCCCTTCACCTTGAAATGTCCTCTGGTCCTCGATTCCCCTATGCTGGGCAAGAAACTCTGTGCATCTACCCGATCTATTCCTCTCATGATTTTATGCACATGTTCCTACCATGTAGCTGTATTGATATTTTATGGGTTCTTAATACCATATACCATGGATATCTGTTAAATTTTCTCGAATCTTACACTGTTGTTCAGACACTGTGAACAGTACAAGCTTAGGAAGGAACTGCAAAAGCTGGTTTGCACCGAAGATAGACACAAAATCAAATTTTATATTTTTAGTTTGTTTAAAAGTACGTTTTGGAGGATTTTTTTAGTATTTCTATGTGGGGGAGGGTAGTATGGTAAGGGGGAAACCATTTCTCAGTCACTTCCTGGCGTGGATGTGACTATTCTCCGAGTTGCATCTTACCTGGATGCCTTACCTGGATCGCTGTTTGAAACTCCGTAGTGTTGGGCCTACTGCTTCAACATCGCGGAGTCCTGGGATCCCTTTGCCGAGGGCCGCCAGCGTGAATCTCCGCCCAGCTCGGCCTGTGGACATCGGGAGCCGCGGTCTCCGGTAGGAAGTGGACAACAGAGGAGGATGACTGAACTTTGGTGCCTTCCCTCACAGTGGGAAACTTTGATTCTGCTGTGTGGGGATGTCTATGTTAAAGACTATCCTGTTCTGTGCTCTTTTTTTTATTCGTATGGCTGTATGGTGACCACACATTTTACTGTATAAATTGGTACATGTGACAAATAAATGTCTCTTCTCTTGTCAAATGCTGGAGTAACTCAACCTCTCCAAGCCTCCCAATTTATTATGCCCTTTTCAAAGGTCAGAGGGTTTATCTTTAAACTTGAAAATCATTGGAATGTGTATTGCCATTATGAAGTGTTGAATTGCTTGTGAAATGCCGTTCGGGCTATCAATTAAGTAGTTTGAGTATCCTGTGCTTATCACCTTCTGAATCATGTGGTAGGCTGGGTTTTAATGGCACAATTTCAATTTAATTTTTCAATTTGGCTCGCGTGTGATCTGAACTCGAGGTCTTTGAACTTGAGTACACGTTTTCAAGGTCTATTGTTTTTATATGAAATAATTCTAGGTCGGTCTGTTACCTAGTAGGGTAATCCACCCCATTTCCAAGAAATGGAGTCCCCTATCTGCCAATTAACACCGCAGATGATAAACTTTGAGTTAAACTTTGCAGAATGTCAGCTGGAGATAATGCACTCACCCTCTGCCCGCCCACTCACGCCCACCTCTACATTTACACGTTGACCTCCGCTAGCATTGGGAGAAGGGGAGATGAATAGAATTGCAATTTGCAACATGAATAGCGATCATCTGTAGACATGCTTCACCTACTGTCTCACACAGAAACACACGTGTGCATGCACATACATATCTGCGGAGCTGACCTGCCTGTGGTCATGTCACTATTTTGAAACTGCTCATCTAATCATTTACATTTTGCTTTGCACTTGAGTAGATTGCGGACCCTTCATCAGAATGGTCCGATGAAGTAGGTCACAAACCTGAAATGTTAACTCTTTCGCTTTCCACAGATGCTGCCTGATCTGCATTTTCTCTATTTCTGGTTGCTGATAACTGCAGATTTTTGGTTATCATTAGCTTTGTGCTGGTTTGTTTCTCAATTCCTTCACTTTTTCCTTCTCTTTAAATCTCACTTTTTAGCTTTTCTATGTCTCAATATCTTTTCTTCTCTGATTTTCACCCCTTCATGCCCATTTTGTGGGGCCTTTGTTCTGCTGTGCAAATCATTTCAGTAGTGCATGATATCTAGAGTTGGAGGCTAGCAAACATTCACATTATTTTATAATAAGATTGATCTTTCAGCCAAACTGGAGCAAATGTGACTGTGAAGTGAAGTTCAACAGCCCCCAGAGGCCATAACCTCAGAATACTAGGATGTACCTTCAGGAAAGAGATGAGGAAGAATTTATTTAGTCAAAGGGTGGTGAATCTGTGGAATTCATTGCCACAGACAATGGGTAAAGTCAATGGGTAATTATAAGGCAGAGATCGATAGATTCTTGATTAGTAAGGGTGTCAGGGGTTTGCGGGAGCAGGCATGAGAATGGAGTTGACAGTGAAAGATAGATCAGCAATAATTGAATGGTGGAGTAGACAATGGACTGAGTGGCCTAATTCGGTTCCTATAACTTATGAACATGAACTACTTTTGGGTCTATCTTTGTTTTAAACCAGCATCTGCATTTCCTTCCTGTACAAAACTATCTAAATCACCCGTTTACAACTTTCATTTCAGACCTGCAATTTGGGAGTTTATAAAGCTATCACAGGCTGGAAAAAATCAAATACAAATGATTGTGCCTGGGGACGACATAATTCAAGTTTAGGTTTCGTTTTATTATTGTCACGTGTACTGAGGTACTGTGAAAAGCTTCGTTTTGCATGTTATCCAAACAGATTAGATAATGCTTTACATCAACATGGGTGCCGCCGAGAAGGAAGGGGGAGCTGATGGGATGAGGGGGGGGGGGGGCATGCTGCCATGTGTCGTGGTAGGTAGGAGATAGGACTGTTCAGTACTTCAGTAATTGTAACTTTTGTTGGCCCCAACACAGCGACACTTGTGGCATGTATACACTAGGTTGTATGCAAAATAAAGCATTTCACTGTGTAGGAAGGAACCACAGATGCTGGTTTCAACTGAAAGACAGACACATAAAAGCTGGAGCAACTCAGCGGGTCAAACAGTTTCTCTGGAGAAAAAGGAATAGGTGATGTTTCGGGTCGAGACCGTTCATTAGACCTCGACCCAAAACATCATCTATTCCTTTTTTCCAGAGATGCTGTTTGACCCACTGGGTTACTCCAGCTTTTTGTGTCTAAAGCATTTCACTGTATCTAAATACCCTGGATACCCTAGATACATGTGACAATAAAGTATCATTAATCCATTTAATTCATTCATTTTTCATTCATTCATTAATTTTCATTCATTCAATATAATATCAATTCAAACTCAAAGGGGACGTTGCAGTGCTGAATATACTTCTTAGCCCTGTTGTGCATCAACAGAAAAAACAATTTCAAAAAGGCAGCCGTTGAATGATCAAATTTGGCTAATTAATCAGCCAATATAAAGAAGGCAGGGTGAAGCAGAGCCAGGCTTTGTCTCAAGAGGCTTTGGCGATGAGGCTGATCAGAGGGGGCAGGAGGTAAAGGTACGGCCTGTTGTGACTTGTGTGCGATTATTCTGCTTTTTTTCCCCCTCTCACTATAACATCATTTTAAATACATTTGGACAGGTACATGGATAGGAACGTTTTTGAGTGATATGGGCCGAAAGTGGGCAGATTGGATGAGTGTAGATGGGCCATGTGGGTCGGTGTGCGTGAGTTGGGCCAAAGGGCCTGTTTCCGTGCTGTATGATTCTATGAGTCCAAAGTCCACAATGGGGTAAAGGTAAACTCTAATGGACATGTATAGAAACATGAAAATCATAATTGATACTGAATGCTAAGAACGCAGTTCTGGAATTGATTTAATGGACCAAATCAGATTTGGAAAGGAATGAATGTGAATACTTGGATGGACAATGTGATTCCCTTCTCTAGCCAAAGGATAAAATACCTGAGGGTATGACGCAGTATTTTAGGAAATGAAGTGGAAAGAAGTTCAAGTAATATTTCTGTACATTTAACAGTAATTTAAATTCTATGAACATTGAAATGGGGGAACAAAATACCATTGTTTGGGAACTATTAATTAACAGTATCTATTCCCAACTCGTGTATATATACAAGAAAAAATCTTTATGCTTGGCATTTACCAGAAATGTCCCTTAGAACGTGCTAGAGTGGTTCTGATTTTCACTCAAAAAATCAAATATGCTTAGGTGGAGACACAAGGAACTGCAGATGCTGGTATAAAAAAACAAAAACACAATGTGCTGGAGCAACACAGAGGGCCAGGCAGCATCTCTGGTGAATATGGATGTGCATTTTGGTTTGGGGTCCTTCTTCAGACTGATAGGTCCCTGGATCATAGAACTTAAAACAGTCAGCACAGGAACAGGCCCTTCGGCCCACAATGTCCATGCTGAACGTGATGCCAAGTTCAACCAATATCCTCTGTAACATTCCCCCGCCCTCGGGCTCCTCCGAGCTGTCTCCTCCCATCCCCCCCGCCCTCGGGCTCCTCCTCCTCCCCTTTTTCCTTCCTTCTCCCCTCCCACCCCCCCATCAGTCTGAAGAAGGGTTTCGGCCCGAAACGTCGCCTATTTTCTTCGCTCCATAGATGCTTCTGCACCCGCTGAGTTTCTCCAGCAATTTTGTGTACCTTCCTCTGTAACAATAATTTATTATTTCCGTAAATCAAATCAACACAGGAACAATATTTAACAGTGATGAGTTTTTAACAGGACAGGTTGGAAATCCTGGATTGTGATGAAGCTTCCTTTTTTGTTTTACGTCTAGCTTAGTTTAGAGATACAGTGCAGAAGCAGGCCCTGCTGCCCACCCAGTCCGCACCGACCAGTGACCATCCCATACACTAGCACTGTCCTACAAACACTGGGGACACTTTACATTTTTACCGAAGCCAACTAACCTACAAACCTGTATGTCTTTGGAGTGTGGGAGGAAACCGGGGAAAACACACGCGGTCACGGGGAGAACATGCAAACTCCGTACAGCAGCATCGGGTTTGAATCCAGGTCTCTAGCAATGTAAGGCAGCAACTCTACCGCTGCCCCACCGTGTTGCCCTGCAAGAGGAATGGATTACAGATCGAGCCATGGACTTGAGAAGGCTATTTAAGACATGCTAAAAGAGACTGTTTGCAGTTTTCTGGAAAGTCAATCTGGATTTTGTCCAGCTCCACACAAAGCAGCTTCAGACATTCCTCCAGTCCATTGTCTATTGGGGCTGGCAGAGATCACACACAGATGGACCACGATAATGTAGGAGGATGAATCTGCTTATTAAGATGCATTCTTATAAAGGAGAGATTACGGACCAACCTTGCTTCCATTCTGGGTCAAAGTCACCCCAGGCTGGATCTCTCAGCGAGGATTCACCAATAATGTACAAAGAAATTCAGATTATTAAAATCTGGAATCCATTCGTGATCAGAGTCAGACTGATGTGTCTATGTCTGTCCCGCATAAAATTCCTCGGGTTGAGATACTGATCCATAACCACAGTCTGCAAAATAACAAGGGGAAGGAATGATAACAACCTGTGGATGTTCTGGCTGAGTTGAACGTTTCGGTGACATGGTGATAATTGTTTGCCTGACCCCACCATTCTTCCTATGTCTTTTTCTTGTGGTAACATTGGTTTGAGGAATTACTTACTTTGAATTTTTTTAACATCTTAATTTTAGCTTTGTTTAATGCCAGTGTAGCTAGAAGTTGCATCAAAATAAAATTTTAAATAATTTTTAAAAAGGCAAGTTGGTGACCAAAACAATATAGTATTTAAAGATATTTTCCTTAAATGCTACTGGCACTTTGACTGACTCATTCCAGCTGCCCAGTTTAGTTTGGAGATACAGTGTGGAAACAGGCCCTTCAGCCCACTGCATCCAAGCCGATCATTGATCACACGTTCTCACTAGTTCTATGTCCTAAACATTAAGGGTCATTTGCAGAAGCCATTTAACTTACAAACCTGCATGTCTTTGGAATGTGGGAGGAAACTGCAGCACCCAGAGAAAACCCACAGAAAACACACAGAGAAAACCCACAACGTACAAACTCCACACAGACAGCACCCGGGTTCAGGATCGAACCTGGGTCTATGGCGCCGTGAGGCAGCAGCTCTACCCGCTGCGCCACTGTGCCACTGTACTCTTGCTATCTAACAAAGATAACTAGTATATAGCATCCTATTTGTAACCCAAAACCAAAGCTACACAAAAACGATATCTTACATCTTAGAACGTAGGCAATAAAACACTAGGGTGGAAATCCTGGATTATAATAAAGGATTCTGATAGCTGTGTAATATAACCTTACAGCTCATCAATCCTCCTTCACTTCATTTTTATGTGACAATATTACATTTGACTTAAGCTAGGAAATCCCTTACTGAGAGTTTACCTTATTTTTCACTTTATTTAATGCTTTTTATTGAATTCCTCTGCTCATTAAGTTTGGGGGATATTAATCTTGCAAATGAAACTCTTTGCAGTTTTGGATAATTTTTGGCAAGGTTACCGAGCCACAGACAGGTGGGCAATTGTTAATTCCCTCAGAGCTATTGGGAAATAACAAGGCAGCCTGCTTCTCTCCTTGTTGCCCTTAATGTTCTTCAGCTACAAATATTTATTAGGTTCATTTTAAATCATGCAACTGTTTCTGTCTCAATAACACTCTGCGAAGCAGTATTTTATTCAAATTTTCTCCCAACATCTCTCGTTACCCCTGGTGACAATTTTTAATTGATGATCTTGGGTGATGGATGCCAGTGGTGATGGTATGGACTTGGTCGGCCAAAGGGCTTGTTTCCACTCTGTATCTCTAAACTCTAAATGGAGGACTATGTCCTTCCGTCTCACCATTCGGGCAGCACAGTGGCACACATGGTAGAGCTGCTGCCTCACAGTGCCAGAGACCCAGGATCGATCCTGAACTTGGGTTCTGTCTGTGTGGAGTTTGCACATTCTTCCCGTGGCCACATGGGTTTTCTCCAGGTGCTCCGGTTTTCTCCCACATCCCAAAGACCTGCAGGTCTGTAAGTTAAGTGGCCTCTATAAATTTCTCCTAGTGTGTCGGGAGCGGATGAGAAATCAGGATAACAAAGAACTGGTGTTAGCAGCTGATTGATGGTCAGCATGAGGTTAATTGGCTTCAGTAAAGATTATAATCTGTCCCTAGTGTGTAAGATAGTGCTTGTGTGTACGGGGATCGCTGGTCGACTCGGTGCGCTGAAGGTCTGTTCCGCATTGTATGTCTAAACTAAACTAAACTACACTATGTCATCTGATTCTCGATTCCCCTACTCTGGACAAAGGACTCTGTGCATGTACCTGATCTATTCCTCTCAAGATTTTGTGCACCTGTATAAGATTGCCCCTCGTCCTCTTGCGCTCCACAGAAGAAAGTCTTAGTCTGCTCAACTGCTCCTTACAGCTCAGGACCTAGAGTCCTGGCAACATCCTAGTAAAGGCTTCTCTGCAGCCTTTCCAGCTCGACACCATCTTTCCTATAACATGGTGACCACAACAGGGTTTTAGAGTTGGCTAATTTGGCAAAATAGAGTTGGCTGTATTGCTCGGCACAACACTGGGGCTGTACAGATTGTAAAGTAAAGTTGTTGCCCAAGGATTCCAACAACCAACTAGCTCTGTCCAGAATCGAGTCCTCGGTCCAATAGCTGAGCAGTCTGACAATTGAACATGATATCCTGAGAAATCTTGAACATAATCAATCTATCCATTGTTATTCCCAAGCGATAGGTTGGTCTTTCCCAATGCAAGGACAAATTGATTAGAGTGATGGGGGCATGAAGGTGCAAGAGTGGAGACAAGGAATTGGAGAATAAGCCAGTACCATATACTTACCTGCAGCCTTGGGGAAAATGGGTAGAGACTTGTCTAATGTGGTCTGCCGGTGATACAGCATAAGCTTATATTTAGTTATTTGCAAAATAAAACTAAGAATAGAGAGGATTCCATGAAACTATATGTTATTTAAATATTTACCACATATTAGGCGTGAATAGATGTGGGAAGGAAATGCGGATGCTGATTTACACCGAAGGTGGGCACAAAATACTGGCGGAACTCAGCGGGTCAGGCAGCATCACCGGAGAAAAAGGAATAGATGACATTTTGGATCGAGACCCTTCTTCAGACTGAGAGCTCTCAGTCACCTAGTCCTTTTCTCCAGAGATGCTGCCTGACCGGCTAGGCATGAAAAGATGTGTTCAATATGCTTTCCAACTGTATTAACAGCTAGCTTGTGGATTCTCATCCATTCAGGTCCGTCAGTGCTGCATAAAAGCAGATGGATATTATTAAGATCTGGGTCTACGAACTTAAAGAGGTTAAAAGTTAATGGAAGGAAAATGATTTGCCTGTGAGTGCATTGACCTCTGCAGCCACTGGGAGTTCTATGTATTCACTGTCAGACTGAGTATCGGAAAAGACTTGCTAAGCCACCACACAGGGAGGCTTAGTCCAGAATCAGTGAGATTGTGTGTGTGTGTTTGCGGCAGCGAATGGATGAAGAAGATCAATACTCTTGGGATATCTCAGCATTCCTCACATACATATAATTAGGGATGGCATCTTGGTGCAGTGGTAGAGTTGCTGCCTTACAGCACCAGGGATCCGGGTTCGATCCTGACTACTGGTGCTGTCTGTATGGTGTTTGTACATTCTCCCATTGACCTGCATGGATTTTCTCTGGCTGCTCCAGTTTTCTCCACCACTCCAAAGACGTACAGGTTTGTAGGCTAATTGACTTTGGTAAAATTGTAAATTCCCGCTAGTGTATGTAGGATAGAGCTAGTGTGCGGGAATCGCTGGTCGGCCTGGACTCGGTGAGCTGAAGGGCCTGTTTCCACGCTGTACCTCTAAACTAAATTAAAACTATAATCAGTTACTATTTCAAGTGCTGTCACCATCGTACTGTGGGCAAACATTGCAGGCATTTGACAAACTCTAGCATCTCTCGATAAGCAATGAATTAAAATGGATCAATGAATCTGCTTTGGGCAGTGAAGGTTGCGGGAATATTGTTGGCCAGAGCATCGAACAACTGGTGGAAAACAGACCATAAAGCCATCTTCAGATGAAAGAAAGACCTTAATCATATAATGAAGGAGGCCAATGATCAGTTTGGAACTTGCAGTGAGAAGCCAAAAGAAAAAACAGGGGTGTTGATGGGTTTTCATTCATCACAACCCAACAATTTAAGGAAACAGGAAACAACGTGATCAGATTACGTATTCCATTCCCATTCTTCAGGGGCCATGTTGAGACTGGGCACCGCCTTTGGGTAGAGCATAACATTGAAATCTATGCCAGTGCTTTGTGTAGCTGTCCCCTCAGATCCAAACACACACCCTTGCCACCTACTCCCACATATTATTTTACTTTGTGCTTATTCAGATTCCATCTAAAAGACTCAATCAACGCCACCCTGAAAGTAATGAGTTCTTGATGAAAATCATTTCTGAAATAAAAATAGCTTCTCATTCTTTTGCCTGAAATTTTTTCCCATCAGGGGTGGAGGAAAGATTTAATAAGAACCTGAAGGATAACATTTTTTACATAACGGGTGGTGGGTGGCTGGAACGCGGTGCCAGAGGAGGTAGTTGGGGCAAGTACTATCGCACCATTTAGGAAGTATTTAGACAGGTGTATGGATGGGATAGGTGTGGAGGGATATGAGCCAAACACAGGCAGGATTTACAAGGATGTTTCAAGGGCTTGAGTTATCAGGAGAGGGTAAGACTAAGTCCAGACTTGGACTTTATTCCTTGGAGCGCAGGAGAATGAACGGTGATCTATTTGAGGTGTACAAAAGTATGATGGGAATAGATCGGGTAGAAACATAGAAACATAGAAAATAAGTGCAGGAGGAGGCCATTCGACCCTTCGAGCCAGCACCGCTATTCATTGCGATCATGGCTGATCGTCCCCAATCGATAACCCGTGCCTGCCTTCTCCCCATATCCATTGATTCCACTAACCCCTAGAGCTAGTGGACATCGTGGAGAGACTTGTGGACATTTTTCAACATGTTGAAAAAACGTCCCGATTTACCTGATGCCCCGAGTACTTCCGGCTGGCATTACGAGCCGCTACGAAATATCTACGGACTCGCTACGGCCTCCTACGGACTAACTACGGACATTCTCCGAGTTTGAATCAAGGGGAAAACTCGGGAGAATTTGTGAGGAACTCGAGAAAGTGGGACGGGCCTTAAGGCAGTCACTGAATATGTGTTTGGTCTTCCCAGTGCAGTGGAGATCACATCACGAACAATGCACGCACCAAACAAAACTGAAAGTTGCCCAAATAAATCACAATTTCATGTAGTGAGAGTATTTGGCAGCCTTGGTGCTGTGAAGGTAGGAGGAAAAAAAGTGTTGTATCTCCTCTGGTAAACAATGCATTAATAACAGATAATTGATTTTGCTTAATTAGGTGGATTAAGGGATAAAAGGTGGGAGATAAAAGATCACTTCCCTAATCCTCTTCCAAATTGTGTCGTGGGATGTTTTGCAATCCCTGGGGAAGAAGGAAAGCTTCAGTTTATTTTAAAAGGAAGAAAAGCAGATAAAAGGCCAATGTAAAGTGAGGATTTCCTGGGAGAAATGTGCCTTTGACCAAGTTATTTGGAGAGTTTGGATGCTATTGTGTACAAATTGTTCTTTTAAGACATTCTTCTTCTTATTTCCTCAGGTGAAGTGGCATCAGATAAAACTACTGGCTCACTCCAAAACGACCGTAGACTATAGTCCAATGGCCATACACATCCCGTCAAAGAACAGACACGAAAAGAAGATCGGATTTGTACAGCTGTAAATGGTCCTTAACTGCATCAGGGATAGTCAGCAGGTGTACATTTGTGGCTATCTTGTGCGCAAGGAGAATGTCGAAATAGGCCAACATTTTCATACAACAGCATCTCTTGTGAAAAGGCACAAAGTGCTGGAGTAACTCAACGGGTCAGGCAGCAGCATCCCTGGATAATGTGGATAGGTGAAGTTTCTGGTCGGGATCTTTCTTGAGACTGATCTGTCAGTCCATCAGACTTATTTCTCATGGATTTATTCTGACTAAAGAACAAGAAGAAGGGCCACAATGCTCAATATGGGAGCCTCTGCTGGATGTATAACCTGAAGCAGGAATCAGTTCTAGTGCACACACCATTGACTCGAAGGAGTCGATGCAGTTTGAGTCCCAAAGCAGACAGCATAAGACAGAGTCTAAGTCTCGTTGTTGGGCCTAAAGACTCATAGAGTCATACAACGTTGAAACAGGTCCTTCGGCCCAACTCGCCCACACAGACCAACGTGCTCCATCTACACTAGTCCCACCAGCCTGCATTTAGGCCATATCCCTCTAAACCTATCCACGTGCCTGTCTAAATGTTTCTTAAACATTGTGATATATAATACCTGCCATAACTACCTCCTCCAGCAGCTCGTTTGAATAAGTAAAATATTGAATAAGTACAGGGAAGGAAGGGTGAGAGGGACTAAATTGTTATTCAGGAGAGCTAGCATAAACACAATGGGCCTTCTACGCAATGATGTCCCCACACTTTATTAGAGTCATAAAGTCATAAGTCATGCAGTGTGGAAACAGGCCCTTCGGCCCAACTTTCCCACACCGACCAACATGCCCCATCTACACTAGTCCCACCTGCCTGCTTGGCCCATATCCCTCTAAACCTATCCTATCCATGTAACTGTCTACATGTTTCTTAAATGTTGTGATAGTCCCTGCATCAACTATCTTCTTCAGCAGTTCGTTTCATACATCCACCACCTTTGTGTAAAAAAGTTGCCCTTCCTATTAAATATTTCCCCCCATCACCTTAAACCTCTGGCTTTTGATTTCCCCACTTTGGACAAGAGATTCTGCATTTACCTGATCTATTCCTCTCGTGATTTTGTACACTTTACAACATTGGTGTTTCACTCCAACCCAACATGGCTGCCTTAAAATGGAGCACACTGTCCAATCAGAATTATCAGCAGCAATCACTATTGGCCTTATCATGCCGGACACCGATCCAGGTATTTGTATGGACGACTATCCACTGTCTTCGCTTGGAGATAAATCAATAGTCCCTTTATTTGTCACATATGCAACTGCACAGTGAGATGCTTTTTGCATATTTACACATGCAGGCACCACCATATTTTGGCACCATTTCCAAAGTCCAAAGTCCGGTCATCCCACTTGCTCGATTTACTGAAGCAGTTCCTGTGAACTGACATCCCTCTCCTCGCCCAGCCATCCTGGTGTCCCGGGGGCGCCTCCTGCATCCGACCTTGAAGGTGCTGGTTCACCCTGCTACCAGCTCACTCCTCGCATCCGATGTCTCCAGCGGCTCTCTCATTGTACCACGGCATGCGGAGCCTTCGAGCGGGTTCCTGGTCCCCAGTGTCTGCAGGAGATGCCATAAAAGCTCATTTCAACATATTTGGGGTGAACTCGTGTATGCGTTCAGAGTTGACAGATAAATTCTCTTGTAAGTTAAAGGATGCTTGAGTTCTCCAACAGCAGAATCCCCACTGTCTCAGGCAACCGACTAATATGGTGATACAAGGAACTGCAGATGCTGGTTTACAAAAAAGACGCTGGAGTAACAGTGGGTCTGGCAGCATCTCCGGAGAACACATGGATGGGTGACGTCTTGGGTCAGGGCCCTCCTGCAGACTGATAGTGGTGGAGTGTGGGGTGGGTGGGGGGAGAAAGCTGCAAGAGAGGCGGGGGCAGGATAAAGCCTGGCAAGTGATAGGTGGATATAGGTGAGTTACTAATCTGGTTTGTTTAAGAAGGAACTGCAGATGCTGGAAAAATCGACGGTAGATGAAAATGCTGGAGAAACCCAGCGGGTGAGGCAGCATCGATGGAGCGAAGGAAACAGGTGACGTTTCAGGTCGAGACACTTCTTCAGACTGAAGAAGGGTCTCAACCTGAAACAACACCAATTCCTTTGCTCCACAGATCTCTAGGTTTCTCTAGCAGTTTCATCTACCTACTAATATGGTTGGTAATTTTGCGTCTATTTATTGAGCAGCAAATTCGGACAATAAAAGCTCACATCTGTTCAAGAACGTTTAAATGTGAAAGGAGGGTAGAGTCAATGGAAGTCATTATGACACTGACGCAATGCAACTGGCTCACCAATGTTCTGCAGAGAAGAAAAGTAACTGTCCTTATCTGAACGGGACAAACATATTTCATAATACATGTCATCCATCGAGAGTCAAGATTCAAGGGTGTTTTATTGTCATATGTCCCAAAACGGAACAATTAAATTCTTAACTTTTGCAATGCAACAGGTATGTAAACATAGTATTCAACAGATACCATAATAAACAACAAAAAGAAGCTCAATAAATTAAAAAAATATATAGTGCAAAATCAAATACAAAGACCAAAGTCCCGAGTACAATCAAAGCAATTCATAGTTCAGAGTTTAGTTGGAGTTCGTAGTATTCAGTCGCCTGATGTCTGTAGGGAAGATGCTGTTCCTGAACGTGGATGTTAAGGCTCCTTTACCACATTCCCAATGGCAGGAGTGAAATGAGAGTGTGGCCCGGGTGGTGTGGGTCCTTGATGATGCCGGCTGTTTTTTTGAGGCAGCGACTCTTTGATGGTGGGGAGATCAATACTCATGATTGATTGGGCAATGTTCACCATTTTCTGCAATCTCCTTCACTCCTGGGCGTTCACGCAACCAAACTGGACCATGATGTGACCAATCTTTAAACTTTACTTCAGGCTTTAGAGATACAGCGTGGAAACAGGCCCTTCGGCCCACCGAGTCAGCTATCACCCCGTACACTAGCATTATTCTACACAAAATAGGGACAACTTACAATTTACAGAAGCCAATAAACCTACATAACTGTATGTCTTTGGAGTGTGGGAGGAAACTGGGCGCCCAGGATAAACCCACTGGGTCACGGGGAGAAGGAACAAACTCCGTACAGATAGCACCCGTAGTCAGGATTGAACCTGGGTCTCTGGCGCAGTAAAGCAGCAAAGCTACCACTGCACAGCTTTGCCACCCTATCATTCAATCATATCCACACAACACACCCCTTCCCGTGGAAATATCCTGTATCCACAAACAATGCGACACCCTTTCACCCCTTTCCTTCCCATCATCCAAGCAGTTCTTTCAGGTGTCATGGTTTAAGTTTAACTCAGGCTTCAAGGAAAAGCTTGGGAGCTACATAAGTCTTACATCAGTGGTGGGTAAGTCACGAAGACAATTTACAAGACAAGGAATAATCAACACAGTTATGCGATTGGAAAATTGTACCTCACTGATTTGATTGAGTGTTTTGAAGAATGATCAAGTAGATTGATGAGGCCAGTTAGTGCAGTAGATGTTGTCTATGTGGATTTGAGTAAGGGCTTTGACAAGGTACACCATGGTAGGTAGGTTTGGAAGGTTACATGGGTTGCAGGGAAAGCCTACATGATCTCTTGGTTGCCAAACCTTTTAACTTCCCTTCCCATGCCCATACTGACATTTGTGTCCTGGGCCTCCTCCTCCGTGAGTGAGGCCACACGCAAATTGGATACATCGCATGTCATATTTCACTCGGGCAACTTACAACCCAGTGGTATGAATATTGATTTCAAGTAACCCATGCATTCCCTCCCTCTTTCTCCCTCCCCCACCCTAGTTTCACTGTTCATATCCCTTCGCTATCACCTCTTCCACGGACAACAATGCACCATTGTGGGCTCTTTGGTCATCAGTGCCGGGGTCATGAGGAATTAATCCGCGGTTGAGCAAATGTTCCCGGGAAGGAGCCTATTCCTTCGCTCCATGGATGCTGCCTCACCCGCTGAGTTTCTCCAGCATTTTCGTCTACCTTCGATTTTTCCAGCATCCGCAGTTCTTTCTTAAACATAAGTGCCGGGCTCTGATTTGTTCTGTAACTTTTCATACCTCTAGTTTCCCTTTCCTCTGACTCTCAGTCTGAAGAAGGTTCTTGACCCAAAACAGCATCTATTCCTTTTCTCCAGAGATGCTTCCTGACCCGCTGGGTTACTCCAGCATTTTGTGTCCATCTTCGGTGTAAACCAGCATCTGCATTTCCTTCCTACACAATTGAATACAAAATTGTTTTGAAGGGAGGAAACAGAGGGTGGTGGTAGAGGGCTTTGTTTTAGCCTGGAGGCCTGAAACAAGTGGTGTACCACAGGGATCGGTGCTGGATCTATTGTTGTTTGATATTTATATTAATGGTTTGAATTTAAATGTGGGTGGCGTAGTTAGTAATTTTGCAAATTATACTAAAATTAGTGGTAGAGAGGATAGTGAAGCAAGTCATCTGCAATTACAACAGGATCGTCATCAACTGGGCCATTGGATTGAGCAATGGCAGATGGAGTTTAATTGAGATGAACGTGAGGTGTTAAAGTTTGGTTTGATGAACCAGGACAGGCCTTACACAAGGGCCTGGGGAATGAGACTTTGGGGTGTAGGTACATTGTTCCATAATGGAGAGGGTGGTGACAAAGGCATTTGGCAAGCTTCCCTTCATCGGTCAGGGTATTGAGTACAGGAATTGGGACATCATGTCACAGGTGTACAAGAGACTGGGTCACATTTGGCCACATATAAGGCCACATTTGGAATATGTTGTACAATTCCAGATGCCCTGCTGTAGAAAGTTTGTCATTAAACTGGAAAAGGTGCAAAAAGGATTTGCGAGAATGTTATCAGGTCTTGGAAGTATGAGAGGTCAGGATAGGTTGAATAGGTTGGGTACTTTTTTCCTGGAGTGTAGAAGGCTGAGGGATGACCTTCTAGTTTATAAAATCATAAGGGGCACAGACATTACTTGTCTCTATACCTCCTCCCTCGACTCTATCCAGGGATCCCGACATTCCTTTCAAGTTCGGAAGATGTTCACTTGCACCTCCTCCAGCCTCTTCTACTGTGTCCATTGTTCAAGAAGTGGACTCTTATACATCAGCGAGACCAAACGCAGACTGGGCGATCGTTTCACTGAACACCTTCGTTCAAACTGCCTGTATTCCTCTCACAACCCAATGGTATTAATATTAATATTGATCTCTCTAATTTCATGTAACCCCTGCATTCCCTCTCTCTCCATCCCTCCCCCACCCAAGTCACTCCAGCTTCTCATTCCCACTTAGTAAACAGCTAACAATGACCTGTTTTGTTTTATCATCATTACTTTTTTGCATATCTTTTATACATTTGTTCTACTGTATATCTCTTTACATCACCGTCTATATTTCTTATATCCCTTTCCCATTACTCCCAGTCTGAAGAAGGGTCTCAACCCGAAACGTCACCCATTCCTCCTCTCCATAGCTGCTGCTGCTAAGGCATTTGTGGCATTTTGTGCCTATCTACAGAAATGGTGAATATCCATCATTTTTCCCCAAGGGCCGGTGAGTCAAAAAACTAGAGGGCATTGGTCTAAGTTGAGAGGAGAAAGATTTAAAAGGGGAAACATTTTCACGTAGAGGGTGGTGTGCATTCGATCTGTTTAGCTTCTTCCCAACCATTTGCCAAAAAGACATAATGGACCTATAAATGTGTTTTGGCTGTGTTTGAAATGTGAACAAAAAAGTCAGATGTGGAAAAATATTGTGATTTTCTCATTTTTTAAAAGAAAATTTAGAGGCAAATAATTTATCACCAGTAGAAGTATATTCAATTTTCTTTACAGCAATCTGCAAAGTCCAGAGACGTGTTGGATAAAGGAGTCATTTAAAAACTCTCTCTTTGCATAATCATTAATTCACATGTACTGCATGATTCCTGGATAAGTTCATTAACAAAAGCAAATATTTTATACCGAAATTGTTAAAATATTTATTCAAAGAATCTCATGTAGTTTCCTAACATCTCTCTTAGTGTCAATGATCTCATAAGTATTTACATTGTCATTTTTATCTTTGCATGGATTTACACTGTAGCCATGTTATCTCTGCCTAGTTAAAATATTACTGAGAGTCAAGTGAACTCATTTACTGTGACAGAAATTCAGAACTGGCAGCTGTTCGAAACTTGTTAAATTTAAAGTTCACGGAGTACGGATAAATATTGTCTTTAATCCATGCTGTTAAAATACTTCCACGTGGAATAGAACCATATGTAAGGACCATACAAAAGGCATCCAAGAGATATTCTTGGCTCATTTTCTATGCTACATCCTAAGGATTTAGTCGGCACGCTGGGGGAAGACCTCCGCTTGCTGTTATTTTTTAGTGAACTGATCAATGTCGGGGGTCTCGGATTCGACTGGGATCAGAGAGATCCTCTACTTTATATAAGTACGCTGTTGACAACAGTGTTCCTGCATGTCTGCTAAAGGTAGTTCAACATTAAACTGACTTCAGCTCTGAACTTCTTGCACAACAGTCAGGGCTGTACTATAATAGAGACCAGAGAACTTGTTAACTGCCAAGAAGGGAAGGTGCTGGCCAATTTTTTTTCTTCAAATTTCCAATTTCCTCCCTTCATCTTCACTCAAAGGCATTGACCCCTGTGAACCTTCAAAGCAATTATGCGGGGATAGAGTTGTTGTGTATCACCCCTGATGCCACAGCTGATGATCAAAGCATTAGATCTAAGCTTTGCCTGGCACCCATGGTGTAGATGCTCTCTCATGCTTTCCTCAACTGGCCTTTCCTTACCCAATTTCATTCCCAACAGCTCAGGGGAGCCAGAGGGCGACCCTGTCAGAAGATGTCCTCCAGTGTCGGTAGGCAATTTCATTGCAAAAATATGTTCAATGGTTCAATGGTTTTTTATTGTTACATATGAAATTATTTTCTTACAAACAGTCCAGTGGGGTATTGCCGTACATCCTGATTAGCAAATAATGTGCAGAAATAGTCCACTGAGCCCGCATGCAAGATTTTGCCACCAGGTTTTGCCACCATTTTCAACATGAACCTGGCCCTTCACAATTATCACAAGTAATTAGATTAGATTGGATTAATTTAGTTTATTTTCATATATACCAGGGTGCAGTGATACTCCTTGTTCACATGAAGCTTGCAGCATAAACAGTACATACACTAATGATAAATGTTACATTTAATATGACAACGAGTGCAAGACAACAGAATAGTTTAGTTTAGTTTATTGTAATTTCCGTGGTACAGTGAAAAGCTTTTTTGTTGCGTGCTATCCTGTCAGCGAAAATTCTCTCCATGATTACAATCGAGCCATCCACATTGTACAGATACAGGATAATGGGATTAACATTTAGTGCAAGATAAAGTCTGATTAGGGACAGTCCGAGGGTCTCCAATGAGGTAGATGCTCTCTCGTTGTTCACAGGTTGGTTTTGTTGCCTGATAGCAGCTGGGAAGAAACTGTCCCTGAATCTGGAGGTGTGCTTTTTCACGCTTCTGTGCCTCTTGCCTGAGGAGAGAGAGAGGAGAAGAGGTAGTGACTAGGGTGAGACTGGAGACTCTTCTCACCTTTCCCATCAGGCAAGAGGTTCAACCTATTCAGCCTTCCTGATGCAACCCACCGTGAAGATGGACAGAATGGAAGGAAGTGATGAGTCGGTGATGGACTTGGCTGTTGTCTACACTGTCGGCAGGTTCAGGTCAGGGGCAGAGCAGTGGCAATACCAGGGTGAGATGCATTGAATACTTTCTATTGAGCATCTGTAGAGATTTGAAAGAATCCTTGTGGACATGCCTAAGAAAGTAAACATACTGATGCATTTTCTCTGTCATTGCATCAATGTGAAGGGACCAGGTTAGGTTTAGACTTTAGACTTTAGAGATACGGCACGGAAGTAGGGCCTTTGGCCCACCGAGTCCATACCGGCCAGCGATCACCCTGTACACTCGCAGTATCCTACGCAATAGAAACAATGTACAATTTTTACCAATTAATCTACAAACCTGGATGTCTTTGGAGAGTGGGAGGAAACTGGAGCATATGGGGAAAACCCACGTGCTCACAGGGAGAATGTACAAACCCAACACAGACAACACCTGAGGTCAGGATCGAACAAGGTCTCTGGTGCTGTGGGGCAGCAGCTCTACCAAGGTGCACCTCTCTGCCGCTCAGGCACAGGTATAAGCCGCAACACAGTGTCCATCATGCTGCTTAGCTTACCTCATGCTCCCTGTCCTTCAATAACAATCTCCCTGGGGAGCAAAGACTCACCGACTGGCAACTTTGTCCTGAGCCTGCACAACATCAAACACGAATGATCTCAGGAATGAGTAGGTTAACCTATGATGGGCATTTGTCGGCACTGGACCTGTACTCGTTGGAGTTTAGAAGAATGAGTGGGGACCTCATTGCAACATACAGAATAGTGAAAGGCTTGGATGGAGTGGATGTGGAGAGGATGTTTCCACTAGTGGGAGAGTCCAGGAGTAGAGGCCATAGCCTCAGAATTAAAGGATGTTCTCTTAGGAAGGAGATGAGGAGAAATGTCTTCAGTCAGAGGGGTGGTGAATCTGTGGAATCCATTGTCACAGAAGGCTGTGAAGGCAAAGTCAGTGGATATTTTTAAGACAGAGATAGATAGAATCTTGATTAGTACGGGTGTCAGAGGGAGAATGGGGTTAGGAGGGAGAGATAGATCAGCCATGATTGACTGGTGAAGTAGACTTGATGGCCTAATTCTACTCCTATTCCTTATGAACGAGATGAATGGGAAGAGACATTCATCTACAGAATGATAAGAAGACCTTTATAATTCATTTAACTTACTTTAAATGTGTTTTTTGATTGATTTGCTTTAATTTTGTTGACATTTTTTCAATTTCTAACATTTCTATCATTTTCTTTTTTAAATACTTGGCAAGTCTTTTTGAAACGTTTGTATGGTCCAAAGGTCAATGTCTGGATGTCCCAGGATAGCAAGGCGTCAGTTCTATTAGATATTTCTGCTCGTATTTGACTATGCCAATCAATAGTTACCCGATTCAGTAAGTCAACGGGACCATTTACAGTTTACAGATTTAATTCTATTCCCATACTGATCTGTCCCCTTCCCATTCCCATACTGACCTTTCTGTCCAGTGCCTCCTCCATTGCCAGACTTAGGCCACACGTAAATTGGAGAATCTGCACCCCATAATTCGCTTGGGCAGCTAACAACCCAGCAAAACCAACATTGAATTCTTTAATTTTAGATAATTTATACAAATACTTCTCCCTCACCACTCCACCTTCCTCCACTAAAAGCCGGTAACCAGTTCCACATTTCATAATTTCATCGGCTTGGAATGGCCGCGGGACTCTGCGAGCGCACGCCGGGGTCTCTAACACCAAGACCCGGTGTGCGACCTTGCACCACCCGGCGTGGCTTTAATGGCCGCGGGACAATCGCCATCGCCAGCCGGGGGCTTTGACTTTGACTCTGACATCGGGGGGGGGGAGAGTGCAGTGGAGAGATAAGTTTTTTTTTTTTTTTTTTGGCCTTCCATCACAGCTATGTGATGGATGTTTATGTAAAATGTAAATTATGTTGTGTCTGGGGTCTATTTGTGTGTAATGTATGGCTGCAGAAACGGCATTTCGTTTGGACCTCCAGGGGTCCAAATGACAATTAAATAGACTATTGACTATTAACGATGTATCCCTCTTGGGATCACGCTATCCCTAGACAAGAATCGGCCGGTCAGGGAACCACCCCGCCTGATGTCATCCGTCGCTGGTCCTGATTTGCCCTGGTCTTTTTTTCCTTCCTGAATCTCCCACCTACAGTCAGTGTAACAAAAGGTCCTGTTCCAAACCCTCACCTGTCCATTTTCTCCAGAGATGCTGCCTGACTCGCCGAGTTCCTCCAGCATTTTGTGTTTATTTTTGCCTAATCTTGAAGTGAACCCAGAGGAATGGAAATGGAAGAGGATTTACAGGGAATCCAAAGAAAATGCCTTCAAAAGATCAGACACAGGCCATGCATTTCAGGCAATACATTCCACGGAGCTTGAGCACCTTCTGTTCTATACAGCGTTGCACTATTTGTGATAAGGTAGTCATAAAACATAGACTATAGAATAGAGAACAGTACAGCATGAAACAGGGCCTTTGGCCTACAATGTTATTGAATATAACACCAAGATAATCTCTGACTGCATGTGATCTATATCCTGATCCCTGTACATCCATGTGCCTATCCAAAAGCCTCTTAAATGTCATTATTGCATCGGCCTCCACCACCACCTCTGGCAGTGTATTACAGGCACCCTGTGCAAAAACCTGCCGGCAAACATTTTCTTTAAACTTTGTTCCTCTCACCTTAAAGCAATGCCTTCTAGTCTTTGACATTGTCTGAATGTCTACCCTAGCTATACCTCTCATTATTATATAGACTTGTATCAGGTCTCCCTCTCAGCCTCTGATGCTCCAGTGAGAACAATGCAAATTTGGAATAATCCTTGCTGCTTTGGAGTTCATCAGCACAAACCAGATTTGGTTTGGCCATGAGGCAGTACTGACTAAATGTAGCCTTGCAACGAGGATTCAGGAAGTGCATTAGTGGTGGACTGAATCACAGACCTTTTCTAAATTGCCCCGAGTGTGTAGGGAATGGATGTGAATGTGGGATAACATAGAACAAGTGTGAACCGGTAATCGATGGTCAGTGTGGACTCAGTGGGTCGTTCCATGTTGTATCTCTGACATAACACAAAGTGCTGAAGAAGGGTTACGACCTGAAACGTTGCCTGTCCATTCCTCCACAGATGCTGAGTTCCTCCAGCACTTTGTGTTTTGACCAAGATTCCAGCATCTGCAGTTTCTTGTGTCTCCAGTGAGTGCATAATGCTTCTCCTCCTCACACCCTCTTCAACTCTTCCAACCACACTAGGCAAATGCTGCACCAATCTCCTGCAGCCTCACAGGACAAATCGAGCTACGTCAGCCATTCCTCAATGTGGAGCAACCTTGCCTGACAACTGGGCCTCAGGAGGGGGACCTTGAGGACAACCCCACACCACCCTAACAGTCTTGAGAAAGCTCACTGCTGTTGAAGGCCATTGAACTACTTTTTAAAAGTTCTGATCATTAGTGACATTTAAAACTGTTCCAAAAGATTAAAACAACTGAAAAAATACACAAGATTGTACATTAGACACAATAAAACAATACATAATGCATTGGACAACACTTTGGAGCAGTGGTAAAGCTGCTGCCTTACAATGCCAGAGACCCAGGTTCGATCCTAACTTTGGGTACGTTCAAAGACGTACAGGTTTTGTAGGTTAATTGACTTCTGTAAATAGCCCCTAGTGTGTTAGATAGAACTAGTGCAAATGGATGCTCACTGGTTGGCACAGGCTCAGTGGGCCGAGAGCCTGTTTCCACACTGCACCTCTAAATGAAGTTACCTCATCTATTCCTCAAAGCGGAGCAAGCCTTGACTGACAAGTGGGCCTCAGGTAGTGGACCTTGCCTCTGTTATAAGACTCTGGTGACTACATTTATACCTCACGTTGCCTCAGCAAGGCCACCAGCATAATCAAGGACAAGTCACACCCTGGCCACCAAAGATCCTCAGGCAAGAGGTGCAGAAGTGTGAAAACACACATGTCCAGATTTCTTCCCATCTGTTATCAGCAACTGAACCATCCTATCACCAACTAGCGAGCAGTCCTGAGCTGCTATCTATCTCATTAGAGATCATTGGACTATCTTTGATCGGACTTTACCTTTATCTTGCACTCAACGTTATCCACTGACTGGTTAGCAGGCACCAAAATCTTTTCATTTTTGGTACACATGACAATAAATTGAACAAAATGTAACTAAACTAAGCTAAACTAAACTAAAACAAAAACATTTATCTAATATAAATTAGTTAGAAATATTAAAATTAAACAGATATTAAAAAAAGACCCAAACAAACGGCTAGGGTCATGGCTGGCATCAAGCTGAGGGTGTGAGGGGCCAGATAAATTAGCACGATTAAACCCATTCTTGGAATCTCTGCCTATTAGCATTGTGCAGGCCAGTATGTTCCTGACCGCCAGCCTGTGATTTGTAATACAGGAGTTGGGGACAATCTGATGTGCACAGTGGTACTGCCCAGCAGGTCTCTATGGGGTTCAGTACAATCCAGGCCAAGAAGATACTAGTTATTGGCATTATTTTTTCACAGATCTACAACCTTGAACAAAACTGTACAGCAAAGAAGCTTACGAGCATATTTGAGGAGATATTAGTCACTACATGAATATTTTGTCCAATATCCAGAACACAGTGCATTTAAACAGCTTGCTATTCAGTTGCTCTGTGAGCTCATGTATTCAGCTTGATGGTTTGCTGTATCAGGACGGTAAGCTTTGGCACCTAGAGGTTGTCAATCTCCTTCAACATTTTTCTGTGATTATTCCCAGGGGCTGGTACGAAATATGTGGATTCTCCATGTACACGTTTTGTTTATGATCAAACCCCTGCAATACTTTCCGGAACAAGAACCTGCAGAAGAAGGGTCTCGACCCGAAATATCACCCATTCCTTCTCTCCACAGATGCTGCCTGATCTGCACTCCAGAACTTTGAGTTTTGCTCAAGATTCCAGTTCTTGCTTCATAAAGTTCGATTCAACCATCCAATGTGGAGACATTTCCAACATTGTTGCCCATTAATGATTGAATTCAGTCATAACTCAACTTTTAATTCAAAACAATACTAGAAGTAGATAAACTCCCACTGAATTAATTGTAATTCATTACATGGGCTCATTGAACATAATGAAAAATAAAATGGCTGCTCTTCC
This sequence comes from Leucoraja erinaceus, assembly GCF_028641065.1. Lineage (NCBI taxonomy): Eukaryota > Metazoa > Chordata > Chondrichthyes > Rajiformes > Rajidae > Leucoraja > Leucoraja erinaceus. The sequence goes on along the minus strand of NC_073394.1, from coordinate 26,744,980 downwards.
TTCAGACCACCGCTGAGATATGGAGCAAGCTCAGAACCAAAAACCCTGACCTTAAAGGAATAATGCAAGTTTTCTTACCATTGAATATATCCGATCTAGCATCGATTTAGAGATTCTATCTAGTTCTATCCTACAGGCTAGAGACAATTTACAGAGGTCAATTAACTACAACCTTGCACGTCTTTGGAATGTGGTGGAAACCGGAGCATCTGGAGAAAACCCACGTGGTCACAGGGAGAACATACAAACTCTGTACAGACAGCACCCGTAGTTGGGATACAACTCGATCTTTGGCGCTGTAAGGCAACAATTCTACTGCTGCGCCACTGTGCCGCCCTACAGATGCATTAACCGCTGACAGACAAAGAGTAACCAACTCCTTAAGGGCAGTCTACAGAATTCAGACACCAGGAGCTAGAATGTGATCAGAAATTTGTGCACACTGCGTTTGATGGTGCCCAGGAGAAAGGACATTAATCGTCACTTTCTGGATAATGGAATATAGTTGCAAATGTGGTGCTCCACTAACAATAAAACCAACTGGAACTTTATTGACACGGACATATATCTATTGATTCAATTTCAATATTTGGGGGTGGCACAACAGTAGAGTTGATGCCTTGCAATGCCAGAGACCCGGGTTCGACCCTGACTATGGGTGCTGTCTGTACGGAGTATGTACGTTCTCTCCATGACCTGCGTGGGTTTTCTCCAGGTGCTCTGGTTTCCTCCCACACTCCAAAGACGTACAGGTTTTAAGGTTAATTGGCTTTGGTAAAATTGTAAATTGTTCCTAGTGTGCCTAGGATACTGTCAGCGTGCAGGGATGTTTCCACACTGTATCTATAAATTAATTTAAACTAAACTAAACTAAACATAAGATTCACCAGGTGATGTGGACTGTCTGAGGCACCTTGCATTTATTGCATTCACAAGAATAAAGATTGACATTAGGGTTATTTTGGGAAGCATTAGTGTGGGTGAATAATGATGTTTCTGCATTTTCTGTGCTTTAATCTTGAAGTAAGTATGGCGGGTACAATTGTGTTTCCACAATCGTCAATTCCAGCTCAAATAGTAATCATCTCTGGAAGACCTTTTTGATATCTGCCAGGATAAAGACTGTAAATTACAAGGCAGCAAGGAGATATAACTCGGCTGCCAACTCCAAAAGTAGGAATGCAGTTAGTGAAGCTGAATGAAAGGTAAGATTTGATCACTTCAACACATCAGGGGCAGCAATGAACTAAATTCTCACTTGTCCTGATGTTTTAGTCCTTCAATATGTTTAGTACAACAGGGGTGGAGCATAAATTGGGAGGGATTTGCACAGGTGGCATCTGTGGTGCGAAGTGGATGGTCGACTTTTTGGTTTGTGACCCCTCATCTCGATCTAGTCCAGAGGAAGTGCTTTGACCCAAAACACAAAATGTTCCTTTCCCTCCACAGGTGCCGCCTGACCAGGTGAGTTCCTCCAGCTGCTCTCCTATCTTTGCCCCGTCTGTACAGTAATGATTCAATGATACTGATCATAAAGTATTGACTGAGGTTTGATATTTGGCCCTTAAAGATCTGCAAAGACGTCTCTGCATTACCAGCATCTCCGTAACAGTATGGTAGTCTAATCTCAGCTGGAGTCCTCCCGACCGAACCTGCCACATCAGGCACTTGAATCCTGGCAACATTTTCAATGAACGGTTTAATAATATGGAAATGTATATGTTAAAGAAATGGAGGCAAAGATAATTTACTCAAAGGTAATTGGGGATAAACACAAAAAGCTGCAGTAACTCAGCGGGGCAGGCAGCACCTCTGGAGAGAAGGAATGGGTGACATTTTGTGTTGAGACCCTTCATCAGACCGGAATTGGGTTGTGTTTATATGGATCAACGTCATGCTTGCAAGTTTTGTACCATGTCAGGTTATTAGACCATAGAACAGTACAGCACATGAACAAGTCCTTCAGCCCACAATATATGTGCCGAACATGGTGCCAAGTTAAACTAACCTCCTCCGTCTGCACATGATCCACATCCCACCATTGCCTGCAGATCCAGGTGCCCATCCAAAAGCTTCTTAAATACCACTCTGGTATCTGCGCCTCCACCACCTCTGGCAGCAGTTTGCAGGTACCGTCCACTCTCTGTGTAGCAAACTTGCCCCGCACTTCTCCTTTCAACTTTATCCCTCCCACCTTAAAGCTGATGCTCTCTAATCTGTGACATTTTCACCTTGGGAAAAATATTCTGAATATGCTTATTTTCTTAGATCTATGCAAATTGGAGGACAGGTTGTTATCTTACATAGTGAGGAATTAATACTTTAATTTAATACTTAATTAATAGTAATAATTCCACATTTTCTTTCAAGAGAGCAGGGCATCTCATTCTGCTTTACCAGGGTCGGCTGGATGGGGAAGCGGAAAGAGGGGGGGGGTGTGAGTGGGTTAGTGGTTTCGTTAGTGGTACAGTTAATTATATATTCAAGGAAGTAACCTACAACATTAATCAGATATAGATCTCAGGGTCAACATGCTCTTCTGGAGTGGCTTGACAAAATATTTCCAATATTTCCTCATTAACTATCGTGATTTTAATTTTAAGAAAACATGCACATTTCTCAAGGTTGGACAAGAAGAATATGTTTTATCCTGTACTAAATATCTCATCTGTGTGGGATGAGCTGAGTAGGTCAGTCCCGTCCAAATAACGTCTAAAAATGGAGATAGACACAAAGTGCTGGAGTAACTCAGCGTCATCTCTGGAGAAAAAGGATGAGTGATGTTTCGGGTTGGGACCCTTCTTCAGAATGAAAGTAGAGGGGAGGGAAGTGTAGAGGGTAAAGGCCAGAACAAAGCAGGGCTGGCAACAGATGACTGAGGAAGGGTGGAGCTTCCCTATATATCCCTTACATAAAAATGGAGAAGTGTGTTATTAAATTATCCCATATACTTTTTTTAAGTTTGGCTTATTATTGTCACATGTACCGAGGTACTGTGAAAAGCCTTTGACTGTGTGCTATCCAGTCAAAGAACAGATTATACATCCCCTCCTTCATGTTAATGTGAGTGTTACCTTCATACTTTATCAATTGTCAACTCACTCACATTCATTTCCACCTTAAGCTGGTCTCTATCAAACTTACATGAACCTTTGCTTTAAACAGTCTCCCCCCCCCCCCCCCCCCCACAAAACCCCAGTGGCTTTAAATCAATAAAGTGCAATTCTCCGTACCTGCCCATAAATACGACTGTTGTTAAATGTTTTACTAGACACAAAAAGGACCTATTGTACCAGTTTTGGTGTTTACTTAGAAAAATTGGCTGAAGCGGAAATATTATGGAACATACTAATAAAGAGCTTGACTGAAACAGCTTAAGGAATGCTATTGTGTATGGATTCTTGCTTTGGCTTTCTTATTGTTTTTCTAATTCTCTCCCTCTTCTCATGAAGCTATTAAATCCTGCTGGGACTCATTTCCAGAGGCACTGTTGAACATCTTGCAGTGCATATAGTTCATTATTCTTTGCGTGCAAGCCTGCATCTCTGAGCTTGTTGTTACAGTTACCTCTGGCGTCAATCCCAGCCCGATGGCACACAGTGGAGCACCCATTTAGCCTGCTGCCTCTCCCTCTCCTTCATCTTCGGCAGTCCCTCGAGGCCAAACCCCAACCTTCATGACTGAGGAGGAAGTGACTTTGTTTCTACACTGCAGCTGCATTCATTCATCCACGCCAGCAGGCGGTTTGTTGGAGGGTAGGTGCAATATTGCAGCAAAGGAGATTGAGGTGAATGTCAAGGTGCTGCTGCTCTTCAGCCTGCATGGAGATTTGGTTCTGCTTTTGATCGATTGATTGAAACAAACCCTTCAGCCCACCGAATCCAGGCCGATCTTCGATCACCTGTTCACACTTAGTTCTATGTTATCCCACTTTCACATCCACTCCACACTAGTAACAAATAACCATATAGCCTACAAACCCAGGATAAGTTCATAAGTTCATAACCCCCATTAAGCCTACTCCACCATTCAATCATGGCTGATCTATCTTTCCCTCTCACCCCCATTCTCTTGCCTTCTCCCCATGACCCCTGACACCCTTATGGTGCAAAGTGATCCAAGAAATACCATGACATCCAGTAGGTTTCAAGGATGGCACAGTGGTGCAACATGTAGAGCAGTTGCCTCACAGCATCAGAGTTCCCTGTTTGATCCTCATCTTGGGAGCTATCTGTCAGGAGCTTGCACGTTTTCCCTGTGACCACGTGGGTTTCCTCCGAGTACTTTAATATCCTCCCACATTCCAAAGATGTGTGGATTTGTAGGTTATTTGGCCTCTGTAAATAGCCCCTTGGGTGTAGGGAGTGGATGAGGAAGTGAAATAACATGGAACTAGTCCGAACAGGAGATTGATGGCCGGCATGGATTTGATGGGCCAAAGGGCATGTGTCCTTGCTGTATATCTAAACTAAACATCTAAACTAAATTTATCAGACTTAAAAGATCAGAGTATTTGGCCTTCCTTTCCCCCTTCGCAACAAAAGTCAGAACTTCTTTACTCCTGAGTCCCACATTAGGGAGTGCTTCACAGTCTAAACTTTTTATCTTGTCCTAAAATATACTTTTGATGCATTTGTTGAATGTATCAACCTCGGGTATAGTTGAAAGCTCCCAATTAACCTTCTTGAACCTTAGAGAGCAATCCTGTGCAGTCCATTATCATTTCCACTGCGGTTATGAATTTATTACAAAAACTTAAACCCGTCACCCAATGATTGCTGTCGTACAATAAGGGTCAGACACACACCTCTGTTAACACAGTAAATATTGGAGATACGGCCAGTAGATTATTCAAGGTGAAGTTAAAAGTGCTGTTAATATAGGATTTGGAAAAAAAAACGGCAACTTTTAGGATAGGAAGCCTCACCTCTTTCAAACCAGATGATTATTCATAGGTTTTCTCAGGCCGCCTTCACAGCAACTCACTTCAGTCAGTAGCTATCCCTCATCCCACATGCATTTCTATTTGTTTCTCACCTCGTTGCTTTATAAATGTTTTTTTGCATTGAATGTTCTTTTCTGCATTGCGCTCTCACTTGAATCAGCCAGTGGGGTTGTGGTACCTTTCACCAGTCTTCATTTCAGTGAAATGTGGACACAAGGAGATGCTGCTATACAAAAAAGACACACACGCTGGAGTAACTGGGTCAGGCCACATCTCTGGAGATCCATGTTGTCTAACGATTCATGTTCTTGGAGATCCATGTTCTCTGATGATCCATGTTCTCTAGATATCCATGTTCTCAACATATTATCTTTAGATATATGTTATCAGGCGATCCATGTTCTCTAGAGGTCCATATTCTCTGGTGATCCATGTTCTCTGCCTGATCTGCTGAGTTACTCCAGCACTTTGTGTCTTATCTTGTTTTGGTGAATGCCATTTAAGTAAAGTAATGACATTACATCACAATAACCTTGCGCTCACAAACAGTGCAAACTAGGTCCTCAAGTGCTGACTCTTTGATATGCATCAGCACTTCATCACTTACAGGGGAACGGGGAGATTTGTTTTTAAAACAGTCGTTAACTGGTTTTATACTCCATTTTGGGTGCTAGAAGATATTGTTCACTGGCAAGCTGCATTAGCACTATAGCAATTTTGCCATATTAATAAAATTCAGTCTGAAGAAGGGTTTCGGCCCAAAACGTTGCCTATTTCCTTCGCTCCACAGATCCTGCTGCACCCGCTGAGTTTCTCCAGATTTTTTGTGTACCTGCCAGAGTAGGTAGTTGAGGCAGGTCGTATCGCAATGTTTAAGACACATTTGGACAGGTACATGGATAGGACAGGTTTAGAGGGCTATGACCAAACGTAGGCAGGTGGGACTAGTATAGATGGGTCCTGTTGTTCGGTATGCACAAGTTGGGCCGAAGGGCCTGGTTCCACACTGTACGGCTCTATGACTCTAATCAAAATCTTGAATGGACCTCTCATATGCTAAAGATAAATTCCTGTGTCGCAATCTACACCTGAGCAACCTGTGCACTTTTTCTTCTGCACTTTCTCTGCAATTGTAAGTCTACATTCTGCGTTGTGTTTCTTGTTATCTCTTGCATTACATTGATATACTCATACATAGTTTTATTTTCCTGGATAGCAAACAAACAGGATTTACTACAGTACCTCCGTACACGACAATAATACACCCAGACACTTCTCCAGTTGGTGAATTGACAATTTGTGATCACTGCTTTTTCAAGAGGTCGAGATGTTTTCAGAGAGAAATGAGGATTTTTTTTTTATCCTTACAAGGAAAGACCGGTAATGTCAAGAGTTCTTTTCCTTAGAATTGAGATGAATAAAGAGGTTTGATAGACAAAAAATATGGATCGAGACCCTGCTTCAGACTTCAGACTAAAGAAGGGTCTCGATCTGAAATGTCACCCATTCCTACAATCCAGAGATGCTGCCTGTCCCGCTGAGTTACTCCAGCATTTTGTGTCTATCTTTGGTTTAAACCAGCATCTACAGTTCCTTCCTACGACAAAAGAGGTTTGATAGATGGTTGAGAATTATTAGCTGCTCCGAATGATGAGTAAAGGGAAATAGTGCTAGTGCCTGGTGGCTCAATACCCAGTGGGTACAGGCTAAAGATAATGATTCAATGAATCAGAGAGAATAAAAGTTTTTATTAATGCAATCAATGGTTAAGACTGCCACTGCTCATTAGGGTTGTGCAAAGTGATTTAATAGAAATTGTGTAAATACGTAGGGGAAAGATTGAATAAGTACAGGGAAGGAAGGGTGAGAGTAATTAAGTTGCTAATTAGAAGAGCTAGCATACACACACTGGGCAATTGTGTCCCACACTTTATTAGCGTCATAGTCATAGAGTCATACAGTGTGGAAACAGGCCCTTCAGCCCAACTTGCCCATACCGACCAACGTGCCATCTACACTAGCCCCACCTGCCTGTATTTGGCCCATATCCCTCCAAACATGTCCTTTCCATGTACCTGTCCAAATATTTCTTAAATGTTGCGATAGTACCTGCTTTTACTACCTCCTCCGACAGCTCAGTCCATACACCCACCACCCCTTGTGTGAAAAAGGCACCCCTCAGGTTCCTATTAAATCTTTCACCTCTCATCTTAAACCTATGTCCCTGATTCCCCAACTCCGGGCAAGAGACCGACTCTGGGCAAGCAGATTCAGATTCAATTTTAATTGTCATTGTCTAGACAATTAGTCTAGAGACTGATCAAACTGTACACCTACCACATAGTGTCAAAACTCACCAGGTAGGCAGGCTTGTGTTAGGGTGGGTGGGGGGAAGTGGGTGGGGAGGTGGTGATAGAAGGTGAGGAATCTCCTTATATCAGTTATGGGATTGGAGGAAAGGTGGGAGGGGAATGCTACCCTCTGCCGGTGAAGCAGTGATGGAGATGGTAACGCAAATATGATCATAATTCTTTCCAGGGACTTGAGCATTTTGCTCCTGGCTTGTCTACAGCTAATCCATCATTTCTATCTATTTAAAAAGAGAAAGTTACAGAAGTTACTTGGAGAGATACGCAGTAATTATGGAAAGAAGCTATTATTTCAGGTCTGCAACCTATCATTAGAGTTCCAGACTTGAAATATTAATTCTGTTTCTCACTCCACAGATGCTGCCTGACCTAGACTTTGGACTTTAGAGATACGGCGTGGAAGTAGCACCTTCGGTCCCATCTAGTCCACACAAACCAGCGATCACCCCACACACTAGCACTATCCTACACACTAGTGACAATTTATAATTTTAATAAAGCCAATTAACCTACAAATCTGTTCACCTTTAGAGTGTGGGAGTAACTTAGCAGGTCAGGCAACATCGATGGAGGACATGGATAGGCGATATTTCAGAACGGGCCCCCTCTTCAGGCACTTCTTTGGTAGATTCTCTTTATTTTTTTTGTACATTGCAGTTGGCTGAAAGTTGTTACAAGAATGGAAAACCAGAAGGATTGGATCTTATCAAGTGAGGACCTGGTGGGGACAGGGGCTGCTGAGAACAAAGGGGGACCCAGTGGGTGACCACAGTGAAAAATGAGGGACCCAGAGGGGGGGGTCGCTGAGAATGAAGGGGGGGGGGGGGGGGGGTTTGATGATGCCAGAAACATGAAGATTCTTGCATACTGCCCAGGTAAGGGCTGCTGTATGATTTTACCGGGCTGTATGCAAAAGCATTTTGTTGTACCTACTGTAGGTACATGTGACAATAAAGTATCATTGAATTGAATCATTGAATCAATGAATAATCAAAAAACATTTGAATGAAGATTGCCTGTTTTATATAGTCACCTCCTGGCAAGATTACAGCTGATTCTAGACGCACTCCCAGCTGGCTGGCGGTCATATACTTGATGAATGTCTTGCTCTGTTTCCAAGCATTGACATTCGTTAACTTGTACTCAGACTTAAGGCAAATTAATGTGGGCACTTGAACATTTTTTTTTATATGTCTTGTGTTCAATGTCAGCATTAAGCACTCACAGATCTGATACAGCTTGTGTTAGATTTCCCATATCAGTCATCCAGCGATATCTTTGTGGGAAAGATAGCTTTGGTTATACATTTGATAACAGTAGTTTACAGTCACAGAAGAGAACGGAGTACTTTACGCAATGCTGGTGGCCTTAGAGTAGCTTGATAACTTCTGTAATATATTGCTTTGTTCTGAACACAGAACGTTGGGGACTGTGCTGTTTAATTGTGTTTCATTATGTGGCGATTTGCTATTCAAACTTCACTAATGCAAGCAAAGGAATCAGTTTACTGAGACCCACAGGTCACCAAATAAACAGACACCAGTTAATTTAAACACATGAAGCAAAATCTCAGCTCTCATTTTCCCGATGTCTATGTATTTAAATAGAATATAGATATACTTATTGAACATAAATTGATGTGAAGAATGCCATAAAGTGCTGGAGTAACTCAGCAGGTCAGGCAGCATCTCTGGTGAACATGGATTGGGCCCCTCTTCATAAATTCATAAGTTCTAGCAGCAGAATTAGGCCATTTGGCCCACCTTCAGACTGATTGTGATAGGTGTAAAGAATGGAGTTCAAAGAAATGTTAAGTCTAAACTAGTATGCATGAAGGTGAAATGTGCTGAAACTTTTAAAACTCAAAGAAAACAAAAAGGTTCAACTACCATATCATTTAATCACATTGTGCCATATTTCTGTGTACAAAGCAATTGAATTTCAACATGTCATCAACTTAAAGGAACTTCAGGGACTCACTGTGAGGTCAACAATTTTCCCTTTGAGTATTTTAAACTTCTCTAGGAGGATATCTCAGGAGCTGTTTATTTTTTATTTTTTATTTTTGTTTAGAGATACAGCACGGAAACAGGCAATTCAACCCACCAAGTCCAAGCTGACCAGCGACCACCTCGTACACTAGCACTCTCCTACACACCAGGGACAATTTACAATCTTTACCAAAATAAATCAACCTACAAACCCGCACGTCTTTGAAGTGTGGGAGGAAACTGGAGCACCCGGAGAAAAAAACCCACGCCATCACAGGGAGAACGTAAAAACTCCGTACAGACAGCACCCGTAGTCAGGATCGAACCTGGCGCTGTAAGTCAGCAGCTCTACCAGTGCACCACTGTGGGTTGGTCTCATTGATGAATTACTTATCAGCTTTCATTTACCGTCACCTCCTAAATCTCCACCTCCTTCCCCATCAGCCCCAAGCCCCCTCCTAAATTCACTCCATTCCTTCCATTCCTTCCACCACCACAGGTTGTGACGTCCGACAACCCAAATTGGGATCCTTTGGTACACCCCACACAATCCCTCCCACACTACTGAGCAACCAACCTAGTATGACCTACGGACATTCAATCTGCTGATGTTTCCCCAATACTAATTATGACTTCCCGGCCTACATCCTCTGCAGGACTCCTGACTTTACTCCCATTAAACCTCCATCTGACAATCATCATTCAAGTCTCCTGCTCACTCCCCATTCCCCCTCCCCTTTCTAATCCCATGTTCTAACCCATTGATAATTGACCGTTGCTAGAAGCCATTAGGTTACTTACATTCAACACATTGGGCTTTTGGGTATCCTATCACTTAGTTATAACACTATTTCAACTCACTCTCTAAGATTGCATCTATAATTTTTCCCAGTTTGGGTAGAGTGAAAGAGCAAGTGTGGTTTTTGAAGGGCAAGAATTATTTTACATGCAGCCAGAGGGAAATGGTTTGTCAGCAGCACTTTCATTGAGGGATTAGTTTAGTTTAGTTTAGTTTAGTTTAGTTTAGTTTAGTTTAGTTTAGTTTAGTTTAGTTTAGGGTAGAGAATGGAAATAGACCCCTTCAGCCCACCGAAGTGTATAAGTTGTAGGAGCAGAATTAGGCCATTTAGCTCATCAAATCTATCCCATCATTCAATCATGGCTGGTCTATCTTTCCCATTCAACCCCATTCTCTTGCTTTCTGCCCATAACCCCTGACACCAGCACTAATCAAGAATCTATCCATCTCCACCTGCAAAGTATCCACTGACTTGGCCTCCAGAACCTTCTGTGGCAATGAATTCCACGGATTCAGTACCCTCTGACTAAATAAATTCCTCCTCATTTCCTTTCTAAAGGTAAATCACATTCAATCCAAAACCTTGGGGGGTTTCCTCCCACAGTTTTTTTCATCCGCCACACTGAATTGACACAAACTAACCCCACTTTCTTCACATGCTCTGTAGTGGTTGTCTCCATATCTCCACCTTTCCTGGGGAGAGGCCTGTTCAGTGGCATAAAACACCCTGGGATTTGTTTATAAATGATGTAGTGACAGATCCCAAACAAAGAGTTCACTGGCCTTCCTAATACTGAGAGCTTAACACATCTAACTCAGACCATTCCACATCTGGTCAAATGTTGTCCAAAACCTCTGACGAAGAAGCTTTGCACTTCTGTTGGATCATACTTTGCCTTAGTGCTGAGGGTAAATGTATGTATATGAGTACATTCTTGTATGTATATGTATATGAGTACATTCTTAAGACAAAGTCATATTAAAAGAGGGACACGTTTAAGCAGTGTTCCCCCATATAATTATCAGTCACCTTCAGGAACTGCAGAGAAAGCATGTTAATCGGGTCTTCGATTTATTTCATTTTCCTTCCCTTAAATCACAGACACACTATCAAGAGGAAACATTTGTATGTGCTATAAATAGCTTTACACATGAGGTCTGGCATGTCACAATGTTTATTTAATTTCTGCACATGACAAGATAAAATGTCCTGATATTTAGTTTGCAATTTTCTGCAGGTGGAGGTAGACCTTGTGTTGGATGTAGACTTAGCTTAACTGTCGATTTTTTTTTTTTTTTACATGACCATCTTCTAATCATTAACCTGCAAGCTTTGCGTCCAATCAGTGGAAACAAAACAAAATGATGAGACCTCAATGTGCTTTTTTAAAGGATGAATCGAAAGATGACCTTAGAGAACTTTGGAATTCGTAGAATTTAGTTTAGAGATAGAGTGTGGAAAAAGGCCCTTTGGCCCACCGAGTCCGCACCGACCACAATCACTCATACACTAGATCGATCTTATACATTAAGGACTATTTGCAGAAGCTAATTAACCTCCATGTCTTTGGAATGTGGGTGAAAATCTGAGATCCTGGAGAAAACCCATATGGTCACAGGGAGAACGTACAAACTCAGTACAGACAGCACCCAAAGTTGGGATCGAACCCGGGTCTTTGGCGCTGCAAGGCACCAACAGTACCACTGCGCTACTGAGCCGCTCTTGGAATTGAAAGCAGCAGGGGAAACAATGATGGCGTGGAGTTGAAAAACCTTACTGACACTTATCTCAATGAGCTGCCGTGGGCTGTAAGATAGAGAAATGCCATCCCACAACCATGGGGAATGAAAGCCAAGAGGGTGAGGGTGCATTACTTTCAAAGCCCCACCATATGGTCAGAAGAAGGGTCTCCATCCAAAACGTCACCTATTCCTTTACTCCAGAGATGATGCCTGACCCGCTGTTACTCCAGCATTTTGTTTCTAACTAACATGCGGTCATCTCTACAATGGAGAAACCCAATGAAGATTGTGTGACCACTTTGCGTAGCATTCAGTCTGTGAGGATGGCCTCCAGCTTCCTATCACCCTGTTATCATGGCTTTGGCCCTCATTGACTCTGACTCTGTTGTCTTCAGCCGACCAGCGATCCCTGTACACTAGCCGACACACAAGGGACAATTTTTACAATTACAATTTTTAGCAAAGCCAACAAACTTGTAAGTCTTTGGTGTGTGGGAGGAAACCGGAGCACCTGGAGAAAACCCTCGCGGTCACAGGAAGAACGTACAAACTCTGTAAAGACAGCACCCAAGGTCAGGTTAATTGGCCAGTGTAAATTGCCCCATATGTGTAGGTAATAGAATTGATGGGAATATGCGGAGACCTGGCTAAGGGAAAGTGAGTCGGGGACTGGATTGCTCAGTGAGTTGGTAGACTCGATAGGCCGAATGACCTCCAGTAATGTCATATGGAAAGTAAGGACAAGCTTGCGTTGGTTAAGGATGCCTGGCATCTTTAGCAACAACATGAGCTTTTGGCAGTGTTGAATGCTCCCCTTTAAACTGGAGGACTAGAATGCGTGAAGTTTAAAGTTACCTCTGTTAGATCGCTTTCCCACACCCCAGGAAGAATATATTCATTCTGACGAAAATGCTGTGAAGAAGAACGGAAAAAAAAATCGAGGGACTGAGGTACAGGGAAAGGTTGTGGAAGCTAGGGCTTTATTCATTGGAGTGTAGAAGGATGAGGTGTGATCTTACACAAAATCACAAGAGGAATAGATCCTGACCTCGGGTGCCGTCTGTACGGAGTTTGTATGTTCTCCCTGTGTCCACGTGGGTTTTCTCCGGGTGCTCCTGTTTCTTCCCACATCTAGTTTAGTTTTGTTTATTATTGTTGCATGTACCAACGTATGGTGTAAAGCTATTTTGTTGCATGCAATCCAGTCAGCAGAAAGATTATACATGATTACAGTCAATCTGTCAAACGTGTACATTCCAAAGACATGTAGGTTGATTGGCTTCTGTAAATTGTCCCTGGTATGTAGGATAGAACTAGTGTATGAGTGATCATTGGTTAGAGCGGACATGGTGGGCCAAAGGACCTATTACCACAGTGCATCTCTAAACTAAACTAAACTAAACTAAACTAAACTAAACTAAACTAAACTATACTATACTATACTAAACTAAACTAAACTAAACTAAACTAAACTAAACTAAACTAAACTAAACTAAACTATACTAAACTAAACTAAATCACAAGCGAGTCCTTCACCTCAAGTGAGTGATCGGACTTGCATGTAACATTGCAGATGTGCTCTTACCAGGGCTGTACATAATTTCAGTAACATGGCTTTACTCTTGTACTGAGAGAGAAATGAAGAGGAAGGGGAAGAGGTCATCGTATCCCCATAGGAGCTGAGGACCAGGAGTCAATGATTTACCACATTAAGCCAGTTCCACAATCCAGTGAGATCATGCATGATCTTTGACACAACTCTGTTTATTAGTCTTTGCCCCATCTCCTATGAAAGTTAATACAGAAGATCTAGTAATCTAAGTTATAAAATTAACAATCGATATGGAGTGGAGCTTCAAATATCCTCTCCCTTTCATATGCAAAGATTGTTCCCATTTTAAACCCAGAGAAGCAGAAGACTAACTTTTAATCCTAGATTCTCTGTTCACCTGAAATTGTGTCATAGATTCATACAGTCATACAGCATGGAAACAGGCCCTTCAGCTCAACTTGCCCATGCAGACCCATCTAGTTTGAAGAAGAGTCTCGAACCAAAATGTCTCCCATTCATTCTCCCCAGAGATGCTGTCTGTCCTGCTGATTTACTCCAGCATTTTGTATCTATCTTCGGCCTTTTCTAGTTGAAAGATTCAGTCATGCTAATGCCCAGGAGTCAGCCAGTGTGGTGGAGAAGAGAAGAATGTCATCTTCACAAAGAAGCAGAAAACTTCCAGAAAAAATATTCAGTTACCCTTTATGGTTAGAAAAGCTCGAAATCGTTGATGCTTAAAAAAAGAGATGGCGTTCTATTTAGGAGCCTGGTTTAACATCTGTTATGTTGCAGATGAGTTTATGGATAAACTGATCTTTTTTTTTTAAATAATGCTGCGATTGTACTGATTAAAAGCAAATGTTGAGTTATAAAGTTCTTCTTTTCACAAGGAAGAACAAACTGTCCATGCATCTGTATTCCCAGGGTAATTTTCATTCTTACCACAGCTAAAAGTCCTTCCATAATTAAAGAATGATTAACTATTTTCTTGTTAGAGATAAGCTAAACAAAACTGATGATTCTCGGAAGATTATTTTATTCACATTGATCTGGCATTACCAAACAAGTCAATAGAACTTTGATGAAACATTTTGGACAGTCACTCAAAAGTAAGAACATGGTGTAACTAGATAAAGATCGACATTCCTTCTCTACTTTTTCATAAAACTAGTTAACCAATTGACTAGAGATTTACTTCTAAAGTTGATTTAATTATTTATTTGTAAGGATATAACTTTGAAAATGTTGAATATGAATGAACATACAATAGATCAAATACCATTGGTTTTTGATTAGATGGTTTGAAAGATACAGCATGGACACAGGCCCTCAGCCCACCGAGTCCACACTGTCCATCGAACACCCGTTCACACTAGTTCTAGGTTGTGCCACTTTCGCATTCATTCCCCACGCATAATGGGAGTGGGGTGCAATTTTACAAAGGCCAATTAACCTACAAACTCACAAGTGTTTTGGAAGTGGAAGGAAGCCCAAGGGGGAAGCTCAGGGGGAACATGCAATTCCCCACAGGCAGCAACCGGGGTCAGGATCGTACCTGGGTTTCTGGCGCTGTGAAACAGCAGCTCGACCAGATGCACCATTGTGCTGCCCTAGCAGACAGAGCAAAACCCTTATTCCATTGCCATTGTTCTTCAGTTTGACTTGGTTGTATTGGTGTAAAGTATTATTTGGTCTGATCAGGTCTTGCGCTCGTCCCTGGGGGACCGGCTCAGAGGTTACCTCAGTATCTGTGGTCTGCCGGGGTCTGATGTTCAGCTGCTGGGGACTGGCTTGGCAGCTACCCTCCCGGCACTCTGGGATTTAAGAGATATGGTGTCTGCTCTTGAAGCTTATGTACATTCGGCCTTGTTATAACAGTACAGGACGTCACAAATGGGAAGTCCGAAGAAGGGTCTCGACCTGAAACGTCACCCATTCCTTCTCGCCAGAGATGCTGCCTAACCCACTGAGTTGATCCAGCATTTTGGGTCTACTTCGGTGTATAACCTACACAAACCGAGAGATTAGAGTGGGATGGAAGAGCGGAGTGGCAGGCAACAGACTGAACATGCTTTATGCACATCTCATCCATGCAACACCAGCAGCAGCGAGACCTGTACCTTGTAAATCTTTGCATGGACAATTTGTAGCATGTAAAAATAGTCAAGATAAACTGATATCCTATGAATTAAGAACAGAAAGGAAGGCAGGACATTGCAATATCACAAAAGAATGTGATTGTGCATAATAAACTGATGACTAAATGTAGTAAAAGCTGATGGCCGACTATTTTACTGAGTATTTTGTTTTCAGATTGACATCGTCCTCTGATGGCAAAAATTAAAGCAATTGACTGAAGGTTCTCCCTTTGGATCGAGGCTGAGGTCTCTCGCTAGACACAAAGAACTGGTTAACCAAAAATGACACAAAGTGCTCGCAGAACTTGATTGGTCAGGCAGCTTCACTGGAACAACATAGATATGTGAAGTTTTGGTTCGGGACCCTTCTTCAGACACTTATCCTGATAAACATTACCCATCCATGTTAGCCCCAACAAGGTCTTCAGCTAACCAAGTTTTCCCAGCCAGTGATCACCCATATACATACACTATCCTACTCGCGACAATTTGCAGAGGCCAATTTACCTAAAACCTTGCATGCCTTTGGAATGTGGGAGGAAACCGGAGCACCTGGAGAAAACTTAAGCGGTGATAGAGAGAATATGCCACCTTCATAGAATCAGCACCTATAGTCAACATCTAACCCGGTTCTCTGGTGCTCTTAAGGGGCTGTCCCACTTGGGTGACCTAATTGGCGAGTTTAGAAGAGTTTGAAAAAATGACCTCCTTCGACTATATAGAAGACCTTTGACCGCCTTTGACCTCCTTTGACTATGTTGAAGACTAGCTTTGACTAGCTATGACTAGCTATGACTAAACTTCAGGAAAATTGGACACCGATTAGTGGAGAGTGAAGACGACCTCCTTCGATCTCCTTCAACCTCCCTTCGACTATGATGAAGACTATCTATGACCTCCTCGACCACCTTCGACTATGTTGAAGACTAGCTTTGACTAGCTTCGGGAAAATTGGACTCCGAATAGTAGAGAGTGAAGACGACCTCCTTCGATCTCCTAATATGTTGAAGAATATCTACAACTACCTTCGACTACCCTCGATTACCTACAACTAACATGCCGACCTACTAGGGCCTACTATGACTAAACCTACAAGTAAAAAAAGTATCGATTTTTTCCATGGCGACCTTTTAGTACTCGCGGGCATTTTTTAACATATTGAAAAAAACGCCGTGACATAGCTGAGGCCTCGCGTACGCAGAGGCCACTCTCGAGCATGAAGGAGAGTTACGAAGACCTCCTACGACCTCGTGTCTACCATGCTGCGAGTATAAGTCAAGGGCAAACTCACCAGAACTCGTGGATTAGGTCGCCCAAGTGGGACAGGCCCTTAAGACTGCAACTCGACCACTATGCCACTGTGCTGTGCCAAAGGTATTGGAGGGCATTCTGTGAGATAGGATCTGCACCTATTTGGAAAGGCACGGACTGACTAGGGATAGAGAACATGTTTTCGACCATCATATCTCACCAATATGATTGAGTTTTTTGAAGAAATTACAAAGAAGATTGATGAAGGCAGTGAGGTAGAGGTGCCTGAATGGATATTAGCACGGTTTTTGACATATGGTAGGCTGTTCTGGAAGGTTAGATCACATGGGATCCAGGGTAAGCTAGAAAGGATTCAAAATTGGCTTAAGGAGAGCATAATGAGAGTGGTGGCAGAGGGTTATTTTTCAAACTGGAAGCCTGTAACAAGTGGTGTACCACATGGATTAATGCTGTGCTCACTGTTTCATTATTTATATTAACGATTTGAATGTGAATGGAGGTTGCATAGTAAGTTTGCAGATTATACTAAGATTAGTGGACAGTGAAGAAGGTATCAAGGGTTCCAACAGGATCTTGGTCAACTGGGCCAATGGGCGGAGGAATGGCAGATGGACTTTAATTCAATTAAACACAAGGTGTTGTATTTGTTTGCAGGGCAGGTCTTGCACAGAAAATGGAAGGGCACTGAGGAGTGTTGTAAAACAATCAGAACTAGGGTGCAGGTATATAGTTCCATGAAGATGGGGACACAGGAGAACAGAATGGCCAAGAAAGCATTTGGCACGCTTGTTAAGTACAATTGGATCGTGTATTGAGTGCAGGAGTTGAGATATCCTGTAATAGCTCTACAAGACGTGGTAAGACCATATTTAGATATTGTGCACAGTTCGGGTTGTTCTGCTATAAGAAGAATGTCATTAAACTGGAAAGGATGAAATCAAGATTTACGAAAATATTCCTGCGTTTGTAGGGTTTGAATTATAAGGAGAGGCTGGGTCTTTGTTTCTTGGAATGCAGAAAGCTGAAGGATAATCTTATAGAGGTAGATAAAATTATAAGAACAGGAGTATAGAACAGGTGAATAGCCATGGTCTTTTCTCCAGGGGTCGCCAGTTAAATGCTATTTCATACGTTTGTAAGTTAATAAGTTATAGGAGCAGAATTAGGCCATTTGGCCCATCAAGTCTACTCCACCATTCAATTAAGGCTGATCTATCATTCCCTCTCAACCCCATTCTCCTGCTTTCTCCTGATACTCCTAACTCCTAATACCCTTCCTAATCAAGAAGCCAGCGGGTGCAAGGAGGAAATGTAGATGCTGGTTTACACCAAGGAAAGATACAAAATGCTGGACTAACTCAATGGGTCAAACAGCATCTCTGGAGAAAAGGAATAGATTACATTTCGGGTCGAGGCCTGATGAAGGATGTGTAGGAAAGAACTGTAGATGCTGGTTTAAATCCAAGATAGACATAAAATGCTGGAGTCGAGACCCTTCTTCAGACGTCTTCATCAGCCTGATAAAGGATCTTGACCTGAAACGTCCCCTATTCGTAGAGACAAAGCTAGAGTGTATCATTTAAGGTGATTTAAAAGGGGCCTGAGAAGCGAGTATTTGCCACCCATGATGATGTGTACATGGAACGAGCTGCCAGTGCAAGTGGTAAAGGCAGGTAAAATGTTGCCATTTAAAAGACACTTAGCTAAGTACGTGGATAGGAAAGGTTTGGAGGGATACGGGCCCGTGCAGGCAAGTGGGGCCAGCGCGCGTGGCTGGGCAATTCAGTCAGCATGGACGAGTTAGCCCCTGGTGCTTGTTTCCCTACTCCATACCTCTGTAAGTCTATGAGATTTCTCACAACCTAGGTGAACATTCTGTGGGGGGTAAATAAAAGCGAAGCATTTTTGCTGACACCACACACAAGATAGGCTGAAATATTTCCACACCCAGATCTGGCTGAGCTGAGGGAAGATAACGGTCTTAACGTCAATTGAAAATGTAGGAAAAGTAAATGTTCGATTAGGATGGTAGAGATATCTCACCAAATAATAAACACCGAATAAATAGATTTTACTATTTCAAGAATTGATGATCACTTATTACCAAGTTCAGCTGGGAATCAAAAGATGGCAACTGAGAAGATCATGCACAGGGTTGCACAATAGCACAGCGGTAGAGCTGCTGCCTTACCCTGGGTCGATCCTAACTACGGGTGCTGCCTGTACGGAGTTTGCATGTTCTCCCCGTGATCGCTTGGGTTTTCTCCCAGTGCCCCAGTTTCCTCCCACATACCAAAAACGGGTAAGCTTGTAGTTTAATTGGCTTTTGTAAATTGTTCCTAATGTTTAGGACAGAACTAGTGTATGGGTGATTGCTGGTTGGCGCGGACTCGGTGGGCGTAAGGGCCTGTTTCTAAAACTAAACTAATACTTCTATGCTTTACAGAACAATTGTCCTGAACAATGACTCCGGCTATATGGGATAATGACTCGAATGGATTTAGATTCAGTTTCATGAGATACATACATTGGGCAGCATGGTGGCGCAGCGATAGAGTTGCTGCCTGACAGCACCAGAGACCCGGGTGTGAGTCTCTCCAGGTCATTTTCGATTCCTCGCAGGGTGCTCTGGTTTCCTCCCACACTCCAAAGAAGTACAGGTATGTAGGTTAATTGGCTTTGGTAAAATTGTAAATTGTCCCTAGTGTGTAGGAGAGTGCAGGTGTACGGGGTGATCCAGTCAGCATGGACTCGGTGGGTCAAAACGCCTGTTTCAGTGCTGTATCTCTAAACTAAAGTAAATTAAACAATTGCGGCAGCAGCCTTTGTCCTGAAATGTTACAATGATTGTGATCGTCAGCATGTTTGTGCAATTAATGAAAGAAGCTGCTTCTTGCTGGGTGGGTGGTTTCTGGGGGTTGGCAGGGGGATGGATATTTATATAAAACCACACAACCCACTGAAGAGAAAAGCAGTGGCTTAATTGATAGGAGGGAAATGTGGGAAAAAAAAAAATACTTCCTTTTTGCTTTTCTGTTTTTGCAGCTGTTGTTATAAGCTAAAAACAAAAAGATAATTAAATCAAAAAGTTCAGGATAGTCCCTGCCTTCAAACACGAGCTGAGATGCTCAGGATATCGGTCATCAGTGCCTTAGTGAGGTAGTATGAGTTGGTGTCACATTCCTGTATTTCACTAATTGGATGGTACTGTTGCTGCCCGACAGTGCCAGAGACCCGGGTTTGATCCTGACTGCGGGTGCTGTCTGTACGAGGTTTGTACGTTCTCCCCGTGACCTGCGTAGGGTTTCTCCGGGTGCTCCAGCTTCCTCCACACTCCAAAGACATGCAAGTTTGTAGGCTAATTTGCTTGGTTTAAAGGTACATTGTCCCGGGTGTGTGTAGAATAGTGTTAGTGGACAAGGATCACTGGTCGGAGCGGACTTGGTTTGCCGAAGGGCCTGTTTCCACACCATAGCTCTAAACTAAACTAAACTAAACTAAACTAAACTAAACTAAACTAAACTAAACTAAACTAAATTAAAATGAAGAATGCCTTCGAGTTAGACTTTACACTTTAGACTTTAGAGATACGGCAGAGAAACTGGCCCTGGGGCCCACTGAGTCCGCACTGACCAGTGATTACCACACACACTATCACCATCCTACACACTGTGGATAATCTTCAATTTTTTTAACCAAATGCAATTAACCTACAAACGTCTTTGGAGTGAGGGAGGAAATCGGAGCACCCGGATAAACACCCACGCGGACACAGGGAGAGCATACAAACTCCGTACATCGAACCTGGGTCTCTGGTGCTGTAAGGTTGCAATTCTGCCACCCTATTAACAATTTTTTTTACCAAAGCCAATGAACCTACCAACATGCACATATTTGGAGTGTGGGAGAAAAACGGAGCAACCGCAGTAAAGACCCCTGCAGTCACAGGGAGAACGTTTACAATTCCTTGTGTTTCCATTATTAGTCATATACATCCTTGTGCAATGTAATTGAATCAGGGATTGTTTGTGCTATTTTTTCATATGATGAGTTTCCATCTTTACCATTTGTTCTTATATTTTACTAAAACCCTATAAATATCTCTGAAAAAAAGTTCTTGGCTTTTTTCATTCTCGGGGCATTCATCTCCAGTGATTTATCATCATTTGAGATTACACCTTCCCGAGTCAACACCGGACCTACCAGGCACCGCCCTGACTGAGGTCATTTGTGGCTAGCCCTGATTTGTCCTGGTCTATTCTCACCTCCAGCTCTTCAGCCTACTCCTACTTTCAGTCTGAAGAAGGGTCTCGACCCGAAATATCACCCATCCTTTTCCTCCAGAGATGCTGCCTGACCCATTCAGTTACTCCAGCATTTTGTGCCATTTTTGGGAAGAACTTGTCAGGCAATTCACAAAGTGGATATCAGACAATTCATGAAATAGATATCATTCATAATGGATTACCGCTCATTAGAACCAAAACATAGACTTTGAAATTGGCGCCAAAACATGGCACATCTTCCATGCGGGCTCAGTAGACCACTGTATACCTGTGAAGCGGGAATCTGGGAGCAATACTCTACTGGGCTGCTAATAAGGAAAAATATTTCACTGTGTTAGCACTTTGCATTTGTGAGAATCAAAGCACCATTGAACCATTGAAATCCGCAGAGGTGAACAAAGGTCATAACCTTGCATCAACATTGTTCAAAATGACAGCGAGAGATTGCAAACTTGGTAGTGGTGAGTTAAGTTTCTGTATCCAGGATTGTCAAGCAGGGATCCAAAACCGGATCACTATCGCCCATGAAGACGGGCTAGTGCCGCAAAAGGAAGTCAACTGCGAGAGACGAGGACTTGTTGATTGTGTAAAGTAAGAAGGATGCGAGAAAGACCAGTGATGCCCGGAAGAATGATTTGGAGGCAGTAGGAGTGTCGATAAGCTCAAGTACCGTGTGGTGACACCTCATTGAGGTCAGTCGTATAGCCGGAAGACCTGTGAAGAAACATCTAACTGCTGCGAGGAAGAAGAAACATACCAGTTGGTCTTTAAAAATAAAGACTGGACAGGTGAACCCTGTAAAAAGGTGTTTATTCAGCGATGAGACCCATTTCCTGGTTCAGGGCCAATGTAACCAATATGCTCGAAGATCAGCTGGAGAGCCGGTGAGAAAATGCAGTATCGACCAGTTTGTCAAATATCCTGATATTATGATGTTCTGGCGTTGTTTCATACTACAATATTACATTTCAATGCTACAGTATTGGTCTGCTGCATCTTTTTGCTTAGAATGCTTTTAGACATTTACACTTTTATAGAAACAGTGCAGAAACAGGCCCTTTGGCCCACAGAGTACACACTGACCGGCGATCACCCCGTACAATATTGACATATTGGAATATTGTTTACATTCTGTGCAGTAGCTAGGTTTGCCCAGTCTTTTGATTTTAGAGATAGTTAGGAAAAAAAACTCTCGAAAACTCTTAGAATCTGATCAATTCCACGCAAAATTGGGTCAGAGACTTAATTAAGAACTGTGGTGGTCATATAAAATGTCCTAAAAGCATAATTGTCTGATGATAATGAATAAAAGGTAGCCCTGTGACGTGTATATTGACCTGTTATGTCCGAGTGTGTAACGAGCGATTAATTTAAAATCAGTAATATCCCTCTTCTTTGCAACAGAAGCACAATTAGGATCATTGCCGAATTTAGCAAAGACCCGCGGTGAAAAATGTAAAAATATAAATTTGGTAACTTCAGGCTGCTGTTTATGACATTTTTATATTGCGCTAGTTGGTGACACCAATAACTATACAATCGTACAAAACCTGACCACACCATCTGTAGAGAAAACATGCAGAAGCTCAGTAGAAGGGAGGGGAACGTTTTGAGGTTGTAATGGACCCGTCCCACTTACGCAACTTTTTCGGCGACTGCCGGCACCTGTCATAGGTCGTTGCAGGTTGCCGAAAATTGTCAACATCTTGAAAATCCAGCGGCGACCAGAACAAGGTACGGCTCTTTGGGCGACTACTCACGACCATACAGGATCCTCCCCCGAGACATGTCGCCAGCGTATCGCCTGTATGGTCGTGAGTAGTCTCCTCAGTCGCCCAATGATTCGTAGCATCTTTCTGGTCGCCGCTGGATTTTCAACATGTTGAAAAATTTCAGCAACCTGCAATGACCTATGACGGGTGCCGACAGTCGGCATAAAAGTCGCATAAGAGGGACAGGCCCATAACTATGTACGATACCCACCAAAATGATCAGTATGTCATCCCCACCATAGCCACTGTCTCCTGATAGTGATGAATATTCAACCCATTCTATCATTTGATGTTATTGTACCACAACACAAATGTTTCTCAGGCAGAGGTGAATTAAGATCCATTCTGCATCTTTTTATAGGAATTTGCTCTGTGTAAATTGGCTGCCACGTTTCCCAGAGTTCTTTCTTTTTTCCTTGTAAGATATAATTGATGAATGTTCCCGCTATAATCCCCCTCGAGCAAATTCACAATGATGCAATTTAAAGATGAGGATTGTCAAGGATCGTGTTAAGGTTTATATATGCAGCTGTTTAATTTATATGTCTTTTTACTGTTCATTTGGGTTTAATTTCCTGTATAAGATGCAAGTTCAGAACAAGTGCGATATTTATTGTCTAGATCAGCTGCAAGAGCCTCGGAAGACCTGAGATACCTTGGGTGTGGCTCCTTGATCTGATGTAGCTGGTTTCTGTGGGATTGTTGTTTGGACTTCTGAGATATAGCACAGAAACAGGCCCTTCAACCCTCCGAGTCTGCACCAACCAGCAATTGTAGGATAGTACACTAATACTATCCCACAAACGAGGGACGATTTCAATTTTTTACTGACGCCAATTCCTAATCCTCCGTCATTTTCGCCACCTCCAACGTGACCCCACCACTCGCCACATCTTCCCATCTCCTCCCCTGTCTGCTTTCTGCAGAGACCACTCCCTCAGTAACTCCCTGGTCAAATCGTCCCTTCCCACCCGAACCACCACCTCTCCGGGCATTTTCCCTTGCAACCGCAAGAAATGCTACACTTGTCGCTTTACCTCCCCCCCTGAATCCATTCAAGGACCCAAGCAGTCTTTTCAGGTGCGGCAGAGGTTCACCTGCACCTCCTCCAACCTCATCTATTGCATCCGCTGCTCTAGATGTCAGCTGCTCTACATCGGTGAGACCAAGCGGAGGCTTGGCGATCGCTTCGCCGAACACCTCCGCTCGGTTCACAATAACCAACCTGATCTCCCGGTGGCTCAGCACTTCAACTCCCCCTCCCATTCCGAATCCGACCTTTCTGTCCTGGGCCTCCTCCATGGCCAGAGTGAGGACCACTGTAAATTGGAGGAGCAGCACCTCATATTTCACTTGGGCAGTTTGCACCCCAGCGGTATGAACATTGACTTCTCTAAGTTCAGGTAGTCCCTACTTTCTCCTCCCCTTCCCAGCTCTCCCTCAGCCCACTGGCTTCCCCTCTTCCTTTCTTCTTCCCGCCACCACCACCACCCCTCCCCCCTCCCCTCACCCCCACCCTCACATCAGCCTAAAGAATACAATTGGAATTGATTGACTTTTAGATAGGCAGAGAAGCAGGGAATGGAGGGAAATAGATCACATGCAGGCGGAGAAGATTAAGAGGATGGTCACGGTGGCACAGCATTAGAGTTGCTGCCTTATAGCAAAATGCAGCGCCAGAGACCCGGGTTCGATCCCGACTACGGGTGCTGTCTGTATGGAGTTTGTATGTTCTCCCCGTGATCTGCGTGGGTTTTCTCCAAGATCTTCGGGTTCCTCCCTCACTCCAAAGACGTACAGGTTTGTAGGTCAATTGGCTTGATTAATTGGCTTGATAAAAATGTAAAATTGTCCAAGTTGGTGATATGCAGAGTACTGCCCCGCCGACTACAAAATTCAGAAGGTTCAGAAGGTATTAACTTAGCTTTGTGTTCGGCATGAACATTGTGGCCGAAGAGCCTGTTCCTGGGCTGTACTGTTTTGTGAATCTAAGTTAATTTGTGCTCACACAAATCTGCCATCAATATTGCACATCAATACAGCAACACAGTTGTACAACGGTGGAGTTTCTGCCTAGGGAATCGGGTTCCATCCAGACTATGGGTGCTGTCTGTATGGAGTTTGTATGTTCTCCCTGGGACTACGTGGGTTTTCTCCAGGTGCTCAGGTTTCCTCCCACATTCCAAAGACGTGCAATTTTGGAGGTTAATTGACTTCTCTAAATTGGCCTTATTTAAAGTAGTGTACGGGTAATCGATGGTCAGCGTGATCTCTGTGGTCCGAAGGACCTGGTTTCGTGCTGTATCTCCAAATCAAACTAAATATTATGGAGGTTGAGCATTGTGTTTGTGCAAATATTTTCTCCCCAGTTTAAACTGTGTGACTGCTGTCCATCCAGTCTACAGTTGTATCAAAGGGGGGTGAGTCTGCTCATCTCCCTCGTTCTTCATCTGCTCTGAGGCTGAATCCCACTGAAAATATTCAAAATTGGACTCTGAACTTGCATTCCTCCAAAACAATGTGGAAAATTTGCATTTTTTTTTTTTTTAAACAGGACTAAACAATCTGCTGGTAAACACAATCAGGGCTTGTATCTCTTTGTTTCTTTGTGCTGGAATGAAGTACATTTAGTACGGGGTGAGAGGAATGGGGGCATACTAAATCACGGATTTGGACCACCTGACTTGATAATTCCTCTGAACTTTATTAATGGAACTTGGCAGCTTTGAGGAAAAGACTGCAAGCAATTGAATTTGTTTTTTGAAGGTACAGTAAGTTCTTGGCTGCAGTCCGCTGTAAATTTCATAAGGTGCTGTGCATGGAGTACAGGGCCTGCTTGATTTTGTGAGTCCCACACTTGCCTTTTACGTGAGAGAAAAATAGCATTGAATTGTAACTGAGAGAACAGAAAAGGAGATGGGTTCTGGTCACCTTGAATGGCAGTACAGTCACGAGGGGCTGAGTCACTTACCCTTGCTCTTATGTTGAACAAATAATTGCGGATGCTGATTTATAAAAGAAGACAAAAGTGCTGGAATAACTCAGCAGGTCAGGCAGCAAATCTGGAGAATGTGGAATGGTGATGTTTTGAGTCAGGACCCTTCTTCAGACTGATTGTAGGGGGAAGGAGGTGAAAACTGGATGAACCTCACTTGTATCAAACCATTTTCTATCAGGTTTTAACCTGTCCATCCTCTCTTCCAGCTTTCTTCTCCCCCACCGTCCAATAATAAGTCTGAAGAAGGTTTCTAACCTGAAACGTCACCTATCCCTGTTCTCTGGAGATGCTGCATGTCCCATTGAATTGCCCCAGTACTTTGTGTCTTGCTTTAATGTTCTTATGTTCTTCTTCTGAAGCATTTCCATCCCTGCTTCTGCAAGTTGAAAGCATGTGTGATTTATAAAAAGCATTATTTGGTATCCTAGCAATTCCCTCTTGAAAATGGAAAATGTTAATGTATTTGTCCTAATAATCATGTACTCTTTCACCCAGCCAGCCAGTGTTGGTTGTACCCGAAGCTGATGACTGGCCCTTGCAATAAATTGAGTTAAGTTTTGGTCTGTTTTTTTCATCAAGGTTGAAAGCAATCTCCAGTATCTAAAATAGACACAAAAAGCTGGAGTAACTCAGCGGGCCAGGTAGCATCTCTGAGGAAAAAGAATAGGTGCTTTTTCGGATCGAGACCCTTCTTCGGACTGCGAGTCAGGGGAGAGGGAAACTAAAGATATGAAAAGGCACAGAGAACAAATGAATGAAAGGCATGAAAAGAACAAATCAAAGCCAACCTAATAATCAAGGAAAGGTGGAGCCCACAATGGTTCATTGTTGGCTGTGGAGAAGATGATAACGAATGGATACAAACAGTGAAACTAAGCAGGACGACAGTGAAGCTAGTAGGACGATTAGTGTGGGGGAGGAACGGAGAGAGAGGGAATGCAAGTGTTACTTGAAGTTAGAGAAATCAAAATCATACTGCTGGGTTGTAAGCTGCTCAAGTGAAATATGAGGTATTAGGTGCTGTTTCCAAGCGAAATATGTGATACTCCTGCATGTTGTTTCTATCTTTGGTGCAAACCAGCATCTGCCGTTCCTTCATACACCTCCAGTATCTAGAATTGTGTGACTAATTGTATCCAAACATATGCAACTTTTCATTAAATGGTTGTAAATATTTTGTAGCCTAGAACTTCACGGTTGACAGCTTCATTCACTTATGACTTGTTTCTAATCTGATCTATTGTGAAAATCTATTTCCCTGGTCCACAAGCAGCTTCATCCTTTATCAAGGGAGCTTTAGTAATACTTGAAACTGGCCTTTAAGGAAACAAAGGAATGGTAAACACTCTACATCCCCATTATCTCTTGTTGGCCTCATGGTATTAGTTCGGTGAACAAAGTTTAAACAATGAGCCAATCCAATTGACAATGTTATTTTCTGGAACATATAATTGAGATCTTGATAAAACTCAAATGCATCAATAAAGGGCCTGTCCCACTTAAAGGGGCTGTCCCACTGTGGCAACCTAATCCGCGAGTTCTGGCGAGTTTGCCCTCGACTCATACTTGCAGCATGGTCGACACGAGGTCATAGGAGGTCTTTGTAACTCTCCTTCATGCTCGAGGGTAGTCCCCGCGTACTTGAGGCCTCAACAAGGGGCTGCCCACTGCGGCAACCTAATTGGCGAGTTTAGTAGAGTTTAGGAGAGTTTGAAAGAGTGTCATGTTGAAGACCTCCTTCGTCCATGTAGAAGACCTCCTCGACCACCTTCGACTACGTTGAAGACTAGCTTTGACTAGCTTCGGGAAAATTGGACTCCGAATAGTAGAGAGTGAAGACGACCTCCTTCGATCTCCTAATATGTTGAAGACTATCTACAACTACCTTCGACTACCCTAGATTACCTACAAATAACATGCCAACCTACTAAGACCTACTTCGACTAAACCTACGAGTAAAAAAAATATAGATTATTTTCAATGGCAAACTTTTTTTTCTTGTGGGCATTTTTATGCATGTTGAAAAATACGCCGCGACCTAGCTGAGGCCTCAAGTACGCGGGGACTACTCTCAAGCATGAAGGAGAGTTACAATAACATCCTAGGACCTCGTGTCGACCATGCTGCGAACATGAGTCGAGTGCAAACTCTTCTAAACTCGCCAATTAGGTCGCTGCAGTGGGACAGGACCTTTACGTGATTTTATCGGCGACTTGCCGGCACCAGACATGTTGCGGGGTGACGCCTGTTTGGGGGTGAGTAGTCGCCCAAAGAGTCGTACCTTTTTTCTGGTCGCCGCTGGATTTTCAACATGTTGAAAATTTTCGGCAACCTGCTGCGACTATGATGGGTGCCGGCAAGTCGCCGAAAAAATCGCATAAGTTTAGTCACCACTACAACAGGGCACAAAGTATACAACTGTAAAAACGTTCTTGCTCTTGTTTCAAAGATCTCTGGTTAATTGATATTGAACGGAAGTACATTGACTTTGTTGCTTTTCATTGACCTGCTAATAGGTGGTCTCTCTATCAATATCTGTGAGAATCATCACTTTTCAAAGAGCACCATCTATAAAGAATCATTATTGAGGACATTTTCATTTTCCTGAATGCAGAGGATTAATTAACTACAATGAAGTACAAAACTAAGGAACTGCAGATGCTGGCTTACAAACAAAGACACAAAGTACTGGAGTATCTCAATGGGTCAGGCAGCATCTCTGGAGAACATAGCTATGTGACGTTTCAGGTCAGGCCACTTCTTCGGTCTGATGAAGTGTTGAACTAAAATAAAGTGTTATGATGGGAATAGATCCGTCATTTAATTTAAATTTATTAAAACAATGACGGATCTATTCCCATGGAACACTTTATTGTAACAATTTTTTTTGTTACATATATTTATTGTAACCAAAGCAGGTAACAGAAAAGCATCACACCACACTTGTTTTTTTTATGCATAATCGTACAAACTTCAATTTTACTTGAAATCGATATTGCTCACAATCACTTCCAGCCAAAATTGCACCAATTGTGAAATTGGATCTGCACTGTCACATGCAATAAACATTAGTGTGTCTGACCAGTTCCTGGCATCAGCCAACTGTCCATTCCCAATCATGCCAACCTACATTGTGAAAATCAGGAGGGCAAACAGATCTGACATAATTTAGCAAAAAAGGTAAAGGAGATTCCAGAGAAATGCTATAAATATATTAAAACTAAAAGGGTAACTAAGGAAAGAATAGATTCAGTGTGGTTCAATGGTTCAATGTGGTCACCTATGTGTGGAGCCACAGGCGATGGATGAAGTGTTACATTAATATATCTCTTCTGTATTTACCATGGAGAAGGCCATGGAACGTAAGGAATTAAAGAAAATGAATAATAATATATTGAAACATATCCACATCACAAAATAGGAGGTGCTGACAGTCTTAAGGCATATTAATGTCGATAAATCCCTAGGGCCTGATCAACAGTGTCCTGGGACATTTAGGGAAGTTGCTGGGCCCATGTTGTTTTTAACATGGGTGAGGCAACAGACGTCTGTAGGGTGGCTGGAGATGACAAGGGCAGGGTAATAGATGTTCTCAACATGGAGTTGAGATGGTTGAAACTCCGACGTCGGGATGGTCGAACACACTCCGCAGCTTGGAGGTTCCGAATCGGCGTTTTCATACCAGAGGCCGCGGCTTCAAGATGTTGTAGGCCGCAGGCCGGCGGTCGGAGCTCTTCTCTGGCTGTCCCCAGTGAGGGAACCCAGGCTCCAGATGGTAAATCCACGCGGTGCCTGCGGCTAGCAGCTTCGCAGACCACGGCTTCAGACTGTAACAGTCCGCGGGCCAGCGATTGGAGCACTCCCTTCTGGCGACCCCGGAAAGGGCTCGCCCACTCCATGGTGAAAGGTCCACGCTGCGCCCGCTGCCGAAAGTCCGGGCCCGACTCCGGGAAAGACCGCTCCAATCCATGCTGTTAGGCCACGAGGGAGGCGACATGGAAAATGTCGCCTCTCTGTGGAGGAGTCAACTGAAAGCGGTTCCCCCCTTTCCCCCCCCCTTCACCCCCCCCCTCACCACCCTCCACACAAGGCACGCCGAGAGACACTAAACACACATTTGGACACACTAAAAAAAACAAAAAAGTAGAAATGACAAACACGCTGCTGGCAGGGCAGCCGACTCGCAGCGCCCCCACCAACCATCCCGGGTTCCAGGGTAGGAGTCAGAGTGTAATACTGTTATTTAGAAACATTGAAACATAGAAAATAGATGCAGGAGTAGGCCATTCAGCCCTTGGATCCAGCAGCACCATTCATGGCTGATCATCCAAAATCAGTACCCCGTTCCTGCTTTCTCCCCATATGCCTTCATTCCCTTAGCCCTCAAAGCTATATCTAACTCTCTCTAGAAAACATCCAGTGAATTGGCCTCCACTGCCTTCTGTGGCAGAGAATTCCACAGATTCACAACTCTCTGGGTGAAAAAAACAGGAATTTGGGGGTGTCTCTGTACTGATGGTTATCAGGGAGGAAGTGTTGTTGCAAATTTGTACCAAAGATTTTACAATGCTTTACCACAGCCTCATCTCACAACTCCCAACTGAGCAGAGGAAGGAAGTTTGTTGACATAGACTGATTGAAGATTGATTGATTGAAAGATACAGTAAGGAAACGGGCCCTTCGGCCCTCCGCGTCCACTCCGGCCATCGATTATCATTCACACTAGTCCTATGTTATCCCACTTTTGATTCCACTCCGTACACATTACGAACAGTGGCTTAAAAGTGGAAGGATAAATCAGGAAATTGGTTTGTGGAATGACTTGTTGGCTGAAGAGTTGGTTTACATGGAGTTTACATAGTGGAGCAATTAGATTTGGGAGACATCCAGGTTAATAGATAGAAGAGATAACAAAGATTGGGAAATAAGATGATGGATTATTTCAGTGCAAGAGTGGGATGTTTCGAATCATTGAATGCCTTAACTGAGTGATGACGTGTCAAGTTCCTCATGGAGGCTCATGGATGTGAGGTAATTTGGGTCTGGAGCAGGAGAGGTTCGGATAACCTTCAGAGTTTGAAAGTAAAATGGAGCTGATCTAATGTGTTTAGGCCAGAGGTAGACACAAGATGTTGGAGTAAGTAACTCAGCTGGACAGGCAGCATCTCTGGAGAGAAGGAATGGGTGATGTTTTGAGTTGAGACCCTACTTCAGACTCAAGAAAGGGATTAGACCAGAGTCAGACCCAGCGGCAGCAAAACCATGAGTTCGGGTTTCAGCAACAAAAGAGCTTCGCCAGCACGGTAAGGCTTAGGTAATGTTACAGTAATGGAAACAGGCAGTCTCCGAGATGGCATGGATTTGTGGTTTCAAGCTAATCCCAACTGAATCGAGACTGAATTCAGGACTGTTGGCTGCGGCAGTGCTGTAATTTAAATCAGGATTGTTTTCGGTATCTACACTGATGGAATTCAAATTAAAAATAAAATTGATTCAGTTATGCTTTGAATGTGAATCACTGGTCTATGCTGGTGGGCCAATTTTTTGCCCACAAGCCGAAATACACAGTGGTTTCAGATTCCAGTAATTCTTCCTGGTATTTGATTAGACAGCACAGCTCACTTTTTTTTTTACAGCCCTGTTAGGACCTGCAGATTCCAGGCACTTAATTAAGGAATGTAACAGTACCACAAGGATGGACTGGACTGTAACGTGGCTTAGCTGGTACCACTGCTGCCTGACATCGCCTGTATCCCAAGTTTAATCCTGACCTTTGGTGCAGTTTTGGTGTAACAACATAAAACAGTACAGCACAAGAACAGGCCCTTCCACCCAAAATGTCTGTGCTGACAAAATGTCATGACCATCTCTTATTTATCTGTACATAATCCATAGCCCACAGTCCCAGCATATCTATGTGCCTATCCAGAAGTCTCTTAAATACCACTATAGTATCTGCCTCACCCACCAACCCCAGCAGCACGTTCCAGGCACACTGTGTAAAAACCTTGCCCCACACATCTCCTTTGAACTTTATCCCGCTCACCTTCAACCTATGCCCTCTGGTATTTGATTTTTCCATTCTGAGAAGTAGATTCTACCCTATCTTTGTATGTTTTCATGTTCTCCCTATGACCCTTGTGTATTCCAGTTTCCTCCCACAGCCACAAGTCAGGTTGGTTCATAGCATAGATCACCTCTGTAAAACTTGTCCTAGATTTAAGTTATTTATTATTGTCACGTGTACTGAGTTATAATGAAAAGGTAAGCTTTGGGTGCTGTCCAATCAAATCAGATAATACATACAATAATACAATACAATAATACTTTATTAGCCAAGTATATTTTGCAACATAATGAGGAATTTCATTTGCCAAGTCAGACATATAAATAATATGCAACAAAACAATATACATTTTAACATAAGCATCCACCACAGGAAGGCGAATAAAACGTTCAATCTCTTGCCATTTTTGTTCTCCCGCAGTCGGGGGCCTCGAGCCCTCCGTTGACGGGTCGATCTTACTCCCGTAGCCGGCGGTCAGCCCCTCCTTGTTGGAGCGATCCAGCTCCTGCATTGGGAGGGAATCTCAGCTCCTCCACCCCGGGCGATCTGACCCCGGGACGGGGCTTGTGGAACCATCTTCGTCGTTGGAGCATCCCGACTCGGTCTCTCCCTAGACTGCGAGCTCTCGATGGTAAAGTCTGCGGGCTGTGTTTGGAGCAATCCCAGGCAAGAGATCATCTCCGATGGTAAGTCCACATCCCACGGTGGGGCTCAAAGTCAGTCCCGAGCAAGGCCTCCTGCTCCAAGATGTTAGGCCGCAGAGCGACTGGTGACACGATCCGGAAAACAATTGCAGCTCCGGCAAGGTAAGATTCTGAAAAAAAAGTTTCCCCTGACCCCCTCCCCCAACCCACCACATAAAACAAACCAGACAACATTTACACAAACTTTTAAAACACACTAAAAATAACAAAAAAAGATGAAAAACAGACAGACTGTTGGCGAGGCCGTCAATCGTGCCGCGCCCCTGGTGAATATAATCAAGCCAAACCCAAGAACAATAGGTAGAGCAAAGAGAAAGATAGTGTGCAGAATATAGTTCTCAGCAAGAGCATAACAGGGCCAGAAAGAAAAGTCCAATATCTGGAATGAGGTAGGTTGGAGAATCGGTACTGTACCCTAGCTTATGGAAGGATAGTTCAGAAACCTAATAATAGAGGGGAAGAAGCTGTTCCTGAGTCTGCTGGTGCACGCCTTCAAGCTTCTGTACCTTCTGCAGCACAGGAGAAAGGAGAAGGAGGAATGACCAGGGTGGGACAATTCTTTATTAGATCAGCTGCTTTTCGGAGGCAGCGTGAAGTGTAGATGGAGTCAATGGAGGGGAGTCTGGTATGTGTGATGGACTGGGCTACATCTACAACTCTCTGCAATTTCTTGCGATCTTGGGCAGAGCTGTTCCGCCCGCCCTGCGATGTCTCCAGCGCTGCGCCGCCGCTGCTGAAGCTCTGGTCTAGGTCCCCGGCAGGAAAGGTCGCTCCAACCCAGGTGGTAGGCCGCGAGGAGGGGGGCGAGGACGCGACTCGGAGAATAGTCGCGTCCTCGCCAGGAAGTAACTGGGAAATGGTTTCCCCCTTACCCTACCCCCCTCCCCCACATAAAAAAGCTAACTAAATCGCCAGAACAAACTTTTAAAACCGACTAAAAATTAAAAAAGACAGAAAATCATACAGACTGTAGGCAGAGGCTGCCATCAATGCGGCACCCCTAGTGGAACATGACAAATAAATGTATCTTGTATCTTGATTCCTTGATCCAGGAGTTTGGACACTTTAACTCCCCCTCCCATTCCCACACTGACCTTTTTGTCCTGGGCCTCTTCCATTGTCAGTGAGGCCCAGTGCAAATTGGAGGAACAGTACTTCATATTTTGATTGGGAAGTTAACACCCCAGGGGTATGAACATTGACTTCTCTAACTTCAAGTAACCCTTGTTTTCCCTCTCTCTCCATCCCTCTCCCTTCACAGTTCTCCGACCAGTCTTACTGTCTCCGACTACATTTTATCTCTGTTTACTTTGTTGTTGCCTTCTCTGAACTAACAATGATCTATTCTACATTTGCCTTGATCCCCATTCCCTTTGCCCCGTTTTCACACCTTCACACTTCCTTATCTATCTATCTCCCTCCCCTCTAATGTCAGTCTGAAGAAGGGTCTTATCCCAAAACATCACCCATTCCTTCTCTCCAGAGATGCTGCCTGTCACGCTGAGTTACTCCAGTATTTTGTGTCTAGTTTGGAGATGAGTGTGGAGTGGATCATGGTGTTGAAGGCAGAGCTCGGTTTGATTCAGATTCAGATTCAGATTCAATTTTAATTGTCATTGTTTGTCAGTGTACAGTACAGAGACAACGAAATGCATTAAATAAATTGATAAATAGGAGTCGAATGTAGTGGAGAAGAAACAGTTTTATATCACTGTTATGTCACTGTGAGCTGAGACATAAAATGCTGGAGTAACCCAGCAAGTCAGGCAACATCTCTGGAAAAAAGGATGGGTGACATTTTGCGATGGGACGTTCTTCACACCCTGCCCGAAACGTCACCCATCCCTTTTCTCCAGAGATGCTGCCTGACCCGCTGAGTTATTCCAGCATTTTGTGTTCAACATTGGTATAAAGCAGCATCTTCAGTTCCTTTCTACACACTCTTCCACTTTGAGCTTCATTGTTTGCTTATAAATCATCTTCTGTAGTTGAGAGATTTGGGGATTACAACATAACTGATAGAAAATAGCTTCTCACTTTATTTTAATGCCGTTTTGAAACATCGACATATCTGGTAACATTGGTTGTATTTTGACATGCAGGAATGTAGGGAATAACTTCGGCATGGCAGAGTTAGAAATATGTGTGGTATTTGAGAATATTCCGTGCCAAGCTATCTTAACATTACACACAATACCTTCAATCCCCACACCTTGCAAATAGCTGCAGTAGAAGTCGTATGCTTTGGTTGGCATTGTGGCCGGTAGCATTGTGCAAATTGCAATCTAACCACCAATGGTCAGGCATAACTTGCAAATAACTTCAGCTCTGACTATATAATTTTTAAAATAATTGTTATATGAGAAGACATATATTTTCCTTCTGAGAAAAATCTGCTGATTGCAAGATTTCTGAGTTCCAGTAACAGTTCGAAACATAGAACATAGAAATTAAATGGAACAAATATGATACAAAGATTCTTTATATATCTTTGCAAGGCACGAAGAATCTGTTGGGGACAATTTGGTTCTTTCTGTGGAAGTATTAAAATGACATATTTAGGTCGACACAGGGACTCATTGTGCCTGTTTCTGGGTTGAAATGGGGACAGCTGAGGACCAAACTCTCTGCATCTAAACATGATCACATCACATCTGATACTGTTTTAGTTCAGGCACTGGAATATGTACATCTGGAAACAGCTGGGATTGTTCTCCTTTCTATGAGCAGGCTGCCTTTGAACTTAACAACCAATGGGCCTCAGGATTTACAGGAACAGATTGAATCTCACAATTATTTTTAGGTTTTAGAATAGTTTGGTTTTTAGAGATACAACATGGAAACAAGCCTTTCGGCCCACCGAGTCCACGGTGACCATCGATCACCCGTTCTCACTAGTTCTATGTTATCCCACATTCCTTACATATTGGGGGGTGGGGGAGATATTAGAGACCAATTAACCTTGTCTGAAGAAGGGTTTCGGCCCGAAACGTTGCCTATCTCCTTCGCTCCATAGATGCTGCTGCACCCGCTGAGTTTCTCCAGCTTTTTTGTGTAACCTACATGTCTTTGTGATGTGGGTGGAATTCGGAGCACCTGGAGGAAACCCACATGGTCACAGGGAGAACGTGCAAACTCCACACTTACAGCCCTCAAAGTCAGGATTAAACCCTCTAGGCAACAGCTCTACCTGGAGCACCACTGTGCCACCCTGGCTAATTGTACCAGCATTAAAATGAAAACTAAACTGTTCACTATACCTCAGTACACATGACAATACTAAACCTAAACATGTGTAGCCTGCCTGATGTTTAATTCCCTGGCAATTACCTGTCCAATCCAGGTTTAATTGAGTAGGAAGGAACTTCAGATGCTGATTTACACCAGAGAGAGATACAAACATGCTGGATTAACTCAGTGGGACAGGCAGAGCTATATTGCTGTCTATATCTCTCATTTCCCTTTCCCCCAACTCTCAGTCTGAAGAAGGGTCTCGATCCGAAACCTAACCCATTCCTTCTCTCCAGAGATACTGCCTGACCCGCTGAGTTACTCCAGCAATTTGTGCCGAATCCTGGACTAATTGAGTCTGAGTTCAGGACTGATTTCATTATTTGTATGACAGAGTTCAAATTAACAACAAGATGATTCATCTACTGTTTCGTACAAATTCATATACTTTGGGAGGGAAACTCATTTGCACAGCTCCATAAAAGGCATTGCTATTTTCATGTTCATAAGCCATAGGAGCAGAAGTCTACTCCGCCAATCGATCATGGCTGATCTATCTCTCGACCCCATTCTCCTGCCTTCTCCCCATAATCCCTGACACCTGTACTATTCAAGTATCTGTCCATCTCCACCTTACAAATGCCCAATAACTTGGCTTCCACAGCCATCCGTGGCAATGAATTCCATAGATTCCCTATCCTCTGTTGTGAGGGAAAGATAGATCAGCCATCATTAAATTACAGTAGACACGATGGCCAAATTCTGCTCCTATGACTTATGACCATATTGGACTCTTGGTCCTCTGACCTATGTCTTAGACCCTCTGGACCGCATGGGAGCCCATTTCCACCCTCTCCCATCATTTCACCAGCCGTTTATTCAATTGCAACACCACTGTGGCTGGAAGAGTGGTGCTTCTGTAGAGGCATGTCTCTTTAACAGCTGACTGCAGAGGTTGCACCTGTGTTGTCGCATTGTAACAGCTGGGAGAACTGGCACCCCATCAATGGGAACAACCGGCTGAAACCAACAATGCTGGTGTCAGTGCAGCAATACAGAGGGGTACCTGACAAAGCGGCTCTCTGAAGCTCCATTTGAAGTACTGCTCTTAGCGTGAGTTTCACAAACAGTGTTAGCACGACTCACCCGACTCCTATAACACCAAGAAAAAGGATTAAACAACATCTCTGCATTTGTTTTGCTGTGAACCATCCACCAGGTACAGTCTTTGCTTTATGGCACATGCTTCAGCTATTAGAGATCAATGTTCAGATAAACTTAGAACATCATGTTAATATTTTTCTCTCTAACTTCATGGGCAAATTAAATAATGACAGGGTGGCAATTCTTAAATCAGAATATTTACTTTCTATGAATGTCCAATGGATCAAAGGTTCAATGGCGTTTTCATGTCAGATGTGCAAACGCACAGTGAAATTATTTTCTTACATATCATCCAGAACAGTATTGCCATGCCTAAATCATCCAGTACAGTATTGCCATGCCTAAGCTCATCCTTCATTAGCAAGTATACAGAAATAGTCTACTGATCTCATGTGCTTTGGCACCATTTTTAAAGTCCAGTCCTCGCTCTAGTTCTAATGTCATGGTTTTCTGATGATTGAGAATGAGCTATTGGAAAGTCAACTCACCTCTCTTACTTTTTTTGCAAGTTTCAAATGGATTTCTTTTCTATCTTCCAGTTCTCTTCACTGATTTGAACGTGACGTTTCTTTCTAGATCTTCAAAGCAGTGTTACCAGGAGATGCAAGGAACTGCAGATGCCAGAATTCTGAGCAAAACACAAAGTGGTGGAGGAACTTAACAGGTCAGGCAACGTCTGTGGAGGGGATGGAGTGCCGATGTTTTTGGTCAGGATCTTTCTTCAAACTGATTCTGAATCCGAGTCAGTTTGAAGAAGGATCCTGGCACGAGATGTCGCCAGTCCATTCCCTCCACAGACTCAGTCTGACCCACAGAGTACCTATAGCAGCTTGTGAAACCAAGATTCCATAGTTTTTTGACACGGTCACTGTGGTATTTGACTATCAGGTATGAAGGAAAAGTACTGCCTAAAGTTCAATGTATTGTTCCTGCCTTAAGAAACAATGTAATGAGAACAAAGACACAAAGTGCCGGAGTACCTCAGTGGGTCGGGCAGCATCCCTGGAGAAAGTGGATAGGTGATGTTTCGAGTCAGAACCCTTCTTCAAACTGATTGTACGGGGTGGGGGAGAAGAAGCCGGAAGAGAGAAGGGGCAGGACAAGGTTTGGCAGGTAATAGGTGAACACAGGCGAGGGAGGGGGAGGGTTCGATAGGCAAATGGTTGGACAAAGGCCAGAGGTGAAATGCCGACAACAGAACAATGAAATTCTTATTTGCAAACCTGTAAATGCGATGCACACCGATAATCTAATACGCAATCAGATTGAATAAATTAAAACAATAATCACTAAGGAGCACTTTCCTTCAATTTGCTTACAGCCCGTTTATGGTTGCTTTTGATGCCGACAAGCCATGGTCTAAATAGTGGGTTTACAGCCAGTGTGAGTCGTTGAATACCGATGTCAGACAAGGCTGCGTGATCATCCCAGCTCCTCTCTTAATCTTTTCCTCCCATCGTCTTTCACCTCATCTCCAATAAACCTCCCACAGGAGTATCACTAATCTTCACATCTTCAGAACTAATGCAAGGCAGTTTAGCCTACAGCAACTATGTTCCAAAACCAAGGTCACCTGAACCTCAGTGGTTGAGCTGCAGTACACAGATGATGCTTGTGTTTGCATTCACTGAGAATCCAAACAAAGCCATTAATGCATTTGACATATGCTACAACCACCACCTCCAAATAAGCTCCAAACTAGATAGACTCGGGGGCATTATTTTTGTCTTTGCATAATTATCATTTGTTTATTGTGTGTGCGTGTGTGTATGTTTATATATGAATATATTATATATATACATATGCACACACACATATATATATATACACATACATACATATGTACACACATATATATATACATACACATATATATATATACACATATACACACATATACATATATATACACATATATATACATATACATATATTTTGTTCATTGTTGGAACTTTTTTTGTTGGTTTTTACAGGTTTTACAGTACTAGTTTAAATATGTGTTGTGCCTCTGCAAGTAAGAATTCCATTGTTCCATCTTGGGACATGTTACAATAAAACACTCTTGAGTCTTGACAACTTTATAAGTAACCAGTGTAACTATGTTCACCTGCTTGTACGTGGGCTGTTTGTTTTGTTTTATAGATGAGAGTGATATAATGTACAGTATATCATCTTGCAGGGATATTTCTAATTCAAGGTTGGTAGGTTGCCACCAACTGAAGAAACAGTGTTATGTTGTTGTCTTTCAGGACTCAAGTGTCTGAGCTATAGGGAAAGGTTGAGCAGGCTAGGACTTTATTCCTTGAAGTGCAGAAGGATGATGGGTGATCTTATAGAGGTGTACAAAATTATGAGACAAATAGATTGGGTAAACACACAGAGACTTTTGCCCAGATTAGGGGAATCGAGAACCAGAGGACATAGGTTTAAGTTGACGGGGGGAAGATTTAATAGGAACCTGAGCAGTACATTTTTCACCTAAAGGGTTGTGAGTGTATGGAACGAGTTGCTGGATGATGGAGTTGAGGCAGGCATGCACCATTGCAACATTTAAGAAACATTTAGACAGGTACATGGATAAGATTAGAGGGACATGGGACAACATGGCAGGCAGGTGGGTCTAGTATGGATGGGACATGTTGGTCTGTGTGGGCAAGTTGGGTTGAAGGGCCAGTTTCTACACTGTATTAGGCTATGCCTATTGTAGCAGTATACAACACCATGCTTTAGATTTCAGTTGAAAGTAATTTCCCTGAAGAAGCAGTGTGTGCACTTGAAGCTCCACTGTTTATGTGAAAATTCAACATTCCCCAGAAAAGGCCAGCAAGAACCCAATGGACCACAACTACCACTCAGAATTATGTACAGGAAGGAACTGCAGATGTTGCTTTAAACCGAAGATAGACACAAAAAGCTGGAGTAACTCAGCGGGACAGGCAGCATCTCTGCAGAGAAGGAATGAGTGTTGTTTCGGGTCGAGATGCTTCTCCAGTCTGGAACGTCACCCTCTCCTTCTCTCCAGTAATGAATTACTCCAGCATGTTGTGTCTGCCTGGTACTCCATCGTATAACATAATCAATTATTCTGTTGGCACATTTCCCCAGCAAATGAAAAATTGGGTTAAAGAAGATAGAAATAATAAAGTCCCTCAACAGCTCATTCTTGAACCTCACTTATTTTTTTCCATTCATTTTTGCCCTACATATATTTTCCTCTGCCTTTTTCTTTAAATTCCATCAACTTTACTTTTTTCTCACTGCTGGAAACAAAATGCTTTAGTTATTTGGCCTTGATCAGAATATTTTTATGTATAAAGCATATCCTATATATAGAAGTAGAAGGTAAAGGATGAATTGTGAGAGAGTGTGTGGGCCCAATGCTCCTTCTGAGACAGGGTGTAATCCATGAGTGATGCAGCCACTGGTTAACGCACAAGTCCAAGATCAACAATACCCAGAAGCCATGTGCCTTAATAATCCATCTTTTTCCAACCTGCCTTTAATACCCAACACTTTCCAGGTGTGTAGGCTGCTCGAGTTAACAGGTTTATAATAACCCTCATAATTAGGACATGTGGTGTTGAAAATGTTATGTTTGCAAACTCCTTCATGGATTAATGTAAAAATACAGTCTACTTTCTGGGTTAAACTTGGTGGGGAGGTGGGTTGGTATGCAGAAAATTCTACATTGATGTGTTCATCTCATAATATTAAGCTTGGTAGAATTTGACATTGATTTTTCATAATATTACATGTTGCTCTCTGTATTTTCATGTTCCCAATTTACTAAACTATACTTGAAACAATGAAGTATTAAACATAGGACAGCCTATTATTAATATACTTAGAGTTTCAGCATTTGAATTGATATCTTTACCTTACTGATTTAAAGTAAAAGCTAAATGTATTTTCAACTCCATTAAGATATATTCTTTCAAAATAATTTAGAAAGGTGTGGGTTTAGGAGGAATATATAAAATCAGTGTAAATTACATGGGGAGAAGGAATGGGTGACATTTTGGTTAGAAACAGAAGGGTCTCGACCCAAAACATCACTCATTCCTTCTCCCCCGAGATGCTGCCTGCCCTGCTGAGTTACTCCACCATTTTACGTCTAACTTTGGTTTAAACCAGTTCCTTCCTACTACACAGTGTAAATTATACAACATACTTTACAATGGTGGCTAAATGCATTTACTGTTGAGTTACTTATCATGAGATAAATCATGAACTTTCCGCTCAGGTTCATTGGACACTTGACAGACTGGAGCCCATTATCAATTTGATTTGATTCTTTCGGGATGAATTGATTTTTGAGTTTCGTTAGTTTAGAAATACAGCAAGGAAACAGGCCCTTCGGCCCACATCAAGTCCACACCTACCATCAATCACACATTCACACTAGTTACATGTTATCCCACTTTCTCATCCACTCCCTGCACACTGGGGGATATTTACAGAGGCCAATTAACTTACAAACTCACACATCTTTGAAATGTGGGAGATTTTCAAGTACGTTTGCTAACACTTTATACAATTTTCAATAAATTTACCAGCACTCTCCCCAGAAAGATGTTAAGGTTTTCAAAATTTTGAAAAGGCAGAAATATTTTTGTTTGGCAAAGTCATTAACAACTGTCGGCAAAGAG
Organism: Leucoraja erinaceus; assembly: GCF_028641065.1. NCBI lineage: Eukaryota > Metazoa > Chordata > Chondrichthyes > Rajiformes > Rajidae > Leucoraja > Leucoraja erinaceus. The sequence continues at coordinate 26,703,300 of NC_073394.1, read as the reverse complement.
TGTGAAGTTGTCATAGTTTAACTGGAAAAAGGAACTGGTTTGATGAGCTGAATGGTCTATTCAGCTCATCAAACCAGTTCCTTTTTCCAGTTAAACTATGACAACTTCACACTCTTTGCCGACAGTTGTTAATGACTTTGCCAAACTTGTATATATTCTTGTATATATGTTCCCATGCCATAATAGAGTTATAGACTGATAGTGTGGAAACAGGCCCTTCGGCTCACCTTGCCCTCACCTGCCAACATGTCCCAGCTACACGAGTCCTGCCCGCGTTTGGTCCATGTCCCTCTAAACCTTTCCTATCCATGATGAAGGATCTCTCCGAATTTAGTTAATGTGCTAGTTATTAAAATAAGGACATTATTTTTTGCTTTTGTCAACCATAAACTGTAACTGTTCTGATGCAATGATGATGCAGAGAAAATTGCATTGACCAACTTCAGAGGATGAATTCCCAGGACGTCAAGTATGTATTCTACACCATCTCTCCCTGTGATTTCCATGGCTCTCCAAAATCAAATGAATGCAAGTTACAGACACCCTGTATATAATAGTGTTGGTGTACAAAGCTGCAGAGATTACAAAGTATATTTCAGACCAACTACAATGAGGACCATTTTCTGTCACATTAGCCAGGACTGGGTTTGCACCCAGAAGCTATGTGTGAAAGGTTAGCTAGTAAACATACAGGTCCACCACTGGTTTTCTGGCACCCTTTGTTCCAGAGTCTTTCTGGATAATATGTTTTACCGGACCAACAGAAGTCATGGCCTTGGCTGCCGTGATACCAGCCCGCAAAGTTGGGAGTGGAAGTCGGCTATGGGAATGGATCTGCCAGCTCTAGTTGGGCCAGAGTAGCAGAGCCCCGGCCGCAGGGGGCAAATCCGACCACTGATCGGCACAGACGTTCCAATGGGGTCGAGATCGGCTGCTTCATCTTCGTAGGCACCACATTTTCAGGGGGCTTTCGGGAGGAGGGGGTGGGATTTTGTCCGTATTAAAAGAGGGGCTGGACCACCAGTTGCCAGAAAATTAGTGGTGGACATGTACTTGTCAATGTAAATAAACTGATGTTCTGATCAAGATAATGTCAATACAAATGCAGGAATCTACACATTTTGAAAAAGCTTTCATTCTCAGGATACGAGCCTCAGAGGCAAGACCAACAATCATCACCCATTTTTGTTTTGTCTTCAGAAAGTTTAAGGCTTGCTTGGCCATTTCAGATGTCAATCAATAATGAACTGGCTTGCATGATACCAGACTAACATATGGGCCAAACCATTCATGGTGACAGGTTTCCTTCCTTGAAGGACGTACTTAATGAGATAATACCAGCGTTAAATGCACAATTGAAGCATTTAAACAGTGGTTGCTGAGCAGATTTGGCAGCACTACAATTAGTGTGGAATGCACTTCAGGTCTCAGTGATTGAAGCGGAGACTATTGCCCTTAAACCATAGATCACTGCTTAAACCACAGGGAGGGACCAGTGAGGGTAAGTCAGACATCTGCTTTCTAACCTGCTCAATTTTACTTTCCGTGCTCAGGATGTACGAGGACGGCACTGTGGCACAGTTGGTAGAGCTGTTGCCTCAAAGCGCCGCAGACCCAGCTCCACGCCAGAGATCCTGCCCTTGGGTGCTGTCTGTGTGGAGCTTGCACATTCTTCCTGTGACTACAGGGATTTCCCCCAGGTGCTGGTGCTTCCTCCAACAACCAAAAGACGTGTGTGTCTGTAGGTTAATAAATCTGCCCCTAATGTGTAAAGAGGGAGTGGATGTGAAAGTGGAATAATGTGAATAGATGATCGGTGTGGACATGATGGGCCAAGGGGCCTGTTTCCATGCTCTATCTCTAATTTAAACAAAACAAAATGGACTAGTCGAGGTTAAAATCTAGAGCATATGACTAATTAACAATAGATTACATGGGTGGTTGAAGGAAAGAAGATCAAAGGAAATTAAGAACAGAGTGTACACTATGGAGTCAGATACTTGCAGAAAATATATAGCAAAATGGACCAAGCAAACAGCCTATTTCTGCCTGCTAATTTCTTTCTAATTTAAAAGTGGTTCAACCATTTCTATACTTTGATCTCCGTAAAGTTTTGGATGATAAATTACACTGCAAAAGTTTGTAAGGAATGATTTAATCTTCCATCACTTTCCCAGACTTTATTGGTAAATATATGGCGATGGAGTTCAGTGCAGTCCAACACATTTAATTCAATGCTACGCAATTACTAAAATATAAACCAGATGATTTTTTTTTTTTTTCAACAGAATCTTTTTTCAGATCACATCATATAACCGTAGGTTATTATGACCTTGTGTGCCTCTCTAGAAAGACCATCCATTCATATAGTCCATTTTCTTTTTTAACTCTGCTCTGAAATGTATTCTGCATTGTAACTTCGGGATTATTGGTTTCTTTTTTTCTCAGATTTCCCTTATGGGCAGGAGAGTGGCGCAGTGGTAGAGTTGCTGCCTAATACAGCGCCAGAGACCCCGGTTCGATCCTGCTTACAGGTGCTATCTTTACAGAGTTTGTACGTTCTTCCTGTGACCGCATGGATTTTCTCCAGTTTCCTCTCACACTCCAAAGACGTACAGATTTGTTGGTTAATTGGCTTCATTGAAATTGCAAAATTGTCCCTAATGTGCAAGATAGTGCCAGTGTATGGTTGATCACTGGTTGGCGTGGACTTAGTGGGTCAAAGGGTCTGTTTCCACATTATCTCTAAAGTCTACGGTCCTTCTCGTTCCACAGTAAATGACAACTCTCCCCGTCTTTCTCTCCAGGACTACCATTTAATGGAGGAAAACGGGATTAAAATGGAGAGCCCGAGCTGAAGATTTCTCAACAGAATTGGTTCAAGTTGTTTGATGGGTTGCTTGATGTTGTAGCTTCTGATCCCAAGACTGTGCCCATCATGATAACACATTTGACATGGAACACATCTCAGCCACTGAGTTCTCAAACTGAAGATTGGTCCTGATCTGGAACGTTAATAATCCATGTCCTCCAGAGATGCTACCTGACCCGCTGAGTTACTCCAGCACTTTGTGTTCTGCATCTGCAGTACCTCGTGTCGCCTCTGTCTGCAGTTACCATCTACATGTCCAATTGCTGGGTAGGAGTGCATAACTTCCAGGAACATTACACCAATTGTAACCTTGCCGCAGTTCACTTGACTCTGTCAACGTCCCTTCTGGCAATCTTCTCCACTTCCTTCTTCTTGGGCAGTATTGCAGGCTGACTGGCTTCCACCCCATGTCCGTGGGATCTGACATGGCTGAGGAAGCAAATGTGGGAAGCACGGAGTCCTTCGCAGATGGAGAATCATTGATACTTTATTGTCACATGTACTTAGGCACATGAAATTCTTTGTACAATCCAGTTAAACCATACAGCAGACTTCACCGAGGCAGCACACAAAGAGCTGCCAGATTTCTGGTGCCGACAAAGTTTTAAAAGTTCTTAGTACAGTCATATCTTCTTGTGATCGTGCACCAGGCGTGTTCTCACGCGTGGCCGCAAGTGGCCGTTGGGTCCTCTTTGTTCTCGGAGGCCTGCTCGCCATGTTGCTCCAGTCGTTCAGCTCAACAGTGAATCCAAGGAGCCTTCTGCTGCCCCATCTCACAAAGTGCTTGGGTAACTCAGCGGGTCAGGCAGCATCCTTAGATAGGTTCAAAGAAGGGTCCCACCCCGAAACGTCATCTCTCTCTCTCTCTCTGTTCTCCAGAGATGCTGCCTGACCCACTGAGTTACTCAGCACTATGCATCTTTTTTTTCCCCCCCCAATTGAAATCTTGCTTGCAGCAGCATCACATGCTATGAACAGATTGAGCCACGTGTTCCACAGCATTTTCACCGTGACTCCAAAACACATAGGCTGTAAGCTGGAATGCGTCTAGAAATTAACTTTTGTGACCCATGTCTCAGAACTACATGAAATTTTGCACAGATTTAGATAAAATATAATTGAGAAAGAAGTCATAACTCGTCATTGCCAAAAGTTGCACATGCCTGCACACCACCCACATCGCCAGCTCCGTCAGTCCGCCCTCTCGCTTGCTACAACACCGGCAGCCTAACATCCCGACTGACCCCTCGCAGCATCCACCAGAGGCCCAGCCCAACTCTCACCGCCAGCGGCCCAACTCTCACCGCCAGCGGCCCAACTCTCACTGATCAGCGGCCCACACTCTAACCCTAACCTACATTTGTTATTTAAGTATGCGACAGTGAAAATGATATTAATCGATTGACCGACCCTAACCCTAACTCTACATTTGTTATTTAAGTATGCGAATACTCAGTGAAAATGATATTAAAGAAATACTGAATACATTTTTATTTTACAGTTCACATTATAACTTTATAAAGATAAATCAATTGAAAAACAAAATGATCAGTAAGGTGAGCATTACCTCGATTCCTTGGAAACCTTGTAATTGTTTTGACGTAATGAGGAGGCAGCCATGATCCCAGAGTCCTCGCTGCCTAGTGACCATAAAACAAAGCGCGGGATTGGTCAATTTGCGTCCAACCTCAATGTCAAACGTGCATTGATTGGGCAATTACTACTCAGAAAATTTTAGGTTTTTCTCACGTCTTTTAAAAATGAGCAGGTTTTGTTCTTGACCAGTTTCAAATCATATTATTTAAATCATACCTTGACCAGGTATGATTTATATAATATTTTTACACAGTGTGTTAAAAATTTAGGTAGTTCCGTGAGTTGGGTCACGGTCCTGAACGAAAAAGCTCCTCGGCCCACAACCTAACAGGATGCCTTCAAGGAACAATGGGACAATATGATTCCATGAAACCAGGAAGAAAAAGCACAAAGCTCTGAGCACCAACAAGGCCTAATAGACAGATGGAAATGCCTTCAGTGCTAAATAAATCCTTCCTGAGTGCCGGGTGTATGAGTGTGAGTGTTTCATTCAGTGAAGGCACACTACTCTGTAGCAATCGCACAACAGATAAAAGCATCTTCTTTGACGTTATGACTCATCTGAACAGTGATCTGCATACATGAACACTATCCTAAACACTAGGGACAATTTTACAATTTTACCAAAGCCAATTAACCTACAAACCTGTACGTCTTTAGAGTGTGGTAGGAAACTGGAGCACCTGGAGAAAACCCACATGGTAGCAGGGAGAACAGGGAGGGAGTTAGATGTGGCCCTGAGGGAGTTAGATGTGGCCCTTGTGGCTAAAGGGATCAGGGGGTATGGAGAGAAGGCAGGTAGGGGATACTCAGTTGGATGATCAGCCATGATCATATTGAATGGCGGTGCAGGCTCAAAGGGCCCAATGGCCTACTCCTGCACCTATTTTCTGTGTCTATGTTTCTAACATACAAACTCTGTATAGACAGCACCTGTAGTTAGAATTGAACCAGGGTCTCTGACATTGTGCCGCTCACTTGCCCAGGCCGACCAACTTTCCCCATCTACATTAATCCCACCTGCCTACGTTTGGCCCATACGCTTCCAAACCTTTCCAATCCATGCACCTGTCCAAATGTTTCTTAAAATTTGTGTTAGTACCTCCCTCAATGACCTCCACTGGCAGCTTGTTCCATACACCTACCACCCTCTGTGTAAAAAGATTGCCCCTCAGGCTCATATTATATCTTCCCCCCTCACCTTAAAGCTTTGTCCTCTGGTATTTGATTCCCCAACTCTGGGTAAAAGACCTTGTGCATTTACCCTGTCTAATCCTCTCATGATCGTATACACTGAAAGCTCATAGTAATTTTCTCACAAGTGGGAAGAGCCAGGCCCTCCCATATCTAATCTCTGAACAGCAACATATCAGGAACAAGGATAAATGATGCAAGCTCTGTGGTGTATGGCAATATTCTCCAGGAGTTTGATCACAACACATACTTCTTCACCATGGCTAAGGTCACCAATGCACGAGTCTGCAGGTCAATCAAAAAAAAAATATTCCAGAACAAAATATACGCTGCAATAACAGATAAGTAGTTTTGTACTGTACCACACCCAATAAGCACACCACAGCCTTCACAATTATAGGTATCAATTTTATATTATCATGCAACATTAAAATATACAGCAGCCCTGTGATTCATAATTAAATAATTATTTAGTTTTGTTTAGAGATACAGGGCAGAAACAGGCCCTTTGGCCCACCTAGTCGGTGCCTACCAGCAATACCCGTGAACAAGCACTATGCTACACACTTGGAGCAATTTCCAATTTTTACAGAAGCCAATTAACCTACACGCCTGTACGTCTTTAGGGTGTGGGAGGAAACTGAGACACTCAGAGAAAACCCTTGCGGCCATGGGGAGCATGTACAAACTCCATACAGAGAGCAGCTGTAGTCAGGATTAAACCCAGGTCTTTGAAGCTGCAAGACAGCAACTCTACAGCTGCGCCACCATGCTGGCCATTATAATATGGCTTGTCAATAATTACTTGAGAAACAACCAGTGGTTGACGAGCAGTTACTTAAAATCAAGTTTTTACCCAAGTTTGGTTTCTTTGATTTTGCCCCAATATCGCTTTACGTTAACATAAACACTGTCTCCCGATGTGCACCAATTCACTGAGAACTTTGCAGTTGATGTCATCACGAACATGATCAAATGTCACTAAATGACCTCTCCATCTAAAAAGCAAAGGAGCATGAAATAAGTCACGTATCATGAAATAAGAGTCTAGGCCACCTAATAGAGGGTGTCCTACAATTTGTTTCCATCAACTTAAATTTGAGGGCCTATCGAGACCAAAGCATGAGGTCTTGTCATAAAATGTACGAGCAGTAAAGATTGACATGGGTTGCCCTTGGAGAAGCCCATATTACCAAGCTTAATCCTTGCCAGATGAAATGTATGAGCCATGCTTTCATTTGATAGGGTGCCAATACCACACAAAACATGGTGTGATCATATGTGTCCAGCAATCATTTACAGACTAACACTGGAGACAGAGTCAGTCATCACCTTTTCACCCACTCACCACCTGGTCCTTTACATTGGTGACTTTAACAGCCTCTCATAAGTTCATACATTCATAAGTCATAGGAGCAGAATTTGGCCATTCGGTCCATCGAGATTACTCTGCCATTCAATTATAGCTGGTGTATCTTTCCCTTGCAACCCCATTCCCCAACAATGGGGACACTGAATGGAGGCCAGGACCGCCATGAGGGGGGGGGGGGGGGGGGGGGGGGGGGGGGGGGGGGGGGGGGGGGGGGGGGGGGGGGGGGGGGGGGGGGGGGGGGGGGGGGGGGGGGGGGGGGGGGGGGAGGGTCAATGGACAATGGGGGAACCAGTGTGGGGGGGGGAACCACTGGTGGGGGAAGGAGGGGTAGAACAAAAGAGGAGCTGGTGTATTTTGAAACTTTCTCTGCTCATGGCCGCTATTTGCATACCTTGTGTATGCAAGCAAAGAATGTCTCTGTGACAATGAAGTATTCCATTCCATTTACCTGCCATCCGCCACCAGTACACTAGTTCTACTATATGTCCTACACACTAGAGGCAATTAGTATCTCCAAACCTAACTAAACTATAGACAGTGAATGCACCTTGAATTACAGTGCATTCAGAAAGTATTCAGACCCCTTCATATTTTCCACACTTATTACATTATAGCCTTATTCTAAAATGGATTAAATTCAGTTTTTTTTTAATCATCAATCTACATACAATACCCCATAATAAAAAAAGCAAAAACAGGTGTTTAGTAATTAAAAAGAAATAACTGAAATATCACATTTACATAAGTATTCAAACCCTTTACTCAGTACTTTGTTGAGGCACCTTTGGTAGCGATTACAGCCTCAAGCCTTGGGTATGACACTACAAGCTTGGCGCACCTGTATGTGGGTAATTTCTCCCATTCTTCTCTGCAGATCCTCTCAAGCTCTGTCAGTTTGGATGGGGAGCGTCGATGCACATCTATTTTCAGGTCCCTCCAGAGATGTTCAGTCGGGTTCATGTCCGGGCTCTGGCTGGGCCACTTAAGGACATTCACAGACTTGTCACAAAGCCACTCCTGCATTGTCTTGGCTTTGTGCTTAGGGTCATTGTCCTGTTGGAAGGTGAACCTGCGCCCCAGTCTGAGGTCCACGACGCTCTGGAGCAGGTTTTCATCAAGGATCTCTCTGTACTTTGTCTGTTCATCTTTCCCTTGATCCTGACTAGTCTCCCAGTTCCTGCTGCTGAAAAAACATCCCCACAGCATGATGCTGCCACCACCATGCTTCACCATAGATGTGGTATTGGCCAGGTGATGAGTGGTGCCTGGTTTCCTCCAGACGTGACACTTGGCATTCAGGCCAAAGAGTTTGATCTTGGTTTCATCATCAGACCAGAGAATCCTGTTTAGGTGCCTTTTGGCAAACAAAAGCGGGCTGCCTTTTACTGAGGAGTGGCTTCCGTCTGGCCACTCTACCATAAAGGCCTGATTGGTGGAGTTCTGCCGATATAGTTGTCCTTCTGGAAGGTTTTCCCATCTCCTCAGAGGAACTCTGGAGCTCTGTCAGAGTGACTATCGAGTTCTTGGTCACTTCCATGACCAAGGCCCTTCTCCCCCGATTGCTCAGTTTGGACGGGCAACCAGCTGTATGAAGAGTCCTGGTGGTTCCAAAGTTCTTCTATTTAATAATGACGGAAGCCACTGTGCTCTTTGGGACCTGCAATGCTGCAGACATTGTTTTATACCCTTCCCCAGATCTGTGTCTCGACACAATCCTGTCTCGGAGGTCTACAGACAATTCCTTTGTCTTCATGGCTTGATTTTTGCTTTGACTGGCACTGTCAACTGTTGGACCTTATATAGACAGAGGTGTGCCTTTCCAAATCATGTCCAATCAATTTAATTTACCACTGGTGGACTCCAATCAAGTTGTAGGAACATCTCAAGGATAATCAATGAAAACAGGATGCATCTAAGCTCAATTTTGAGTGTCATAAGCAAAGGGTCTGAATACTTATGTAAACATGATATTTCAGTTATTTCTTTTTAATTACTTTGCAAAAATTTCTAAACACCTGTTTTCACTTTTTTACTGTGTATTGTGTGCAGATTGATGATTAAAAAAAAGAATTTAATCCATTTTAGAATAAGGCTGCAATGTAACAAAATGTGGAAAAAGTGAAGGGGTCTGAATACTATGCTCTGTAAGTCCCATACTGACAATATTGGATAGGTGCTGGAGAAAGTAACTGAGAGGCTTAGCAGTGAATTGTGCCTCCCACATAAATCTACATAATTCAACGGGTTTCTTGTGTTTGAGTGAGATTGGCGTTTTGGCAGAGAGCACTCAGAATAAAAGAAAAATAACATACAAGTCATAATAAATCATGACATCACTCTTATTCAGAAGGAACTTTCAGCTCCTGGGAAGATGTGTATCAGAATACTCAGACTCGCAGTGTATATGCACACATCTAATAGCTTTACACATAGTCTATTCATGAGTTGCAGACAGAATCCAATTATAAGAACTCCAGGGCCGACGCAAAGTGAATTCATGTGTATTCATCTGTTATTTATTTATAATCTTGAAAGTCTATTATTCATTTATAGCTTAGAAAGGCTGACACAACAAGATATTAAATATGGAATCAAAGATAGCTGGTGGTGCCTTTGCTGCCCGTGACACAGCTCCATTGCCTTGCTCCTGACTTAAATCAATGGAAGACATTCTCTGCAGGCAGAGCTCCGTTGATTGTGTTGCAGACTGCATCACACTCTGAGGTAATGCAAATGCTTTCCGTGGTGACTCAGTGCGTAAGTGATCTGCCTGGTGTGGTTCTGAGCCTTATAATCCCTCATCTGTACTCAGTTCACACGACAGGTAGCCCCAGTGACCCCCTCAAGCTATGGAGGGGAAAGCGGAATGATCCAAAGGTTCTGTTTCTAATTGGTGATATAGAGAGGCTCTGTTGTAATTTGGATATTGTAGGGTAAGAATCCCCCTTGTCACGATACGGTTGTGTGTTTGAAGGATTTGTTGTTTCAGAACGGCCTTTCGAGCTTGCTTGATAAAAGTGGATGATAATTTTTCACAAACACACGTATGTTTCTGTTGGTGATTGAAAATATTCTTATCCAAAGGTGCTGACAGAAGTGGATTTGGCTGCAATGGTAAGTTCATACTTTCTCGGAGCAGAATTAGACCATTCGGCCCAACAAGTCTACTCCGCCATTCAATCACGGCTGATCTATCTTTCCCTTTCAACCCCATTATCCTGCCTTCTCCCCACAACCCATGGCACCCTTGCTAATCAAGAATCTGTCAATTATGATGTGAGTATTTGGCAAGTTTCTCTGATCATAGGTTGTATGTATCTAATGGAGTGGTTCATTAATCCATAGATCTAATCCGTTGACTGCAGAAGGAAACAGGTGCGGAGAGCACTAAGTGAGCAAAGGTGAATTAGAGCTTTGTTTTCCCTTCACCTCCATGGGAGTACAAATGGACCAGCAGTTCTCATTCCACCATTGTATCCATTGCCCACGCTGAATATCTACTCTTTTACACATGGGTGGCACTGTAAGTGTATGGAGTTGCCAGAGGAGGTAGTTGAGGCCATAAAAATACTTCCGTTCGTCTTCTTACCATATTTGACACCAGATTTACCATACCAGATTTATACCTCACACTGCCTTGGCAGGTATAATCAAGGATAAGTCACACCCTGGTCACAACCTCTCTTCTCCCCTGTCAGGCAAAAGGTATAGAAGAGTGAAAACGCACACCTCCAGATTCAGGGACAGTTTCATCCCAGCTGTTATCAGGCAACTGAATCAGCCTACCAACAACTAACAAACAGTCCTGAACTACTATCTACCTCATTGTAGACGCTGGGACTATATTTGATCAGGCTTTACTGGCTTTATTCTTACACTAAACATTATTCACGTTATTCCCTTGATCACATTCCTGTGCCCTGTGGATGACTTAATTGTAATCACATATTGTCTTTCCGCTGACTGGTTGGCATCCATCAAAGGTTTTTCACTTTACCTAAACTCCAACTCATATTTCCCAAACACTGTATGCTTTTAATTGGAGATTTTTTCTGATATTTATATGCTCTGCTTCTTCCTGAGACATCATCCATTTTGCTACTCTGCACTATCACCTTGTCCTCTCTCTTCAATTCTCTTAAACTCCCCCTCATTTGAACGTTTCCCACCATTAATTATTTTAAAGCCTTGCTAACAGTATGGCTTTATTCAGTTCAAGTGAAGTCTGATCCAAAAAACAACTAAAGGATACAAGTGCTGGACAAGTGAGTAACTCAGCGGGTCAGGCAGGATCTCTGGACAACATGGATAGGCGATATTATCATCAAGTCCATTCTTTGGAGTCAGAAACAGCTCCCTCTTCCCCCAGTCTATTGCTAGTATTGAATTGAAATCCATTGCTCTCACAACAATCTTTGCTCCGCATATAAAATTCTCAGATTTTATTGGCCCTCGAGTAATTTGCAATTAACTCAAGTGAGTAATCTGGAGATTAACACCTTTGTGGGTCTGCTTTGTAATTTGGATACCAACTTCTTTAGCAGAACCTCATACTTACCTATATCTTCGCTTCCCAATGTAAAACAGACCGCATGAGTTTGGCTTAGATTGGCAATAATTTATTGAGCTCTTACCAAAAAATAATTCAAGTGAATTGCTACTTCAATTGGAAGTAGAGTTTGGGTGTCTCAATGGTGGTAAGCAGCATGGGTGGAGGGGCGGGGGGAGGTGTTTGGGGAGGAGGACGGACTGGGTTAGGATAGGGGGAGGGGGAGTTAAAGCACAGGAGTTGTATCTCTTCCAGTTGCATGTGAAGGTACCATTGGAAGGTGAATGGGTATTGGTGGAGATGGAGATCTGAACCAGGGAGTCATGGAGGGAAAGAGATCCTCAGATTGTTCAAACTGGATGTAAAATGGAGGTGGCTCTGTTCTGAAGGAGAGGAAATTATGGAGGAAGATTGATGGAATATGGACGCTGGTGGAATAGAAGATAAGGACACTGGGAACTATCTTTCCTCTGATAGAGAATGGAATGAGGGCAGAAATGCATGGAATTCAATAGATGTGATTGAGTTCAGAAATTCATGAGATATAGGAGCAAAATTAAGCATTTAGCCCATCAAGTCTACCACCATTCAATCATGGCTGATCTATCTTTCCCTCTCAACCCCATTCTCCTGCCTTCTCCCCATAAATCCTGAGACCTGTACAAATCAAGAATCTGTCAACCTCATCTTGAATAATCCCTATTGACTTGGCCATGGGGCTCTGTCAGCACCCGATAGTGAAGAATAAGCCACAGTCAAGTTTCTATGTAAAGACCCATTGTATCAACCAAAGACGATAATTAATCCCATCACTTAGTAAGTTCCATCCCCCCACCTTTTGTCCATACACCTGAGAAAGTTCTCATTTTTAACTTTATTGAACTTTTATTTCTCAGAAATGTTCTCCAACATCCAAAATCGTTATCCAGCAATGTACTGCGATGCTATTGGAGAGACATGTTAGAGGGAAAACTGGCGTTGCAGTTCCTATACTCCAAGAGTGATCACATTCACAATTATATCATTGGCGCTAAAGCCCTAAGAACTTCCAGAGATTTTAGCAGGCACTATATATATGTGAATTGTGCTTGTCTTATTTACAGACTCTGCCCAATAGATGGCCCTGTGGTTTTCTGCAGTTGTGCTTCTAAACCTATGATCACCTTGAACATAACAAATCCTGAATTCGTCAACTGAGATTGGGTGACACCACATATCATTTAATTGCTAAAACGTAGAACGTTAAAACAGTGCAAAGCACATGATGATTGTCCCGCGGCCATTAAAGGCCGGGTAGCACACACCGGGGGGCCCAACATAGACCCACCTGCCAAATATGCCAGCCGGGGGCTATGACTACGCCTTCCATCACAGTTATGTGATGGATGTTTATGTTAAATGTAATTATGTTGTGTCTATCTAAAAGCCTCTTAAATGCCCCGATCATATCTGCCTACACCAATACCCCTGGCAGCACAGGTCAGGCACCCACCACTCTCAGTGTAAACACTTGCCCCGCACTCTTTTAAACATTGCCCTCTGACCTTTGACATATCAGGGAAAGAAGTTCTGACTGCCTACCCTATACCTCTCATATGTGTATATACTTCTGTCAGATCTCCCCTCAACCTCCGATTTGCTCCAAAGAAAACATTCCAAGTTTTCCAAATTTCTCCTTGTAGCTACAATCCACTGATCGAGAATGCAGGGTTAACATATGATGAGTGTTTGATAGCACTAGGCCTGTACTCGATGGAGTTTAGAAGCATGAGGGGGGGCCTCACTGAAACTAGCCGATTAGTGAAAGGCCTCAATAGAATGGACGTGGAGAGGATGTTTCCACTAATGAGAGGGTCTATGACCTTTAGAAAGATGAGGAATAATCTCTCTGATCATAGGGTGGTGAATCTGACAATTGCCACAGAAGGCGGTGGAGGCCAAGTAAATGGATACTTTTAGGGTGGAGATTGACAGATTCTTGATTAGTAAGGGTGTCGGGGGGTTATGGGGAGAAGGCAGGAGAATGAGGTAGCGAAGGAAAGATATATCAGCCATGATTGAACGATGGAGTAGACTTGATGGGACAAATGGTTTAATTCTGATCCGATAACTTATGAACTCATTAATCCAGGCAGCATTATGTCACTGGATTTTCCAATGATGCACGTTGGATGGAAAATCCTCAACTGTACATGTATCATTGTACAATGTTAACTCCCAGTGGGTGATGCGGAAAGCTGAGAGGAACACAACTGGAAAACTTAACGCAGGAAAGCACTCCATCTTTTACTGACGCTAAGAACGCTTGGGAACAACCAAGCAATCTGATGAGAGCTGGTTGTCAAAAGCAATCAAGACACAAGAAGACCAGACACCTGAAGCCTAGCCTAATAAATCATAACATCACATTTACATGTCTGCTGGGAAAGAATTGCAGTGCATGGATGTATCAATGGTCTACTCAGCTTTTCAGGTCATTAAACAGCTTCATTAGACTTTAGTCTTTAGGTTTTAGACTTCAGAGATACAGTGTAGAAACAGGCCATTTAGCCCACTGAGTTGGTGACAACCAGCAATCACCCCGTACATTATCACTATCCTACACGCTAGCAACTATTTACAATTCACAGAAGCCAATTAACCTCCAAACCTGCATGTCTTTAGAGTGTGTGAAGAAACCAGAGCACCCAGGGCAAACCCAGACAGTCACAGGGAGAACATGCAAACACCTAAAAGACAGCACCTGTAGTCTGGATCAAATCAGGGTCTCTGGCACTGTGAGGCAGCAACTCTACCGCTGCGCCCAAGTGTGTGTTTTCACAGTAATAACAGTAAATTATTAAGTAAAATTAATCAGAACTTCAAGTAAAATATATTATAACGGTCTCTGAGATTTCAGACACCATGTAACCAATATTTGTTGGTGTCAGTGAATAAGTGCAAACCATTTTGGTATCTCGGGTCTGCTCATCATTGGGTTGGCACGGTGGAGCAGCGGCAGGGTTGCTGCTTTACAGCGCCAGAGACCTGGGTTTGATCTTGACTATGAGTGATGTCTGTACAGAGTTCTTGGTTCTTGGTTTCTTGGTCCTCCAAAATATTCCAAATGGAATTTAAACTGTTTGTACGTTCTCCCTGTGGTCATCTGGTAATTGCTGTTCAACAATTCCCTGGTCACCTTCTGATAAATTCTAAAATACTCCCAGAGATCAGGGACTTACTACACATTATGAAAATGTTAAAAGTCTTCCCTTTTAATCTTATGTTATCTTTGGCTTCTATTGATCTCTCGGGCCATTTCTCCATAGATTCTTAATCTTTTAGGAAATGTATATTTGATGTGAATTATGAATTATTTCTTGAAAGGTTTGCTGACTTTTCCTACCTTGATATATTTTAATCTAGTTTTCCAGTGAGGCTTAACTTGCCTAAATGTTTGATTTGATCAGATTTATGATTCCCATTTCAAACTTAAATAATTAACTGAGAAATACTATCAAATTGAAATCACTCGTTTACAGAGGTTCCTTTGCCTTGGTTATTGGATAATGTAGGCTCTTAAACATCCAGAAAACAATTTTTCTACAATTTTGCTACAAGTTTGGTTTGACCAGCCTATGAGGAAATTGATGTCTTCCAGCATTTTATTACCTTTGCTACACAAGTCCTTAGTTCCCTGAATGTCTCCTACACGGAAATACAATACAGCACCAGGATTTTTTTTAAAAATACAGATGTACATTGTTCACTAGAGCATAGAACAGAACAGCACAGGAACAGGCCCTTTGGCCCATAATGTCTTTGCTGAACACAATGTCAAGATAAATTAATCTCCTCTGCCCTCAGATGATCCATGCTCCTCCATTCCCTGCTTATCCGTGTACATGTCTAAAAGCTTCTTAAACATTACCATTGTATCTGCCTCCACCACAGCCCCTGACAGCACGTTTCAGGCACCCACCACTCTCTGTGTAAAAAAAAACTTGCCCCACACATCTTCTTTGAATTTTGCCCCTCTCACTTTAAAGCTGTGTCCTCTAACCCAAAGATAAAGATTCTGTCTTCAATATCTATGCCTTTGATCATTTTATATACCTCTATCATGCCTCTCCTCCATCAATGGCCATTCCAGGGAAAGCAATCCAAATTTAATTGTGTAGTGTTTTGCGCATTCTCCCTCTGACAATATGTTTCTTTCAGTTATTGTGTTGGATTCATAAGTTCATAAGTTAGAGGAGCAGAATTAGGCCATTCAGCCCATCAGGTCTACTCCGCCATTCAATCATGGCTGATCTACCTTTCCCTCTCAACCCCATTCTCCTGCCTTCTCCCCATAACACCTGACACCCGTATCAGTATATTCCAAATCCAAATGATGCGTAGGCTGATAGGTTAATTGGCCCGGGTGTGTGAGTGAGAAGCCGGGGGGGGGGGGGGGGGGGGACATGGGAGAGAAAATAGGTGGCAGAACCAACAGGACATGGGGTTGTTGGGATTTTATTCACCATAGGTTATCTAGGGTCTGACCTGGTTTTGCAATCACAATATGTATGTAACTGAATCTAATGCGTTTTCTGGTTAATGGTGAGTTGGTGGATGTCAATGGTGAGGTTTGTAGCCAGTAAACACACTGTTGAGGTTCAGTCATTAAATCAGGATGTGCCCACTCAGATTAGATGCCACATGTGACAATACCCTTGCCATAGAGCAGGCACCTTCCTCGTGCTTGAAGTTTGTGCATGTCTGCATTATACTCCAGGTTTTTCCAAATCAACACCATATTGCCCAAAGAACAAATGCCACATTTTGTAGCTATTTAGTTCTTTTTTTTTATTGTTAAGGCATTATTTATGTCACCACATTGGTGCCGCTGAAGATCTGGTGAACCACGGCGCCAGAGACCCGGGTTCGATCCTGACCTCAGGAGCTATCTGTGTGGAGTTTGCACATCCTAAAGACATGCAGGTTTGTAGGTTAATTGGCCTCTATAAATTGAGAGCGGATGCTAAAGTGGGATTACATTGAACTAGTGTGAATGGGTGATCGATGATCGATGTGGACTCGGAAGGCCCAAGGTCCTGTTTCCATGCTCTTTCTTTCAATCAATCAATTTCTGAGCTCGGCTATTACTCTCATGGGAAAATTGCAAAATAATTCAAATCAAAATGAGTTCCTGAAGCTATTTTTGGAAAGACGTGATCTAAATTGGGAAATTCATATCTTGATTTACAACCAGCATATCGAAAACTACAGAAGACAATAATTCTTATCTTCCATAACGTAATCACCGGCAGACAAAAAAAGAGTGTTTTTGGAATGAGATGTTACATACTTTAGAAGTTGCGACTCCAGGGGATAAATTCAGCAATCACCATATTCTCTACACGGACATGGTTGGAACAATTGGGGCATAGTTTGGGGAATGAGAAGAATGTTGTCACACCATGTTGCGACCACATTATGTCAGTCAATGTCCATGGAGCAATATGATATGATTACAACATGATGTGGCAAGGTTAATGCTGAATGTTTTTCTTAATGTAAAGGGACCAGCTATCGGATTAAAACACTTGAAAATCTGAGTTAACCAAAAGATGATGAATAAACCAGGACATGCTCCAGTGGAATTAGGTACATGAGACATCAATGCAATTGACAATCAGTCTGAAGAAGGGACTCAACCCGAAACGTCACCCATTCCTCCTCTCTAAAGATGCTGCCTATCCCGCTGAGTTACTCAAACATTTTGGGTCTACATTCAATTTAAACCAGCATTTGCAGTTCTTTCCGACACAATACAATTGACATGTTACTCTCTCTCCAACTCAGATTCACTTACCAATCTAAAGCCTGCAAAGTAACCCGGAAGCTCAGTATGGTTTTTACTTTATGTTTTTTTCAGAGGTACTGCATGGAAACAGGCCCTTCGGCCTACCCAGCCGATGCCAACCAGCAGTCATCTGTACACTAGTTCTATTCTGCATGCTAAGGACAATTTACAAAAGCCAATTAACCTACAGAACGGTACATCTTTGGAATATGGGAGGAAACCAGAGCACCCAGAGAAAACCAACATAGTCACAAGGAGTTTGTGCAAACTCTGCACGGACAGCACCCATAGTCAGGATCAAACCTAGATCTCTGACTCTGTAAGGCAGCAAGTCTATCACTATGCCACCCCTATAAAAGCACCAAAAAGCATTTTGAGGTGCAAATGTTGGGGTGCAGGAAGTCCAACGGTTGTTGACGAAGCTCTGTACTAATACTGGATCCAACTGTGTTTCAATGGAAAATAGTCCAAGCTGCAGACGAGAGAATAGTGGCAATGCATTAACTCACCTCAAAATTCACTTAGCTGTGCTGCCTGTCAGAGCACATTGCACTGATGCAAGTTCTACATCAGTGTGATGAGTACAGAATATGACATTTATTCTTAATGGGCTTTAGAATACCAGCAAGTCACAAAGATGACCAGTACACATGTGATGCAATGTCAAAGACAGCAGGTGGGAGGAATGTGTAGACAAGAATTGAAATGGTGGTGAAACACACCATCCGAGTGCTGGATTAACTCAGCGGGCCAGGCAACATCTCTGGAAAACATGGATAGGAAACATTTCTGATTGGGAATAGACACAAAAAGCTGGAGTAATTCAGCGGGTCAGGCAGAGTTTCTAAAGAAAATGAATAGGGGACATTTCAGGTCGAGATCTTGTGTTACCTATTCCTTCTCTCCAGAGATGCTGCCTGACCCACTGAGTTACTCCAACATTTTGTGTCCATCTTCAATGAAAACCAGCATCTGCAGTTCCTTCCTACACATTTCAGATCGGGACGCCTTCAGATTCTAGGATGGTCCGGATCTGAAATGTCGACTATCTATGTCCTCTGGAGATGCTGCCTGACCTGCTAAGGTATTCCAGCACTGTGTTTTACACAGATTTCCAGCATCTGTAGAGCCTTGTGTCTCTCTGGGAATGGTGGTGATTGTCGCTGTTTGAATGCAGTGAAAGATCTAATGACTAATACATGTAAAGGACTGGGCACATATTGATGGAAAGTCCATAAATTGGTGTGTCTTATCAAAAACTGAACTGGTCTAACTTCTTTGGATTTGAGATTCCTCGGGTCAGTATGAAAGGGTTATAAAAGTTTAAATTTGGTGGCAGCAATTAGGGTGCATAGCCTCATTTACCCATTGTTACTTATTAACAGGCTGGAGATGAATGATTTTCTATGACTGTTAACTTTAACCAGGGAACATGGTGCATGAGGAGGTTTATTTTAATACTGAGAAATGGACTTCCACTTTACTATAAATATTCACAACTGATTAACCAATGTGTCGAAGGGTATACTTTCTTTGTTAAGGCTTTAAAAATAGATTTGAATAGGTAATCATTTTTATTCACCGACAAATCCAATCCAAGGGTGCAACGAACAAGTGGGCGATGGCTGGTACAAGCATAAAACAAATAGAACAAAAATGTAGTTTCAGCAATCTTTGGTTACAGATTAACAATCGACTTGGGACTTGGAACAGTTACACTAAGTCCTAATTGTAGAACGTGTGAGGAATTGAACAGTCTGGCAGTCCCTTAAGTGTTGTCTGAGAACAGGAAGGAAAGTGCTTGTTTGGAATCTGTGGAATGGGAGCATAGCTTTTCATCTTGAACCATTACTCTTTCCAATTCCTCCACGTAACTGTGCCCTCAAGGCTGGATACACAACTTGCAAGCACACCTCAGCCAATGGTTGCCCTAATGGCTCACGAGAACATCTCAGCAACACCCACACCTTCCATCATCCTCATTCTTCAGAAGACGAATGCAATGTTAGCATTCTTTTCGAGAGGACTAGAATATAAAAGCCAGGATGTAATGCTAAGGCTTTATAAGGCACTGGTGAGGCCACATTTGGAACAGTGTGAGCAGATTTGGGCCTCATATCTGAGGAAGGATGTGCTTACATTGGAAAGGGTCGAGGGGAGGTTTACGAGAATAAACCCAGGGATGCTTAAGTTAATAGATGAGGAGGATTTGATGGCTCTGGGACTGTACTGGTTGGAGTTTGGAAGGATGAAGGGCGATCTCATCGAAACCTACCAAATAATGAAAGGCCTAGATAGAGTGGATTGCGACAATGTTTCCACTAGTGGGAGAATCTAGGACCAGAGGGCACAGCCTCAGAATAAAAGGACATGCCATTAGAATTGAAATGAGCAAGGATTGCTTTAGCCAGAGGGTGGTGAATCTGTTGAATTCACTGTCTCGGAGGGCTATGGAGGCCCAGTCATTTGGTATTTTTAAAGTGTCGATTGATAGGTTTTTGATTAGTAAGGGCGCCAAAGGTTACAGGGAGATGCCAGGAGGATAGGGTTAAGAGCGAAATATAGATCAGCCATGGTCAAAGGGTTGAATGGGCTAATTCTGCTCCTATGTCCTATGATCTTGTGATCTTCTGATTATACGTGTTCAAGCTACTTCATTATTCATCCAAACTAAATTTGAAAACAGGTTCAAACCTGTAAATGAATGACATGGATATTTTTTGACTTTTTACTTTTACTTTAGACTTTAGAGATACAGCACGGAAACAAGCCCTCGGCTCACTGAGTTCACGTTGACCAATGATCACCCCGTACACTAACACTATCCGATATACTAGGGACAATTTACAATTTAACCAAAGCCAATTAGCATACAAACCTGTACGTCTTTGGAGTGTCAGAGGAAACCAGAACACCTGGAGAAAACCCACCCGGTCACAGGGAGAACAAACTCCCCACAGACAGCACCCGTGGTCAGGATCAAACCCCGGTCTCTGGGTAGTGGAGGCTCATATCATAGAGGTGTTTAAGAGGCTTTTAGGTAGGTACATGGATCTGGAGTGATATGGATCACGTGCAGGCAGAGATGATTTGTTGAACATGGCATCATGCCTGGCATGGACATTGCGGGCTGAATGGCCTGTTCCTGTGCTGTACTGTTCTATGGTGTATGTAAGGGGAGCAGATAATTTGGAGATTATGTGGGAAAGAGGAATTGGACACAGGAGAAACCATGACCTTAGTGAACATCATGCAGAACCACATGACCCATTCCTACTAAACTCTCTCTTCTTCCTATATTAAAGAACAGACAGCAGAAAATCAGAATCCCTTCTGCACCACCATGGATTAATTCTCCCTTCCTTAATTCCATCCAGGGACCCCGGCAGCTCTTTCAGGTGAGGCAGAGGTTCACTTGCACCTCCTCCAACCTCATCTGCTGTATTTGTTGTTCTCGGTGTGTGGACTCTTACATATCGGCGAGACCAAGCACAGACTGGGCAATCATTTTGCTGAACACCTTCGCTCAGTCCGCCTGGGCCTACGCAATCTCCAGGTTGCCAATCATTTTAACCCCCTTCCCATTCCCAAGGTGACCATTCTGTCCTGAGCCTCCTCCACTGTCAGATTGAGGCCATACACAAATTGCAGGATCAGCAACTCATATTTCGCTTGGGCAGCCAACAAACCAGCTATAAGAATATTGATTTCACTAATTTAATCCAGCCCTCCGTCGCCCTAGTTGTCCTACCAGTTCCACCGTTCTCATCCATGTAACCCTTTGTTATCACCTCTTTCACAACCGCAATGGACCATTGTGGGTTCTACCTTTCCTTGGCTATCAGCGCTGTCTCTGATTTGTTCTGAACCTTTCCAAACCTCAAGATTCCCTCCCCTCTGAGTCTCAGTCTCAAGAGGGGGCTTCGACCCGAAACGTCACCTATTCCTTTTCGTCAGAGATGCTGCCTGACCTGCTAAATTACTCCAGCATTTTATGTCTCTCTTTGGATTAATCACAATCCAGTGTCCTTTTCCCAGCACTGTTCTATGTATCCCCCTCTATGTTTAGATTTGTAATCATTCAGAGTTTGCTTTGTCACAGATGCTGAAACAGGAAATGTTCCGGTCATTTCAGAATAGCATAAACATGCAATGCCAAGCAGTGAAGCAGTGCATCATTGCACGCCAGGTTAATTACACTTATTCCTTCAGCTCAGAAATCTTTCTCCCTTTGTATTTCATGTGCCTCTATGAGTTCCTAAACTGCACCCTAACCAAAACGCCCCTATTGTATCAGCCTCTACCACCCAGAGACCCGTGGTCGATCCTGTGTGCTGTCTGTGTGAAGTTTGTGCATTTCCCCTGTGACCCGTGGGTTTTCTCTCGGTTTCCTCCCACACTACAAGACATTTGTAGCTTATTCTGTGCAGAGGAAAACACAGGAGACAAGAAGGCTCCAGAATGTTAAACTGTCCATGTCTCAGTGTGTGTACTTCACAATGATATACCATACACACAATCAAATCCACCTCGTCAGACCTATTTGCCAATATGCTTCTTACTTGGAAAGTAAAGAGTAAAACTATTTCCAAGCTATCCCCCAAATGGCAAGGCTTTATGGTGAAAGGGGCAGTTTAAAAGAGATGTACAGGGCAAGTTTGTTTTACACAGAGGGTGGTGGTGGAGGCGGATATGGTAGTGGCATTTAAGGCTTTTAGATGGACACATGGGTAGGCAGAGATTGGAGGTATATGGACAACATGCAGGCAGAGGAGTTTGGTTTATCTTGCCATTATGTTTGGCACATTCATTGTGGGCCAAAGGACCTGTTGCCATGCTGCATGCCGTACTATGTTTTAAGTAGTTTAAAAAATACATTTACAGGTTTGACCAACAAAGTGGCTTTTGAGCTAGACTTTTTGTAACATGGTATTCCTAGTATTGACGGTCCACAGATGATGTTGACGTAGCATCTTTTTCTGGTCTCATTGAACAATTTCTTGACTCTTTTCAGCTTTGTGTCCTTGTTCTGTGCTTTAAGGATTCACTTTAGGGCGACATCACAATCTTCTTCACTACTTTCTTGAGTGCTTAATGTTGTATTCTGCATCTCTCTGCTGCTTTTACAATATAATCCAATCTCTTCCCAACCCCATATTCTGGTTAGTCCTGGAGTGACAGTCACACAGTACGGAAACAGGCCCTTCGGCTCAAATGCTTACACCGGCCAACATGTCCCATCTACACGAGTCCCACCTGCCTGCGTTTGGCCCATATCCTTCTAAACCTGCCCTATTCAAGTACCTGTCTCATTGTTTCTTAAACGTTGCGATAGTACGTGCCTCAGCTACTTCCTCCGGCAGTTCATTCCATTCACTCACCACCCTTAGTGTGAAAAAGTTACCCCCCAGGTCCCTATTAAATCTTTCTCCCCCTCACCTTAAACCTATGTCCTCTGGTTCTCAATTCACCTACTCTGGGTAAGAGAATCAGTGCGTCTATTACTCTCATGATTTTATACAACTCTATAAGATTACCTCTCATCCTCCTCCATCCACATCGCCATTCAATGTGATCAGCCATGATCACATTGAATGGCGGTGCTGGCTTGAAGGGCTGAATGCCCTACTCCTGCACCTATTGTCTATTGTCCATTGTCTATTGTATATTGCCCTGCAAGGAATAAAGCACAACCTCTCGCTATAGCTCCGGCCCTCGAGTCCTGGCAACATCCTTGTAAATCTTCTTTGCACCCTTTCCAACTTGATAACATCTTTCAAATAACATGGTGCCCAGAACTGAACACAATACTCTAAATGTGGCACCACCAACGTGATTAATGTGCCAATAGAGCACGTAATGACACCATTTCTCTTTATCTCTCGTACTGTGATGCTTGCCGTGTTTCAACTGCTTTCCTTCCGTTCTCTTACAGTTTCAGTTGAGTCAGACTCAGATGTGGCCCAGGTCTCCGTGCAGGACTATATTGTGTCGTTGAAGCTATCCCTGCACATTAACATTACCCTACACACGCTGGGGACAGTTTTACATTTTATACCAAGCCAATTAATCTACAAACCTTTATGTCTTTGGAGTGTGGGAGGAAACGGAATATCTCAGAGAAAACCCATGCAGGTCATGGGTAGAACGTACGAACTCCATACAGACAAGCACCCATAGTTAGGATCGAACCCAGGTCTCCGGCGCTATAAGGCAGTAGCTCTACCGCTACACCACCATGCCGTCTTGTTCAGTGATGGAAATGGGTTTTAGGAACTAGGGGTACGCTAAGATCCATGAGTCTGAGGTTGGGAAGGAAGGTGGGGGTGGGAGGGTAAACATTGTTTTTATGTGCGGTCATACCCATGTAAGATTACAAGAATGCATAACTTGTTTATTGTGTATTCGTAATACAGTTTATTGTGTATTATATGTCATTGCTGCTTTCTTGCATATCTCTCTCTCTCTCGGCTGCAGCCATCGTCTGCTTCGGTGAGGGAAGCAGGTCGGTGATTGGTCACAACGCCCCTCAGAGACTGTGTCTGATTGGCCACCGATTGACCAGCGCATTATATGATTGGACACAATGCCCTTGGAGACAGTGGCTGATTGGTCAGGAGGAGACCGATTTGTTGATTGGACGTGAATTTTAAGGGAAGCTGGTCGGTGATTGGACTTAGAGACAGCGGTTGATTGGCCGCCAAATAATCGAGCACAAAATATTGACAAATAGGAAAACAATAAAATCGGAATTACGATTTAAATCGGAAGAATATCATGCCTGATCTGCAGCAAAGATACTAGTATCCACTCTAGTATCTTTGATCTGCAGTTCCTTCCTATTGAAGAAGAACCCTGGCCTGAAACAATGCCTAATCCATTCCCTCCACAGATGACGCCTAGCCCACTGAGTTCTTCCAGCACTCTGTGTTTTTTATTTAACTCTGAAATTGAAGATAGACATAAAGCTGGAGTAACTCAGCAGGACAGGCACAGCCACAGGGCGAACGTACTAACTCCGTAGACATCACCTGGAGTTGGGATTGAACGTGGGAATCTGGCACAGCAGCTTTACCGTTGCACCAGTGTGCTGCCCTCACAATAGTTTTTTTTTTTAAATCCCATTGCTTTTTATATGCCATCTGAATGAAAGGCCAACTAATCCTGAATTATAGTTGCAGTTAATCCTCAACTTTGATCACCACACTACCCTTTCGTTAATTCACCCTCTGCCCAGTTGAGTCATCAAGCTGTTGAACACTATGCTGCTTTTCAAAGGGCAAGGAACAACTAATGAACATTTATTCTGCTGAAGTAATGATGCAGCTTCAGAAAATTATAGGTTACCGAAATGGCCAAAATTCCAAACCAAATATACTTTGCATGCAAACTGACGTGGTGGACATTTAACTACAAAATAGGCATTAAAATTAGGGCGGCACAGTGGTGCAGTTGGTAGAGATGCTGCCTCACAGAGCCAGAGACCCGGGTTCGATCCTGACCTCGGGTGCTTTCTGTGTGGAGTTTACACGTTTTCACTGTGACCGCGCGGGTTTCCTCTGGGTGAAACATAGAAACATAGGAAAATAGGTGCCCGTCAGTACCCCGTTCCTGCTTTTTCCCTATAATCCCTTCATTCCTTTAGCCCGAAGAGCTAAATCTAACTCTCTCATGAAAATTGCGTTTCCTCCCACATTCCAGAGACGTTTGGGTTTGTAGGTTATCGGCCTCTGTAAACTTGCCCCTAGTGTGTGGGGAGTGGATGCGAAAGTAGAACTTGTATGAATGGGTGATCGATGAATGGGAGTGGACCCGGCGGGCCAAAGGGCCTGTTTCCATGCTATGTCTTTAAACTAAAAAGTTCCTTTCAAAAATGTAACGTATTAACAGCAGCTGTCGCCCAAAAGGGAAAATCTTTTGTATTAGAAGAAGAAACATTTAAGTCAGGGACGGTTGAGGTCATGGAAAAGGGAAAAGCTTCAGTAGGAATTTTCCCTTTCACAGCAGCCCTTGTGAAAATGAAATATCGTAACGGTTTTCAAAAACCTTCTGTAGGCTGTGGGCTGTTTGCAACACTGCCAGAACTGTACAGTTTAAGCACTAGTTACAAAGCATTAAAACAAAAACGTGGTGGCGGATGATATAACAGCTCATTCCTAGTAATGATTAAGCATCATTATTGTAATTAAAGTTCAGCAGCTCTGAGGTGAAAGGCATTGGGGTCGGGTTTGACCTTTAGGTGACCGGCCAGTAGAGGGAGCTGGTCAGCTGCCCGTTCCAGCAAAGAAAGAGGACCCCTGTGGAGAACCCCTTTGATTTGGAGCTAAGGGGCCAAAGGGACTGCGGAGAATCAAATGGACATCCTGATGTAACTGGCATGGGAATGCCCACCAGCAAGGGGAATGATGTTGGCCATGGTGGCTGCTGGTGAGAGTGGATAGGGGCATTGAAGTGGCGGTGACGGGAATAGGATGAGTCAAGATATAAGTGGTGGTGGGGTTGGACATGGGTGGTTTGGTGGTGAGGGAGGGTTGGGGAGTTCAGTTAGTGGTTGTAGGGAGTAGAGGCAGGTTTGTTGAGGCAGTCGTGATTGAGGGGCAGTGTATTGAGGCGGTGAGGAGCGTGAGAGTAGTGAGAGGCCGGGTTCGCCACTGCGAGTGAAAGATAAGACTGTTTGATTAACATTTTATAACTTTGTCAGCACCAGAAACATGGCGACTCTTTGTTTACTGCCCAGGTGAGGCCTGCTGTATAATTTCACAATGCGGATTGTATGCAAAAACAATGAATGTCACTGTACCTGTGACAATAAAGTACCATTGAATCATTATATCATTGATGGAGAGGGGAGATGTGTTGGGGTGGTGGTGAAGATGGCCAAGATGTTGAGTTGGTGGACGTAGGTAGGAATGGGGGGGTGGTGGTGGTGAAGGTGGTAAAAGCAGGGATATGGGTAGGTATTGGTGTGCTGCTGGTAGTACTTTTGAGTTTAAACTTTAAAGATACAGCATAGAAACACGCCCTTCGGCCCACAGAGTCTGAGTCGACTGGCCCTATCTAACCAACTAGGGACGGCTTGCAATTTTCCCAAAGCCAATTAAGCTACATCCGTGCATGTCTTCAGAGTGTGGGGCACGGAAGCACCTGGAAAAAACTCATGCAGTCACAGGGAGAATGTTCAAACTCCGTACAGATAGCACCACTAGTCAGGATTGAACCCTGGTCTTTGGCGCTGTAAGGCAACAACTCGACTGCTGTGCCATTGTGTCACCCCTAAGTGGGTGGAGGTAAGAGGAAAAAAGAGGGGTGTTGAGGTGTTGGTGATCGGAAGTGGGGACGGGCATTGATGCACTGGTGGTAGGGGATGGGTGTGGACATGGAGATGGTAGTGATAGGGTAAGAGGGTGGTAATGGAGGGTGTTGAGGAGATGCTGATGGGGAAGGATAATGAGGAGATGGTGTGGGTACTGATGTGGGGGGGGGGGGGGGGGTTGAGGTGGTGATAGGGTGTGAGAGGTTGAGGTGTGGTGCGGAGCAGTGACAAAGTGGTTTTGGAACGGGAAGAGTGTTGATGTGGTGGAGAGGGGTAGCGGTTCTGCATGGGGATTGGAGATTGGCGATGTGGCAGAGGAGGAAGGGTCGGTAGGGCTTGTTTGGGGAGGAGAGATGTGATGGTGGTGAGAGTGAGGATGTGCCGGTGGAGGAGGAAGATGACAAGGAGGTGGTGGGAAGAAGGTGAGGGTGTTGAGATAGTGGTCAGGGGAGGTCAGAGACTCACAAAGCGTTAGGGCCAAGGTGTTGAGTGATGTTGGTGGATGTTAATGAAGTGGGGATCTGCTAGTGGACTGGTCCTGAGGTGGCAACGCTACCAAGGAGCCTAGCCTGTTTTGATATAAGATAGACACAAAATGATGGAATAACTCAGCGGGTCAGGCAGCATCTCTTGAGAAAAAGAAAAGGTGACGTTTTGGGTCGGAAGTTTAGAAGGAAGAGGGGGACCTCATTGAAACTTACCGAATAGTGAGAGGCCTGGATAGAGCGGAGGATGAGAGGATGTTTCCACAGTGGGAAAGTCTAGACCAGAGGGCACAGCACCAGAATAAAAGGACATACCTTTAGAAAGGTGAGGAGGAATTTCATTAGTCAGAGGATGGTGAATCTGTGGAATTCATTGCTAATGGAGGCTGTGGAGGCCAAGTCAATAGACATTTTTAAGGCGGAGATTGACAGATTCTTGATTATTAAGGGTGTCAAGGGTTATGGGGAGAAGGCACGAGAATGGGGTTGAGAGGGAAGATAGATCAGCCATGAATGAATGGCAGAGTAGACTTGATGGGCTGAATGGCCTAATTCTGCTGCTAGAACTTATGGACATGAACCCTTTTTCAGACTCCTGTTTTGATGGACCTTGTACAGGGACCAACAACAATCACGGCCTTAAACTGGACCTCGATCTGGTTATGGAACTGATTGAAAGCTGCAGTGCAAAGCTTCCATCATTGCAACCCAAAGAGGCATACAGCTATCCTACATACATTTTAAAACAAGCAACTAATTGTAACACAGTTTAAATCATAAAACACTTGCGTGCTTTGGACATGATATTTGGTGTGAAGCAGCCATGTTCCCAATGATACCGATCTATAATGAAGCCATTAACATTGGACAAGGCTACTCAAAGCCTGTGCCCTACCGACTGGGGGACTTTGATCAAATCTTCATGCAGTGCTGATGTGGCCCATCCCAATTGGGGCAGCAAGAATAAAAATTGTTGCATTTCGAAATAAGAAAATTAATTGAAGTGTTCGTTTCGAAATGCCATGCATTGACCGCTGTTGAAAATGTGTACGTGTAGTTATCATGTGAGGGGCAAATCAGTTTGTTTGTGATGTCTCCCAAGGTTGGGAAACTAGTCCTCCCTGCCAATGTGCTCATATGACAACAATGTTTGGGAAACTGCCATTGTGTATCTCAGCAAATAGTCAATACCCTCTGCAAATTGGGCGACAAGTAATAATGACTCAATACATAATTAAACATTTAGAGCGGCATGGCGGCACAGCGGTAGAATTGCTGCCTCACAGCGCCATTGGCCCGCGTCCAATCCTGACTACGGGTGTTGTCTGTACGGAGTTTGTACATTCTCTCTGTAACCGCATGGGTTTTCTCCAGGTGCTCCAGTTTTTCCTCCCACACTCCAAACAGGTTTGTACGTTAGTTAGCTTTGGTGGAATTGCAAATTGCCCCTTGGTTTGTAGGATAGCGCTAGTGTACGGGGTGATCACTGGTTGGCGCGGACTCAGTGGGCAGATGGGTCTGTTTCCACACTGATGGGTTCATCATGCTATTAAAGTGCATTGATCAATGTAAGACCAAGTATACTATGAACCTCCGTAATTGGCATTGGTCCTCGAATTAACAAACTCAAACCTGATGATTTGACCCCACTTCTAAATCTACCTAAAGATTTCTGATTATATGTTCCAAAAGTGACTTTCCCGCAAACATGCCAACATATGTTCACATATGTTGGTGCATGTGGGTGGGTTCTGTATACACCAGGGCACACCAAAACATAAATGAAGTCCTATGCTCTCTGATTTATCGGTGTCTCCGAATCCTTTTGTACACATTTCCTAAAATATTATCAACAGCATTTTAAAAGCACTGCCATAAATCAGCCTGTGGGATTAGGAACAAGAGATGTTCAGAATGTATAGCTCAAACAGATGTTAGAAAGTTCTAATATGTTGTGATGACTTGTTTAAAGCAACAGGAAACATCTGAGAGCTCATGTATTTAGCACTTGGTTTTGTAATGGTCCACATTATTTCAAGAAATCATTTTGCTAGTAAATCATTAAAATCCCCACATCAACACCTCAGTAGGTATATTCGTTACCCTGTCCTAATTCAGAAGTTCACCAAGAACGAAATGGGGCCCGGGGTGGTGGGTTGGGGGATGGGGGGGGGGGGGGGGGTGCTTGGAGCGAAGGAGAGACCCGGCGGGAGGTGGGTGCGGAAGAGGAAGGGGAGGCTTAAGGCCACGTGTAACGGCAGGCTCTAGATGGGACCGTTCGGTGAATTTTTGTAACTTTGCCGATGCCAAAACAAGGCAACACTTGTGTTCTGCCTAGGTGAGGTCATGAGGTCATAATGTCATGTGATAGGAGCAGAATTATAAATTATTTAAATTTTTTTTAAGAAAAAAGAATTATAATTTATAGGAGCAGATTTATGCCATTCAGCCCATCAGGTCTACGCTGCCATTCAATCATGGCTGATTTATCTCTCTTTCCTAACCCCATTCTCCTGCCATCTCCCCATAACCACTGTCACCTGTACTAATCAATAATCTTCTAGAGGTCCACTATGTGGTTTTTAACAGTTTGTAGGCAAAACAAAGAATTTCACTGTACCTCGGTACATGTGACATTAGAGTCTAATTGAATCATTGAAGTTCATCAAACTGGCTCCTTATCTCCACTGTTGTGGAGCTGAATATATCTAGGGAGGTAATGGTGTTGGTTCCTTTTGGCACCAAGATCTTTTAGCTAATCTGGACCCAGTCTCCAAAGTCTGCTCAAGATCTGGCATGTGGGCCAGTCACAGTCTATGTTTTTGTTCCTTCTGTCACCAAGTCAACTGAGGCAACTACTCTTGTTCGGTGTCAAAATCACTTGGGTCAATTTACAGAGGCCAATTAACTTACAAACCCACACAGTTTTGGAATGTGGGAAGAAAGCGGAGCAACCGGAGGAAACCCATGGAGGTCACAGGGAGAACGTACAAACTCCAGACAGCACCCAAGGTCATTACTGAATCCGGGTCTCTGCTGCTTGGCCACTACCAGCTGCACCACTGCACCCTCCTAGTTTTAGCAGGACTTATGTCTCATGTGGGAAGGAACTGCAGATATTGGTTTACACAGAAGATAGACACAAAATGCTGGAGTAACTCAGCGGGGCAGGCAACATGTCTGGGGAGGAATGAGTCAAGACCATTCTTCAGACTTTTATTTTATTCGTGTTCATATGTTCTCTTCTCTTTCACTTCCCTGTTCCATCCTTCACCTCACTTCCTCATTCTCCCCATATCTCCCACACCCTTCTTCCTTTCACTTGATCCTCCTTCCTCTTCCCTCTCCCATCCTGTGTCCCTACTTCTAACCTACACGTTGCATTTGATGACATAATTTTGGCCATCGCCTGCAGCAAACAATTACACAACGTGAGTTTCTAACTCCAGCGTGCAGCGTACATCCATTTGTAGAACTCTGTCAGGACAAAGCGGGATAGCAATGAAGAATGTGAAAGGGGGAGGAGAGCAGAAAGCCAACAAGGTTTGGAAGTCAAGATGTATTAATCTTTATACAGAGGAGCACAAATGGACAAAGTTTCAGTAGAAATACAATGATCCCAGTTTTAATAAACGAGGTATTGTCAATAAAGGTGAGGAATCAATATTTCTCCTAAACAAACCATTGGACAGTCTCCAGATTGAGAACTGTGTGTCCAGTCTGAATGTCAAGGATTTGGACAGGGTGGAGTAGCGATACATTTTGATAAGAGGAAAGAGAGAGAGAGAGAGAGAGAGAGAGAGAGAGAGAGAGAGAGAGAGAGAGAGAGGGAGAGGGAGAGGGGAGAGGGAGAGAGAGGGAGACGGAGAGGGAGGGAGAGGGAGGAGAGGGAGAGGGAGGGAGAGGGGGAGAGGGAGAGGGGGAGGGGAGAGGGAGACGGAGAGGAGGGAGGGAGAGAGAGGGAGAGAGAGAGACAAAGAGCGAGAGAAAGACAGAGAGGAGGCGAAACAGGGAGGGGGAGGGAGAGAGAGACTTTGGTTAGGAGGCACGACTACTGAAACTGGAGCAATTTTCAGAAAAAGATGGGAAGTAAAGAGGGCATTGAACACAATTGTTCAAAGCTACAAAAGATAAGGTCAACAAGCAAAGGCTATTTCTTCGAATTACTGTCAGTAACTAGAAATTTAAATTTTAATATCATCAAATGGTTATGTAGAAAAATGCAGAAAATATATTATTCCAAGATTTAGTTTAATTTAGTTTCGAGGTGCACAGCGGTATCTGGCATGTTTGCCCACCGAGCCAATGCCGACCAGTGATCAACCCATACACTAGCACTATCCTACACACTAGGGACAATTTTACATACTTTTATACAGATGCCTAATAATCTACAAACCTGTACGTCATTGAAGTGTGGGAGCACCTGGAGAAAACCCATGCGGTCACAGTGAGAACGTGCAAACTCCGTACAGACAGCACCCATAGTCAGGATCAAACCCGGGTATCAGGCTGCAACTTTACCACTGTGCCACCCTATATGCTGAGAGGAGTAGCAATGGAAACATAGTCAGTCATAAAACCATACAGCGCGGAATAGTCCCATCCGCTTAACTCATCCATGCCAAACAGACATGCCCCAACTGAGTTAGTTCCATTTGATTAATATTCCTCTAAACCTTTCCTATCGTAACCCTCTTAAACTCTCCTATTCATGTACCTGCCCTAGTGTCTTTTAAATGCTAATATAATACCCATCTCCACTACATCCTCCGGCAGTTCGTTCCATATACCCACCACCCTCTGAGTGAAAAAGATGTTGTTCCGATTCCAATTAATTTTGTCCCTGTCATTGTCCTATCTGGGACACATGACAATAAACTGTCTTGACTTGACTTAACTAAAGCTATGTCCCCTGGTTCTTGATTCCCCTACCCTGTGTAAAAGTGTGCGAACAGTACCATATCAAACTGTCACTAAAGACTTGTCACTAAACTCAGGAAGTTCCAAAACACTTTATAGTTAATGAAGTATTTCCTTACATGAAGCATCAATATAATGTAGGTCTCTGACTCTATTGGTCTATTGAAAGATGACAGCTGCTCAGTTGGATCCCGTCAAAGTCAAAGTCAAAGTAGCCTTTATTGTCATTCAGACCTTTCGGTCTAACATAAATTTGTTATTTATGTTACATAACAAATTTACGTAAACATAAATTTACACAAACATAAATATCTATGTGATAATTACCAGCGTTTAATTTAGTTTAATTGGGAGAGAGAGCATGGAAACTGGCCTTTCGGCCAACTGAGTCCGTGCCGATCACTGATCATCCGTTCACATTAGTTCTATATTATCCCACTTTAGCATTCACTGCCTTCACAGCAGAAGCAATTTTATAGAGGCCAATTAACATCAATCCACACGCCTTTGCGGTTTGAGAGGCCACAGGAGTACAAGAAGAATGTACAAATTCCACACGGGCAGCATCAAACCAAGGTCAAACCAAGAACCTGCATCACTGGTGCTGTGAGGCAGCAGCTCTACCAGTTGCTGCTCTAGTTTCAGTGAAATGTATTGGAATTGATCAAGACAGCCTGATAATGGTTCTGCTCTTTTTCATACATGTGCCCAGTTCTTTTGACTTGTAAATGAGAGGGCAGTTAGGTCCTTGTTTAATATCGTATCTGAATTGGAGCATTTCTGACCTCAGCGGTGATGTAAAAAGGGTTCTGGGTCACTGCAACCCGTCTAACACCAGGGCATAAAACCAAATGCTCTCAGAAGAAGTAGAAATTCAGGGGTTGTCCAGTGGGGCAGCGGTAGAGTTGCTGCCTTACGGCGCCACAGAGTAGAACCATTATCAGGCTGCCTTGATCAATTCCAATAAATTCCACTTAGACTAGAGCAACACAGTGGCACAGCTGGTAAAGCTGCTGCCTCACAGCACCAGAGACCCGGGTTTGATCCTGAGCTCAGGTGCTGTCACATAGGAGTTTTCCGCGTAACCGCATGGGTTTTCTCCGGGTGCTCCAGTTTCCTCCCACACGCCAAAGACGTACAGGTTTGTAGATTAATTGGCTTCGATAAATTTTAAGTTGTCCTAATGTCAACTAGGGTGCTAGTGTATGGTGGGGTAGGGGAAGGGTAGGGGGGGTGGCAAGGAGGGCGAGGGAGGTGTATGTAGAAATTACCTAAAATTAGAGAATTCAACATTCATACCACTTTAACTTCCCCCTCGCTTGGTTTTTTTCCTTACTTGCAGCTTCTCCTACCCAGAGAACATATTGAAGGATTGCTTCATGGCCCGGTTTGGCAAGTCGAATGCCCAGAAATGAAGGATATTACAGAGAGTTCTAGACACTGGCTGGCCCATCACAGGTACTGACCTCCCCACCATAGAAGGAATCTATAGGAGGCGCTGCCTCAAAAAGGCCGCCAATATTATCAAAGACACACACTCTTATTCTGTGACCATCAGGTTCAAGAATAGCTTCATCCCAACAACCATCAGGCTCTTGAACATGACACCATACTAACCTCAACTATGACCTTCCATGGACAGTCTTTGGTTGACTAAAGACCATAGTTATTTGTGCTTATTAATTTATTGATATTTTTGGATATTATATATTATCTGTGTGCATTGGCTGTTAAGCCACAGCAAGGAAGAATTTCACTGTTGGCTCTTGACTCTTGATGTGATGTGTTCAAGTCATGGTGGGGCATGGCCATGCTCAACAGTGGCACTGCTTTAACACCCCAACATATTAATCACTGCTCAGTGGAGAGTTCAGGACTTAAAACTGTAGCCATCTTGTAGCAGGCTGGTTAAAATCCACCTTTCAAGTGGACTGACTGGGGAACTAAAGTGAGGAATGTGCCCAAGAGGAAAAGATGAAGGAAGAAACATATGAACGCCCAGGTTCTTCAACAATACAATGGCGAAGTAGGAAATGGCTGAGGGGAAGGAGCATAAATAAACAATCAAAGGGTGGGGATAGGAAGGAGATTACATAATGAAGAAACTCCTGGGTCTCCAGCATAATAGCTTTTCTAAAAACTTCAAACAAACAAACAATTACCAGCTGATGTGATACTTCCCATTAATGGAAGCTGAAAATTAAGATTCAACACAATATAATCTGACTGCATGGTACTGAAATGCAGCATAAACACAAATATTTTGTTTGATAAAATAATTTTTTGTTGGCCACCCATTTTCTGGGTGTGGTGCTGAATGGCTCATTGGACATTGCGGGTTAAACTCATATTACTTGCTTTTTGCCATACTTGAATTAGTTAAATGGGTCGTTAAAGACAAAACAGGGCAATCTTAAATATGATCTAAACAGCCAGAGCATGCTCTTGCTCATCAAAACATGTTATTTGAAATTCTTCATCTGTAAAACATGTGTTAATGATTAATAATATTGAACCACTAAAAGATAAGCACATTATAAACCACTACAATTAACACTTAGAAGCAATCTGTCTGGAATCCTCAGTCTGGGATGCCTAGGTCAGCAATAATAATATGGCACAATTTGTGTTTATTTAAATAATGAATCACGGACTTACATTTAAAGAGTATGAATGAAGAACACAAAACCAATTCGGCCCCTGTACAAATTTCAGATTTACATGAGCATACGACAACTTATGTCTTTCATTCATCCATTTGACTGCACCTAAGCAATCTGATCTGCGTTTAATTTCCATTTCACATTTCCTAGGTTAGATCAAGTTGAGTTAATGAGGAGCGAGATAAGACTGGGGTGAGGCAAGGTCAGTGAGAATACTTGAGAGAACTTTCTTTCACTTTATTAGTATTGGAGCCACAACGTGACAGCCTTTGCCCTCCGATGTTTCCTCTCATTATTAAACGTTGCTGGGAGTCAGGCAACAGTACAACATTATCTCACATGTGAGACACGTCAGATAGTGGGATACTAATTGTTTGCTGGGGAAGGGATAAATGTGTCTCGCTCTTGCAGAGAACTCTGCTGCTGATGATGTTGGTGAACAAACACAGTCATACGTGGATCAAATTCATTTTGGAAGAATACTGACAGTACATATCTGCTACAAATAAAACAGTCCAATTAGAAAGGGTGTCAGAGTTTATAGGGAGAAGGCTGGAGAATGGGGTTGAGAGGGAAAGATAGATCACTCATCATTGAATGGCGGAGTAGTCTTGATGGGTCGAATGGCCTAATTCTGCTAGAATTTATGAGTTTATGATCTTCTGCCAGCCTGAATTAATGCTGAGTGGTATATTTTACATGCAAATTGTATCCCCTTTTTAAAACAGCATCACTAATTTGATTGTTAAAAAAAAACACCAAATGCTGGAGTATTGTTTACAGGGTAATACAGAGAACACAGAGAATATTGTTCACAGAGTAATATGTTTATATATCGGTTATGTTACTACAAGTAAGAATTTCATTGTTCCATTTCTGGACATATGGCAATAAAACACTATTGACTCTTGAGTAAGGCAGTGGGTCAGGCAGTACCTCTGGAAGACACGGCTTGGCAACATTTCAAGGGACTCTGATTGAGACTGATTGTAGTAGGGAGGGAGAAAGCTGGAAAAGAGGTGGGGGTGGGACAAAACCTGGCAAGTGGTAGGTGGGTACAGGTGAGGAGTGGGGGTTAATTGGGGGATGAGTGGACAAAAGCTGGAGATAAAAAGGGAGACAAAATGGTGTAAGATATGGAGAAAAGATGAGTGAAATGCAAGGAAGAGATATAGGTGGAGAGGGGAGGGGGAAAAGGGGGTCAGAATAGTGGGAGAAATGGGTGTGCACCCTGGTAGGGAATAGGGAAGCGAAGGGGGAAAAAGGCTAGAATTCAATGTTTAAACCTGAAGAAAGGTCCCGACCCGAAACGTCACCTGTCCATTTCCTCCAGAGATGCTGCCAAACCTGCTGAGTTACTCCAGCATTTTGTGTCTATCTTTGGTATAAACCAGCATCTGCAGTTCCTTATTATTATATGACATGCTCATACCATTGGGTTGTAAGCTACCCATCTACCTCATTGGAGACCTTTGAACTATCTTTAATCAGACTTTATTGGACTTCAATGTTATATCTTGCACTAAATTTTACACCCTTTATTCTTTATATCTGCCCTGTGGAAGGCTTGATTGTATTCATGTATAGTCTTGTCTTTGACTGGATAGCACGCTTTTAAAAGCTTTTCACTGTATCTTATTGCACGTGATAATAATAAACTAAATTAAACTTTAAAAAATATATATATATTATTAGAAGTAAGTGCAATAATATGGTACCGTAGATACCCAATATATATTGACATGTTACATTTCATGTACAGCTTCTTCTTTTTTTTATTTTAACAGTAAAAAGGAGACAGAAAGAGAATAGAAAAGAAATAGAGGTGTGTGATACTGGAAAGTGAGAAAAAGGGAAGGAGAAAAGAAAGAAAATAGAGAGAAAAGAAGAAGAGGTAGAAAGCAGAAGAATAAAGGAGAGATAGCTATTTATTATTCTTGAAGAAATTAAACTTTTGTTATAAAAGTTCCCCTATAATGAGCATATAATTATAATTATAATCAAACATCTAGCCTCACACATTATGGCTTCACGTTCTTTCTTCCTGCAGCAACAATACACTGCAAAAAGCAGAAAGGAGAGTTATACTACACTACATTGCTGCTCCAATTTAGTATGTTCTTGGTGGGTGATATCCATTACATCAGAAGGGCCTTTTCCCTCTTTAAAGCTGTTGACTTGTGCAACCTGGGCTCCTTCAAGTCTCCCATCTTTGCAACTGCTTTTATTCCAGAATGCAGCATTAACACTGACTGGACAAAGTTATTGTTACCATTTTTAGAAGCCATCTCCATCAATTTTACATGCACGCTCAGACATCAAATCTTTGCTGTTTAATAATTTAGATTGAATTTGCTGGTCTATTAAACCACACACAAAATTGCCCTTTGGCATACAATTCAGGAATAGAACAAAATTACAACGTCAAGATAGGTTCTTTTACACAGTTACATCATCGCTACTGGTATCACCTGACCTTCAGTGTCTGGTTCTAAATTTGTAGCTTTGTCCTCCAAAGGTGCTGGATTTTAGTGATTCTGCAATCTATTATCTCACTGTACAGAACATATTTTTCTTGTGTGGTGTCAGACAAAAAACATACATGCTCTATTGCAGAAATTGATTTCTTGATGCTCTCAACACCTTAGCCTCCGCCCTTACTTTCAAAAATATTACGCAAGATCAGAAGCCTTATCATAAACACCAAGGCTCCCAGTAAAAACGGTTTGGATCAGAGCTGCCATCTTGTGCCATTGTTATTGATTCAACTAGAGTGCACGGTATGTAGCAACACTGCTAGATGGGCTGAGGTAAGTCTTCCTTGGAATCAAACGCAGACACTCCCCGACATGCAATGGGCGACATAAGCACTTATGTAAACAATTCTGTACTCAGTCCCTAGTGCAATCAAGGTAGTTTGTAATTTTGACTTTGTGTTTTACTTTAACTTTAGAGATACTGCATGGAAACAGGCCCTTTGGCCCACCAAGTCCGCGCCGATCAGCAATCACCCCGTACACTAACCTACGTACATTAGGGGCAATATATAATTTTACCGAAGCCTATTAACCTCCAAACCTGCACATCTTTGGAGCGTGGGAGGAAACTGGAGCACCTGGATAAAACCCACATGATCACAGGGAGAACATGCAAACTTTGTACAGACAGCACCTATAGTCTGGGTCAAACCATGGTCTCTGGCGTTGTAAGGCAGCAACTCTACCGATACACCACTGTGCCACCCAACTTTTCTACAACATTGTACGATCACTCAAGGTTACATTGAAAACATTGAACACTCCAGCCCTCCAACCCCCCCACTTAAACATAGTACTTCGCGAACACTTGAACAAACAACAAAAAGAAGTTTGTTATATTTTTTTAAATCGAGCAAATAGTATAGTGCAAAGCCAAAAGAGAGTCCCAAGTCCCTCGTGCAATCAAGGCAGTTTGTAGTTTGGAGTTTAGTTGTTCATAGTGTTCAACTATTAGGACTGTTGGGACAAATCTTTTCCTTAAACAAAATGTTACTGTTTTTAGACCCCTTAAACGATTTTTCCGATGGCGGGAGTGAGATGAGAGCGTGGCCAGGGTGGTGTGGGTCCCTGATGATGCTGGCTGCCTTTTCGAGGCAGCGTCTTCTATAGATCCCTTTGATAGTGGGGAGGTCAGTACCTGTGATGGACCAGGCAGTGTTCACCACTATTTTGTAATCTCCTTCGTTTCTGGGCGTTCGAGTTGGAGAACTAGGCCATGATGCAACCAGACAATATGCTCTCTACTGTACACCTGCGGAGGTGAGCCAGCTTGCAATACCGCCCGACAGTTCAGTGATAAGTAAGAACCATAGGGTAAACAGATTCAAATTAAACAACATGTATAGTTAGTGGATTGGGAATGATTTTCCATATCCTCTGTTGGCAGTCCAAGTGGAAAGAGGCATGGCTAGTAATACGAATTCATCCTCTTTTGCGTGCACCAACTTTATTCTCCAACGTGCCCTGGTAGATTCCTCACACAAAATTGTGAAACTTGCCCAAAATACATCAAATGGTGGTTTCCACCCAGAATGTGGTGCTAAAAACAGCAATGTGGTTCCCCACAGCAGCTGCGGGTGAAGCTCCCATCTGCTGGGTCTTTGCTGATCCCTTCAAAAGGTGTCGTGCCTTGAGGGAGCTCACAGCAGTTCCTCAAATAGGTAATATTAGATTGAAAGTTCATAAGGTCATAAGTTCATATGTCTACGAGCATAATTACGCCATTCAACCTATCAAGTCTACTTTGCCATTCAATCATGGCTGATCTA
Organism: Leucoraja erinaceus; assembly: GCF_028641065.1. Classification (NCBI taxonomy): domain Eukaryota; kingdom Metazoa; phylum Chordata; class Chondrichthyes; order Rajiformes; family Rajidae; genus Leucoraja; species Leucoraja erinaceus. Next base: position 26,664,197 of record NC_073394.1, on the reverse strand, counting down.
TCCTTCCTTCTCAACTACATTCTCCTGCCTTCACCCCATAACCTCTAATACCCTTACTAATCAAGAATCTGTCAATTTCCACTCAAACCCCTCTCCATTGACTTGGCCTCCACAGCCGACTGTGGTACTGAATTCCACAGATTCACCACCTCTGACTAAATAAACTCCTTCTCATCTCCTTCCTACAGATATGTCCTTTTATTCTGATGCTATGGTCACTGGTTCTAGACTCTCCCAGTAGTGGAAACATTCTCTCCACATCCACTCTAGCCATGAATTTCAATAATTGGTCAGTTTCAATGAGGTATCCACTCATCCTTCTAAGCTCCAGTGAGTACAGGCCCAGTGCTGTCAAACACTCTTCATATGTTAACCCACTCATTCCTGGAATCATTCTCATAAACCTCCTTCTGGCCCCTCTCCATTGCCAGGACATCCTTCCTAAGATATTGGGCTCTAAACTGCTCACGATACTCCAAATGCAGTCTGACCAGTGCTATATAAAGCCTCAGCATTACATCCCTGGTTTTGTATTGTAGCATCACTTTCCTTACTACCGATTCAACTTGTAAATTAACTTTTGGGGAATCCTGCACCAGCATTTCCAAGTCTCTTTGCGCCTCTGATTTCTGAATTCTCTCCCCATTTAGAAAATAGTTTACTCCTTTATTCCTAGGTGACACTCCTACCTCTCCCTTCCCTCTCCCCAAGACTCCTTTATCAGAGAAACTAGTACAAATAGAGAACTAAATCCATATTCCTTGCTAATTTACAAGCCTGTCATATAATCCACCCATTGATCAACCCCCTCTTCCCATTAATCTTTTCTGTTCTCATGGAAATTGTCCTAATACGCCTTTTCTTATAGCTTCCCATTCCTGCCTTTATCCTGGTACAACCCATACTCCAAATAGGCGCACTAAACTACTCACAGTACAACAACTGTATCCTATTCAATTTTTCTTTGCAAATTACTTATTTACTTTTTTCCTCAATGCCTCTATTTAAGTCCCAAATTACTAATAGTTTCATCTGTGGATTATTTGCAAATTCATAGAATTACAGATTGGGACTTCTTTCGTTTTAGAAATATAATAATGTGGAAAGCCCTTCTGCCCACCGAAAACCAATGCAATCACAGGGAGAATGTACAAACACCACACATTTAGCGCCCAGAGTCGGGATTGATCCCGGGCCTCTGGTGCTGTGAGGTAGCAACTCTACCACTGTACTGCTTCTAAATATTTCTCTAACCAGTTCCTTCGTTAAATATACACTCTTATTAATGACATTCAATCTGAAAATATCTGATAGTTCCACATCTGAGATTGGACCTGCCATCTTCCTATCTAATCCACAAGCCTGACTAAATCTGTACAAATATAATAATAATAACTTTATTTTATTTTTTGTACTGTTTTATCAGGGACTGGGTTGTTTTTATTATTTTTAGTATGTGTGAAATGTTTAAGTTTTATGTGCGATGCTCCGGTATTCCCTGGGAAAAGTCTTCTCATTCTGCACTGTACAATTGTTGCTTTGCAAGATGACAATAAAGGTTGATTGATTGATTGATTTGTACAGCACTTTTCATACAATTGAATGCAACCCAAAGAGCTTTTCACATTACCCCAGGTCTAAACACAAATACAATTTAAAACAGTGAGGACATAGACAGTTAATAACATAAAAAGCACAGATTTGTATAAAAATATAAAACAAAAAATAAAAAATTGAGTGTAAAAGGACAAAAAACAAAAACACAGAGGTCAAATACAGAGTCCATATACTATATGAGCACACAAGCTGGTGAAAGGTATGCTGAGATAAATACAAGAGAATACAGGTAATTTTTACAATGTCATCAGAAGAAGTAAAGCCAGTTAAAAGCTTGATTGAAAAGAAAAGTTTTTAGCTGCCGTTTAAAAATGTCAACTGAGTGGGCATTTCTCATAGCCCTGGGTAGGGTATGGGTAGGGTATTCCACAGCTGGGGGGGGGGGGATAATTGAAAAAGGCTGCTTCACCAATTTTCTTATTGCTGCGGCATTGAGAGGCTAACAGGTAACAGGCCGGCATCAGAAGACCTGAGCGCTCAAGTAGGGGGGACTCTGTAAAATATACTGCTCCTAAGCCATTGAGGGCTTTATAGACAAGAAGGAGGACTATACAAATTCCCTCAGCGATCCTATGTTCTTTCAGGCAAACTTCCTACATTTGCATCATTAATAAAGTCCCTGCTTGTATGTCATCTGTCTCCAAGTCTGAATCATATATTTATGCTGAGAACAAAAGTCGGCACTAACCTCTGGGGTATATTATTTCCAAGTTTGTTCTACATTCAAAAGCCAATTAATCAAAATCTTCATTTCCTGAATATCTTCAGACGTCCTATCCAAGTTAATATATTTCCTGCAACAACACACTATTTCTTAAGCTACCTGTGGGGCACCTTATAGAATAAATTCTGATAATGCCTATGCACTACCTCAATTGAAATGCCTTTATTAAACTACTAAACACCTGACTTACCTTAAACAAATCCATCCTGGGTTTTCTTAATTATTTTCACATTGTTCTTGACTATTTTGAAAACGAGTTCATTTTCTACAATTCCAAGTCTTCCAATCTTGTCCTTATCCTTCCTTGATCCCATTTTCCCACATCTTTATAGAAACTAATGAAAAATATTTAACCAGTTTTTTTCAACCTTACAATCATTTTGTGCTTCATTGGAATTAATTGTGTCTTTAACATAAACCTATTTCATATTTTTTTTTGATGCAGGACTTTGCGGATCCTGTGGCATTATATTATTTTTAATTCAATTAACCTGTATTTATGTTTTGATTTTGTTGTGTCTTTAACATATCGTTGTTGACTCGACCATTATATTAATTTGTATTTATGCTCAATTAGTTTTTCTGTTTTAGTTTTAGTTTAGTTTAGTTTAGTTTTGAGATACAGCATGGCAACAGGCCCTTCAGCCCACCATGATCCCCGTACACTAACGCTATCCTGCACACACCATGGACAATTTACAATTTTACCAAAGCCAATTAACCTGCAAAACCGTACGTCTCTTGAGTATAGGAGGAAACTGAAACACCCTGAGAAAATCCACGTGGTGACAGGGAAAACATACAAACTCCTTCCAGGCAGCACCCGTAGTCTGGATCGAACTCCCTATCCCCAGCGCTGGAAGGCAGCAGCTGTACTGCTATGCCATTGTGCTGACCTTAATGACCACTTGCTTGATGAAAGAGGAGAGACGAGGGAGTGGCCGGGGGTGAGAATGATCCTTGATTATGGTGGCAGCCTGCACAGTCCTGTTATTCTGCTGCATTGTTCGATTGTTGGTAGCATGTGACAATTAAACACACTTGATTCTTCATAGAAGGTAATGGATCAGATGCTGGTTAATAGGATTAGTATAGATACATACTTAATGATTGCCATGGTCATGGTGGGCTAGGTCCTGGGCTGGACGACTTTATGACTGCACTTGAAGGTATCTGACTCCATTGTGTACCACAAGTATTCCGCAGTTCCTTGATTGATCATTGTCTCAGTTTCACAGTAGGTGCCAACCCCTCAACCATTGCCGTCACTAAGATTTCCTGGCCAGCAACTTCATTTTTTGTCTGTTCAAAGATGGTGCACGCAAATTGGCCCCACGTCTGCCTCCAAAACAACGCAAAAAATAATAAAGTGTAAATCCGTTAAATATTCATTTCTATTTTTATTTTAGAAAAAAATTAGTTTGATGGTAAGGGTTTTTGGAGAAATAGCAAAGATACAATTTCATTGTATATCTCAATTTTCTTTTAAATACTCCAAATCAAAATTGGTGTATCAAGTTTCTACCAGTTAAACTTAAATCATGTTTCATTGACCACGGAGTGTCCGAGGACATCCTGTTCCCATGGAAACCACGATACAAGTCCATCGTTCAATTTTCTTTTTGTTACATCAATGTACAATACAAATCAAGGGCTAATTGACTAATTTTGACCCTGCCGGCTTCCTGAGAGGGGTACCGATTGTTCTCACTCCTCTCTGGATCAGAGACTGAGGCTCGTGTGTGTGGGTGCCACAATGCAGCAGTCAACAACCTGTGCGTGTGGGTGTGTGTGTATATCTGTGTTTCTTGTGTGTGTGTGCATGTCTGTCTGAATGCTTGTCTGTGATTGTGTGATTTTCTACCCATCATTGTGTGTGAATGTTTGTCTGCCTGTGCGTGTGCTTGTGTACGCATGTCTATCTGTCTATAAATGTGCATGCTTGTTTATGTATGTGCTTGTTTGTCTGTACGTACTGTATGCTGTGTATGTGTGCGTGTCTATGTCTGTTGAGCGATGTGTATGCTTGTCTGTGTGCGTGCGTGTATGTGCGTGTTTCTGTCTGTCTGTCGATGTGCAGTCTTGTTTGTGTGTGTGTGCGCGTGCGTGTATGTCTGTCTGCCAGTCCATATGCATGCTTGTTTGTGTGTGTGTGTTCGTGTGTGCTCGTGTGCATGTGTGTCTTCCCACCCATGAGTGTGAGTGCACGTGCACATGAGAGTGCGTGTGCAGGTGCGTGTGCATGTGTGGGTGCGCGTGCTGATGCACCGCCGTTCACCAAATGTGATGTCCCCAACCCTCGGTAACCCTGTTGACATTGTCGCTTGGTTATTTCTGCCTCTATCCCTGCCCAATACCCACAGACACTGTGCTTCACAGTCCTGTATCCATCCACAAGCTACACCTAGCATAAAACCAGTGTGGGAAATAGCATGGCAAAGTATAAAGTGGGGGCTGACTTTGTTTAGCATTCTGCAGACTCTGTCTGTGACTCTGCCAGGAAAGATTGAGTACCTCCTGAGCAGGGAGTTCCCTGTTGGCCTGATTACAGAATGTCTTGGTTTTGAATTTTCACCACCAGTTCTGTCATCCTGGAAACAGGTCAAGTCTGAAGGACTGCCACTGGATTGAGGATAAGCACCGTGGTTGTTCCCTTACATGCTGAAAGAAGGAATTCTGCCTAATCGTTTAAATTCCTTTTTTTTTAAATAAAAGCAAACTCCCTCAGCTGCTGAATTAGCTGCTCGCTCCTGGCACCGTCTCTGGAGGAAAAAGACATAACTGTTTCAGACACGAGACTCGAAGGAGTAAGGTTCCTGAACGGGCAGTGATACCAATCTGTCGGGGGAAGAGGTGATGCAAGGTATGGTCGGGGTGGGAGATGATGGTGCCTAGGTACAGGATGTTTGAGACATTACTCTTGCTTGCAACGGGGGAAAACATTTTTCAACCAGTCAGGAACGAAATAAAGGAAAAATTTCTTAAAATATATAGAATATGCTGCAAGAAATAGGCCCTTATCCTCTTATCCACATCTGCTAATTTCCCGTATGTATCTGGTTTTAATTTGGACCTGCAGCTTGGAAACAGGCCTTTCGGCCCATCGAGTCCATGCTGACCCCCGATCACCTCTTCCCAATAATTCTATGTTAACCCACTTTTGCATCCACTCCCTACACACTAGGAGGAGTTTTACGGAGGCCAATTAACCTACAAACCTGCACGTCTTTGGGATGTGGGACCGGAGGAAACCCACGCCAAGCACAAGGAGAACATGCAAACTCCTCACATACAGCACGCGAGGACAGGATCGAACCCCGGTTCACTGGCACAGAGAGGCAGCAGCTCTACCAGCTGTGCCACAGTGTTGCACTTCCTAATCTTTCATTGACGAAAAAATCATATTTCTGTGGCACCTGTCACATTCCTTTTAAGATGTCCTGAAACCCCTATATATACAGTGAACTACTATAGAGGTACAGGCTCTGCTAAGACATTGAGGAATTGTGAACTTAATTCCATCCAGTGCACTTCTAAAGCAATCTTACACCAATGATCAGATCAGCTGGATTAATACTATTGACTGAGGGATTAATATTGGTTAGCACACTATTATTATCAATTTAAATTATCTATCTAACTTTGTCTGTCCATAAGTATAACACATCCCGATTCCCCTCTCCCTCTTTGTATTCATTCCGCTCAAGCTATTCTCCCTGTAATATTCATCACAACCATTGTCACTAAACTCCATATATTCCTAAAGAGAACATAGGACTGTACAGTACAGAAATAGGCCCTTCAGCCCACACTATCCATGCCGAACATAATACCAATTAATCTCCTCTGCAGGACCTGATCCACATCCCTCCATATTGATGTGCCTGTCCAAAAGCTCCTTCAATGCCACTAACATATCTGCCTCCACCAGGAGCGGAAAATCCGGTGGGGCCAGAGGGGACACGACCCGCCCATGTTTTGCGAGGTGGGGGATGTCCCCCCCAAGTTTTTGTGATCCCGATTTTAAAATCTCCGTTTTTAGCGCTGGATTGAGCCTCCGAAGCCTTGCGCGTGTATGAGTGTGCGCATGCGCGCGTGGTCGCCAAAAAATTGTGTCCCCCGTCCCCTCCATGTTTTGATAGCGAGTTCCGCTCTTGGCCTCCACCAAGCCTGGCACCCTCTGTGTAAAAAAATCTTGCTCCGCATATCTCTATTAAACTTTGCCCCTCTCACCTTTAAGTTATGCCCTCTAATATTTGAAATTTCTACCTTGGGAGGAGAAACTTCTCTAGATAAATAATTTTTCTGTGAATTCCCTATTGAATTCCCCGTCGACTGACTTATATTGATTGCGCATAGTTTTACTTGTTTTCACGAATGGAAATACTCCATCTGTGCCTATTGAGTGAAATATATTGTTGATCATGAACCCCTGCTTATAATCTTCACGGTGCTGAATATTTTCAAGTGAGCGTGCCGGTGTTGAAAACATGAGGAAAGTAGGGAACTCTGCATCACGAGGTTAAAAGGTGAACCATCTTACAATATGTTACAATTTTAAACACCGGTTACTCGATGTGAGTGACTTGTAACTGCATCAATGACTAATTAGGGAGCTTCCTGAAACTCCCTTGTCTCCTAATTATCACCACAAGGAGAGACAATGAAAGGGATTAATTAAGGATATCTCACACTGCTTCTGCTGTAAAATCAAGAAAGACAATAAACCTAGTGCAAAGAAATGAGTGTATATTAATAACAGGATCTTATTCTCTCAGGAATTCCCCCTTGATATCTCTCCACTGTTGTACTGAAAGATAAGGTAAGAGAGAAGGCTGAGGGGAAAAAATTGCAATTAAGCCTGATTTAGCTGCCTTGTTTCTGTGAGGTTTAGTGGGAAGATTTCCAGTCTGACTTTTAGTTTAGTTTAGCTTAGTTTAGTTTAGAGATACAGCACAGCAACAGGCCCTTCAGTCCACCGTGACTGTGCCGACCAGCGATCCCCGCACACTAACATTATCCTAGACACACTAGGGACAATTTCCAATATTACCCAGCCAATTAGCCGATTTTGTGGGTCTTTGGAATGCGGGCAGAAACTGGAGCACCTGGAGAAAACCCACACAGTTCATGGGGAGAATGTACAAACTCTGTACACACAGCACCCAGAGTCAGGATCGTTCCCGGATCTCTGGCGTTGTAAGTCAGCAACTGTACCACTGCACCACTGTGCCACGCTACTTCCTTGGGAGTAAATAGTATTCAAAGTATGAACATATTTATTGATTAGGAGAAACAAAGAACTGCAAATGAGGGTTTATACCAAAGATAGACACAAAGTGCTGGAGTACCTCAGCGGTTCAGGCAGCATTGCTGGAGAGAAAAGGTTGGAGTGACGTTTCAGGTCGGAACCCCTCTTCAGACATATTGATTGGTTAATAGGCATGCATGGAAGTAAGCCCTTCAGCCCACTGAGTCTATGCTGACCATCGATCACCCATTTATACCAGTTTAATGTTCACCCACATTTGCATCCAGTCCGTTCACACCAAGGGCAATTTACTGAAGGCAGGTAACCTACAAATCCGCACGTCTTTGGGATAAGGGAGGAAACCAGAGCGCCCGAGAAATGCTCGCGGTCACAGAGAGAACGTGCAAACTCCACACAGAAAGCAGCCGAACTCGGGTTCTAACCCTTGTCTCTGGTCCTGTGAGAGACCAGCTCTACGAGCTGGGCCACTGTGCCGCCCCTAAAGGTTATAATCTATGTCAGACTCCAACATCGTTTTTTTCTTATAACTGGTACCCTGTATGACATTTACCTGCTAAAAACGTGTAATATTGTGCTTGAATGTAAACATACACGTTCATTTATATTTGAGACATGAGGAACTGCAGATGCTGGTTTACCAAAAAAGAAACAAATGCTGGAGTACCATAGCGGGTCCGGCAGCATCTCTGGAGGACATGGATAGATGACATATTGTGTCAGGACCTTTCTTCAGACTTTGGTCTTCTGAGTCCAAAGAAGGGACTCGACCTGAAACGTCACCTATCTATGTTCTCCAGAGATGCTGCCTGACCTGCTGAGTTACTCCAGCACTTTGTGTCTTCCGTCATGGTAATAATGGTGAATGGTTGATGGAGCAGGCTCGAAGGACTGGGTAATCCTGCTCCAACTTGTTGGTTTTTTATAAATCATTTTGCAGTCTCACTTCATTTAAGTAATATTATTTTGTGTTTTTTTATGATCAATTAAATATTAACTATTTATAATGCATGATCTAGTAGTATTGGAAAATTGAGTGACATACTCTGGAAATGCAGTACCCATTTTGGCAATGACCTGAGTATGCAAGGTATTGAATTTTGGATCAATTCAGACTTCAGAAATTCAGAATTGATTTTGTATTTCTTCTCTACATGCTCCATCTTTTGGCTTCTTCTAGAGTTGTAGAAGCTCCTCTGTGGTAAGCAAGTTGTGTGAGGAGATTCTGTAGAGACCACAAGGAACTGCAGATTGTGGTTTGCCAAAAAAAGGCACAAAGTGCTGGAGCGTCTCAGCAGAACATGGCTAAGTGACATTTCAAGCTTCTGAAGAAGAGTCCCGACTGGAAACATTGCCGATCTATGTTCTCCAGAGATGTTGCCTGATCTGCTGAGTTACTCCAGCACTTTGTGTCTTTTTTTTTAAATAGATCTTGTGGTATATTCAAAGGTTCAATGGTTCAAAGGTCTGTTTATTGTCACATTTACCAATTAAGGTACAGTGAAACTTGAATTACCATACGGCCATATTTTTTTTTAAAAGCAACAGACACACAACTATATTAAGGTTAACATAAACATCCACCACAGTGGATTCCCCACATTCCTCACTGTGATGGAAGGTAATAAAGTCAAATCTTCTTCCTCTTTATTCTCCCGCAGTCGAGGCAGCTAAACCATGTGCAGTCGGGGTGATCAAAGCCTCCGCGTCGGTGCAATTGAAGCTCCCGCGTCTGGGCGTTCTAAACTGCGGCTTGGAGCTCCCAAAGTCTCTCTTTAATCAGGGACCGCGAGCTCCACGATGTGAGTCCACAGGCTCCCGCAGTTGGAGCTATATCTGAACATCTAACTAAATGCATGCTGAGTATTGTTTTCAAAAGTACCTGATCAAAGTGGGTCACTTAACAGGAATTGTAGAAACTAAATTAATATTGTAAATTCTGCACCCTAATGATTCAGAACCTATCAACCCTAATCATGCAAGTGTCTTTGTAATGGGATGTGGGAGGAAACCGGAGCACCAGGAGGAACCCTGAATGAACAAGGAAAATGATGGCTCCAAACAGTATCAAAAACCCTCACAGTCACAGGGAGAACATGCAAACTCCACACAGACAGCATTTGAGGTCAAGATTGAACCTCGGCCTCTGGCGCTGTGAGGCAGCGACTCTGCCGGCTGCACCACTGTGGCGACTCAATTGGTTTATAGTTTTACTCTAGTCATTTAGTTTAGAGGTACAGCACAAAAACAGGCCCTTCGGCCTACTGTGTCCTCACCGACCACTACACTAACACTATCCTGCACACGCTAGGGACAATTAACAATTATACTAAGCCAATTAGCCTAAAAACCTGTTCGTCTTTGGAGCATGGGAGAAAACCGGAATTCCCGGAGAAAATCCTCATGGGTCACGGGGAGAATGTACAAGCTCCGTACAGACAGTACCCATAGTCAGGATCGAACCCGAGTCACTAGCTCTGTAAGGCAGCAACTCTACCGCTGCGCCACCGTGCCGTCTACTGTAACACTTTTTAGTTACATTTAATTTCATTAATTTACCTTGTAGCTTTTGCAGATAAACAATGATTTGAGCCAGTCATTCTTTTTTTACACTTACCCCAAGATAGGCTTCCAATTCCTCGAGACAGGCTCTCCCTGTGGGCCCTCTGTCAGCTGTTCTGAATGATGTCATGGACACAAGATGTTTGTGTAGACTGTTGCTAAAAACAGGGTCATACCCTCCCTCGTGGTAAACGCAACATAGCATTCCAATCCACATCAAGTAGTTAGCAAAGAATGTGTTATGCAGAATTTGGAAGTTTCAATATTCGTGAGGGTCCTGAGCCAAGGCATCTTAGAATCTGTAAAGAATTTAAGCAGGAAATTAATCATGCTTTGGTATTTGATATTCTTCAGACCTTCTTAAATACTGGAGAATTACCACAAACCGAAGGATGGTAAATGTAGTTCCAATATTCAAAGGAAGAATCAAGCACAAAGCCAGCAATTACAGACCAATTAGCCTCCCATAGCAGCAAAAGTGCTGGAGGGCAGAATTCAATAAATGAGCTTCTGAGAAGTTAGTGTATCGTGAGGAGCCATCAGCAGTGATTAGTCATGCTTTATGTACCTACGGTAATTCTTTGTGGATGGAGCTCAGCTAGTGGATGAAAGTCCCCCCTCTCAAAGTATTTGCATTTCCAAAAATGACGCTGATAAAGATGCTTAGACTTTGCAAAATAATTGACTCATTAGGGCGTGTTTTAATGGGCATGTTGAGATGGCTTTAAGATCCTTAAAAATCTTAGATCTGATTCCTGCCTCCGTCCAACTGGCCAAATTCTGAGTTTAATGGAGGTAGTCACTCAGCATCCAGATCAATAGTTGGAATACTTCAAGGAAGGTCCCAATGGGTCGCCCATGGTCATGTGCGATTGCAGGCCTGGTTCGCCACCGTGATGAAGGACCCGGGGAGTTTGGAAACCGCTGAGCTCGGTCCTGAAGCCTGGAGAGTGGAGGAAGAGGGAGCCTCTGTCAACGACGGGCCGGCAGGAGCCAGACTGGGGTATTGACCCCAGCACCTGCAAGGTTGGCTCCAGGACGTGCCCCCGGGACACAGAGGCAGTCTAGTGAGGTTAGGGGTATCAGTTGGCGAGCGGAGCTGGTCGAGGGCTTGGAGGAGGTTCTGCAGCAGCCTGGGGCTGATCTAGGTTTAACTGGATCGGGGTTTGGTCAGTACATCGCTCACGTGGACTTTGGACTTTTTCTTTTTGCCAATGGCGCCAAAATCTGGCAACACGTGCATTTGTGCGTTATGCAAAAATAATTTCATTGTACAGACCACAGGTGACAATAAAGAACCATTGAACCATTGATTTCAGTTTTTGAATCAAACTGCCTTGAACATGTTTACCTGCACAGTCATATTTCCTTGGCCTTAGGAAAGGTAATCCAAAAGTTAAGGTCAACTTTAGAGAGAAGATAAATATCTTCCCAAAGATCCATAAGACCATAAGACATAGGAGCAGAATTAGGTAATTCGCCCATCGAGTCTGCTGCACCATTTGACCATTTGATTTTAGCCTCTCAAACTCATTTTCCTGCCCTCCCTGTAACCTTTGACGACTTTACTAATCAAGAACCTATTGATCTCCGGTTTAAAAATACCCAATGACTTGGCCTCCACAGCCATCTATGGCAATAAATTCCACAGATTCATCAGCCTGGGACAGACGTGAAGGCTTCTCTCAGTCCTTCACTATTCCCTATCAAGCTAAACAACCACCAACCATCCAGAATTGGGAATTGGGATATGACAACAACATTGGGGTTGATCTAAGCGATTAGTCTCACACCAGGTTGACTTGCTGCTTCAGGGACCATTATTCAGGATTCCACAAGTTTTCCTGGAAGCTAGGCCTATCAGTTAGGTTGAAGTTGGTGAAGAAACTGTCAAGGAAAAAAGGATGTATTCTGTGGAGGTACAATGATTGCAGGTTCTGAGTTACTGTCCAAAACTGCACGCCAGACTCATCCTGAACCATATAAAGCAACCAGAGATCAAGAAAACATTCTCAATTACGTATTGAACAATACAGGTACATGGCAAGTACACAGGTTGACCGGTACATGGATAGGACAGTTTTAGAGAGTTATGGGCCAAGCACAGAAAGATGGGACTAGTGTAGATGGGTCTGAAGAAGGGTCTCAACCCAAAACATCACATTCCTCCAGAGGTGCTGTCTGACCCGCTGAGTTAATCCAGCAGTTTGTGTCCATTGTAGATGGGCCATGTTGGTCAAGTTGGGCCAAAGGGCCTGTTTCCACACTGTATGACTCTATAAACTTTAAGGTCTGTTTATAGAATTAGATTGTTGTTTTAAACCCTAACGCATGATTATTTTACCGACAAGAATTTTCCTGCAAATGTTTTTTCTATGAAGTAATGTAAGTATTGTTTTCTTAGAAAGTAAAACCAGAAAGCAAAGAATGTTTAATGCAACATCTTCAAGAGACTGAAGAGAACAATAAACATTGGCCATGCTTGCCTCACTCATATTCTAAAATTAAATATATTTCTTTAAAAAACAACACAACATTTCGGGGTAGGTTGTGTCAACTATTATAGTTCACTAATCTTTGATTACATTCTGGTTTCCACCTTGGTAAGCAGGTTACTCCTAGATACATCACTTGGCTTTCCAGAAATTGGCTAAAGCTCACAGGTACCACTCTCATCTCTGTCTCAGAGGTCCACAGCTTCCTGGAAGTGGCAACACCTGTAGACAGAATGGTAAAGAGGGCATATGGTATGCTTGCCTTGATCAGTTGGGGCACTGAGTATAAGAGACAGAATGTCATGTTGCAGCCTTATAGGACTTTGATTAGGCCGTGTTTGGAGTATTATCTACAGTTCTGGTTGCCCCATTACAGAACATATGTGGAGACTTTGGAGAGGGTACTCCAGCACTTTGTATCTTTTTCTCTCTGCAGTACAAATAGTTTGGAGATACAGCATGGAAACAGGCCCTTTGGTCCACCGAGTCGACACCAATCATTAATCACCTGTTCACACTGAGTCAATGTAAATGCACATTTACAGTGGCCGATCACCTTAGTTTAGAGATAAAGCGTGGAAACAGGCCCTTCGGCCCACCTAGCCTGTGCCGACCAGAGATTACCCTACAGCAGTTCCATCCTACACACCAGGGACAATTTACAGAAGCCAATTAACCCACAATCCCGCACATCTTTGGGATGTGAGAGGAAACTGGAGCACATGGGGGAAACCTACACAGTCAGGGGGAGAACATGCAAACTCCACACGTACAGCACCCAAGGTCAGGATCAAACTAGGGTCTCTGGCGCTGTGAGGCCGTATCTCTACCAGCTGTGCCACTGTGAACAGCTGAACACATAGGAGAACACTTCTTGAAGGAAGGTACACAAAAATGCTGGAGAAACTCAGCGGGTGCAGCAGTATCTATGGAGCGAAGGAAATAGGTAACGTTTCGGGCCAAAACCCTTCTTCAGACGAAGAATGTGTACCTTCGATTTTCCAGCATCTGCAGTTCCTTCTTGAACACTTCTTGAAGGAAGTTGCTATGGCAATGTCCAAGTGCCTCTTTTGAATGTCTGCATCTAGGGGATCTCCACACTACCCCTCACAGGTGGGAATGTCTAAACCTATAGCAACCAGGAAACCAGGAAGACAATAGAGTTTTCCCTGCCCTGCAGCACAGTAGGGAACAGTAACCTGTCACATACGGCACGTATAAGCAGCTGTGAAGGGTCGTGTCTCCCAGAGGGCGAGTGAGCTTGATTTTGACTTTATGAACAGTGCCAGCACCTGTGTGAGGTCTTCTGGCCTGACAAGTGTGGGTGACGAGTGCATGGGTGATGACCTCCTAGTGCAAGGGCACCCTGCAGTGTTACTGTTGCAACTGGACGTGTCGATCAGCAGAGATCCCTCTGCCAAACGTGTGCAGGAAAGGTTGTTGGTTCCACTTCTTTTTTTGGTTAGTTGAGATTAGTTTAGAGATACAGCGCGGAAGCAGGCCCTTCGGCTCACCAAGTCCGTGCCAACCAGCGATCACCCGTGCACTAGTTTCATCGCACGAGGGACAATTTACAATTCTTTCCAGAAGACAATTAACCTACAAACCTGCACGTCTTTGGAATGTGGGAGGAAACCGGATCACCCGGAGAAAACCCACACAGGAAGAACGTATAAACCCTGTACAGACAACACCCATAGTCAGGATCGAACCCAGGTCTCTGGCACTGTGAGGCAGCAACTCCACACTGTGCCACCCTTTTGTTAGATGTTTTTTTTCCATTCAACTTATTTTAACCTTATTTCTCAGCTTCTTCTTCTTCTTGCGTATGGCGTGCACAGCCTAAAGGTGTAGGACTACTTGTTCTATTTGATCTTATTTGAATGTGCATGCCGGGTTGATTGCATTTGTCGAAACAGGGCGGACCAAGGTTGCAATCTTCCACCCCATTTCTCATCTGATGAATGTGGAACAATTTCCATCTTTCCATGCTATCTTCTGGTATTTCTAGCCACTATTTTGAAGGGGAAACCCGCAACAGGTATAGTGACTGGGATCCCAGTATGGGTCAAGTTAGTTGAGTAATGCGTCACAGAGAGGAGATCAGCACTCAACTTTACATTAAAGGAAATATAGCATGTACCCTGGCACTTCAACCATGTTGCTTTGAGGGTTTTGGCCGGTCTTAGAGTGACAGAGTCATACAGCAGTGGCACAGTGGTAGAGTTGCTGCCTTACAAAGCTTGCAGCGCCGGAGACCCAGGTTCGATTCCTGCTACGGGTGCTGTCTGTACGGAGCTTGTACGCTCTCCCTGTGACCACCTGGGTTTTCCCCGAGATCTTCACTTTCCTCCTACACTCCAAAGATGAAACAGTTTGTAGGTTAATTGGCTTGGTGTATGTGTGCATTGTCCCTAGTGTGTGTAGGATAGTGTTAATGTGCGGGGATCGCTGGTCGTGTTGGACTCAGTGTGCTGAATGGACTGTTTCCGCGCTGTATCTCTAAAGTAACTAAACTAAATGAAAGAACAGAAACAGGCCCTTTGGCTCCATGTGTCCACACCAACCATGTCTAAACAGCGTCATTGTTGCTGGAAATCTTGCTGGAGATGACATTTTGGCATTAATTTGCTCTCAATATTACTTGACCAAACCTGTCACTGGAAAAAATAAGCAGAATAAGAAGGGTGGCACAATAGTGCAGCTGGTAGATCTGTCATCTCACAATGCCTCAGGAGCTGTCTGTGTAGAGCTAGCACGTTCTCCCACAATCACCATCAATCACCTGTTCACACTAGTTCTATATCATCCCACTTTCTCATCCACTCCCTTCACACCAGGGACTATTTTACAGTGGCCAATTAACCTACAAACCCGCACATCTTTGGGATATGGGAGGAAACTGTAGCACCCGGTGAAAACTCCACACAGACAGCACCAGAAGTCAAGATTAAACCCGTGTCTCCGGTGCTGTGAGGCAGCAGCTCTACCAACTGCGCCACCGTAATGGAATCATTAAGATTCTCAATCAGAAAATTCTACTCAGAAAAATCGGAATGTTGTCCAAAGTAAAAGCTGCATTGTTTAATTATTGAACAGGCTAACTCTATTCCAGCTTTCTCATCCCTACCCAATCTGTCTGAAGCAGTCTTGATCTTAAATGTTGTTTATTCATTGCCTTTCACAGATGCAACCTGACCTGCTGAGTTGCTCCAGCATATTGTTTTCACTCAAGAATGCGGCACGGTGGCGCAGCAGTAGAGTTGCTGCATTACAGCGCCAGAGACCCAGGCTCGATCCTGACCAAGGGTGCTGTCTATGCAGAGTTTGCACATTATTCCTGTGACTGCGTGTGTTCTCACTGGGTGCTCCGGTTTCCTCCAAACTCCAAAGAAGTTCATGTTTGTAGGTTAATTGGCTTCTCGAAATTGACCCTAGTGTGTAGGTTGCGAAACTGGAATAACATAGGACTAGTGTACGGGTGATCAGTGTGAACTCGGTGTGCCGAAGGGCCTGTTTGCACGCTGTATCTCTAAATTAAACTAAACTAATCTAATTCCAGCATCTGCAGTCCCTTGTATCAACAGTAAATATTAAATGATTTATAAAAGTGTTTTTAAGGTATACTCAAAATATAAAAAGGAATGGCACAAACACAGGAGTAAGTGATTTACTGGTGGAAGGGAGTTCATAGTAATGTTTTGGCCATCAGATACAATGACACAATTGACCTGTTCCCATGCTTTGCCCTGTAGGCAGTGTGGTCAATTAATGCTTTTCTATGTAAGAAGGAACTGCAGAGGCTGGTTTAAACCGAAGATAGACACACAAAGCTGGATTAACTCAGCGGGACAGGAAGCATCTCTGGAGAGAAGGAATGGGTGACGTTTTGGGTAAGAAGGGTCTTGACCCAAAATGTCACCCATTCCTTCTCTCCAGGGATGTTGCCTGTCCCGCTGAGTTACTCCAGCTTTTTGTGTCTCTCTAATGTATTCCCAGCATCACACCCATACTGCTCATTGACTACTTAACTCAGTAGAGCCTGATATTGTGGCTGGCTTGCACGAAGCAAGCTTGACGCACCCTTTACAAAGGGAGATCAAGCTCTCTGTAGAAGTGAAGAGTGTGAGCTGACTGTGAGCAATCAAACAATGATTGAAAGCAATCAAATGTAGACAAACATAGCAAAGAAAGACACAAAGTGCTGGAGTAACTCAGCAGGTCAGGCTGCATCTCTGGAGAACACGGAAAGGTAATGCTTCAGATCGAGACGCTTCTTCAGACCCTTCTTCAGTGAACACACTGTACACCAGCACTATCCTACACACTATGGACAATTTAGATTTTTTTTTACCAATTAACCTACAAACGAGTACATCTTTGGAATGTGGGAAGAGACTGCAACACCCAGCGGTCACAGGCAGAACTCATAAACTCCACTCAGTCAAAACCCGTCGTCAGGATCGAACCTGAGTCTCTGGCGCTGTAAGGCAGCAACTCTACCACTGCCCCACTGTGCTGTCCTCTATCAGTTTCAAGTGGATCTCAAACACTAATATTCAAATGGTTTATTATATCCATTCATTTAGCACTGGTGCAGGTTTATCACCCACACTCCAGGCTTGAAGACAATGGTGGCTATTCATCCGCACTCACAACAGAATTTATCTATTTTTATTTCAGGAGAAAGTGACATGTAACAGGATGCAGTGGGAGAGTTCAGAAGAGAGGAAGTGCGTCCGTGTGGGATTTATCCTCAAGGGATCATTGATTGTTTAGACCGTGACCACAGATGATGCTTGGGACATCAGTGATAGCCTAATTCTCCCACGTCCCCTCTTAAACCTCATCGCACAATCTCTCCTGATCATGCACCAGATAATGTCAGCAAGCAGCTCTTAACGTTTCCCCTTTCCTCATCACATCCCTAGCTCTTCAGGGATCCAACTCCCAGAATCTCCTTCCTATAAGGAAAATGAAGAAGGCAATGAAGATGGAAAGTTGCGATCGCTCGATCATAAATTTATACCATTTTCCTTTGGAATTGTATCTTGGACAATTTTCTAGTTTAAAAAAAGACACAAAGTGCTGGAGAAACTCAGAGGGTAAAGCAGCATCCCTGGAGAATATGGATAGGTGACATTTTGGGTCAGAACCCTTCTTCAGACTTCACCTATCCGTGTTCTCCCAGGCTGCTGCCTGACCATTCAGTTGCTCCAGCACTTTGTGTTTTTGTTTTGTATACCTGCATCTGCAGTTCCTTGTTTCTCCAATCGAAACAAGGGTACCAACCCAAAACATCACCTATCCATGTTCTCCAGGGATGTTATCTGATCTGTTGAGTTACTCCAACACTTTGTGTCTCTTTTTTTTGTAAACCAGGATCTGCAGAACTTGTGCATTTTCACCTTTGTTTTTTTCTGGCAATGCAACCAAGTACAAATACACATTAATCTATTGTAGTTCTATATTTTATATTGAAGTCTCGTGATGAGACTACGTGAAGAACCTGCCAGCCCACATGCACGTCAATACGTCGTTGCATGGCGCGGGATTTGGAGGCATTCGAAAACGCTCCGGCAGGTAAGCTGTTTTAGTTTGGCTCAGAAAATAGATGCAGTGGGCTCGGAGTGGCTGACGGGCGCGACCTGTACAGCTACCGCCGTTGAGGCTCCAGAGGGGAGCAGGCGGCTGGCCTCGGAGTAAACTGGCAGGCGCTACCGGGAAAGTAAGCTCCGCCAAGGCTCCAAAGGAGCAGCCTGTTGCACCAGGCTCAGAGTAACTGGCAGGTGCGACCTGCACAGTAAGCTCCACCAAAGCTCCAAAGGAGCAGAAGGCTCTGAAGGAGCAGCCTGTCCCACCAGGCAGAGAGATGCTGGCAGGCACGAACTGCACAGCAATGTCCGTTTAAAGCTCCGAAAGGGAGCAATTTGGCAAGCGTGGGGCCGAAGATGTGGACAGGCACGGCCTGCAAAAGGAACTTCGCTGATGCTCCGATAAGGAGGTCGTCCCGGGCTCGGAGACGCTGGCAGGTAAGGTCTGATTACTAACCGCCAAGAAAGCTCCGAAATGGAGCAGCCTGGCGACCCGGGCTCAGAAATACTGGCAGCAAAGTCTGTCTAATACCTTCCACTGGCTCTGAAAAAGAGCAGGTTGGTGACCCGGGCACAGAGAGGCCAGCAGGGTGGCCTGCACACCAACCGCTGAAAGTTCCGAGATGGAGCAGCTTGTTGGAACCAGGCTCAGAGACGGTGGCAGGGTGGCGTGTACAGCAACCTCTGTGAATGCTTCCTGAAGGAGCAGCTTGTCTACCCTGGTTCAGGGTAGACTAACTTGAAACTGGCTGCCTAAATGGATCATATTGGCCAGGGAAGCACTGCCTCAACATCTATGATTGAGGTTATCAGGCTGCCCATAAGAGTGGGGAAGGTGAATTTCATTGATAGAGGCAGTTAAACTCAGATATTTGAGGAGGCAGGGAGTTTGAGGATTCCCTCAACACATGCTAAATTCTTTCAGCTCGGCTAAAAAGAGTTGCCAGCATGCTGGAACATCATTTGGCATCCTCTCGGGAAAAATAAATAAAAATAAAAATAAATAAATAAAAACCAAAAGCTCTGTAAGGGAGCAGTTTGGCGACCCATGTTCAGGGTAGGCCACGGCCAAAATGGCAAAATGGCCAGAAGGACAATATTGGGCAGGAAGGTACTACCTCAACATCCATTGAGGATATCATATGTAGACCTGATTGAGAGGCTGGTCGAAGGGAATGTGTTGCGCACACTGACAAA
This sequence comes from Leucoraja erinaceus, assembly GCF_028641065.1. Lineage (NCBI taxonomy): Eukaryota > Metazoa > Chordata > Chondrichthyes > Rajiformes > Rajidae > Leucoraja > Leucoraja erinaceus. Next base: position 26,644,739 of record NC_073394.1, on the reverse strand, counting down.
CGAGACAGGTAGTTCCAGTCAGAGGTTTGCGGCAGCAATACCTGGTTCAGGGTTGCATTATGATATCTCCCACTCTGAGGAGAGGTGTTTTGAGGATTATTCGTGAGGTGACTGTGAGGTAGTTGACAGTGAACTCGAATTCCCTCATCAAGTGGATGATATGCTTCAACTCAAGTCTCATAAGGATTTGCTGGCACTTGTGATTAAATTTGCCATCCTTTCGGGAATAGGAGAAGTTAGAGAAAGAACTGGCAAGCAGCATTGATTATTTGACTTCTCATCAGTTGATTGAGAAGTTCATGCACGACACTGCTGGATAGTATGCTAGTCCTGATTTCTGCCAGACACTGATCCGTAGGTTAATGCCACCATTTGGGGCTCTCTGAAGGGTAAAACAAAGTCCAAATGTTTTAAACTCCAGCGAGTTCAGAGAATTCTCAAAGAAGGATTACGGCATTTGCAAGGTCAGTGGAGGGAACTCAGCTGTCTGAATTGCAGTAGATGCCTTAGCACTTTTGTATAATGCACAGTGTAAACTCAAATTGTGTTAGGATGATATAGGCCTGAGATCAACCCAATATATGCTAATTTTGTGCAAGGCTAGTATGTGCAGTCTGCAAGTATCTCTTTGGAGAAGACTTGGGCTAGCAAGTCAAAGACTTGCAAGAGGAATTCAATGCTGCGTTGGTGTGGTAAAGACACCCTTTGTGGGTAAGACTCCTGTTTACCTGCATGCATATCATCCCTACCAAACGAGTGGCAGATACTGCTATACTGAGGCTGGTTGGAGCAGCAGGCCTACAATATTAAAACCAAGCCAGAAGGCTTTTTATTCGCAGGTTTTAGTGCTCACCATAGAGGCAGCGCTCTCCACATACTCAGTATCATTCCCCAGCTGGCCACGATGCCTGAGCCAAGGGGACAGAGCAAAGCCTAGAGTCAGTTGACTCTATTGATCATCCGCCTAAGACAATGTTGGGTGGTGTCAGTCTCAGGGGTTGCTGGAACTTGGTGGCACGGGGGTGATAATCACCTTTTGTCTATTATTTTATTGGCAGCCTTGGTGTTTTTTATAGCAAGTGCTATCTTAGAAACTGCCTTGATCACATCTACAGACATCGTCTGTCTCGTCATGGACCACAAAGTGACAATGAGGAGGAGGCCATTGAGGTTTGCGAATATTATTCCATCAGTCGCATGAGATGTGCTGACGATATTCAAGTCAGAGATAGGTTGAGACGGTTCAACAACAGGTGGGGACAGATAACCTCCGATCTTTCCAGTTTACAAATCATAAACAGTTATAAGATTCAGTTTCTGGCTGATTAATTTTCTCCGCGGCAAGAGAAGCCAAGATTTCCGTACATATACGGTCTAAAGAGGAAACTATGGCTATCCAAGTTAAAACAGAGACATTCACAAAAGGATGAGCAGGCTGCCCATGAACAAGAGGGGTATATTTCTAATATCTTCTCACGGTTGAAGAAAAGTGGAGGATGCCAAATCATTCTAGGATTTGGCTAGTCTGAACATCAGCTTGGTATAACCATTTTAAGATGGATAATTTTCATTCAGCAAAATAGCTGATTACAGAGGATTGCTTTGGGGCCTCAATCGATCTCGAAGATGCATACTTTTCCATATCAATACACGAGAGTCCAGGATATATCTCAGGTTTATCTGGCAAGGCCAGTTGTGGAAATTTTAGGCTCTACCTAAGGGGTTGACTTCAGCCCTAGGCTAGTTACAAAGATTCTAAAATCAATGTTGCCCTACTCAGATTTAAAGGGCATTTTGTCACGGAGTTTATAGATGACATGCTTATTGTAGGGAAGACATCATGCATCACAGAGTTAGCTGTTTCAGCAACCAAGGTGCTCCTAGAATATCTAGGGTTTGTTATTCATCCAGGAAAGTCCATACTGGAGCCGGCATTATCTATTACATATTTAGGTTTCGTCATAAACTCTGCAGATAAGACTCAGGGTATTTATCAGTAGATGCCTCCTAAGTAATTCAAGATGAGGCAACATGAATTATAGTAGTGCCAAATTGGCCTACTTAACATGGCTTACATTGTAAATAAGTCAGCTGAAAGAAGCTCCTATATTTACTCGGACACGAGCGGTGGCTAGTTCAACCTATTTCTCGTGCATCTATCATTGCATGGTTGTATGGAAAGTTTTGTGAAGAGACACATGTGAGCTACTTTTAAACAGAAGTAGCAGAGGTTTGTGGTTTTCTTTTAGTTTGCGTTTAAGAGAAGCGACTATGTTATAGCGCAATTAACACTGCTCGTACTGCTTTGTCATTGTATCTAGTACTATAAGTGGGACATTAAATGATTGGGTTTCACTCACTGTTGACTAAGGTTATGGAAGGTGTCTTTTCTTTGAACACTATAAAACCTAGATACAAAGTAGTGTAGAATGTGTAATCAGTATAAATGTTTATGCAGATTATCATCAGCTGTATCCCTAACATTGGAGCAGTTACTCTTAAGTTAGTCATGCTTATGACACCGATTTCAGCATGAAGAGCACAGTCTTTACACAATCTCCGTCTGGATCCCTCGGTCATATCTGACGAGAGGGTAGCATTTTATGTGAATGAACTCATAAAGCAGAGCAGGCATGGTTGGGTACATTGGAGTTGACAGCATACCCACCAGATCGGAGATTGGGGGTGTTTATTATTTAAAAGGCACACTGATGTTATTAAGAACCTATGAGATGAAGGAAAAGTTTCTTCATAGTTATATAATAGTTTCACAAGAGATTGTTGGTGCAGATTATTTCAAAAAGGAAAGAGTGTAAGCAGCTGAAAGCGGTAGTGAATACAAATCATTTCAAGTCTCACTCTACCAGGGGGGCTGGATTGTCAGCAGTCAATAGAATGGATATTTCCCTTTGATCACTTTCTAGCAACAGCAGGAGGCTTAGATAGCGCACTTTCAGAAGTTATACAATTTCGTTTAACATGTCTGGATGGTGGCAGATAGAATTCTGAACAATTAAGGGTGATGGACCAATTAAGGGTGATGTACATGTATGTAAAGTTAACATCATGTGGTTAATGGCTCACGTCTTTTCTACCATTCATGGTTTATCTGTTTAGTGTTTTCACATACAGATTGGTTTAGTGCATAATATCACAGAGCTTCGAAGGCTTCACGTAGTCTCATCACGAGACTTCAATATAAAATAGAAAGATTAAACGAGAACTTACCATTTGAAGTTTGATCTTTATTTTATGAGAAGTTGGAGTGAGAGACTGTTCAATGAAGTTGAGCTTGGCGGTGGTAAGGTCTTCAACATTGAGCTGCAGTAGCGCTATACCTCGACAGTTGGCGGCATTTAACGATGCCGCCTGGCCTGGGGAGGCATGGCTTTTAACGGTCTAAAGACATTGGTTTCGCTTTGTGGGCTTATGAGCCTGTAAGCGACTCATGGAGGAGGCCGCATAGAGACTGTCTTTGTCTCCTCCTTTCTCCTTCTCCTTTCTCTCTCGAAAGGCACAGACCAGTGAATCCTATCTCCTCTATCAGATCGTCACAGAGACACCACAACGAGTGCACCTCAAGTCACGGCACCCCTTTGCCACGCAAGCCCAAGAGCTGCTCTGCACAACACCGGCTGATGCTTCTAAGGCCGCCTGGGTCAAGACGAGATGGAGGGACCAGTTGAAATCAGCGGACCCATCTAGGCTACACCAGTATATCAATGACCCCATGGACGTCCCTGGCCAGAACCTGCCCCGAAAGCAGTGGACAACCCTCAATCGCTTGAGGACAGGCATTGGACGCTATGGAGTAGCGATGAAGAGGTGGGTCCTCGTGGACAGCGCCTCCTGCGAGTGTGGGGACTCAGCACAGACAGTGGAGCACATAGTGACCAGTTGCCCCAAACACCGGCCACCGAATGGTGAACGAGGTCTGATTGACCTGGAAGATGACACGTTGGCCTGGCTCGCCTCAGCGGAGCTGCAGGTCTAAAAGACACACGACAGAAGAAGAAGAAGAGTGAGAGACTACGTGCCCTCCACTCCCAACCCTGAATCTCATAAGATCATTCGGTTAGTCAAGCATTATTAATCTTTCTATAGTTTAATTTGGTGCAAGTCTGTGGTTTGGTCTGTGGGTTCATACAGTTGCTTTGCAGATTGATGCGCATGCGGGCTGGCGGTTTCTTCATGTAGTCTCTCACTCCAACCTCATAAAATAAAGATCAAACTTCAAACGGTAAGTTCTCATTTAATCTTTCTATTAACTAACTTTATAACCTCATAAAGTATTGTGTAATTACAGGCAATATGAAAGTTGAGAGTGTCTGATATTTAAATAACAGTTTTCATTTACTGATTTTCACCTTTTATTGGATAAAATGAACCAGTCAGTAGGTATGTTGCAAAACCTACCTGAATCGTCGTTGAGAATCTGCCCCAGGCCGTGTGCGCGATTTTGGCGCTGTTTAGAGGGGGCGGGTTTAAAACGCGATTTTTACTAGGCTGTTGCAATCGAAAATATTCAGCCTAGTAAATCGTTAACGAAAAATCGCTGAAAGACCCCGTCGCAAAAGGTATTATTAGTTTTTATGGCCTTGTATAATAGTTATAGTAGTTTAAAAATCACTCTCTAAACCCGCAACCTCTCGCAGCCCCAGGGTTTTATAAAGCAAACAATTAAAGGTGTGTACCTTATTTTTACATTAAAAGGGGCTTCTTAAGAACCCTGTATATAAAGTTTTCTATAGCGAGTAGTTCATTTTGGGCTCGTTATATCCCGCAGTATTTTTCTGGGCATTTGAGGGCACAAATCCAGCGCAATGTGAACGTTCTAAACCAGCGCGTTCACAAGATCCCACTAGAAAGCTGATTTAAAATGGACTTTAATTCACAGCAATTAAACACTAAATTCCTTCCATTTGGCCTATAAATTGATGTAAATGAGATTTAAAAATCATGTTTTATTGTGAATTATTTGTGAATATTATTTGGACACTTAGGCTATTTAAAAATGTTAATCATTTATTAAGAAATGGATAGATGTTTAGATCTAGTAATTGAAGTTTGAAATTAGCTACAATTGGGTAACTATCTAATTATATGCTTTAATTTCAGGTCATCCAAGTAAGATTATTTTATATTTGTTTCAGAATGATTCAATCTATGATAAATGAAAATTTCATTCAGTTCCCTCAATTTTTAAGAAGGTTATGGCCTTTTGACTGTCCACGATCACAGCTTTTTTGCTATGTCCATAGAAAATCAATAGAGAACAAGGTGCTAATTTCCGAGTATGAAAATGGCCATAACTTTTTTATTACTTGAGATATGAAAGTGAATTAGGTGTTAAATTAAACTTATTTTTATGCTTTATCTGATGGGATAAATTGCAGACTTGATTTTTTAAATCTCAAAATTTTGTAACGTTGCTACAGTCAGCAATGAGATGGTTACAACATAGTTTTCTCTGCTTCTGTCGAGCTTTGCTTTGCAACCTGCTGACCTGCCTTGCATCACCGCTCGCTGACCCTTGTACCTGCAGGACCAGCTTCAGTGTCAGTCCAAAGGTGGCTCGGTGCCGTGGTAACACTGAACCTGCACAGCACGCTGCAGTAGTTGAAACAGTGATTGTGAAAGATGGTCAAACAGCGGAGAGGCGCAGCTGAGCGCCGCTGGCAAGACTAGTCTCTTGCTGCAGTTTACTTTAGTTTGGTTTGGAGACAGGCCGTTTGGCCCACCAAGTCCGCGCCATCAGGCAATCCCCGCACACTAACACTATCACACACACGCACGCACACACGCACACAGGCACACACGCACACACACGCGCACGCACGCACACAGGCACACACACACACACACCGACGAAGGACAATTTACAATTAACCTACAAACCTGTGTGCCTTTGGAGTGTGGGAGGAATCCGGAGCACTTAGAGAAAACCCACACAGGTCACGGGAGTACATACAAACTCCGTACAGACAGTACCCGTAGTCAGGATGGAACCTGGGTGTCTGATGCTGTACGACTATGAGTGGTACAGTGGCGCTGCTGGTGGGGCTGCAGCACCAGAGACCCGGGTTCGATCCTGACCTTGGATGCTGTCTGTGTGGAGTTGGTACATTCTCCCTGTGACCATGTGGGTTTCGTCTGGGTGCTCCGGCCTCCTCAAATATACCAATGACGTGCCGGTTTGTAGGTTAATTGGCCTGTAAATTGCTGCTACATGAGAACGTGGGATAAAATAGATCTAGCGTGAACGAGTATGAACTTATGAACAGTCAACCTAAAAGATTATTATCTTTCACAGATGCTGCCTGACCTACTGAGTGGTTCCAGCAATTTGTATTTTTATCTGTAGTTCAGATTTCTGTCATTATTAGTTTTTTTAATTATCATTGACTGGTGCTCAGAAGTTTGCTCCAATGCAAACACTTTATCCCAGCCTTTCCTTCAAATGCACTTTAATGTAAAATGAAGTTCTTGCACATTTAACATGGAATGAGAACGGAATTGATGGCCAGCATAGACTGGGTGTGCTGAAGCGTTTGATTTTCATGTCTAAATTAAACTAAATCTTCTGAAAACTAAGTTGTTGTCTCTCTTTCCCAATTCGAAGGATCCTGAGACATTTCCAGTTTGTGGGGAAGCATTTACATTTATCATAATATCTTTATACAGTTACAGTACATAATAGCAGCTCATTCCATGTTAAATGTGCAAGAACTTCATTTTACATTAAAGTGCATTTGAAGGAAAGGCTGGGATAAAGTGTTTGCATTTGGAGCAAACTTCTGAGCATCAGAGTCAATGATAATTAAAAAAACTAATAATGACAGAAATCTGAACTACAAATAAAAATACAAATTGCTGGAACCACTCAGTAGGTCAGGCAGCATCTGTGAAAGATAATATTTTTTTAGGTTGAATGTTCATAAGTTCATATGTTATAGGAGTAGAATTGGGCCATTAGGCCCATCAAGTCTACTCCACCATTCAATCATGGCTGATCTATCTTTCTTTCTCAACCCCATTCTCCCACCTTCTCCCCATAACCCCTGACACCCGTACTAATCAAGAATCTATCAACCTCCGCCTTAAAAATATCCAATGACTTGGCCTCCACAGCCGTGTGTGGAGATAAATTCCTGAGATTCGCCACCCTCCAACTAAAGAAAGGTCCTCAACCTGAAATGCTAACTCTGTTTCACGCTTTCTCTTTCCACAGATGCTGCCTGACCTGCTGAGTGCTTCCGGAATTTTTTGTTTTTATTTTATTTTTATTCCTAAGTATTGCCACTGTAGCTTCTGTGTGCTAAAAATAAAACAGGCGTGTGACTCTTTAACACCAAAGGATAGCAATTATTTGGAACAAGCTTCCAGAGAAAGTAGTTGAGGTAGGTTCTATCATAACGTTTAAAAAACAGGAAAATGAGATTGGGAGGGAATGATAGATCAGCCATGATAGAATGGCACAGTAGACTCAATGGGCCGAATGGCCTAATTCTGTTCCTATCGCCGATGAAATTATGAACTTCTGACTTTTATATCTGTTTGACCTGCCAATGCGGGGAAGAATTGCCGGACTGGCTTCAAGAGGAGACACTGTATCAGTAACAATGAGATTGCATCCGTATAATAGTTACCCAGTGAATACAACATGCCCAGGAGACCAAATGGGCAATGAGATCTGAGCATTAACCTGGTGCCTTGGGACCGATTTGTAGTTGGGTCTCATTCCCAATCTGTCAACAGGTTACGGGCACTGGAAGGATCCTCGCAGTCAGCTTCATGGTGGGTGTGTGGAACAAGGGGTTGGGGTTCTGGAATGGATTAGTGACAGGGGAGTGCAGTCTAGGGCAAGAGTTGTGAGAGAAAGCCAAAAACTGGCAGCGTTTCCAATGAAACATAGCTGAAAGAAATGAAACGGCAATTCCTAGGTTGGAATGCACCACAATCTCCTTCGCATGTACCACTAGACAGCAGAAGGATTGTACTCCAAGAAGTAACCACAGGTTCCACATTCTTCAATAAACATTATGGGTCACATACAGTGAGGTTTTCCTACCCTCAAGAGCGGTTCTGTTAGGACTGAAATTTGGCTTAGGGTTGGCAGGACTTTGACTGTTTCATATACTCCATGATGATATTGTCGAAATTTGGCAGCTTGGAGAGTTCTTTGACCCTAGGATAGTTATACAGAGAGAGATACACATCTCTCGCTCTCTCTGTGTATGTCATCTGTGCCTGTCTGTTGCGTTATCCAGCATATATCTGACATAACCATGTACTTGCCTAATTAGTAGCTGACCTCAGAGATTCCCACCAAAGTCGCAATCGTAATATAATAAAAAAAAGTGGACTTCCCGCCTCCAGGTTTTTCTATTTCAGCTAAAATAATAACCACCATATAATGTTTTGTAAGTTCAACAAGTTTGGTTTGTTTTAATTAACTCATTCTCATGAAGAAAGGCATTCAGTCATGCCTTTATCTTGATGAACTTCCTGAAATTTGCCACACAAAACCAACAATAGACCAATTAATCGTTTTCTCTCACAAATTATTTTAGAGTTTAGTTTAGAGTCATAGTCATAGAATCTTACAGCATGGAAACAGGCCCTTCGGCCCAACTTCCCCTATCCGACCAACATGTCCCATCTCCACTAGTCCCACCAGCCTGCATTTGGCCCATATCACTCTAAACCTATCCTATCCATGCACCTGTCCAATCGTTTCTCAAACGTTACGATAGTACCTGCCTCCGGCAGCTCGTTCCTTACATCCACCCCCCTTTCTGTGAAAAAGCTACTCCTCAGGTTCCTGCCATAGTTTAGTTTAATTTAGTTTATTGTCACCAACAGTGCAACAGTGAATAGCTAATTTGTTGCATGCACAATAACTCCTTCGTTTCCCTGGCTTTTCTCTAATCCTCCCTCCCAAACACACAGAGACGTGTGCCCTCTGTTCAATCACTGTGTTTAAAATTAATTTCATTTCAACAATGTATTGCATCTCCAATCAAAAAAAGTAGGCCTATTTCAGATTTTGTGGAATAGCTGAGCCTCAAAACAGAAAATCAGTCGTAGTATTAACAGCCAAATGGATGTTACATAGATAAGTGCAACCTATCCTTCCAAATAGATTAGCTTTTCATCAGAGTATTGGAAATCTCAGTTACTAAGAACAAAATCGCAGGTTCAAATTTTTCAAATGTTGTATGGTATTATATTTTGGGGGGTGGGGTGGGGGTGTAATTGATACTGTCGCCTGGTGGCAGAAGCTTGCAAATGCACACCAAGAACACCACATATTTCAGGTCCCAGAGTGTTGGAGAAACTCAGCAGGTCAGGCAAGATCTCTGCAGAACAAGGATAGGTGATGTTTCGGCTCGAGACCCTTCTCCCTGACTGAAGAAAGGTCTCAACCCAAAACGTCATCTATCCATGAGCTCCAGAGATGTTGCCTGACCTGCTGAGTTACTTCAGCACTTTGTATCCTGTTGTGACATCTGCAGTTCTTTGTTTCTAAATATTTCTGTTCTTATTTCATGCTTTAATGGTACTTTATTGTCACGTGTACCTACGCACAGTGACATTTTTTTAATACTGTTCAGTGACAATCTACTGTATATTGGACACAACCACACTAGGTCTAAAAGTAGATACAAGGAACTGCAGATGCTGGTCTACCAAGAAAAGACACTAAATTGATTATCAACCTCACATTGATGATTATTGTTCCATCCATTGGCTGCACACATTGGATAAGGGAGGGTATATCTGAATGCAATTTAATAGACTTCTGCAAAGCCGCCAGCATAATCTAGGACCAGTCTCACATTGGTCTCACCCTCTTCTCTCTTAGTTGGTCAGAGGATGGTTTAGTTGCCTGATAACAGCTGTGAAGAAACTGTCCCTGAATCTGGGGAGTGCGTGTTCACACTTCTGTACCTCTTGATGAGAGGAAATGTTTAATCTCCCTCAAGGTGCAGTTGTTCTGCAGTGAGGACAGTTCCATCGAGGGAACGCCATATCTTGGAGGGGTGTGGATGAACCTTACACACAGTGGAAGAGGCATTGTCGGACGTGTTCAACAGTTTTAGTTTCAGTTTGAGTTTAGTTTATTGTCATGTGTACCGAGGTAAAGTGAAACGGTTTTGTTGCGTGCTAACCAGCCAGTGGAAAGGCAATATATGATTCCAATCGAGCCATCCACAGTGCACAGGTGCAGGAAAACAGGTAATGACGTTTGGTGCAAGTAAAACTCCAGTAAAGTCAGAGTAAAGATTGTCCAAGAGCCTCCAATGAGGTAGACGATAGCTCAGGACAGAGATGAATGGAAAAGGCTGGCTACTGTTTTCCTGACTCACCTGCCACAGCAGCTGAGCCTGAGCCCACATACAAGTTAAGCCATGCACGTGTCAGGAACATAGTTGAAAATGTAAATGCTTATTGGTCTCAAGAGCAGGTCAGAGGCAAAGGACCCTGCACAGGATAACAGAGGGAAGTCAGGACCTCTGCCCGAAACACAGCTTCATGTCAATGTCTCCGGTCTGCAGATGTAAACGTCCATGGGTGGAGGTCACCATAACACATGTGGAGGCTTCTTCATCCACCCTGCTGTGGTCCTCACCTCTGACTGCAGTGCAAATGAAAACAGAACTTGTGGGAGTATTCAGCTGGTCAGGCAGCATTTGGAAAGAGAGAGGGAGAGGGAGAGGGAGAGAGAGAGAGAGGTAAGAGAGAGGAGAGAGAGAGAGAGAGAGAGAGAGAGAGAGAGAGAGAGAGAGAGAGAGAGAGAGAAATAATAAAAAGACAGAGAGAGCAATAAAGAGACAGAGAGAGCAAGGAGACCACGAGGGAGTGAGAGAGAGAGAGCGATTAGGAGAGTGAGGCAGAGAGAGAGAGAGCGAGGGAGTGAGAGAAGAACACAGTGTGAGAGTGAACGTTTTAGGTCAGAACTCAAGTGAGCAAACACGTGTGGAGAGGAGCGAGGTGGAAATGGCTCAGAGGGTGGGGGCAAGGGTTATCTCGGGGACAATGTTATCTTAGCTGCTTAGTTAATATATCAATGAGGGTAGTTAAAGCACTAATAAAACGGTCTGCAATAGTGACCTTGAGCTTCAAGCAAACTGTCACTTTAATGCTCCAACCCTCTCCCGTACTGAGCTTGGTCTTTAGTCTCGTACAAGCTTGAGCTCAGAGCGCAGTGCTTTATCTCCTGTCCAGCACGGGATCTAACGCTGAATTCAATGACCAGATAGTCAGCTTTTCCTGTTTGATGTGCTGATGTAAAATCAATCGTAAACCTAGTTTTTTCTCCACGGACACTGTCTGTTCTCATAGGTATTAGAGCATTAAACACTACAGTACAGGAGATAAACACACAGTGCTGGAGCACACTCAGCGGTTCAGGCAGCATCTCTGCAGTTTGGAGACGGTTTGGATCGGAACCCTTCTTCAGACCCGAACCATCAAGAGTTTTCCCTAGAGATGCTGCCCAACCGGCTGAGTTACTCCAGTACTTTGTGTCTAGCTTCGGTATAAACCAGCATCTGCAGTTCCTTCCTGCAATACAGCACAGGAATAGGTTTGAGAAGATTTAGTGGGATATGGTCCAAACATGGGCAAATGGGACCAGTTTGGAGGAGGTATTTTGGTCAGCATGGACAGGTTGGGCTGATGGACCAGTTTCCATGCTGTATAACTTTATGATAGTTCCTGTAAAACCACCTTAAACCACCCTAGAGCTGTTTCACACAGTATTTTCACGAGTTTTACAATATTTTTGTCCTGGTGTTCACACTATTGCAATTATGTTTTAACATGGCAAAGTTAGATGCAAACACTGAACATTCAATTTTCCAATTTAGGTGATATGAACATTGATTAAGTTGTCGAATTTTATTTGGGATGAACATTCACCTCCCCCTCCCCCAATTTAGTTGACCTTGGCCTGTCGCCGCCAAGCCCGGCCCCTGCTCGTCCCCCGAGGAGGACAGAGGGAGCAGGACATGGCAGAGACAACAGCAAGGGCCGGTAAGATACAGAGTGCAGAAAAAACAGTAGTGCTCAGCATTATAGCACACCAGATCCATAAACAAAGGCTGATATCCATAATGGGGTAAAGGCGAATTGCACAGTTTCACAGCTTATTCAGAAGTTTAATAACAGAAGGGAATAAGGTGGTCCTGAGTCTGGTCGTGCACGCTTACAACCTTGTGTATCTTCTGCCCGACAGGAGCGGCATGGTGATGCAGCAATAGAGTTGCTGCCTTACATAGCCAGAGTCCCAGGTTCGATCCTGACTATGGGTACCTTGCCTAATTAAAGTTGCCTTGCCTAATTAAAGTTGCCTTGCCTTCTATATAATTAAAAGTCTAATCTTGACCATCTCCTGTTTGTGCTTTATATTGATTTTAGAAGAAACGCCACCACGTACGGCTGTGATTTTTGCCCATCTTACTCAGTCCCCCTCCGCTCATCAGGTGCCGAGGATTTTTCCCATCAATGAAAAATAGAAGAGTTATTAGTGTTTAAAAAATGTTGAGATTCTTTTCCTGTCAATCATGCCATGAAGGCTACGCCTCTTCTGGTGGGCGGGACTATACAACCTGGAAGTGTGGGCGTGGCTCAGTCTCTGCAAGAAGGGGGAGGGAGAGGTCACGACTGTCTTTAGTGGCCTTGCACCCTGCTTGAAATGGAATTTCAAGGAATAGCCGTGAGTCAACTGCCAGCCCACCAGCCGTGAGTGAGCGAGCTGCCAGCACAACAGGCTTGAGTGACTGAGCTGCCAGCCCAAGAATCCATTCGGCCCACAATGTCCATACTAGCCCTCTGGAAACCAGTCCCTTCAGTCCACAACACCCATATACAAGCGTTCCAGAAAGCCCTCCACCCCCACTGGTAGGCTGTGGGCCGAGGAGCTTTATTTTGCAAACTACATGAAATTTTCACATATTGTGTAAAAATATTTATATAAATCACCCCTGAAACTCGATATGAAGAAGACTTGCACATTTTTTTATTAAATTAGAGAAAAAAACGGAAACATTTCGGGAATTATTTAGTCCAATCAAAGTACATTTAACATTGAGTTGTCTGCCAGTTGGCCAATCACGCGCTTTGTTTCAGGCTAGCACACAAAATGGCTAAGAGGGCTTCACAGATGCCTGTTTTACTGGAGATTCCGATGTGTTGTTCTGTGGAATAAATGTCGTGGAAACTTGCAGCAGGTTAATTGTATTTAGTGGGAAAAGCATTAAAAAGGCTGAAGAAAGTGCTGCGAAGTGGATTAAAGTGAAAGAAAGCCTTCAAAGTCCCTGCTGATGTGCTGGAACACAAAGAAGGCCCCCATGAATCAACTCTAACTGAAAGGTCAGACTAAAGTCTGAATTTATGAAAATCTATCTGTATGGACTTTAATTAATTTAATTGCACCTTTTTATAATGTGAATAAATTCATTCATTCATTCATTCCTTATTCATTCATTCATTCATGCATTCACTCACTCACTTACTCATTCATTCATTGGATTGGACAAAAAAATTCCCAACATTTTTCCGGTTTTTGTCTAATTTAATAAAAATGTGCAAGTTCTTCATATCGAGTTTCAGGGGAGATTTATATAAATATTTTTACACAATATGTGAACATTTCATGTAGTTTGGTGACTTGGGTCACAAAATCCTATTTCTAGACACATTTTTGATGCTCGGCCCACAGCCTATGGCCACCAATATTGGAATTGGTGGAGAAGTGGAATATTGTGTTGGGGGACCAGCCCTCCCGCATGATGCTGGGACCCAACGGGTCCCACTTAGTCTAGTATTCACTATAATTTAGAAGGATGAGAGGGTGTCTTACAGAAACATATAAAATTCTTAAGGGATTGGACAGGCTAGATGAAGGAAAAATGTTCCCGATGTTGGGGGAGTCCAGAACCAGGGGTCACAGTTTCAGAATAAAGGGTAGGCCATTTATGACTGAAATGAGGAAAAACTCTTTCAACCAGAGAGTCAAGAGTCAAGAGTCTATTTAATTGTCATTTGGACCCCTGGAGGTCCAAATGAAATGCCGTTTCTGCAGCCATACAGAGACCCCAGACACAACATGTGATAAACATCTGTGGGAATTCTCTCTCTCCACTGCACTCTCTCCCCCCCCCACAGAAGCCCCCCCGGCTGGCGATGGCGATTGTCCCGCGGCCATTAAAGCCACAGCCCCCGGCGTGCGGAGGCCAATTCATAAAATTTATTCAAGAGAGCGTTGAGCTCCGCGACGGTGAGGTGAGTCGGCACCTAGCTCTTGGAGGCCGCTCCTCGTTGCGGCCCCAACGACAGCTGAGACCCGACAAAAAATATAAAAACGGGACCTGCAGTGGGGCAAAAGGTCGGGTCTCCAGTGTAGGATTCAAAAGTTTCTACCCCCCCCCAACCCCCCCACACACACACCCCAACATAAAATAACCAAAACCACATAAAAACACAGACAAAAAATAATAAAAACGCGGACAGGCAAGGCCGCTGCTGACCAGAGTGGGGACCAGAAAGTTGGAACAGGGTAGGCTGATTCTGGCGTGATCTCTTAGCCATGATCATATTTAATGATGGTGCTGATCATATTTAATGATGGTGCTGGCTCAAAGTGCCAAATAGCCTACTCCTGCATCTATTTTCTATGTTTCTATGTTTCTATTTGTTCCCAAACCAAGCTCTGATGTGTTTTACTAAAGTTAGATGTGGTCCCATTTCTAGTCAGGACAGTTATAGTGTGATATTTGTTTGTGTTATCAAATAGTCATAAGGATTTCCACCTCTGGCAAGGACTGCCGAATAATTCAATTTGCTGCATTTCTGCTTCTCAGTCAAGTGGCCCCAGCACCAAGCTGACTGTAGGTTGTACGGAGGAAGGTGTAATGTTGCTGTCCTTTGAATGACCCTCTAAACCAGGGAGAGAACCGAGATGGAGCCTAAAGATCCCAATGCACTATTTAATAAACGACTGCTCTAGTGTTCTGGATATTGTTCTTTCTTCAATCATAGAACGTTAGTCGTTTGTGGCTGAGATGAATAAAATAAAGCATTTCTTTTCATTAACATTGAAAGTTCAGAAGTTGAAATTTGCTTTGTTCTGTCACGGTTAACGATAACTGATGGTACACACAAAGTGCTGGAGTAACTCAGCGGGTCAGACAGCATCTCTGGAGAAAAAGGATAGGTGATGTTTTAGTTCTAAAGAAGGGTCCAAAACGAAACATCACCTATCTTTTTTCTCCAGAGATGCTGCCTGACCTGTTGTGTTACTCCAGCACTTGTGTCTATCTTTGGTATAAACCAGCATCTACAGTTCTTTGTTTCTACAGCTATACCTGATGGTTGGATTTAATTTTTAAATGTCTTTTCAATTAGAGTCATAGAGTCATAGAGTCATAGAGTGATACTGTGTGGAAACAGGCCCTTTGGCCCAACTCGCCCACACCGGCTAACAATGTCCCAGCTACCATGGTCCCACTTGCCTGCGCTTGGTCTGTAACCCTCCAAACCTGTCCTATCCATGTACCTGTCTCACTGTTTCTTAAACAATGGGATAGTCACAGCCTCAACTACCTCCCCTGGCAACTTATTCCATACAACCACCACCCTCTGTGTGAAAAAGTTACCCCTCGGATTCCTATTAAATCTTTTCCCCTTCACCTTGAACCTATGGTCCCCAATTCTCCTACCCTGGGTAAAAGACTATGCTTCTATCTGATCTATTCGGGTAGATCTAGTCAATTAGTAGAAATCTTAAATGTGAATAACCAAAAATGAATGAGTGGTTGATATCTGTTGATAGTATTTTACACAGCCCTTGGGAAAACCTAGACAAATAGCCTTTACCTGTTCTCTAACACGTGGTTAAAGTATATTTTGTTCACGGCCAGGATCGAGGATTCACTGGTGAGGCCACTATTTAATGCCCATGTTTAATTATCCTTGAGACAGTAGCTCACTACAATGTTAGAGGTGTCAGGTTCCAGGATTCAGAATGAGCAACAATGAAGAAATGATGAAGTAACTCCGTGGGCCAGGCAGCATCCCTGGAGAACATGGATAGGTGCTGTTACGTCTTACCACCCTTCTTCAGACTGATTGTAGGGAGGTGAAGAAAGCCAGAAGAGAGGAGGGGCAGGACAATGCATGGCAGGTAATAGGTGAACATGGTGAACACGGATGGGGAGGGGGGGGGGGGGGGGGGGGGGGGGGGGGGGGGGGAAAGGGAAATGCAGATGCTTGTTTTACACCAAAGATAGACACAAAAAGCTCAACGTGTCATCTCAGGAGAAAAGGAATAGGTGATGTTTCGGGTTGAGACCCATCTTCAGACTGAAAGTCAGGCGAGAGGGAAACTAGAGGTATGGAAAATGAATGAAAGGTTTTTGGTCAGCGGATGGTTGGACACAGGCCAAAGTTGAAAGAAAAGGTGTGAGACAGAAAAGGATTGAGGATTTGCGATTTGTGAAGCCAGAGGCAGGAATGTAGGTGGAGTGGTAAGAGGAGGGGAGAAATAGGTGTGAGTCTAGGTGGGGCACAGGGGAGGGAGAGAAGAAAGGCGGTGTATGGGGGAGGGGGGCGGGGGGGGGGAGGAGTGGTGGTGTTGTTACGGGTTACCTAAAATTGGAGAATTCAGTGTTCATACCGTTGGGTTGTAAGCTACCGAAACGGGATATGAAGTACTATTTGGGAAGAGGCCCAGGCCACAACTGTTAGTAGGGGAATGGGAAGGGGAATTACAATTGTTA
This sequence comes from Leucoraja erinaceus, assembly GCF_028641065.1. NCBI lineage: Eukaryota > Metazoa > Chordata > Chondrichthyes > Rajiformes > Rajidae > Leucoraja > Leucoraja erinaceus. Next base: position 26,627,952 of record NC_073394.1, on the reverse strand, counting down.
GCAACTGGGATATCCAGTAGACCTTGGCAGACTGACCAAAAAATAATCATCTTTTTCTTCCATTCCTGAATTTTCAATGAAGAATCTTAAAGAAAGTTAAAAAAAAAAAGCTCACTGGTTTCAACCTAGGGTTATGAATGCTTGTGATGTGGGATCAAGTTCCCTTTCAGTGTGTGCGTTTCAGCATGTTCTGTTCTCATTTCAGTACTTTAATTTAATTTTACATCTGCATATCTCGATTATCCAGCCTCTGCCAGGTCTTGTCCTTTTTACTTTAGCAGAGCCAAAGTGATTTGAAACAAAATGGTCTGGTCTGAAAATCCGTAACTGTAATTCACCAGAACCATTAGGATTTGAGACAGAGGCCCCCACCCTGCTGTTGAGTGGAAAGACTTCCCCATGGATGATAACATCGCTGCCCGGCGTCAAAATGACACCAAGCAGTGAGCTTGAAAGAAGAAGAAGTGTGTTCATAAACTGTTTAATTGTCCAAATTATTTCTCTACTTCTGATGACAGCAAAACTAAAACAATCAAGCTGAAGGACATCATCTATCATCAGCGGACAAGGTTAATTCTCACGGCCACGTTGCCTTAACCAGAGCAGTGGCAGTGGGAACTCCAAAGCTGTGATGAGTGACGTACAGTGCAGTTAACATGGGTGGGAAGCATGGTTAGGCTTGCATTGTATCTGTAAGTGTATTCCCAGTTTTCCTTTCTAGGACATCTTTTCTGATTTGGACATCAACCACGTGTGGGAGCCTAAGTAAAGGCATGTGAGATTGAGTTTATTGTCACGTGCACTGAGGTACAGTGAAAAGCTTTTTGTTGTGTGCTAAAGGGTCAGTGGAAAGTCAATACAGCGCCAGAGACCGGGTTCGATCCTGATGATGGGTGCTCTCTGAACCGAGTTTATACATTCTCCCACTAACTGCGTGGGTTTTCTCCGGATGCTCCGGTTTCCTCTCACACTCCAGGTTTGTAGGTTAATTGGCTCCTGTAAATTTGTAAATAGTCTCTAGTGTGTCGGATAGTGCTAGCGGACGGGGTGGTCACTGATCGGCATGGACTCGGTGGGCCCAAGGGCCTGTTTCCATGCTTCATCTCCAAAGTCTAAAATCATAGCCATAAGGTAAGAGGGGGAAAGTATAATGGAGGTGTGTGCGGAATGTGTTTTACACAGAGAGTATTGGGGGTCTGGAACACATTGCCAGAGGTGATAGCGGAAATAGATAGTAGCATTTAAGAGGCTTTTGGATAGGCACATGGAAGTGCAGGGAATAGAGGGATTTGGATGATAAACTTTGTGAGTGAAGGGTCTATTCCAGTGCTGTACTACGTTCTATACACTGTGCTTCAAACCTAATGCATTATGGGTTTTATTTTTTGGGGGCAGGGGGCATTTTTCTCTTTAGCTATCTTTATGCAAATATGATTTGTAGAAAGAATGTACTTCAGTGTTTTCTTCAAAGCATGTTAATATTTATCATCACTACCTGAATTATCTTTTAAAATCAAATATCTGTGCTGATGAAGCTGGATCTTCAACATTTTTGGCTCATAAAATTCTCTTGATTAATCTGCGCCATTGTTCCGTTGAAATATCATTGACCTGAAGCACTAATTCTTTCTCTCTCAGATGCTGCCTGACTTGTTGATACCTTCACCAGTTTATTTCTAATTTCACTGTAACTTTATATGCTTGTTGATGCAGTGGTTGCTGCCTCACAGCGCCAGAGACCCAGGTTTATTCCTGACTATGGGTGTACGGAGTTTGTATGTTCTCCCCGTGACCGCAAGTGTTTTCAATGGGTACTCCGATTTCCTCCCACATTCCAAAGATGTACAGGTTTGTCGGCTGATTGACTTCAGTGTCCATAGTGTGTTGGTGTATGGGGATCACTGCGGACTCTGTGGGCCGAAGGGCCTGTTTCCACACGGTAATTCTAAACTAAAATAAACTAAATAGCTCTTGTATATTATCCAGCATGTTTCTCGGACTGATTGGATGTAGAAAAGATGCATGCCACTGACATTTGTCTGAACAGATTAGTTAACCTTGGTTAGATCTTCTCAGTTCAATTTCCCACACTGCTCCATAACCAAGAAATATAATCTTAATGTGTTGCAGGCAGCTTACGGGACAAACATTTCTGGCTGAACAAGACAGTGCATTTAATATGCTGACAATAATTGCAATAATGACACGCTAATTGTCTGATTCAAATTTAATTGGTGGGGATGAGATTTTACTTTTTTTGTTATTTGCTCCAGTATACTGGATCTGCATTGCATTACTGTGCCTGAACCCCTCTGTCAGTGGATCACCAGCTTCCTGACAGACAGGAGCAACATGTGAGGATGGGAAAACACATCTCGGACGCGCAAACGCTCAGCATAGGAGCACCGCAAGGCTGCGTACTCTCTCCTCTCCTCTACTCTCTCTACACCAAGGACTGCACCTCCACAGACACCTCTGTCAAGCTTCTCAAGTTTGCGGATGGCACAACCCTGATTGGACTGATCCAGGATGGGAAGGAATCTGCCTACAGACAGGAAGTGACACAGCTGGCGTCCTGGTGCCATCGCAACAACCTAGAGCTCAATGCTCTTAAGACAGTGGGATTGATTGTAGACTTTAGGAGAACTCCCCCTACCCTCACCCCACTCACCATCAACAACACCACAGTCACATCTGCGGAGTCTTTTAAGTTCCTGGGAACCATCATCTCCAAGGACCTTAAGTGGGGGACTACCATCGACTCCACAGTCAAAAAGGCACAACAGAGGATGTACTTCCTGCGGCAGCAGAGGAAGCACAATCTGCCACAGGCAATGATGGTCCAATTCTACACGGCCATCGTAGAGTCTATCCTCACCTTCTCCATCATGGTCTGGTTTGGCTCAGCCACCAAGCATGACACATGGAGGCTGCAGCGAATCGTCAGATCAGCAGAGAAGGTTATTGGCTGCAACCCTCCCTCCATTGATGAACTGTACACTGCAAGGCCCAGGAAGCGAGCGGACAAGATCATCTCTGACCCCTCTCACCCTGGCCACAAACTCTTTGAATCGCTTTCCTCTGGAAGGCGACTCCGGACTGTCAAAGCTGTCACAGCCAATCATAAAAACAGTTTTTATCCACAAGTAGTTGCTCTACGCAACAGCCAAAAATCTGTAGCCTCCCTTTGATCTGGTATTTTGTTGGTTCACATGCTTGATCAATGGTGTTTTATCATTAATGTTTTATTATTATTAATGTTTAGTGTTTTCTGAGTCATTCGTAACTGTCACTGTGTGTCATGTTGTTACTTGTGGGCGGAGCACCAAGGCAAATTCCTTGTATGTTAATACTTGGCCAATAAACTTACTTACTTACTTACTTACTTACTTACTTACTTACTTGCTTACTTACTTACTTACAGTTAAAATATTATCCAGAAGTAAGATGTCATCAAATAAGGTACACAGTGGCACAGCTGGTAGATTTGCCACCTCACAGCACCAGAGACCCAGGTTCGAACTTAACCACAGGTGTTGTCTGCATGGAATTTGCACATTCTCCTTGTGGCCACGTGGGTTTCCTCCTGGTGCCCTGGTTTCCTCCCTTATCCCACAGATCTGTGGGTTTGTCTGTTAATTGACCTCTGTTTGTTGCCGCTAGTGTGTAGGGAGTGGATGAGAAAGTGGGATAACATCGAACTAGTGTGAATGAGTGATCTATGATCAGTGTGAACTTGGTGGGCCGAAGGGCCTGTTTCCATGCTGTATTTTTCAATCAAATTATTTAAGGTATAAGAATCATACATAAGGTCATGAGAGGAATAAACCGGTGGACATAGGTTTAAGTGAGGGGGGAAAGATTTAATAGGAACCTGTGGCAACCTTTTTTTACACAGGGCGGTAGGTATATGGAAAGAGCTGCCGCAGGAGGTAGTTGAGGTAGGTTATATCGCAATGTTTAAAAAACATTTGGAGAGGTATATGGATAGGAGAGGGTTAGAGGAAAATGGGCCAAATGCAGGCAGGTGAAACTAGTGTATTTGGGACATGTTGTTTGGTGCGGGCAAGTTGGGCAGCAGAGCCAGTTTCTACGCTGTGTGATTATGACAGTCTCTAGGTTTGTTCATTTTGTCTCTCTTGCAACATGTTGCACAGAAATGAAGGAGATGAAAGCACAAAGTGAGACCTGGAGATGTGCTAACACAGATCTTAATAGGTGAGAATGAAGATAGAAAAAAGTAGTAAATAGGCTCCAGGAGATCAGATTTAAAAGTATTGAGTACAAAAGCAATTGCAATTGTATAGGGCATGAGCTTGGCTTCTTTTTCTCTGCGGACTCGTCCATCTAGATGCGCAATTGGCATGATCTTCACTTCATGGCAACTGCAAGTGATGTACATGGGCCAACACTTGCCATGTAGTGTACACTACAATACGCTACGATAGAACTTTATTTATCCCAGGAGGGAAATTGATCTGCCAACAGTCATAAAACACAAGATATATGAAATATGAAATTAAAGTGTTGTGGAAAGTCCAGGATTGGGGATGTGCAAAGATTGGGGATTGAGCGGGGAGTCAGTCTATCCCATGACAGAAGGGGGAGGAGTTATACAGTTTGATAGCCACAGGGAAAAGGGATCTCCTGTGGCGTACTGTGCTGCTCCTTGGTAGAACCAGTTTGTTGCTGAAGGCAGGGGTGGAAAACCCCAGAGGGGACATGTCCCCCCCCCCCCATGTTTTGAGAGGTGGGGGACATCCCCCCAAGTTTTTGTAATCTGGATTTTAAAACCCGGTGAAATCTCTGCTTTCCGCGAGACAGTGGGGGTGGGACTGATGATCGAGGGCGCCGATTGGACGAGAGAGACGTCAGTCAGCAGGCAATGAGGGCGGGACATGATGATTCAGCGCGATGATTGGAGGAGGGGGGGGGTGTTGGTGGGACTGAGGATAGAGTGCGGTGGGAGACGTGGCACAGACCTGCGCTTCATCCGCAGCCAGGAGAGGTCGGCAGTAGAGAGGTCGGCAGTAAAGATCCTCCGCTATAGAATCTTTGGTCGGGAGTCAGACGGGTGCGGTGCCCCCAGGCCCACAGCCAGCACAGCGAAGCGGCTCTAAACCCAGCTCAACTCTGCCTGTCCCACCAGGTGAGCCTACAGCCCTTCCTGGACTTGCGGGAAATATGGCCATCAAGGAGAAGCAGCGCTGGTATCCCGTCAGTCCAGACAGGGCTGTAGTTAACCCAGCGAGACAGGCAGAGTTCAGCTGCATTTAGCGCTTGATTGAGTTTCCAAAGCCTCGCGCGTGTGTGAGTGTGCGCATGCGCATGTGGCCGCCAAAAAATTGTGTCCCCCGGTCCCCTCCATGTTTTGATTGCGAGTTCCGCTCTTGGCTAAAGTTGCTCCTCAGGTTGACCAGTGCGTCATGGGGTAAGCTGCTTTGTCCAAGATGCTCTGTAGTTTGAGGAGCATCCTCCCCTCCTAGAACATCTCCAGTAAATCGAACTCTACCCCCAGGATGGAGCCAGCCTTCCTGATGAACTTGTTAATTCTATCTACGTCCGTGGCCTTCGCCTTGCTACCCCAGCAAATTAAGGATTTGGGTCACAAGTGAACGCCTCAACTCTAATTGTCCAGAGCATGAAGAAGCGCAGCATAAGCAAGGAGCTTACTAACTGCCCACTCATCCCGTCAGGTCCTATAGTGATCGTATGAGTCACCTCAAACCTCACGGAACAGATCTGGAAGTCAATCTTCATCCCAAGGGACCACCAAAGAAGCACAGGATTAATTTGTACAGTTCTGGTCATCTTGTAAATGGTGCAGAGATTATCTATATAGCATTTATTTCTAGAATTTATTTTGAGACAACTAGAATATAAAACAAGGATGTAATGTTGAGGCTTCATATGGCACTGGTCAGACTGCATTTGGAGTATTGTAAAGATAGACACAAAATGCTGGAGTAACTCAACGGGACAGGCAGCATCTATGGAGAGAAGGAATGAGTGATGTTTTGGGTTGAGACCCTTCTTCAGACTGAGTCAAGGAGAGAGAGAGACCAGAGATATGGAAGGGTTCAGTCATTGGACATTTTAACGCAGAGATTGACAGATTCCTGATTAGTACAGGTGTCAGGGGTTATGGAGAAAAGGCAGGAAAATGGGGCTGAGATGGAAAGGTAGATCAGGCCTGATTGAATGGCAGCATGGACTTGATGGGCCGAATTGCCTAATTCTGCTACTGGAACTTATGAACATATATGTGGCAGAAATTACGTAATAGTTATGGCTCAAATAAGTTGGGATTTTTGTCACTGAGTAAAAGATGTTAAGGAGCATTTAAACTAGGAATAACTATCAAAAAACAAGTACAATAAGACTATTTCTACCAGTTAGTGAATCAGTGAGTGTTCACCAAGATTTAGCATTATCATTGGAAGACAATGGGGGAAGTGAAAAGAAATGTTTTTGCGCACATTGGATTTTTTCAGACACTAAATTCTTTACCATATGTAGCACTCAACTCCGTTGTAAGTTCAGCCACAAGGCAATTTGGTGAGTTGAAACAATAGAATTATGAAAGGCTGAATGAATGAAGGATGGATGAATGGATGGATGCTGCTTTATTGTCATGTACCGATATACATGCTTTGTTTTGCATCCAACCCAATAAAATCATACAGCAGACCTCAGCTGGGGCAGTACACAAATATCGCCACGTTTCTGGTGCCAAGTAGATGAGATTATAGTTCATGTAACAAACACACGAGTGGTGGAGTAACTCAACGGGTCAGGCAGCATTTCTGGAGGATATTGCTGGGAAATCTTAGGTCGGGACCCTTCTTCAGACTGATTGGAGTGGGTGGGAGAAAGCTGGAAAAGAGGTGGGGCAAGACAAATCTAGGTACATGGTGGATAAGGGTGAGGCGGTTAGGTTGGTAGATGGAGATAAAAGGGTGTGAGATGAGGAGATGAAAGTAATGAACTATGAGGGAAGGATGTCGGTGGAAAGAGATGGGGAAAGGGTGGCTGGATAGAAACAGAAATAGGTACACTGCGGAGTGGGGAATAAGGAAGATAAGGAGTATAAAAGGGGAGTGTGGTTAGGGGGATAGAGATATTATAGTGCTCTGGAAGAACCCGCTCAGTGCGCAGGCGCGGCATACTTCCAAGCAGCGGTGTGGAATCACAGATAGACACAGTTATTTGAAGTAAACATAGTAAAGATTAAGGAGACATCAGTTTACTAGTTTGATCTATATAATGAGGGTGGGAGCGGAGGGCACGTAATCCCTCATCATAACTCCTCATAAAATACAGATCAAACTTCGAACTGGTAAGTTCTCGTTTAATCTTACTATTTTACTTCGGAGTCACGTGAGTGATTCCGTGAAGACTTCAAAGGTCTGTGATTTCAAACCGTGTAACAGTTTTATTTCACTCACTGCCGAAGTTCTTGAGGGAGGAAGTGTTATCGTAATCAACCAATGGATCTGTTTTTTCAAGAAACAGAAAGGTATTTATTAACAATAACAAAAATAAATAGCTCCCCTGAGCTTAAATTAAATATTTGCAGTTTGTAATATTCTGTCTGCAAATAAGTCAGGCTTTATCAACGGTTTATTATAAAAACATTCTGAACGTCGTTTCCCTCGACCATCCTGCCGTATTGAGAATGTGGTCAACCGGGACGTCCATTCGTTCAGCCACTGATGTCGATGCTGCCCTAGTGGAATGGGATTTAAATGTATTAGTGTCTATTCCGGCAGCTTTCAGTACCTGTTTGAGCCACCGTGAAGTGGTTTGGCTCGTTACCCCGCCATGAGGTTTCTTGTGGCTGACCCATAGGGCTTTTTTTCTCCCTCTGAGATTGTGGGTTGTGTCTATATATTGTTGTAGATGGGTCACCACACACAACCTTGGCTCTGGTGGGTAGGCCCGGAATACCACCAGTGAATTGGGCGTTCCTGGCCTGCTTTGTTTCACCAGACCTAGAATGATAAACGTAATCTGGTCTGGGGCGACCTCCATGTTGTCCAGTCTTAATTTGTGCAGCAACTGGATCCTCTGAGCGGCTGCGAGTGCCATTAACATGAGCGTCTTTAATGTAGATATCTCGAGGCTGAGGGATCTAGCTCGTGGCCATTCCCTGAGGTATGTCAATACCACACTGATATCCCAAATATGGGTATACCTGGGTTTAGGGGCTTAATATTAAAATTGCCCTTCATGAGTTTTACCACCAGAGGATGGGATCCCATGGCCTGCTGTCCTGCTGGTTTTAGGTAAGCAGACAGGCCGCTTTGTGCTGTATTGATGGCACTGTAACTGATCCCTTCGTCATGGTGTAGATGGGCCAGGAACTCCAGCACGTCGGTGGTTGTGGCAGTTGCATATGTTGTCCCTGTTTCCTGGCAGTACTTCTCCCATTTTTGATACAGGTTAAATACTGCCTCCTGGTGGATGTTCGCAGGGATGCCGACATGGTGGTGATAGTTCATTCGGATAATCCCAGTCCCTGGTAAGGTCTATTCAAAACCTACAACCCAGGAGTTTGATGTTTTCATGGCATGGGTGGCTTATGCCTGATACTGGGTGAGTCAACAACCGTGGTCCACTAGGGAAATCCATAGGTGACTCGACCACCATGTCGTGATGAACTGGGAACCATGGCTGTGTAGGCCAGTCGGGCACCATCAATATCCCAGAAGCAGAGTCCATCTGTATTGCGAAGTACCCGACTGATGAGGCAGAAGGGAGGGAAAGCAAAAACCCAGAAATTCCCCCCCAATCCAGCGTGTAGGCATCTACCGCTGCTGCCTCTGGTCTGGTTCCCAAGTCACATACATAGGTAACTGGTGATTCCGTCTTGTTGCAAACAAATCGATATCTGGCGTTCCATATTGCTTAATAACTTTAGCAAATATTTTGGGTTTAACATCCATTCGATGTTATCATTAAATTTTTCCGTGACCTGGTGTCTGCCACTGTATTTAGCTTACCTAGTAGATAGGCAGCCGATAGTAAAATATGTCTTTCGACACACCATTGCCAGATCTGATTGACCAATTTGTCGCATGATAATGATTTTATGCTCCCCATATGGTTAATATAAGCCACCACCATAGTATTATCAATCCGTAACCGCACATGCAAGTGCTGCATTTTAGATGCATATGCTTTTAAAATCATAATACTCAACATTTCTAAATTGATGCCCAGTGTGTGTGGTAATGATGACTCTGGTTAGTCCATCTTGCACCTGTGCTGGATATTGGGTTAGTTGCCCCCCCCCCCCCCCAGGCTTGAGCACTGGCATCTTATTAATAACTAAAGTAGGGTTAGTGGTGATGATAGGGCTGAAACTGTGCCACACATTCTCTGATTAATAACTAAAGTAGGTTAGTGGTGATGATAGGGCTGAAACTGTGCACACATTCTCTGCCCCCCCCTGTAGCTCTGATATAGCTCCAGTGGGTAATTTCATGATTCGATCATAGTGACCCGAATATCGTTTTAGTGCATGTACCTTTGTTCTTTGTAGATTTTGATAGTGCAAAGGTCCGATTTGTCCATGGTAGTACATGGCTTCAACCTAGATTTATCTGGAGTAGGACGAACCCCAGTGTTTCAAGGAGCTGTTTTGTAGCTAATACTGCTGCCACAGCCAATTCCTTTGTTTCCCTACTATGAGAATATCATCCAGATATGCTATGACAATATGCTTTTGTTTCCTTAGTATTCCCATGGCTACTTTTAATATTTTGGTGAATTGTCTAGGGGCTGGAGTTAGACCATTGGGCAATCTCTATACTACCACAGCTGCCCCAACCAGCTAAATTTTAGGTATCTGCAATGATCCTTGTGTATGGGTATTAGATAGTAAGCATCTTTAATATCAATGCTTGCTATAAATTATCCTTTGGAGATCAGTTGTCTGACAGTAACAAACGTCTCCATCTTGAAATGTATATACTCAACAAACTTATTTAGTGATGTTAAGTCAATGATGATGCGACTTCCACCATCTTTTTTGGGCCAATGTTGAACTGGCGATAATATCTCTGATATAACTGAATTTTGTATCCACTAATGTTGTTGAGTATATACTAGTTACTCGTGACATTACCCCATACTTCTTTAAACAAGTGTATTCGCCCCCTGTTAGTAGAGCACCCTTGTTCTCTATATGCTGGCAGAAACCAGACCCACCTACCTCCATGGTTATGGGTATTCTTCTGTTTCCTCCTGGTCCAACGAGTCTTACACGTCGTATGACGTGGTGGGGGTGGCGCGTTTCCCCTGGGGCCTGCTCTGGGCCCTGGCCTGAAAGGCTTACAGGATTGGCATGCAGGCCCCGAGCTTTCACCAGTACCATAAGGTATACCCAGCTGGTGGATGCATTAGAGGTACTGCTGACTGGTTTACGTGTGGTGCTCATTCCAGACACTGCCGCCTTACCCCGATATTTTTGACACGTCGTCCAGTATTTTGAAAAACTTTGTTTTTGAAGAAGGGTTTTTGGCCCGAAACGTTTGCCTATATCCTTCGCTCCATAGATGCTGCTGCACCCGCTGAGTTTCTCCAGATTTTTTGTGTACCTTTTTAAAAACTTGGCTTGATCACGGATCCTTCTGTCTGGCTAAGTTGTTGTGTCGGCGTTCTCACAGTCTTGTGAATTTTGGTTGAAGGCAGGTTTTATAACTTCCTGAGAAGTTGCGGGGCACTGCGAACAATAGGGTCAGGTGTTTTGCCATACTACCCTGACCTCTGGAAGAGCATGTGAATGATAGCCGACATCAGGCATATCAAATTCATTTTTAAATATTGGGTTTTTTGAGAGCGATGCTCAATGTATCCCCCAATAATGGTGGGCACTTTGAGTAATGTAATTTAGGGGAGGCGTGATGAATCCAACACCTCATGACTACCTGTCTTGGAGAGGTTCTTTTAAAAGAACAGGTAGTAAGCTGGTCTGTCAGTCGAGACTGAAATTTATCTCGCTAGTGGTGAAGCCACATAGCGGCCACACCCAGCAGCTGTTCCTGATCCTGTACCTCAAGCATACTCCCGATGTTGTTCAGCCAGTGACCCCTCTTCTTTGACCAGCCCAGCTCTGGTCCCATCAATCCCTCGACAAGGGAGATGGCCAGTGCAATAGCACTGGAGTGGGAGTGTTAGCTCCCTTGGCAGTTTTTCGGGAGTTTTTAGCTCCATGACCTCCTCTGGCTTGGGGAAACAGACATACTTGTTTTTTGTATGAAGTGCTGATCCCATCTTCCGTGTCTGTCTCCAGCCTGAGGTTTGGTCTTACCTTGTTGTTAGAGGCTGTCTGCCGTTTTTGGGCGGCATATCAGCGGTTCTCGGGCGGCGAGTCTCCTTGTCGGGAGTCTGCAGGGGTGCCAGCCGGTTTTTAAATTTCCCTCCGGACCGCTGCTGTTAGTCAAACAGCTGTTTAGCGGACCGGGCATCAGCGCAGCACCCGTGTATGTGGACCGCAGCGTGTGCGGTCCCGTTGCCGCCTCTCCCCCCTCCACTGTCGGCTCCTTCACTGGAGTCGAACGGGGGCCGCTTCCCTCTGCTGCTTTGCTCCCCCTGGAGCAAAAAACACAAGGAAAAGACCGATTAAGGTAAGTACTTACCTAACGTTCCTTTCTTTCAGGCTAGTTGCGGGAGCGCCCGACTCCTTTATTCCTTTATGAGCTTCATAGCAATTGAATTCAAAATCATGCAGCTTTCATTTGAAGTCCAACAATCCTGATGTGTTGCACATTTTCCAAGTCTAAATAGCATCTGGGTTGCTTCTCTTTAACCTGGCTTTGCACCTTTCAGTCAATGCCACCTTTCATCTGTTTTATTTACCTCGGGTGTCCTTTGTCTTCTGCAGTTTCGTCTGGGTCCCCTGGCGTTTCTCGTCAGTCTCCTCGTGCCACAAAAGGAGCATGAATTGTATTGTTAGAAGCCCAGGGAATCTGGACCAAGCCCAGTGAAAATAATAAGATGAGTGTGGGAGTATTCAGGTCACTGAAACAATTTGCAACATGCCTGTGAGACTGTTCAAGTAGAAGGCAGCTTTAAGTGAGACCAGTGCTGCACTCGGTGGAAGTGGATGATGGAGACTTGAGCCGAGATGGACACAAGATGCCCCAGCAGGTCAGTCAGCATCTGTAGAAAGAGAAACGCTTAATGTTTCAAGTTGAGGACCCTTCACCAGAACTGAGAAAGAGAACAACAGAGACGTAGATATAAGAACTGCAGGTGTTGGTTTACAAAAAAAAGATACAATGTGCTAGAGTACTGTAACTCAGCATCTCAGGGGAATATGGATAAGTTAATGTTTATAGTTATAGGAGCAGAATTAGGCCCATTGAGTCTACTCCGCCATTCAATCATGGGTGATCTATCTTTCCCTCTGAACCCCATTCTCCCGCCTTCTCTCCATTGCCCCATGGCTATTGATTAATATCAATCAATAATCTGTCAATCTCCACCTTAAAAATATCCAATGACGGCCTCCACAGCATCTGTGACATTGAAGGTTCACCACCTTCTGACTAATGAAATTCCTCTTCACCTTTTTAAAGGTGCGTCCTTTAATTATGAGGCTATGGCCTCTGATCTAGACTCTGCCACTCGTGAAAATATCCTCTCCACATCCTCTCTATCCAGGCCTTCCAGGATAATGACGTTTCAGGATGGGTCATAGAGTCATACAGCATGGAAACAGGCCCTTCGGCCCAACTTGTCCATGCCGACCAAGCTACCACATCTACCTACTCCCACCTGCCTTTTTGCCCATATCACTCTAAACCTTTCCATGTAGCTGTGGAATTATCTTTTAGGTGTTGTTATAGTGCCTGCCTCAAATACCTCCTTTGGCGGCACATTCTACGTACCCTCCACCCTCTGTGTGAAAGAGTTGCCCCTCAGATTCCTATTAAAATCCTACCTCTCTCACGTTAAATCTATGTCCTCTGGTTCTTGATTTCCCTACTCTGGGTAAAACACTCTCCACTCTATCCATTCACCTCATGATCTTATACACCTCAATTAGATCACCCCTCGTCCATCTATGCTCCGAATAAAGTCCTAGCTCTGGCCCTCAAATCCTGGCAACATCCTCATTAATCTTTTCACCAGTCATTCCAGCTTAACATCATCTTTCCTATAGCAGGGTGACCAGAACTGAACACAATACTCCAAATGTGGCCTCACCAACATCTTGTAACATAACATCCAACTTCTATACTCAGTACTCTGACTGATGAATGCCAATGTGCTGAAAGTGTTGTGGAACGGAGATACCAAAGAGTATAATAGCCTGTCCCACGGTACGAGTTCATTCCAAGAGCTCTCCCGAGTTTTAATAAAATCAAACTCGGGGTAAGCACGGAGAATGAACGTAGCTGGGTACGTCGGAGCTCGGGGACGTGTCTTAGCGGCTCGTAACGCTAACGGCAGGTACTCAGGAAGACTCGCTAATGGCAGGTAAACACGGGAAGACTCGTGAAGATTTTTCAACATGTTGAAAAATGTCTACGAGAGCCCCGAGTACCGACGAGTGGCCATTACCATAAATCTCTGAGTTCGAATCAGGGCAAACTCAGGAGAGCTCTTGGAATGAATTCATACCAAGTACATAGTTCCCTGAAAGTAGCAACATAGACAGGCAGAGCAGTAACAAAGGCACTGCTTACGAAAGTTAGGATGTCATGTTGTAATTGTAAGATATTGATGAGACCACACCTTGAATATTGTGTGCAATTTTAGTCACCATGTTAGAGGAAGGATGTGATTAAGCTAGATTGGGTACAGAAAAGATTCACAAGAGTGTTGCTTTGCTTCTTATCAACCTGAACAAACTTCAAACTTGAGATTGACACAAAGTGCTGGAGTAACTTAAGCATCTCTGCAGAAATTGTGACATATCAGGTCGGCACCTTTCTTCAGAACCCTGAAGAAGGGTTCGACCCGAAACATCACCTATCCCTGTTCCCCAGAAATTCTGCCTGACCAGCTGAGTTACTCCAGCACTTTGTGTCAAACATTGATATAAAATCAAGATCTGCAGTTCCTTGTTATCACACACTTCAAACTTGGGTTATTTTTTTCTGGAATACCAGAGATAGTGGGGAAACCTGATAGAAGTATATAAAATTATGAACTCATAGATAGGAGAGACAGTCAGAGCCTTTTTGCCAGGATGTAAATGTCAAAGATAAGATGCATAGGTGGTGGGGATGGCAGATACAATAGTGGTATTTAAGAGACTTTTAGATAGGCACATGGATATTCAGGGAATGGAGGGATATAGTTTATCTCAGTGCTGTGTTCAGCAGGGACAAGGTTGGCTGAAGAGCTTGCTCCTGTGCTGTGTTGTTCTATGTTCCATGAAGAGCAGCGGAACATAGCAACATAGAAACATAGAAATATACAAAATAGGTGCAGAAGGAGGCCATTCGGCCCTTCGAGCCAGCACTGCCATTCATTGTGATCATGGCTGATCGTCCCCAATCAATAACCTGTGCCTGCCTTCTCCCCATATCCCTTCACTCCACTAGCCCCTAGAGCTCTATCTAACTCTCTCTTAAATCCATCCAGTGATTTGACCTCCACTGCCCTCTGTGGCAGGGAATTCCATAAATTCACAACTCTCTGGGTGAAATGTTTTTTCTCACCTCAGTCTGAAATGACCTCCCCTTTATTCTAAGACTGTGGCCCTTGGTTCTGGACTCGCCCAACATTGGGGACATTTTTCCTGCAGGTATTGCAGGTATTTCCAGCGGGTATTCAATAAACTGGCCTGTCATGGGAAGCCAGGAGGAAGAAAGTTAGAAAGAGCTTGGTGTCTTCTTCACAAATATAATACTGTAAATGAGGACTAAAGGACACAAAGTGCTGGAGTAACTCAGCAGGACAGGCAGCATTGCTGGAGAACATGGATAGGTGACGTTTCATGTTGAGACCATTATTTAGCCTGATTGTAGGAGGTAGTGGTTGTCGGGGGGGGATGACGAAGCTGGAAGAGATGCGAGGGTGGGATATGACTAAGGTAAAGGCAGATCTATAAAACTAATAAACACTAACCAAAATATTTGAAAAAATGAACAATCTGCAAAAATGCTCAAGAATGGCCCATATGCAATAGCTAGTGCTTGCATGAGGTTTGCGTAAGCTTCTTCCTACATCAAGGCAAATCATTATTCTCTTTATTTTAAAAACAACATAGTTTGTGATTCATCACCATTTAGACATTTGAAAATCCCCAGCAGGTTTCTGACAGCAACTGAACCTTCAGGCTGTGACCTTTACAGATTCCAAGTCCATCCCGAACTGCAAACATGCAATGCCTTCCTTGTGTGTGAATGTTTCATGCTCATCAATGAATGGATTGGAGAATGGAAATTTCCACTTCAGGCACCGAGGGTTGGCACAAAATCTGAGGCCAGGTGTTGAATGCGATGAAAAGGTCTCTCTATTTCACTCCGATCTTCCCAAGAAAAACCCCATTTCCTTGCCAGCCGGGCACGATGCCATTTCCCACACATGCCACTCCTTGGCCAATGTAGTGACCGGCAACTTAGTGTCAGACTAGGGTCAGGTTTGGCCGGCAGGTTTGCTGGCTGTATCTGTCCATATCAGGCCTGCCCCATTGTGATCCATGGTTGACCCCAACAATTACCAAAGGACTTCTCTCACTGAATCTAAGATAGGCACAAAATGCTGGAGTAACACAGCGGGTCAGGCAGCAGCTCTGGTAAAAAAGAATAGGAGACATTTCGGGCTGGCACCCTTCTTCAGATCCAAAACATCACATTCTATTTCTGCAGAGATGCTGCCTGATCCGCTGAGTTACTCCAGCAATTTTGTTTATCTTCGGTATAAAGCAGGATAGTGCTAGTGTACAGAGTGATTGGCAGGGAGTCGGTGGGCCGAACGACCTATTTCCAGTCTCTATCTTTAGAATCTAAATGTAAAGTAGAAAACAAAGTAATGTCTGAAGAAGGGTTCCAATCCAAAACGTCACCCATCCTTAATCTCCAGGGATGCTATCTGACCCACTGAGTTACTCCAGCATTCTGTGTCTATCTTTGGTATAAACCAGCATCCGCAGCTCCTTCCTACACATTTTTGTCTCACTGAATCTATCTGAATTCACTTAACACCCAAGAATTAGTGGTAACTATTCAACGCACAATGCACAGCCTTCCCTTGTGGCAAATCTTTCCTATTAAATCACCACCGTATATCCACCTTCAGAGCTGGCCATCTATGCAACATGCAAAATAAATTGTTTCACAGGGGAAGAATGGTATAAGAAGGATGGGAGGGAGAGACAGAGTCCCTGGGCTATACTTGTTTTTCACAAGCTTTGGGAGATGATGTCACAATGAAATCTCTGTCTGTCTGCTTTGAGCCTAAACAGCTGTTCCTGAGCCAGATGATGTTCCAATGGCTGATAGAGTCAGCTGAAGAGGCCTAACCACATACAAACACGCACAGACATAGCATAGCAGAGGAGATCGCTGTAAGCTACCAGGCATGCAGTGCATCCCCTGTGAAGAACATGGTGAACAGCAGGAATATCATTGTGTGATCATTCCTTTTAATAGCTTGTTATGTTATACCCTTTGCTATCTTTAATCGGATTTTATCGGACCCCGATGTTAAATCTTGCATCAGATGCTGTATCTTTATCCTTTTTCTGTGGATGGCTTGATGATATACATGTATAGTCATCTCTTTGACTGAATAGCACACAAACACAAGCTTTTCACTGTACCTCACTGCTTATGACAATACTAACTGAACTAAGTCCAACCAACCCAAACAAAATCAAACTAATCTAAACTAATCTAGGACAAAGGACAAAGGAAAGGACAAAGGACATTTATTGTCACATACACCAATTGGTGTAGTGAAATTTGTCTTGCCATGCAGCACACAGATAAAGATAAGACCCAACATTAAAGTATTTAACAATAAACATAAAAACATCCCCCCACAATGGTTCCCATTATGAGGGAAGGCACAAAGTCCAGTCCCCATGCCCACGCATAGCCGGGCCTATTGAGGCCTTCGCAGTCGCCGCTACGGAGGCCCGATGTTCCAGGCCATTCTCGCCAGGTGATGGTGCTCCGGCGGCTTTTCTCCGGGCTGCACCATCGACCCGTCCTCGCGGCCTACCAGCGGGCCTGGAGCGGCGTTTCCTGAGCGGATCGCCCAAAACCTCGGCTTCGGCGGTGGCACAGCGCTGGAACGCTATCGCGGAGCGGGCGATGCCTTGCCCGGGTCGCCGCGCTGGAACTCCGGTATGCTGTGACCGCCGACGCAACATCGCGGAGCTGCAGGACTGTGGAGCGGCCAGATGCGAGCGGCGGCGCTGACTTTAACATCGGGAGCCTGGGATCTCTAAAATAAACTAAACTCTATTGATAAATACACAGAGAAAAAAAATTGCAGTATTCACCAAGAAAGATTTCTTATTTCAAATATCTTTGAAAAATTATTGCATTAGCTGTTGGGGTTAACAGAGTAACTGGTAAGTTGGAATCACAAAAGTATAGATGAGTTAATATAGATAATCTGGACTCTGAAGTCCCAACTAAGGGTCATGTTGATGGCTGTTACATGTTGGGAAATGGAGTTACTGTCATCTGTATCTCATCTCTGACTATCTCTTCAAATCATAGACACAACGGGGGGCGGGGGGGGGGGGGGGGGGGGGGGGCAGGGAATCTGAAATTAAAACAGAAAATACTGGAAACACTCAGCAGGTCAGTTAGTATCTGCGGAAAGAGAAATGGTCAATGTTTGCAGCATTTTCCTTCTGATGACTATCTCTTGTACCTTTACACGAGACCTTGTGATGTATCCAAAACAAAACTGTATCCTAGCCCTCAAGCTGTATCCTGGTCCTCAAATGTATCTCATTTAAAGATTAACATTACTTAACAGAGATTTGAATTACGGGTCCTGATCTCGCCACCATCGAAGGGATCTATAGGAGATGCTGACTTAAAAAGTCAGCCAGATTTATCAAGGGCCCACATCACCCTGGCCATGCTCTCATTTCACACCTGCCTTCAGGAAGAAGGAACAGGATTCCGTGTCCCTTAACCATTCCAACCGTTACCTTTCCTTCCCAGGCTCCCCTCCCCCATTGCCAGATTGAGGCCACATACAAATTAGGGGAAGAGCACCTCATAGTCTGCTTGGGTAACTTACAACCCAACCTAAGGACAGTCGAGGAGGAAGTAGCCTCAGACGCGACAAGTGGGCCGGTAGGAGATGGACCGGATTATTGCCTCCAGATCGGCTGTGACACAGAGTTAGTTGGGCGAGGAGAGGGACGTGTGTTCGGGGTCGAACCAGTCGAGGTGATGCAGGAGGCTCTTCAGCCACCTGGGGCTTAACTGGATCGGGAGCTGCTCCAGCACATCGAGCACATGGACCGGACTTTGGACTTTCGTAAATGGTGCCAAGGTATGGTGACTCATGCATGTGTGAGCTTTGCAAAAAGAATGCACTATGTAGTGACAATAAAGAACCATTGAACCCAAAGGTGTGAATATTGAATTCTCCAATTTTACGAAACCCTACCTGGACTCAGTGGCAGAAATCGCTATCAAAATATGGAGGGGACCGGGGAACAGGGGAGACACAATTTCTCGGTGGCCGCACGCACATGCGCACACTCACACACACACACGCGAGGCTTCTGCCGTGGGCCCTGTGAACGGTATTTACAGCTCAATCCAGCGCTAAATGCAGCTCAACTCTGCCTGTCTCGCCGGGTTAACCTACAGCCCTGCCTGGACTGACGGAATACCAGTCCGGAGCCGTGGAGCTAGCGCTGCTTCTCCGCGCTGGCTGTAAGCCTGGGCCATATTTCCCTTAAGTCCAGGCAGGGCTATAGGTTAACCTGGCGGGACAGGCAGAGTTGAGCTGGGTTTAGCGCTGCTTCTCTGCGCTGGCTGTGAACCTGGGGGCACCGCGCCCGTCTAACTGCCGACGTGTCTGGCCACCCCCGGGCGTGGGGTGGGGGGCACTGGGGTGGGGACTGGGAGGGTCCAGTTGCGGTTCGGCAGCAATTGTAGCACCAGAGAGCCGGCCGGGATCGATCCTGGCTGCGGATGAGGCGTAGGTCTGTATCCAGGGCTGCCGTTGTGACCCTATGACCTGGGCACGTCTCCCTCCTCCAATCACCGCGCTCTATCCTCAGTCCCACCCCCCTACGTCTGCCACTGACCGACACCTCCTCCAATCATTGCGCTGAATCATCATGTGCCGCCCCCATTACCTGCTGACCGAAGTCTCTCTCGTCCAATCGGCGCCCTCAATCATCAGTCTCACCACCACTGTCTTGCGGAAAGCGTCCCTCTCAAAGCAGGGGGGGGGGGGGGGGGGGGGGACATCCCCCCTGGTCCTCCTGGGTTTCCGCCAGTGCCTGGGCCCCCACATACTTCTTCCCTCCAAGCCCCATCGTTACATTCCTCCCTCCAACTTCAAAATCCGCAACCCTTCAAAGGTGTCTCACACCTTCTGCTCTTACCTCTGTCCTCTGTTCCAACCATCTGCCTATCCAACCCCTGCCCACCCGGCATGTTCATCTATTACCTGCATTGTCCTGCCTCTGCCCTTTTCCAGCTTTCCTCTCCCCTTCCTACAATCCTTCTGAAGAAGGGTTTCGATCCGACACGTCGCCCATCCATGTTCTCCAGAGATGCTGCCTGACCAGCTGAGTTACTCCGGCAGCTTTGTGTCCTTTTCTAACCCAGCTCGGCGGTTTTGAAGGTAATTCAGTTCATAAAGGTGTGATGACATGCCCGGGGTTTAGTTCCCATTGCTCACTACCTGAGCCTTTGTATTTATAGAACCTCCACGTCATTCCCAAGGGACCCCCTCTCTTTACCTTCTCTGCTTCATGACAGTGGTGACATCTGCCGCAGAGCTAGCTGCGAACAATATGTGAATCATCTCGTAGTAAACAAAGTCCCTTCAACATGAGGTCTTCGCGCCACCACAGGCTTTCAATCCGCAGGAGACGCGGGTTACATCAAGCTCACCACTATTTGTCAGCATCAAACTCGAGGCACATGCTGTGGTTTCAATGAGATGGTAGTAGAAGTTTCCCCCTGTGGGAATGAGGCATCATCTTTGCAGAACACGCAGTTTTCATTAGATGACAGAGTACACCCCAGGGAAAGAGTTGTAAGTAGCACGCAATTGTGCCTGGGACCTTCCAAAGACACTCCAAGGCCTCAATGAACAGAACAATCTCTCACTGACAGTTGGATCAGGGTGTCTCTAGATACTTGTGTCAGAGTGGGACATGTATTTGGGGTCACATAAATGGTTCAATGGTGATATATTATCACGTGTACCAAGGTACAGTGAAATTACTTTTTTGCATACAGATCAGTAAGATTTTTGCCATCCATAAGTACAAACCCCAATTCAGTACAGAATGCTTGATATTTCCCAGATAATATAGGGAACCTTTTCAGATTTGAGCCTCAGCAATGGACTCCATAAGAAATGAAATCAAAATTGACAAATTAAGTTGGTTTCATCTTTCTTCAGGTGTTGCCCAGCATTTGGAAACCAAATGTGAAGATTTGGATTAGTCGGTTGACTGAGTTAGAAATCACCACCTCCAAATCTTCCTTTGGAAACATGCACGCGTAAAAATGCAGAGTATAATAAAGGATGAATATATTATTAATTCTCAGCATTATTTCCTTTCCTGAAGGTATTTTAGTTTAGTGATACAGCATGAAAAAGGGCCTCTCACCCCGCAGAGTCCAAGCCGACCATTCAATTGAAATACAAACATTCAGGGTCATCTTCTCAAGTTATGCATTTGAGAGCTCTTTAGAGTTCAACAAACAATAATTCGTTAGACACAAAGTACGGGAGTAACTCAGCGGGTCAGGCAGCATCTCCGGAGAGAAAGCAAGGGTGATGTTTCGGGTTGGGCCCCTTCTTCAGAGTGAAGAAGGCCTGAAGAAGGGTCACAAACCTGAGCCATTGGTTTGAAGAAGCATCCCGACCCGAAACGTCACCTATTCCTTTTCTCCAGAGATGCTGCCTGACCTGCTGAGTTACTCCAGCACTTTGTGTCTTTATTTGGTATAAATCGGCATCTGCAGTTCTTTGTTTTTAAACAATATTTTGAATTCTGCTTGGTGTCAGTGAGCATACAGAAAACATTTATAGCCGGTCTTTTTCAAATTAGTGAGTCCATTTGAAACTTTTAACAAGAGTTAATACAGTTAAAAGAGAAGTAAACTGTTACGTAATAATTGTACTGTTGGCATAGCTTGACGTAAGAACTTGTAAACAGTTTATTTTTTAGTTTAGTTTAGAGATACAGTGTGGAAACAGGCCCTTCAGCCCACCGAGTCCACTCTGACCAGTAACCACATGTACACTAGTTCTATCCTACACATTAGGGATAATTTAAAGAAGCAAATTAATCTACAAATCTTTTTGGAGTGTGGGAGGAAATCACAGCACCCAGAGAAAATCCACGTGGTCACAGGGAAAACGGTCAAACTCCACACGGGCAGCATCCGTAGTGAGGATTGAACCCGGGTCTCTGGAGCTGTGAGGCAACAACTCTACCACTGTGCCACTGTGCCGCCCTGTTTATTATTGACCACCACAGTTGAAGGAGTAGCTGAAGTACTGTAAATGCATTTACCCTGAGCATTTTCTTTTTGCTTTCGCTTTTATTGTTTAAGATTTAGTTTGACAGCTGATAAATGGTTTGCTGTTCATTTCCCAAGGCATCGTGCAACACAGTGTGGCACACAAAACAGTGCGAAGCATGGAAATCCACCATGCAGTAAAGCATTTCACAAAATCGCAGCAATACAACTTTAAAGTCAAATGCGAAGACCAGTGATGCTGAGGGAATCATTTTAGATGAGAGCTCTGTTTTTAAATAGTTTGATTTTCATTCTTTCATCAGATCTGGAAGGATGAGTGTTTCAGGAGGTGAATTATGACCCTTTTAAATCATTGCACAATTATGAATCATACTTCTGGCAATATTGGACTGATTTTGACTGCAAGACCACTGTACGTAAAACACACAATAATACATAACACCAAACTCAGCTTCACAAATGCCTATTTGCTGTTAGTTTCTGCTTTTAAACCAAATCTATTGCAAAATTAATGAAAAAAATACACTTAACACAGGATCTTCCTAATTATGACTGATTATTTTTATTGCTGATGTATCAGTGAAGATTTGTTTTTGTCAAGACAGCCAAGATCTTGTTTGCTCTACAGTGTGTCTCATTATTACAAGATGGAAAGTGATCAGATAAGGTGCCCTACAAAATGCAACACAGTGGCGCAGCTGGTAGAGCTGCTGACTCACAGCACCAGAGACCCGGCTTCGATCCTGACCGTGGGTGCTGTCTAGAACTAGTGGGGACAGGTGATGCGTGGTCAGCGCAGACTCAGTGGGCCAAAGGGCCTGTTTCTACGCGGTATATCCCGATTGCATTCACTTTAGCTCTCCTACCCATTCCCATAATGACCTTTCTGGCCTGAGCCTCCTCCATTGCCAGAGTGAGGCCACACACGAATTGGAAGAACAGCACCTCATATTTTACAAGGGTAGGGCTTAAATCCCAGCCGTGTGAATGTTGAATTCTCTAATTTTAAGTACCATCGACTAGCAATCCCTACCATTGCCCCCGACCTTCCCCCCCCCCCCCCCCCCCCCCCCCCAATCTCCACCAAAACGCCACCTGTCCTTTTCCTCCACAGATACTGCCTGACCCACTGAGTTACTCCAGCACTTGTGGTCTATCTAAATTAAACTAAGCTTTCGCTTATCCATGCAGGAAGATTTAAAATCCTTACTGGCACAATATCACTGCCTCTCCTTCAGCATTACTCATCATGGCATCCAAATCTTAAAAATACTACTCCCATTAGGAATACAGTAGAAGAATATTTGCTTAATAATTTACTGATATACATCGCACACTACAATGAGTGTAGGCTATTAGAGCAGTCATATAAAAGACACCCTGCATAACGTTAGTGAACAGGGGGTGAATAACCAATCATTTATTGTCCCACTTATGGTACTATAGAGAATGACAAAGCAACACAAGCAATGTCAATTGTGTTATCACATAAACGTTTCTCTGGGCTCAAACTGAAAGTCACACAAACCTCTGTTACTTCTGTTTAAAAGTAACTCACATATTTTGTTCACATGCTTCCCATACAATCGTGCAGAGCTAGCTGCCCGAGAAGACAGGCTGCCCCAGCCATCATTCGTGACCGAGTTAATAGGAGTTGCTTCAGCTGCCTGAACGAATAGGCAAAATTGGCACTATTAAATTTCATGTTGCCTCATTCTTAATATTGCAAGAGGTATCTACTGATAACCCCTAAGCTTTATCAGCTGCAAATTTTGCATATTATCTAAAACTCGATGACACAATGCCCTTTGATCTGAGTAGGGCAGCATTGACTACCACCACTGGCTTTGTTATCAAAACACCAGACAATCTGTGCCTCATGTGTATAGATATGACAAAGTATGCATCTTCAAGATCGATTCTCTGAATTAGTTAAATTGCTGAAAGCCAAATCATCCATCTTAAACTGGATAACTAAACACATGATCAGATTAGCCAAATGCTAACCTGATTCGGCATGCTCCATGTTTCTGTAATCGTGAGAAGTATCAGAAATATACCCCTCTTGTCCTTGGTCAGAACACTCATCCTCGGATGAGATGTCACTGATTCCACTCGGAACCCCCGTTCCTCTATTGACCATACGGACGGAATTTATTATTATTATTTTTTTTGGCTTCTCTTGCCGTGGAAGATGCATTATCTAATTATTCATACATTTCGCTGATAACATATAATCAGAACCTTATGACTAGAGGCGAAAACACAGTCTCCCTTTGATGTGGGAATACGTGTTCCCTGTCAACTCTTGACTATCAGAGTCACCACGAATACTCAGCGTTCTTCCTCAGAGTGGAATTTAGTGAATCAGGAATTGCCTTGCAGTCCTCTGACTGAAACCACTTGGCTGAGTCACCAGAGTGCACAACACAGTCTCTTCGACCCGGCACTCAATCAGGAATACTGGTATTGAGAGCCTACGGATAATTATAAATACATTGTTGATTCACAACATGAACCTGCAGGTCAGATAAAAAAAATATTATATGCCATACCTGCTTCCTGCTGGCAGCTACCTATCCCAGAGAGGATGGCAATGATGATTCCAATGAACTGGCAACTCTACTAACTGAGGAGAAATTAAAACATGCGTTGAGGAAGACTTCAACTACTTCATTCCACTGAGCAGTCTGATAACCTCAATCACAGATGATGAGGCAGTGCTTCCCTGGTCAATATGATTCATATGGCCAGCCAGTTCCATGATGGTCTATCCTGAACCAGGGTAACTAAGCTGTTCCTACTTGGAACTTACAGAGGTTACTATGCAAGGCACCCTGCCAATGTCTCTGCATCAACCTGATCTATCCCAGAGACAGTGAAAAAATACTAGACAGCCCACGCTGCCAGTAAACCCAAACCTGGGCTGACAGACTGCTCCATTTTGGAGTTTGACAATGGTTAATAAAGAGACCTTACCTGCCAGCATCTCTGAACCCGGGTCGATTTGCTTGTTGGAACTTCAGCGGTTCCATTTGCAGACCCTGTCTGTCATGCTTGTCATTGCTTCAGCTGGTGTGATATTAGATAACTGATGCTGCTAGCCTACTCCTCTTGTGGTGGCTTGCCCGTCCCCAAGGGATCAGCAAATTTAGAGGCAAGAGCAGGCAGCTCTTCCTTATGCGACTCTCGTACATCATGCATTAAAGCATGGGATTCAGGCACAGAGTCATGTTCGGAGTCATATTCGGAGTCAGCTCCATACTGATCTCTGATACTCCCTTAGAGTGGGCGAAAATAGTGCACCCCAAACCAGGCGTTGCCACATACGTATGACTCGAACTGCCTGTGCATGCCTCCGTAACACGGAGCATATTTTGTGACATCATCTCCAATAGTATAGAGTGGGAGGAATATAGCAACCCTGAACCAGGAGTTGCTACAGGCATATGACGTGAACTGCCTGTACATGCATTCGTAACACCGAGTATATTATTTGGCACCATCTCCAACACTCCTTTCATCCGAGCGGGAGGAATATTGCAACCCTGAACCAGGAGCTGCCTCAGGCGTATGATTCGAACTGCCTGTATATGCTTCCGCAACACGGAGCATTCTTGTGCCACCATCTGATTCATTAGATGTTCCAATTGAGACAAACGGCCAATCACATCTGCCATAGATGTGGGAACAGAATCCCCTTGACCCAAATTGTCCGACAGGACTTGTCTCACAGACTTGGCTTTGACTCTGCCCCGACTCGGGGTTGCCAAGCTGCTCCCTCTAGGAGCCGAATCGGGACTAGCTGTGCAGATCGGTGCTCTGTCAGTATAAATCATCATTATTTATTATACATACCAGACAGGTCACACCTGCTAGTGACTCCGAGTCCTTGCTCCCTTCTGGAGCCTCAACGGAGTATTTCAGGAAGGAAATAGAGTGCAACCCTGCACCAGGTGTTGTTTCCTCAGGCCTCTGGCCCCCATATCTCGGATGAGCCGGCATTATAATCGGAGTCACCTCTTCCCGATAGTCCGCTAGACAGAGTGGGAGAAATACTGCAACACTGCCAGGTGTTGTCACAGGCAAATTACTGAAGCCGTCTGTAATGCCTCCAGTATACGGAACACAGTTCATATGATTTAAACAGAAGCATAGCCCTATTGGATCAAAGATTCGACTGCTTTGTCGATACCCACATGGTTGGGGTCTCTCAAAAAAGATCTCCAACAGTTCCCTCTACTGCGTGGAAATTATCATGACGCAACCCTGCACTAGGTATTGCTCCACAGGTGTCTAATAAACACAGCTGAAAAAAGGCTTCCCAAGCCAGGAGCACCTTTCCGGATCCTAAATGGAGTTCCTCCGAACAGCCGCCCGCTCCAGTGGAGCCCCATTCTGTGCCGTAATGGCAAGTCAAATTTTACTACACCATATGGTGTATGATAAAAATTGTCCTATCTGCTGTGATAGTCACAAACGTGACCAACAGCAACCGCTATAAAACTGCCAGCTTTATCTATAACTACCTTAATCAGTTCTTTAGATTTTGACCAATTAAAAACTATCTGTAGTATATTAAAATGCCCCTACAAATAGAGCACACACTATATGCTGGTCTATAGCGTATGCTGCCTCAGCAGCATCTATGTTAAAATTTCTTTGTTTTAATTTTTTCGCTGTTGTGGCCATGGCTAACACCGGCTGCTGTTATCTTAGCAGCGATCAAAACCTAGCCGCACCAGCAGTCCCAACTCCTAATGGAGTTTCCACGGTGGCCTGAAATCCAGCCGCCTGCTCCCGAATGGAGCTCCAAAGCCGGCAGGCAATAACGAAACCAAGCTCCTATGGGGCTTCCATGGCGGCCTCAAATTTGGCCGCCTGCTCCCGTTTGGAGCTCCAACGGTTGCAGCCGCAAATTGAATCTAGCTCCTAATGGAGCCTCCACGGTGGCCCAAGACTGGCCGCCTCCATCAGCTACTCCGGGCCCGCTGTCGCAGCGGCCCACTGAAAGTAACATTACTTACCTGCCAGAGCAGCTTCGAACTGCTCCGACTCGCGCCCCATGCATTGATGTAATTGACGCGCATGCGGACTGGCGGGCTCTTCACGTAGTCACTCACGTGACTTTAAAATGAAATTGTACATACTTCACTCAGCTCTCCCCCTTAAATAACCTTTTATAAAGCTGATTTGTGCTAGCTTGAGAAGAACATTTCAAGCAGTAGGTCTAAACTTTTACATTTGATGGAGACGGGGAAGTTTAGACTTTACACTTTAGACTTTAGACAAAGTTTAGAAACAAGCCCTTTGACCCTTTGAGTCCATGTCAACTCCCGATAACCCCATACATTAGCATTATCCTCCACACCAGGGACCTTTTTCATTTTTTACCAAAGCCAATTAACCTACAAACGTACGTCTTTGGAGGGTGGGAGGAAACTGGAATACCCAGCAAAAACAACGTGGTCACAGGGAGGACAGGGAGTACAAACATCACCAGGATCAGACCCGGGGCTCTGGGGCAGTAAGGCAGCATCTCTACCACAACATCTCTGTGCTGCCCCATGTTAATCGTCTTTTGTAAAATGTAAAAAAGGACACAAAGTGTTGGATTGTCCCTAGTGTGTAGGATAGTGCCAGTGTACGGGGTGTGGATTCAGTGGGCCAAAGGGCTTGTTTCCACGTGATATCTCCAAAGTCTAAAAGTAGTCTTAAGTGTTGGAGAGGTTGTTACACAGGATCCAGACCTCCGTGTCTAATGGACCCAAGGTAACGGTCCTGTGCAACAAAGCCTTGGCGGTGTCTTCATCAATAGTCAGTCCGACCCGCCATCACGAACCCCTGCACCTTGAGATGTTCCAGTCTGCATTCATGATCACGGATTGAAGAGTTACACACATGCACAAAATTCAATCTCCAGCAACAAGCTGGCAAAGAGCCAGCACTATGTTTTTGTAATGCATATTTTTAAAGTGAGGATGATTTTCTAGGTCATCCTCCTTTAGGTCAGACACCAAGAGGAAAGGAGGGAGGCAATTTTATTGATCGACCCCCAGACAAGTCACCACATGGAGAAGTCAAAATTCCAGGACCTCCCTCCAAGATGTGGGATGCTAAGCCACATTAGATAAATAAATGGAATTTTTGTTGCTTGTGAAAATATTCCTTGTTTGCTATCTTAAAGCAGCTTAATGGATCTGAGCTATTCTTACCAACGACTTCACTCAGCCTTAACAAAGCTTGAACAAGATACAGTATGTATTTTGGATCACAAGGAACCTCACTTTTATGTTGACAGTAAGGTGATAGAGCAGTAAATGTAAGAGCAATTTGTATTTATATGGCAAGTTTGACTTTGTAAAAAACATAGAAACAAGGAATTGCAGATGCTGATTTACCAAAAAAGGACACAAAGTGCTGGAGTAACTCAGCGGGCCAGGCAGCATCTCCGGTGAACATAGATAGGCAACATTTCAAGTCAGGATCCATCTTCAGACTGAATTGAATGTCCTGCTTTTAGCATTAGGCACTTATTCCTCTTATTATTCAGCTGTTTATTCCACAGATGGATAAGATCACAAAATGGGTCCCTCTTGCAGCCCTTGCAAGAGGAGTAGGCAGGTCACAATGTTACAGGTCGGGACCCTTCCTCAGACTCTATAAGATGCCTTTACTGGTCAAATGCTTTGTCAGTGAGCGAGGGTTTAAGGAGGAGAGACTGTTGGCGAGATCAAGTGGTTTGGGAGGAATGGCCAAATGGACAAGCCCTAATCCATAAAATACAGAACCATCTTGAGTGGTGACTAGCAAGGTACATTTAACAACATACAGTTGATATCAGCAACATTTACAGATAATAGCTGCGAAATTCATAAAAATGTTTGAGCCCAGGTTAGGTCATACCCAGGGACAGGTCCAAAGATGTCATTGCCCTAACCATGTCAGTGTCTCTAGTGTTTCTGTGGTGCACCCAATAATATCACAAATTGCACACTGGTTTTTTCCTTCATTATGGATGGAGGTCTGTGCTTGAATGTACAGCCTGTGACCTACATTGAACAGGCACAGTAGAACGAGAAGCACATTGTGCCATTCTGTTAGATCGATGTCTATTCAAAGGGACAGTGCGCCAATACAGGAGGCTGACAGCAGACTGATCAAACACCTTCCAAAGTGGGCAACACAGTGTTGCAGCGGTAGAGTTGCTGCCTCACAACGCCAGAGACTCGACCCTGACTGCGATCCTGATTACTGGTGCTGTCAGTACAGAGTTTGTACGTTCTCCCTGTGCCTGCGTGGGTTTTTTTCTGGGTGCTCCGTTTTCCTTTCATACTCCAAAGATGTACAGGGTTGTAGGTTAATTGGCATTGGTAAAAATTGTAAATTGTCCCTAGTGTGCTAGTGTACTGGAATCGCTGGTCAGCACGGACTTGGTGGGCCAAGGGGCCTGTTTCCGCGCTGTCTCTCTAAACTAAACTAAACTAGGCTAAAATGTCATAAGTTCATAAGTTCATTAGTCATAGTCTCAAGAGTAGGCCATAAGTCTACTCTGACATTCTTCTCTGACATTCAATCAAGGCGGATCTATCTTTCCTTCTCAACCCCATTCTCCAGCCTTCCATAAGCCTTGATACCCTTCTAATCAAGCATCTGTCAATCTCTGCCTTAAAATACCTAATTATTTAGAAAGATAGAAACATAGAAAATAGGTGCAGGAGTAGGCCATTCGGCCCTTCACGCCAGCACCACTATTCAATAGGATCATGGTTGATCATCATCGTAAATCAGTACTCCGTTCCTACTTTTGCCCCATATCCCCCCATTCTGTTAGCCCTGAGCTATTCCTGAAAACATCAGGATGTTTCCTGAAAACATCCAGTGAATTGGCCTTCACTGCCTTCTGTAGCAGAGAATTCCACAGATTCACAACTCTCTGGGTGAAAAGGTTTTTCCTCATCTCAGTGCTAAATGGCCTACCCCTTATTCTTAAACTGTGATCCCTGGTTCTGGACTCCTCCAACATCAGGAACATTTTTCCTGCATCTGGCCTGTCCAATCCCTTAAGAATTTTATATGTTTTTATAAGATACCCTCTCATCCTTCTAAATTCCAGTGAATATATATCCAGTCGATCCCTTCTTTCACCACATGTCAGTCCCACCATCCTGGGAATTTACCTGGTGAACCTATGTTGCACTCCCTCAATGGCAAAAATGTCCTTCCTCAAATTAGGAGACTAAAACTGCATACAATACTCTAGGTGCAGTCTCACAGGGGCCCTAAACGACTGCGGTAGGACCTCGTTGCTCCTATAGGCAAATCCTCACACTATGAAGTCCAACATGCCATTTGCTTTCTTCACTTTGGTGACATTGTCTGTCATTTCATGAACCCTTAACCACCCAAGCTATATTTCATTTGCTTTTGTCTGACTTGCTCATGTATTATTACTCCTGCAACTTCCATATTTACTGCTGCAATGGCGGGCTTACATTGAGATCATGTTCATAAGTCATAGCAGCAGAATTCGACCATTCGGCCCTTCAGGTCTGCTCCGTCATTCAATCATGGCTGATCTACCTTCCCCTCTCAACCCCATTCCCCTGCCTTCTCCCCATAACTCCTGACAGCCATAGTAATTTAGAATCCATCAATCGCCACTTTAAAAATATCCATTGACTTGGCCTCCTGTGGTAATGAATTCCACTGATTCATCACCCTCTGAGTACAGAAATTCCTCCTCATCTCCTTTCTAAAGGTGCAATAATGGATTTAAGTCAACCATGCAAAGCAGAAGCTTTCTCAATACCAGAACAAAACATTTTGCCACCCTGCTCTACCCCCACCGACAAGTGCTCTTCATTTTATCTAACGTATTAGATGGTGCCCAAGCCAGGCGACTTTATGTGTGCTGTTGCCAGCAGCAGGTCTGCAATCATTCATTACAATCACACCACTCTTTTAAACCTCTTCTCCAACAGGTTCCCATTACTCTGCATTTGTACACTGTGGGCAGCTCGATTGTAATCATGTATAGTCTTTCCGCTGACTGGATGGCACGCACCAAAAAAGGTTTTTCACTGTACCTCAGTACACGTGGTGATAAACTACTGTAACATTGTGAAAGCTTTGCATCAAATCCACTCCAAATCAATTCAACCAGTGGATTTCAATGTTAAATCAGGATGCAGCAAAATGAAAGTACCTTGATTAATCCGGCTTCCTCCTCATGCCCATCCTGTCCAAAGAAAGGAAACAAAATACATCTGCTGCTCATCTCTAAATTTAGGAACCTCCCTCCGTTTAATCCGCAGCTCCGTTAAGACATCGTATTCGATTCCTGTGCATTAAATCTGAACAGCTCACCTCTTAAAATTGGCTGGAGCAAATATTTATGGTGTCAGTGGAGACCCTGAATAAACAGACAGGTCCTGGGCGAAGTCTCTTTGTCCTTCTGACCCCTTTTTCACTTATCTTTGTAGTCCCCTGTTCCTGCTAAGGATTTTAAATCAATTACGTTTCTGCATCTTCAGAGATTTTCTTCCAGTTAAGATCTATTGTTGCCTCTTCTGGTCTTGAACTCACAACTTCGTACCCTCAAAGCTACCAGAAGTAAAACAGCTTCTGCAAAAGTGAATAACAATCTCGTAACAACAGAGACCAAGCCTGCACTGAAGCTAACATGAACTGTCCTTGATCAGTTCACAGTGGTGAACTATGTTTTCTCCCCATGCACAGAAAAGGTGCTTCCTGTATAAGATTAACAAATAAATCTGACATCAACTAGCTTCATAGACAACATACTTGCCCCAAACAGGAGTTCAAACAGGGCATACTCACTATTTACTGTACATGATTATCTATAGGATACATATAGTAAACAGACGGAATAGCTATGTTAAACTTGTTGATAAGAAAAAGATAATACCCTGTGACATTTCTCCCTGACCCCCCCTTAGGTAATGGAATGGAACACCAGGATATCAATCTAGCATTACAATCAACACTACCTAACCGTAAGCAGTCACATTCCAAAGATGGCATTCCTGTGGACACAAAAGTACTCAAACCTTCTTGTTCCATGTGGACTCAACAATGTGTAGGAAAGAACTGAGGATTGTGGTTTAAACCAAAGATAGACACAAAAAGTTAGAGTAACTCAGCGAGGCAGGCAGCATCACTGGGTGACGTTTCGGGTCGAGACCCTTCTTCAGACTCAACAATCGTTGTCCATATGCAACTTCTAAGCCACCCACATGGTGGGTTTATTCCCTAAAGTATCATTTATTTTTCCTTGCCTCATCATTTTCCTCATCATTTATGCTTTAAGATACATTTCAAGTGGTTGCATTCTTGACAGGAAGACTTGCCTGCTGGCTTGTAGAAACAAGGAACAAGTCTTCTCAGTCTTCCCCACAGGTTCCCAGTCTTTGGGGTCGAGCAGGAGACGGGCCTCAGACAACTCCAGGTGTGTTTCCTGTACTGCAGCGGGCGAACAAGGCCTGCTGTCAAAGTGCTGGAGTAACTCAACGGGTCAAGCTGCAACTCTGGAGCATGGATAGGTAATGTTTCTGGTTGGGATCCTTTTTCAGAATAGTCTGTATAAGGTCCTGATCTGGAAAAGTCATTATCCATGCTCTCCAGAGATGCTGCTTGACCCACTGAATCACTTCATTTCTAGATCAGAGTTAGTCACTAAAAGGAAGAAAGAAATTGCTTTGATAGAGTTGTGCATTCTATCTAATGAGGCACTTTTAAATGCAATCTTTGTTGCATGGCATGCTAGGAGTATGTTTGTCAATTCCATTGGGACATCCCAATGTGCCTTACAGCCAATAGACTAGTTATGGAAGCGCAGAGATTGCTGTGCAGTAGGCAATTCGAACAGTGCAAGGTCTCACAAACAGCCATGAGATAATGCACGAATGATTTGTTTTAGATGTTTGCAGAAAGCTAAATATTGTTCAAGTCCCAGATCATAATCTGCTTTGAAATTGTTTATGAGAATCTTTTACCTTCAACTGAAGGAAGATATTGCATTTCAGTTTAAACTCTCACCTTTAACATTCTGCACTCCCTCTTAAATATGATGGAGTAGATTCTAGATTTTGTGCTCATTTCTCAAGAGTGGTGAGAAGATATCGCTGCAGCAAAGAAAAGTCTTTTTTCCAGAAGGGGTACTCACCCATTAAGACACTCAAGTGGGATACATCTATTATGGGAGCATGGATTACATTTAAACCCAGAAAAGGTACTCATTAACAGGTAGCTTGCTGGAAAGGGTGCAGAAATGATTTGTGAGGATGTTGCCATAATTTGAGGGCCTGAACTATAGGGAGAGGTCAAGCAGGCTAGAGCTCTATACCTTGGAGAGCAGGAGGATGAGGGATGATCTTAGAGACGTGTCCAAAATCATAAGAGGAATAGATCGGGTAGACGCACAGTGGGGGAATCAAGACTTGACCAAAGAAGGGGAATTAACAACAAGAGGACATAGGTTTATGGTGAGGGGGGAAAGATTGAATAGGAACCTGAGGGGTAACTTTGTCACACAAAGGGTGGTAGATGTAATGAGTTACCGGAGGAGGTAGTTGAGGCAGGTACTATAGCAATGTTTAAGAAACATTTGTACAGTTATGTGAATAGGACAGGTTTAGAGGGATATGAGCCAAACACAGACAGGTGGGACTAATGTAGATGGGTAGAAGGGCATGTTTCCACTCTGTATAACTCTATGACTCTTTGACACTAATCACCTTGACTCATTCAAACACATCACCAGTCTAAATTCATTATAACTTTGAAACCGTTTGGTTGCTGAATTAGCTCAATTGATCCATGAACTAAAATAATACCAATTTACTATTTTTTCTAACTTAAAATAAGCTTTTGTCAAACTTTCATTCACTGATGAAGAGGCCACTGAGAATATTGGCAAGTTATTGAATTGTACTGGACCTATTGACCGAGGCAGAAGTTTATTTTTCTGTGGTAAAGGTCACATTCCTCAAATGAGTACAATTGACCCAGGTCAAGAGTTACTTCCCTATCTGAATACCATCATGTTGATGTGAGTGTATTACATATGAGAACAGAGTTTAGTTTAGTTTAGTTTAGTTTAGTTTAGTTTAGTTTAGTTTAGTTTAGTTTAGTTTAGTTTAGTTTAGTTTTGTTTAGTTTAGAGATACTGCGGTGAAACAGGGCCTTCGGCCCACCAAGTCTGACCAGCAATCCCCGTACACTAACACTATCTTACACACATTAGGGACAATTTACAATTTCACCAAGCCAATTCACCTACAAACCTGTATGTGGGAGGAAACCGGAACACCCGGAGAAAACCCATGCTGGTCACAGGGAGAAATTCTGTGCGGACAGCACCTGCAGTCAGGATCGAACCTGAATCTCTGTCACTGTGAAGCAGAAACTCTACCGCTGCGCCACTGTGCCGCCCTTCATTTTTCAAGTGCTATCTCATTTTTGAAATGCTATCTCATTTTTGAAATGCTATCTTATTTTTCAAATTCTTCATTCCAAATGTTCTGCTGGTTTGGAGGACATAAAAAAGATGTTTGCTCTAGCTAATAATTCAACAGGTAGGATGTTACATACCAAGCATTTTTATCCATTTCTGCCAGTAGATATGGCACATTCCAAAAACATGAGCCCAGCATTTACAGTAATTTAGGATTACTGTAAAAACATGGCAACCTCATAACAGATGCTTGTATGGCAAGCAGAGCAGAAATATTGGATATCCTGTGAAAATAAATGTAGACACTTCAAATACTTCTGATAATTTTTCCAGCACAATATTGAGGTAACATTATATCAGATCTCACCTTACACATAAACACCTCAGTGGGATTAGTAACATCTAAAAACAAAAGGAAAGACCGTCGAAAGAGGGAAGTGGGTTTGCAATTCAAAGTAAAACTTCAAAGCAGCCGTGATTTACTTTATTCAGAAAGCAGCATCATAATATAATTATTTTTAAAGCTGCTTTGCTGCGATTTTGCTTTTGTGGTCAAATGTGCTTCTTTGTATCAGCAAGAGACTATGTGTTCACATGAATATTTTGTTGTGGAGTTTGGAGTCACTTAACTGAAAATATTAAGAAGCAGTGGTGGCATAGTGGCGCAGCTGGTAGAGCCGCTTCATCACAGTGCCAGAGGCCCAGGTTCGACCCTGACATTGGCTGCTGCCTGTGTCTATGTGGAGTTGGAACGTTCTCCCCGTGGACGGCGTGGATTTCCACCGGGTGCTCTGGTTTCCTCCCATGTCCCAAAAGACTTGGAGGTTTTTGTAGGTTAATTGGCCCTCTGTAAAATTGCCCCCTAGTGCGAAGTGAGTGGATGAGAAAGTCGGATAACATAGCATTATAGCGTAGAAACAGGTCCCTGGACCACCGAGTCCACGCTGACCAGCGATCACCTATACATTAGTTCTATCCTACACACTAGGGACAATTTACAGAAGCCAATTAGCGTACAAACCTGCACGCCTTAGGATGAAACTGGAGCACCCGGAGAAAACCCAAGCGGTCACAGAGAAAATGTGCAAATTCCACAAAGAGACCCGGGTCTCTGCCGCTGTAAGGCAGCAGCTCCACCGCTGCGCCACTGTGAGGCTCATCTACTATCTGTAGTCACTAAAATCAGAGCAATGTCAAGTTGACTGATAAAAGTGAGGTTAACAACATTCAAAAGAATTCCCATCAATGAATTGGACAGGTTAAGGAACACCAAATGTTAATGAGTTAATAAATATAACATAAAATAAATATAATATAACATTAAAAAATAACCTCACTGTACTTATGCATGCGACAACAAACTTGACTTTGTCTTGACTTGTCAGCTCCTTTCTGATTGAATCGCAAGGATGAGTAGCCCTTGGAGTCTTAAAAAAGGACTAAGTCTTAAACTTAACCACCTTTGAGATGGGAGTTTGAAAATGTATATACTAAGTGAATGCCTGGACAATTAGAGTTCTCGTGACAGGTTTTTAAAGGGAGAAATATCAGAAATGGAATATCGATCAGAAAACTATTCTTTACACTTTAGACTTTAAAGATACAGTGTGAAAACTTCTGTACCAAGCCATGCCGACCAGTGATCACTCCATGTACTAACTTACAAATGCTAGGGACAATGTTATGGTGGAGAACCTGTGGAATTATTTGCCACAGAAGGCTGTGGAGGCCGTCAATGGATATTTTTTAAGGAAAAGATAGATTCTTGATTAGTACGGGTGTCAGGGGTTATGGCGAGAAGGCAGGAGAATAGGGTTAGGAGGGAAAGATAGATCAGCCATGATAGAATGGCGGAGTAGACTTGATGGGCCAAATGCTACTAATAATTCTGCTCATATTACTTATGACCTTATGACCTTATTGTAACATCATTGCATTGGACACAAAGTGCTGGAGTAACTTTGCCTTAAGAAGTGTCCTGACCCAAAGCGTTCCCTATCCATGTTCTCCAAAGATGCTGCCTAACTCACTGAGTTGCCCCAGCACTGTATGTCTTTTGTTTGTAAACCAGCATCTGCTGTTCCTAGTTTCACCATTACGTTTATTTTAGGTTAGTTTATTGTCACGTGTACCGAGGTATAGTGAAAAGCTTTTGTCACATGTTAAGCAGTCAGCAGAAAGATTACAATCGAGTGATCCACAATGTACATGATAAAGAGAATAACATTTAGTGCAAGATAAAGTCAAGTAAAGTCCGATTAAAGACAGTCCGAGGGTCTCCAATGAGGTAGATAGTAGTTCAGGACTGCGCTTTAGTTGTTCATCGAATGGTTTCTAGGTTGGCACGTGGTGCCTGCAATATCTCATCTCTATGATCAAGGGAACCCTGCACTAGATAGGAATGGGAAATCTTCAATGCGCTTAGATCTTTTTGCACAGAATGTTTTTGACAGTAGATGGTGAGCCACAAGACTTTGGAAATACCTCCAGCATGCGTCTGGAAGAAATGTGATGCATCAAAGTTTGTGCTTTGCACTGACCTCGGCAGTTAATGACAAAACAAGATGCTGGAGGCTACAACCTGTTAGTGAGCACAGGAACCTCAAATGTCGACCCCACTGAATAAGAATTGCCCCGTGAACTCTCTGGGTGGATGTGACTCTTGCTTGCACGTTCTACCACTCCAGTTCCCTTTCCCCAACAACCTCTCCTGCTCTGCATGCTCACTGCTCCTTCTCCAATCATACCGGCTCAGTGGTGCAGTCTGACCAGCGCACCTGCTGCCTTACATCGCCAGAAACCTGGGATCGATCCTAACTACGGGTGCTGCCTGTGAGGAGTTTGCACTTTCTCC
The DNA here is from genome assembly GCF_028641065.1 of Leucoraja erinaceus. NCBI lineage: Eukaryota > Metazoa > Chordata > Chondrichthyes > Rajiformes > Rajidae > Leucoraja > Leucoraja erinaceus. Next base: position 26,590,940 of record NC_073394.1, on the reverse strand, counting down.
CTGTGACCGCATGGTTTTCTGCAGGTGCTCGGGTTTTCCCCCACATTCCAAAGGCGTACCGGTTTGTAGGTTAATTGGCTTCTGGAAATTGTCCCTAGTGTGTCAGTTAAAACTAGTGTACAGGTGATCGCTGGTTGGCATGGACTCGGTGGGCTGAAGGGCCTGTTTCCACACTGTATCTTTAAACTAAACTAATAATTAAACAAACCTAAATTCCGTGTAGGAAGGAACTTCAGTTGCTGGTTAATCACCAAAGACAGAAACAAAATTCTGGAGTAACCCAGCGGGCCAGGCAGTATCACTGGCGAAAAGGAATAGGTGGCATTTTAGATCGAGACTCTTCTTCAGACTATTCCTATTCTCCAGAGACGCTGCCTGACCCACTGAGTTACTCCAGTATTTTGTGTTTAACCTGAATACCGAGGAGGCTGCCCACAAATGAATCTACTAATGCGTCCGAGTGCCATGGGTTGTGCGGAAGCCTTGAAGTTAAGTTGTCCAGCACTTGCCACTTCACTCTCAGTAGACTTCAACAGCTTAAAGACAAAACTCCAACAAAGCACTGAAGAATCACAGCCACAGCCAGCTTAATTTAATCAACAGACAGCCTGCAAGTGGTTGATAATCCCTTTAAACAGTCCTGGTGGGGGTCCTTCCTGCTGCTGAATGCTTGTTCAGCTATGCAAGGTTACGAGAGGGTGTTCACTGTAGTGCTGAGCTTCTCTTTGGCTGCATTGATGTCAAATTAGCATTGTCCATTGATTAATGTCATGACCTGCGTACTCCTCCTGCAAGGGCTGCAGAGAGCCTCATTTGGTGATCTTATATTGGGTCCATCTGTGAAATAAACAACTGAATAATGAGGAATATGTGCCCCATGCTAAAAGCAGGACATTCAATTCCATCTGAAGAGGGATCCGAAACATTTAGATTTTAGTCCTTAGAAATACAGGCCCTTCAGCCCACTGAGCCCACGCTGACCAGGGATCGCCGTGCACTAACACTATCCTACACATACTTGGAACAATTTTACAATTTTACCTACAAACCTGCATGTCTTTGGAGTGTGGGAGGAAACCGGAGCGCCTGGAGGAAAACCACGCTCTCACAGAGAGAACGGACAAACTCCGTACGGACAGCACCGATGATCAGGATCGAAGCCGGGTCTCTGGTGCTGCTGGGCAGCAACTCCACTATCACCTATGCATGTTTTCCAGGGATGCTGCCTGACAAACTAAATTATTCCAGAACTGTGTGTACTTTTTTTGTAAACCAGCATTCCATATTATCTGTTACTACATTCAATTTTCTGTCTCTCACTTATTTTCAAGTTCTTCGGGAATTTAAACCGAGGACTGAAAACCAGCACATGTGGTGGGAAGATTAAATTTGGGCCATGTTACCATCCGCACAAACGCACAAGACGTGGGTGATCGCTGGCCAAATACTATCAAGTATTAGTTTGTAAGAGGGAGGTCGTAGTTTATGAACCTTTTGACATCTCACCCCTGGGTTGCAGGATTAAAGACAGCCAACAATGGCAGTAGGAAGTCATTGTCTGCTGGAGCCTTGTGTGTGGGTCGACTATGGGTGGTTTTTGCTCAGTTCAAAGAGGAGAAGGGCTTACACAGAATGAAGCCGTATAACTGGCAACTAAATCATTAAACTGATTACTGGAGCGGGAAACAGGAGGATAAATGCTGTTATCAGGGAAATGAATCATCCGACTAACAACTAGAGAGCAGTCCTGAGCTACTATCCACCTGCAGAAAACCATGCGGTCACAGGGAGAAAGTGCAAACTCCTCACAGGCAGCACCCATAGTTCGGATCGATCCCAGGTTTCTGGCGCCCTAATGCCCCTGTCCCACTTAGGAAACCTGAACGGAAACCTCTGGAGACTTTGCACCCCACCGAAGGTTTCCATGCAGTTCCCGGAGGTTTCCAGAGGTTTTTGTCAGTCTCCCAACCTGCTTCCACTACCTGCAACCTCCGGCAACCACTTGCAACCTCCGGGAACCGCATGGAAACCTTGGGTGGGGCGCAAAGTCTCCAGAGGTTTCCGTTCAGGTTTCCTAAGTGGGAGAGTGGCATAAGGCAGCAGGTCTACCACTGCACCACTGAGCTGGTCTGATTGGAGAAGGAGCAGTGAGCATGCAGAGTAGGAGAGGCTGTTGGGGAAAGGGAACTGGAGTTGTAGAATGGCTGCAAGTGAGAGTCACATCCACCCAGAGAGTACACGGGGCAATTCTTCTTCAGTGGGGTCGACATTTGAGTTCCTGTGCTCACTAACAGGTTGTAGCCTCCAGCATCTTGTTTTGTCATTAACTGCCGAGGTCAGTGCAAAGCACAAACTTTGATGCATCACATTTCTTCCAGACGCATGCTGGAGGTATTTGCAAAGTCTTGTGACTCACCATCTACTGTCAAAAACATTCGGTGCAAAAAGATCTAAGCGCATTGAAGATTTCCCATTCCTATCTAGTGCAGGGTTTCCTTGATCATAGAGATGAGATATTGCAGGCACCTCGTGCCAACCTAGAAACCATTCGATGAACAACTAAAGTGCAGTCCTGAGCTGCTATCTACCTCATTGGAGACCCTCGGATTATCTTTGATCGGACTTTACTGGACTTTATCTTGCATTAAATATTATTTACATTATTCCCTTTATCATGCATATGTACACTGTTGATGGCTTGATTGCAATCATGTATTGTCTTTCCGCTGATGGTCAGCATGCAACAAAAACTTTTCACTGTACCTCGGTACACGTGACAATAAACTAAACTAAAATAAACTAGATTACGTGTGATATTAGGGATAGAATCCTACACATTTTTTTAAATATCGAGTTTAAATGGTACAGGATGGCAACGTGGTGATTCTTGTGTACGGACTCAGTGTTCTACTTACACTCTTATACAGCTCCACCACCGATTTTCTGGCAACTGAGGGGCCGCCACCTCCTTTAATCCAGACAAAATTACAAGAGCGCACTAACTTCTCTGGGTGGCCACAGATGGCGCTGTGTGCACTGTGTGGACTTGTCCCTCCGTCCCGAAACAGTTATTTGTTTACATCTACAGTTGTTGGTGATAATCGCTCTGTTTTGTGTGATTCTTTGCACATTTTGCTTACATGACCCTATCTATGGCTTCTAAGCAAGGTCCCTGTGACAGCCATGGTGTAAAGCGTAAGCACATTTAATTTACATTTAATATTTGTTTTATTTAAGCTTCTAGCAGTCCATGGTGCTGTAGAGACATGGGAGGGGTAGAATTAGTGGGTCAGAGGTGTATTGTTGTATCATTATTACATGACCTCTGTTGGTCCGGTAAAATGGATATTCCGGCAAGTTTCTGGAAGCAAGGATGCCTAAAATCAGTGGTGGACCAATACTTAGTGTGATTGTGCTGAATGTATGTAGGATTGTCACTGGGCTGTATGCAAAAAATGGGTTTCATTGCACTTGGATACATGTGAGAATAACGTACCATTGGACCAGTAATTATGTGAAGATATTGAAAGAATGCACTTTTGCCACAAAGGCTGATGAGAAATTTATAAGAGAAGCTACATTTCAGTCGCATATTTGATGAAATCCCACAATTATCTGCAGTCAATGAATACTTTTGTAATACAATCCTTCTACAGGTGTCGCTGCCTCAAAAAAGCAGCCAGTATCATTAAAGACCCACACCATGCACTTAAAGGCCATGCTCTCATTTCACTCCTGCCATCGGGAAGAAGGTACAGGAGTCTGAAAGCCATGACCACCAGGTTCGAGAATAGCTTCTTCCCAAAAACCATCAGGCTCTTGAACACCACACAGCACTAACCTCCACAGATGCTGCCTGACATGCTAAGTTTCTCCAGCACCTTTTTTTTTTTTTACTCAGGATTCCAGCATCTGTAGTCTCTTATGTCTATTTAATTGAAAGTTTCCATTTGGTTTGCTGGGAGAAGTCAGGAGAATGGGGTTGAGAAGGAAAAATAGATCAGCCACGAGTAGACTCAATGGGATGAATGGTCTTATGGTTTAATTTCAATGGAAACAAATGAAAACAAAGCACAAAAGGAAATGGATGAGAGGAGATCAATGAACTAACATGTAAAATCAATAACCTTGGCAACATAAACTCACACATGAAGTTCTGCACCTGAAAAATAAAAAAATTGCATAAAGACCATGGGGTACTTGAAGGATTGTAGATACCATTTAACATCAAGCAATAGCGCCAACTATCTTGATAATTGGAGAAGCAACTTTGTGGCATGGTAGCACAGCGGTAGATTAGTTGCCTTACATCGCCAGAGATCCGGGTTCAATCCTGAGTACAGGTTCTGCCTGTACGGATAGTGTTAGTGTACGGGGATCACTGGTCGGTGGGCCTGTTTCCATGCTGTAAATCTAATCAAAACTGAAAACCAAGCCTAAAGTCTGAAGAGGTCAGTCTGAGGAAGGGTCCTGCCCCAAATCTTCATCTATCCATTCCCTTCACAGATGCTGAATTCCTCCAACATCTTGCACTTTCTCAGGAACTAATGTGCTACAATGCTGAGAACTATATTCCACACTCTGTATCTTCCCCATGCTCTATCTATTGTACTTGAGTTTGAACTGAATGTACCAATGCATGGTACATCTGATCTGTTTGGATATAATGCAAAACAAAGCTTTCCACTGTACCTTGGTGCATAAGACAATAACAAACCTAAACCTCAACCTAAACCTGGATTATAGTATCTGCAGGTCCTTGTATCTCACTCTTAAAACCAAGGGAAATGGTAAATCAATTTAGCTTTTATTACAATTACAGACTATGTCTCTAATTTTATAATCTGGTACGCTAGTACTTGTGGTGAAGTGTTCAAGAAGGAACTGCAGATGCTGGAAAATCGAAGGTACACAAAATTGCTGGAGAAACTCGGCGGGTGCAGCAGCATCTATGGAGCGGAGAAAATAGGCAACGTTTCGGGCCGAAACCCTTCTTCAGACTGTCTGAAGAAGGGTTTTGGCCTGAAACGTCGCCTATTTTCTTCGCTCCATAGATGCTGCTGCACCCGCTGAGTTTCTCCAGCAATTTTGTGTACCTATGGTGAAGTGATGTTGTTTTCTACATTCCAAGTAGAAGTGACTGCACAATAGATTGGAGATTCAGGCTGCCAATGAGCACAGTTAATATTCTCAAACTTGTTTCCGAATGTTCAAAGAACAACAATAATGGGTATATGGAATGAGCTGCCAGAGGAGGTAGTGAAGGCAGGTACCATAACAGCACTGGGACAGATGCATGGTTAGGAAAAGTTTAGAGGGATACGGGCTAAACACAGGCAAATAGGTGGGGCATTTCAGTCAACAAGAGCGAGTTGGGCAGAAAGGGCCTGTTTCTGTGCTGTACCACTCTATGACTAATACATACATTGATCTACCTAATGAACTAATGAAAGAAAACAGCATCTTTGGAAATGTCTGTGCGAACCGACTGAGGAATATATTCATTTCTAGATAGCACAGCGGAGCAGAGGCAAACACCGCCAAAGACCCAGCTTCGATCCTGACCTCGGTTGCTGACTGTGTGGAGATTGTATGTTCACCCTGTGACCATGTGGGTTTTCTCCGGGTGCTCCGGTTTCCTCCCGCATCCCAAAGATGTGCGGGCTTGTAGGTTAATTGGCTTGTATAAGTTGCAACTAGTGTGAAGGGAGTGAATGCGAAAGTGGAATAACATAGATCTTGTGTGAATGGGTGATCAATGGTTGGTGTGGACTTGTTGGGCCGAAGGGTCTGTTACCATGCTGTATCTCTGAACTAAACTAAACTAATAATGCTGTATGAATATTAATGAGTTCAATAACTAGTTAATGTGTTAATTAATGTGTTGGCTGAGGCAGGAATGTTGGTAGCATTAACACAATGGGATAGCATAGAACTAAGTGGGATAACACAGAACTAGAGTGAACCAGTGATCGATGGTTGGCATGGACTCAGTGGGCTGAAGGGCCTGTTTCCATGCTATACTTTGCAATCAATCAATCAAAGTATAATTCACCATTGATATGTGTATAAACCTATATGTATATAACCAGGTTAAATGGTGAGGCAAGGACACACACAATAACAATCACCTTATTTATTTTGGACTTTAGAGATACAGCGTGGAAACAGGACCTTCGGCCCACCAAGTCCGCGTCTCCCAATGATCACTCAACGTACACTAACACTATCCTACACACAAGGGACAATTACAAATAAATTACCAAAGTTAATTAACTTACAAGCCTGCACGTCTTTGGAATGTGGGAGGAAGCCGGAGCACCCGGAAAAAAACCCCGCTGTGACAGGGAGGGCGTACAAACTCCATGCCGACAGCATCTACAGTCAGGATTGAACCTGGGTCTGTGTCACTGTAAGGCAGTAATTCTACCGCTGAGCCACCGTGCCACCCAAATCGTTCAGGACCACTTCAGGCATCTTGATTGCGTGCAACACGTCAATGTGACATCGAGCTAATCCTGACCATAAATCTTCGGGTTCAAGTTTCCTACAATGCTTGGGTGACAGTGACAAATTCCATCACACATTAAGTGTGTTTTCAAATGCCGCGTGTTAGACCACCACTGTTTACGTAACTTGTTTGCATTGTGCTTCTGATTATAAACATGTGCAGCGTTACAGTATTTTGAACTGTTTACCAGAAAATTCTGCCTCATTCATCTTGGATGAGGCTAGATTTGATGTCCCTCCAGCAAACAAGTGATTAGTTCAGACTGCCTTTCTTTGTACTTGCCTCAATTGCTTTGAACTTTCACACAATTCCACTTCCTTTTGTCAGGGAGCAACAATAGAACTGTGGTGAACTAAACAGTCTTCAGCCAAATGCAATGCACCAGACAAACAAAATAACAAGGTACTTTTCAAAGTGAACCACACAAGGATATTTACTTAATAGTCCTTCCATAACACAAAGTGAATTTCTTTATTCGATCCCAGTCTACAATTCATTTCAAATATTCATTATACATTATATATTTGCACCTCATGCTGCCTCGGCATCTCATGCATCACAGCATGGCTTGGAAATAGCTTCATCCAAGACCGCAATAAAATTGCAGATAATTGTGGATGCAGCCCAGACCATCTCACAAACCAATCTCCCTTCCATTGGATCCATTTACACCTCATGCTGCCTCGGCAAGGCCACCAGCATAATCAAGGACGAGTCACATCCCAGCCACTCCCACTTCTCCTCGCTCCCATCAAACAAGAGGTACAGAAGTGTGAAAATGCACACATATCCCGATTCAGGGACAGTTTCTTCCCAGCTGTTATCAGACCACTGAACTATCCTATCAACAATTAGAGAGCAGTCCTGATCTACCATCTACCTCATTGGAGACCCTCAGACGATCTTTGATTGGACTTCACTGGACTTTGTCTTGCACTAAAGGTTATTCCTCGTATGTTGAAAAACAGACTTGGCTAATAAGGTATGATTATGATTCATGTTCTTCCCTTTATTATGTATCTGTACACTGTGGATGTTTCAATTGTAATCATGAATGGTCTTTCCGCTGACTAGTTAGAGTGCAACAAAAGCTGTTCATTGTACCCCGGTCCACATGACGATAAACAAAACTCATATGGCACAGGACACTTTTGTTTTGTCGATGTACAAGACACTGTAGATGTTGGAATCTGGAACAAAACACAAACCACTGGAGGATTCTAAATGCTGGAATAACTCAACGGCTCGGTCAACATCTCAGGAGAACAGATAGGTGACATATTGGGTCGGGACCCTTCTTCAAACTGATTGCAGTGGGGGGGGGTGGGGGGCGGGGGAAGCTGGAAGAGAGGACAGGCAAGACAAAATGTGGACACAGGCAAGGGGGGTTTTGATAGGTAGATGGTTGGAACAAACAAGCCCTTCGGTCCATTGAGTCCACACCGTCCTGCAATCCCCATACACTAGTTCTATCCTAGACGATTTACAGAAGTCAATTAATGTACAAACCTGCACATCTTTGTCATGTGGGAGGAGACCGAAGGACCTGGAGGAAACCCACGCAGTCACAGGGAGAATGTACAAAGTTCGTATCGACAACACCCATAGTCAGGATCGAACGTGTGTCTCTGGTGCTGTGAGGCAGCAACTCTACCGCTGCGCCACTGTGCCACCTCTTTTTTTAAGTGCCTCAATTAAGGGTCCCAAACTGCAGCATCGACTATCCATTTCCTTCCACAGATGCTGCCTGACCCATTGAGTTCTCCCAGCCGGTTTTCTGTTTTGCTGTCTCCTTATTTTTTTTAATTTGGTTTGGTTGAGTTCAGTTTAGAGTTACAGCATGGAAACAGGCCCTTCATCCGACCGTGTCCACGCCGACCATCGATTACCCATGCGCTAGTTACTATGTTATCCCACTTACGTATCCTACGCACTAAGGAGCAATTTACAGAAGCCAATTAGCCAACAAACCTGCAAGACTTTGGGATGTGGGAGGAAACCGGATCACCCGAAGACGCACCACGAGGTCGCAGGGAGAACAGTAAAAGCATCCATGATCAGGATCAAATCTGGGACTCTGGCATTGTGAAGCAGCAGCTTTACTGCTACGCCACTGTGTTGCCTCATATAGGCATGTCTAATTTTTGTAAACTCACATCTACAGTTCCTTGTTTCTCCATTAAACCCTAGGATTTCAGTTTGTAAATCACTCCTCATGAGCCATAATTTTATATATAAACCAGCAGAGCTCTACAGCTAAATGTTATTCTGCACCCTCTTGTCGATGCTCACTATTAAAGACTGAAACTCGTAAAGGTTACTGCTGGTCAATTTTTCCCACAGCATTGTTTATTTCTACATGAAGAATTTCTGGCAAATTAAACAGATAGTAAACAGCAATGAATCATTATTGCCTTCATTTCTATGACGATTTCAGCTCCCCAATGCCTTGTGCCTTTGCTGTTGTGCCACAGTTTAATTTAACTTATTAGAGGTCAAAGTAATTATTCCAAAGTGTCGTAATCATACTTTTGTAAGTTGAGTTCAAGATTTTGTTTTGTGCACTTTAAGTCTTCCTGATGCAATGCAATGTCACCATGTGTCTTTCTAGTTATTTATTTAACTCTAATATGACTATTTTTTTTTAAATTTTTCCTGCCTCTAATAGTTTTTGAACCATGTTGGAATATGACTAGAGATGTACAGATTTACATTCATTTTTAAATCTTCATGACCTCAGAATATCCTCCAAAGTGCTTCACTGCCAGTTAAGAAGATCTTGAAAAATAGCCAGTGTTGCAATGTGCAATAGGACATTGGCTTTTTTGTGTGATTTGGTCTTTCTGAAGGGAATAATACTGTCAGGCTGTGGAATTAGGGACTCTGTTGGATTTCGTGGTGGGTTTGCAAAATCCAATTAACCCACCCCCAAGCTCTTAGTCTGTTAACATTACTTCAGCAGAAAGCCAGAGGAATTGGGTTATTGATGGTGTTAGTGATTCATCAATGTATCACCATGTCACCGTACCTCATTCTTCAAACAATGATAGACACAAAGTAACTCAGCGGGCCATGCACCATCCCTGGAGAAAAAGGACGGGTCAGGATCTATCTTCGGACAAGTGACCCGTCTACATCCAATGAACCTCTTCAAACAGCAGATGCTGGAATCTTGAGCAAGACACAAAGTGCTGGAGGAACTCGATGGGTTATTCAGCCGTCGAGAGCAAAGACGGATCTAGCGGTCACCATCAGCGTGGACCCGGTGGGTAGCCCGCGGCCACGTACGGCGGCAGGCCTGGTTCACCGGCGCGAAGAAGGACCTGGCGGGGGGAATCTCGGAAGTTGCTGAGATCAGCCCCGAAGACCGGAGAGTCGAGGAGGAGGGAGCCGCTGGTGACTATGGACGCGAGAAGTGGGCCAGTTGGAGAGGGAGCGGGGTATTGCCCCCAGCACCTGCAAGGTCGTCTGTAGGTGGTTTACCCCTGGGACAAGAGGCAGTCGGGCGAAGAGAGGGACATCGGTTGGTGGGCTAAGTCGGTCGATGGTGATGAGGAGACTCTGCAACGGCCTGGGGCTCACCTGGATTGGGGGCACTACAGTACATCCAACACTGGACTTTGGACTTTGGACTTTGGACTTTGGACTTTGTCATTTGTAAATGGTGCCAAAATATGGCGACTTGTGCATGTGTGAGCTATGCAAAAAGAATTTCACTGTGCCGTGCATACGTGACAATAAAAAAAACAGTGAACCATTAATTTGGGGTTCAGTTTGATTTTACTGAACCACTTGTCATCAATTAGCAAAATCCTATTAACACACCCTCAGAATATTCAAGCTCTTAGCCTGATATTATGACCTCAGCAGCCAACCAGAGTTGAGTTGAGTTTATTGTCACATATACCAGTGAAAAAAATCCTAACCAGTCAGCGGAAAGATTACAATCTTGCCATCCACAGTGTACAAATACAAGATAAAGGGAAATAAAGTGAATAATGTTTAGTACATGATAATGTCCAGTAATATCCAATCAAAGATAGTTTGAGGGTCCCCAATGATGCAGATAGTAGCTCAGGACTGGTCTCTAGTTGTTGATAGGATGGTTCAGTTGCCTGATAACAGGACCACTGGAGTTTAGGATGAGGGAGGATCTTATAGAAACATATAAAATTATAAAAGGACTGGACAAGCTAGATGCAGGAAAAATGTTCCCAATGTTGGGCAAGTCCAGAACCAGGGGCCACAGTCTCAGAATAAAGGGGAGGTCATTTAAGACTGAGGTGAGAAAAAACTTTTTCTACCAGAGAGTTGTGAATTTATGAAATTCCCTGCCACAGAAGGC